>NW_027226156.1:0-1200000 GCF_022539635.2 Chironomus tepperi
AGGAGCATTTTCACGCTTTGGTGTCAAAGAACGAAAGTTGCGTCTCTCCAAGACCTATCCAACGATGTATCACACGTCTCTTAACTCGTTGCCAGTCCCGAGCTACACGTGTTTTTTCGAAAAAATTGAAAAAAACACGTGTTTTTCAAAAATTTGCTCTGGTGCTTCACAGAAGGACTTTCATGCTTTGGTGTCTTCAGATGAAATTTGCCTCGTGTTGACCCCTATCTAACGCTGTATCAACCATCTCTTAACTCTTCTTCGTCTCCGAGCTATGACCCTTTGAAGTTGAAAAACTAAAATGCGCTCTATCTCCTCACACAAGGACTTTTGTACTTTGGTGTCAAGGTACGAAAGTTGCCTCTTTCCAATACCTTTCCAACGCCACCTCAACCATCTCTTAACTCCTTTCCGTTTAGGAGCTATTCCACTTTGAAGTTAAACAATGGAGAATGACTCAGCATTTTCCATTGTTTTCGAAAAAAGCGCTCTATCTCCTCACAGAAGGACTTTCATACTTTGGTGTCAAAGAACGAAAGTTGCCCCTCCCCAAGACCTATCCAACGATGTATCACACGTCTCTTAACTCCTTTCCGTTTAGGAGCTATTCCACTTTGAAGTTAAACAATGGACAATGACTCAGCATTTTCCATTGTTTTCGGAAAACTTGCTCTGGCGCCTCACAGGAGCATTTTCACGCTTTGGTGTCAAAGAACGAAAGTTGCGTCTCTCCAAGACCTATCCAACGATGTATCACACGTCTCTTAACTCGTTGCCAGTCCCGAGCTACACGTGTTTTTTCGAAAAAATTGAAAAAAACACGTGTTTTTCAAAAATTTGCTCTGGTGCTTCACAGAAGGACTTTCACGCTTTGGTGTCTTCAGATGAAATTTGCCTCGTGTTGACCCCTATCTAACGCTGTATCAACCATCTCTTAACTCTTCTTCGTCTCCGAGCTATGACCCTTTGAAGTTGAAAAACTAAAATGCGCTCTATCTCCTCACACAAGGACTTTAGTACTTTGGTGTCAAGGAACGAAAGTTGCCTCTTGCCAATACCTTTCCAACGCTACCTCAACCATCTCTTAACTCCTTTCCGTTTAGGAGCTATTCCACTTTGAAGTTAAACAATGGACAATGACTCAGCATTTTCCATTGTTTTCGAAAAAAGCGCTCTATCTCCTCACAGAAGGACTTTCATACTTTGGTGTCAAAGAACGAAAGTTGCCCCTCCCCAAGACCTATCCAACGATGTATCACACGTCTCTTAACTCCTTTCCGTTTAGGAGCTATTCCACTTTGAAGTTAAACAATGGACAATGACTCAGCATTTTCCATTGTTTTCGGAAAACTTGCTCTGGCGCCTCACAGGAGCATTTTCACGCTTTGGTGTCAAAGAACGAAAGTTGCGTCTCTCCAAGACCTATCCAACGATGTATCACACGTCTCTTAACTCGTTGCCAGTCCCGAGCTACACGTGTTTTTTCGAAAAAATTGAAAAAAACACGTGTTTTTCAAAAATTTGCTCTGGTGCTTCACAGAAGGACTTTCACGCTTTGGTGTCTTCAGATGAAATTTGCCTCGTGTTGACCCCTATCTAACGCTGTATCAACCATCTCTTAACTCTTCTTCGTCTCCGAGCTATGACCCTTTGAAGTTGAAAAACTAAAATGCGCTCTATCTCCTCACACAAGGACTTTCGTACTTTGGTGTCAAGGTACGAAAGTTGCCTCTTGCCAATACCTTTCCAACGCTACCTCAACCATCTCTTAACTCCTTTCCGTTTAGGAGCTATTCCACTTTGAAGTTAAACAATGGACAATGACTCAGCATTTTCCATTGTTTTCGAAAAAAGCGCTCTATCTCCTCACAGAAGGACTTTCATACTTTGGTGTCAAAGAACGAAAGTTGCCCCTCCCCAAGACCTATCCAACGATGTATCACACGTCTCTTAACTCCTTTCCGTTTAGGAGCTATTCCACTTTGAAGTTAAACAATGGACAATGACTCAGCATTTTCCATTGTTTTCGGAAAACTTGCTCTGGCGCCTCACAGGAGCATTTTCACGCTTTGGTGTCAAAGAACGAAAGTTGCGTCTCTCCAAGACCTATCCAACGATGTATCACACGTCTCTTAACTCGTTGCCAGTCCCGAGCTACACGTGTTTTTTCGAAAAAATTGAAAAAAACACGTGTTTTTCAAAAATTTGCTCTGGTGCTTCACAGAAGGACTTTCACGCTTTGGTGTCTTCAGATGAAATTTGCCTCGTGTTGACCCCTATCTAACGCTGTATCAACCATCTCTTAACTCTTCTTCGTCTCCGAGCTATGACCCTTTGAAGTTGAAAAACTAAAATGCGCTCTATCTCCTCACACAAGGACTTTTGTACTTTGGTGTCAAGGTACGAAAGTTGCCTCTTTCCAATACCTTTCCAACGCCACCTCAACCATCTCTTAACTCCTTTCCGTTTAGGAGCTATTCCACTTTGAAGTTAAACAATGGAGAATGACTCAGCATTTTCCATTGTTTTCGAAAAAAGCGCTCTATCTCCTCACAGAAGGACTTTCATACTTTGGTGTCAAAGAACGAAAGTTGCCCCTCCCCAAGACCTATCCAACGATGTATCACACGTCTCTTAACTCCTTTCCGTTTAGGAGCTATTCCACTTTGAAGTTAAACAATGGACAATGACTCAGCATTTTCCATTGTTTTCGGAAAACTTGCTCTGGCGCCTCACAGGAGCATTTTCACGCTTTGGTGTCAAAGAACGAAAGTTGCGTCTCTCCAAGACCTATCCAACGATGTATCACACGTCTCTTAACTCGTTGCCAGTCCCGAGCTACACGTGTTTTTTCGAAAAAATTGAAAAAAACACGTGTTTTTCAAAAATTTGCTCTGGTGCTTCACAGAAGGACTTTCACGCTTTGGTGTCTTCAGATGAAATTTGCCTCGTGTTGACCCCTATCTAACGCTGTATCAACCATCTCTTAACTCTTCTTCGTCTCCGAGCTATGACCCTTTGAAGTTGAAAAACTAAAATGCGCTCTATCTCCTCACACAAGGACTTTTGTACTTTGGTGTCAAGGTACGAAAGTTGCCTCTTTCCAATACCTTTCCAACGCTACCTCAACCATCTCTTAACTCCTTTCCGTTTAGGAGCTATTCCACTTTGAAGTTAAACAATGGAGAATGACTCAGCATTTTCCATTGTTTTCGAAAAAAGCGCTCTATCTCCTCACAGAAGGACTTTCAGACTTTGGTGTCAAAGAACGAAAGTTGCTCCTCCCCAAGACCTATCCAACGATGTATCACACGTCTCTTAACTCCTTTCCGTTTAGGAGCTATTCCACTTTGAAGTTAAACAATGGACAATGACTCAGCATTTTCCATTGTTTTCGGAAAACTTGCTCTGGCGCCTCACAGGAGCATTTTCACGCTTTGGTGTCAAAGAACGAAAGTTGCGTCTCTCCAAGACCTATCCAACGATGTATCACACGTCTCTTAACTCGTTGCCAGTCCCGAGCTACACGTGTTTTTTCGAAAAAATTGAAAAAAACACGTGTTTTTCAAAAATTTGCTCTGGTGCTTCACAGAAGGACTTTCACGCTTTGGTGTCTTCAGATGAAATTTGCCTCGTGTTGACCCCTATCTAACGCTGTATCAACCATCTCTTAACTCTTCTTCGTCTCCGAGCTATGACCCTTTGAAGTTGAAAAACTAAAATGCGCTCTATCTCCTCACACAAGGACTTTCGTACTTTGGTGTCAAGGTACGAAAGTTGCCTCTTTCCAATACCTTTCCAACGCTACCTCAACCATCTCTTAACTCCTTTCCGTTTAGGAGCTATTCCACTTTGAAGTTAAACAATGGAGAATGACTCAGCATTTTCCATTGTTTTCGAAAAAAGCGCTCTATCTCCTCACAGAAGGACTTTCAGACTTTGGTGTCAAAGAACGAAAGTTGCTCCTCCCCAAGACCTATCCAACGATGTATCACACGTCTCTTAACTCCTTTCCGTTTAGGAGCTATTCCACTTTGAAGTTAAACAATGGACAATGACTCAGCATTTTCCATTGTTTTCGGAAAACTTGCTCTGGCGCCTCACAGGAGCATTTTCACGCTTTGGTGTCAAAGAACGAAAGTTGCGTCTCTCCAAGACCTATCCAACGATGTATCACACGTCTCTTAACTCGTTGCCAGTCCCGAGCTACACGTGTTTTTTCGAAAAAATTGAAAAAAACACGTGTTTTTCAAAAATTTGCTCTGGTGCTTCACAGAAGGACTTTCACGCTTTGGTGTCTTCAGATGAAATTTGCCTCGTGTTGACCCCTATCTAACGCTGTATCAACCATCTCTTAACTCTTCTTCGTCTCCGAGCTATGACCCTTTGAAGTTGAAAAACTAAAATGCGCTCTATCTCCTCACACAAGGACTTTTGTACTTTGGTGTCAAGGTACGAAAGTTGCCTCTTCCCAATACCTTTCCAACGCTACCTCAACCATCTCTTAACTCCTTTCCGTTTAGGAGCTATTCCACTTTGAAGTTAAACAATGGAGAATGACTCAGCATTTTCCATTGTTTTCGAAAAAAGCGCTCTATCTCCTCACAGAAGGACTTTCAGACTTTGGTGTCAAAGAACGAAAGTTGCTCCTCCCCAAGACCTATCCAACGATGTATCACACGTCCCTTAACTCCTTTCCGTTTAGGAGCTATTCCACTTTGAAGTTAAACAATGGACAATGACTCAGCATTTTCCATTGTTTTCGGAAAACTTGCTCTGGCGCCTCACAGGAGCATTTTCACGCTTTGGTGTCAAAGAACGAAAGTTGCGTCTCTCCAAGACCTATCCAACGATGTATCACACGTCTCTTAACTCGTTGCCAGTCCCGAGCTACACGTGTTTTTTCGAAAAAATTGAAAAAAACACGTGTTTTTCAAAAATTTGCTCTGGTGCTTCACAGAAGGACTTTCACGCTTTGGTGTCTTCAGATGAAATTTGCCTCGTGTTGACCCCTATCTAACGCTGTATCAACCATCTCTTAACTCTTCTTCGTCTCCGAGCTATGACCCTTTGAAGTTGAAAAACTAAAATGCGCTCTATCTCCTCACACAAGGACTTTTGTACTTTGGTGTCAAGGTACGAAAGTTGCCTCTTTCCAATACCTTTCCAACGCTACCTCAACCATCTCTTAACTCCTTTCCGTTTAGGAGCTATTCCACTTTGAAGTTAAACAATGGAGAATGACTCAGCATTTTCCATTGTTTTCGAAAAAAGCGCTCTATCTCCTCACAGAAGGACTTTCAGACTTTGGTGTCAAAGAACGAAAGTTGCTCCTCCCCAAGACCTATCCAACGATGTATCACACGTCTCTTAACTCCTTTCCGTTTAGGAGCTATTCCACTTTGAAGTTAAACAATGGACAATGACTCAGCATTTTCCATTGTTTTCGGAAAACTTGCTCTGGCGCCTCACAGGAGCATTTTCACGCTTTGGTGTCAAAGAACGAAAGTTGCGTCTCTCCAAGACCTATCCAACGATGTATCACACGTCTCTTAACTCGTTGCCAGTCCCGAGCTACACGTGTTTTTTCGAAAAAATTGAAAAAAACACGTGTTTTTCAAAAATTTGCTCTGGTGCTTCACAGAAGGACTTTCACGCTTTGGTGTCTTCAGATGAAATTTGCCTCGTGTTGACCCCTATCTAACGCTGTATCAACCATCTCTTAACTCTTCTTCGTCTCCGAGCTATGACCCTTTGAAGTTGAAAAACTAAAATGCGCTCTATCTCCTCACACAAGGACTTTTGTACTTTGGTGTCAAGGTACGAAAGTTGCCTCTTTCCAATACCTTTCCAACGCTACCTCAACCATCTCTTAACTCCTTTCCGTTTAGGAGCTATTCCACTTTGAAGTTAAACAATGGAGAATGACTCAGCATTTTCCATTGTTTTCGAAAAAAGCGCTCTATCTCCTCACAGAAGGACTTTCAGACTTTGGTGTCAAAGAACGAAAGTTGCTCCTCCCCAAGACCTATCCAACGATGTATCACACGTCTCTTAACTCCTTTCCGTTTAGGAGCTATTCCACTTTGAAGTTAAACAATGGACAATGACTCAGCATTTTCCATTGTTTTCGGAAAACTTGCTCTGGCGCCTCACAGGAGCATTTTCACGCTTTGGTGTCAAAGAACGAAAGTTGCGTCTCTCCAAGACCTATCCAACGATGTATCACACGTCTCTTAACTCGTTGCCAGTCCCGAGCTACACGTGTTTTTTCGAAAAAATTGAAAAAAACACGTGTTTTTCAAAAATTTGCTCTGGTGCTTCACAGAAGGACTTTCACGCTTTGGTGTCTTCAGATGAAATTTGCCTCGTGTTGACCCCTATCTAACGCTGTATCAACCATCTCTTAACTCTTCTTCGTCTCCGAGCTATGACCCTTTGAAGTTGAAAAACTAAAATGCGCTCTATCTCCTCACACAAGGACTTTCGTACTTTGGTGTCAAGGTACGAAAGTTGCCTCTTTCCAATACCTTTCCAACGCTACCTCAACCATCTCTTAACTCCTTTCCGTTTAGGAGCTATTCCACTTTGAAGTTAAACAATGGAGAATGACTCAGCATTTTCCATTGTTTTCGAAAAAAGCGCTCTATCTCCTCACAGAAGGACTTTCAGACTTTGGTGTCAAAGAACGAAAGTTGCTCCTCCCCAAGACCTATCCAACGATGTATCACACGTCTCTTAACTCCTTTCCGTTTAGGAGCTATTCCACTTTGAAGTTAAACAATGGACAATGACTCAGCATTTTCCATTGTTTTCGGAAAACTTGCTCTGGCGCCTCACAGGAGCATTTTCACGCTTTGGTGTCAAAGAACGAAAGTTGCGTCTCTCCAAGACCTATCCAACGATGTATCACACGTCTCTTAACTCGTTGCCAGTCCCGAGCTACACGTGTTTTTTCGAAAAAATTGAAAAAAACACGTGTTTTTCAAAAATTTGCTCTGGTGCTTCACAGAAGGACTTTCACGCTTTGGTGTCTTCAGATGAAATTTGCCTCGTGTTGACCCCTATCTAACGCTGTATCAACCATCTCTTAACTCTTCTTCGTCTCCGAGCTATGACCCTTTGAAGTTGAAAAACTAAAATGCGCTCTATCTCCTCACACAAGGACTTTCGTACTTTGGTGTCAAGGTACGAAAGTTGCCTCTTTCCAATACCTTTCCAACGCTACCTCAACCATCTCTTAACTCCTTTCCGTTTAGGAGCTATTCCACTTTGAAGTTAAACAATGGAGAATGACTCAGCATTTTCCATTGTTTTCGAAAAAAGCGCTCTATCTCCTCACAGAAGGACTTTCAGACTTTGGTGTCAAAGAACGAAAGTTGCTCCTCCCCAAGACCTATCCAACGATGTATCACACGTCCCTTAACTCCTTTCCGTTTAGGAGCTATTCCACTTTGAAGTTAAACAATGGACAATGACTCAGCATTTTCCATTGTTTTCGGAAAACTTGCTCTGGCGCCTCACAGGAGCATTTTCACGCTTTGGTGTCAAAGAACGAAAGTTGCGTCTCTCCAAGACCTATCCAACGATGTATCACACGTCTCTTAACTCGTTGCCAGTCCCGAGCTACACGTGTTTTTTCGAAAAAATTGAAAAAAACACGTGTTTTTCAAAAATTTGCTCTGGTGCTTCACAGAAGGACTTTCACGCTTTGGTGTCTTCAGATGAAATTTGCCTCGTGTTGACCCCTATCTAACGCTGTATCAACCATCTCTTAACTCTTCTTCGTCTCCGAGCTATGACCCTTTGAAGTTGAAAAACTAAAATGCGCTCTATCTCCTCACACAAGGACTTTCGTACTTTGGTGTCAAGGTACGAAAGTTGCCTCTTTCCAATACCTTTCCAACGCTACCTCAACCATCTCTTAACTCCTTTCCGTTTAGGAGCTATTCCACTTTGAAGTTAAACAATGGAGAATGACTCAGCATTTTCCATTGTTTTCGAAAAAAGCGCTCTATCTCCTCACAGAAGGACTTTCAGACTTTGGTGTCAAAGAACGAAAGTTGCTCCTCCCCAAGACCTATCCAACGATGTATCACACGTCTCTTAACTCCTTTCCGTTTAGGAGCTATTCCACTTTGAAGTTAAACAATGGACAATGACTCAGCATTTTCCATTGTTTTCGGAAAACTTGCTCTGGCGCCTCACAGGAGCATTTTCACGCTTTGGTGTCAAAGAACGAAAGTTGCGTCTCTCCAAGACCTATCCAACGATGTATCACACGTCTCTTAACTCGTTGCCAGTCCCGAGCTACACGTGTTTTTTCGAAAAAATTGAAAAAAACACGTGTTTTTCAAAAATTTGCTCTGGTGCTTCACAGAAGGACTTTCACGCTTTGGTGTCTTCAGATGAAATTTGCCTCGTGTTGACCCCTATCTAACGCTGTATCAACCATCTCTTAACTCTTCTTCGTCTCCGAGCTATGACCCTTTGAAGTTGAAAAACTAAAATGCGCTCTATCTCCTCACACAAGGACTTTCGTACTTTGGTGTCAAGGTACGAAAGTTGCCTCTTGCCAATACCTTTCCAACGCTACCTCAACCATCTCTTAACTCCTTTCCGTTTAGGAGCTATTCCACTTTGAAGTTAAACAATGGAGAATGACTCAGCATTTTCCATTGTTTTCGAAAAAAGCGCTCTATCTCCTCACAGAAGGACTTTCAGACTTTGGTGTCAAAGAACGAAAGTTGCTCCTCCCCAAGACCTATCCAACGATGTATCACACGTCTCTTAACTCCTTTCCGTTTAGGAGCTATTCCACTTTGAAGTTAAACAATGGACAATGACTCAGCATTTTCCATTGTTTTCGGAAAACTTGCTCTGGCGCCTCACAGGAGCATTTTCACGCTTTGGTGTCAAAGAACGAAAGTTGCGTCTCTCCAAGACCTATCCAACGATGTATCACACGTCTCTTAACTCGTTGCCAGTCCCGAGCTACACGTGTTTTTTCGAAAAAATTGAAAAAAACACGTGTTTTTCAAAAATTTGCTCTGGTGCTTCACAGAAGGACTTTCACGCTTTGGTGTCTTCAGATGAAATTTGCCTCGTGTTGACCCCTATCTAACGCTGTATCAACCATCTCTTAACTCTTCTTCGTCTCCGAGCTATGACCCTTTGAAGTTGAAAAACTAAAATGCGCTCTATCTCCTCACACAAGGACTTTCGTACTTTGGTGTCAAGGTACGAAAGTTGCCTCTTTCCAATACCTTTCCAACGCTACCTCAACCATCTCTTAACTCCTTTCCGTTTAGGAGCTATTCCACTTTGAAGTTAAACAATGGAGAATGACTCAGCATTTTCCATTGTTTTCGAAAAAAGCGCTCTATCTCCTCACAGAAGGACTTTCAGACTTTGGTGTCAAAGAACGAAAGTTGCTCCTCCCCAAGACCTATCCAACGATGTATCACACGTCTCTTAACTCCTTTCCGTTTAGGAGCTATTCCACTTTGAAGTTAAACAATGGACAATGACTCAGCATTTTCCATTGTTTTCGGAAAACTTGCTCTGGCGCCTCACAGGAGCATTTTCACGCTTTGGTGTCAAAGAACGAAAGTTGCGTCTCTCCAAGACCTATCCAACGATGTATCACACGTCTCTTAACTCGTTGCCAGTCCCGAGCTACACGTGTTTTTTCGAAAAAATTGAAAAAAACACGTGTTTTTCAAAAATTTGCTCTGGTGCTTCACAGAAGGACTTTCACGCTTTGGTGTCTTCAGATGAAATTTGCCTCGTGTTGACCCCTATCTAACGCTGTATCAACCATCTCTTAACTCTTCTTCGTCTCCGAGCTATGACCCTTTGAAGTTGAAAAACTAAAATGCGCTCTATCTCCTCACACAAGGACTTTCGTACTTTGGTGTCAAGGTACGAAAGTTGCCTCTTTCCAATACCTTTCCAACGCTACCTCAACCATCTCTTAACTCCTTTCCGTTTAGGAGCTATTCCACTTTGAAGTTAAACAATGGAGAATGACTCAGCATTTTCCATTGTTTTCGAAAAAAGCGCTCTATCTCCTCACAGAAGGACTTTCAGACTTTGGTGTCAAAGAACGAAAGTTGCTCCTCCCCAAGACCTATCCAACGATGTATCACACGTCTCTTAACTCCTTTCCGTTTAGGAGCTATTCCACTTTGAAGTTAAACAATGGACAATGACTCAGCATTTTCCATTGTTTTCGGAAAACTTGCTCTGGCGCCTCACAGGAGCATTTTCACGCTTTGGTGTCAAAGAACGAAAGTTGCGTCTCTCCAAGACCTATCCAACGATGTATCACACGTCTCTTAACTCGTTGCCAGTCCCGAGCTACACGTGTTTTTTCGAAAAAATTGAAAAAAACACGTGTTTTTCAAAAATTTGCTCTGGTGCTTCACAGAAGGACTTTCACGCTTTGGTGTCTTCAGATGAAATTTGCCTCGTGTTGACCCCTATCTAACGCTGTATCAACCATCTCTTAACTCTTCTTCGTCTCCGAGCTATGACCCTTTGAAGTTGAAAAACTAAAATGCGCTCTATCTCCTCACACAAGGACTTTCGTACTTTGGTGTCAAGGTACGAAAGTTGCCTCTTGCCAATACCTTTCCAACGCTACCTCAACCATCTCTTAACTCCTTTCCGTTTAAGATGTTGTTAAATGCTGACTCATTCTTTCGTACTGTGATATTTGTAACTATGAATAAAATTTTAAAATTAAAAAGTGCGTTTTAAATTTTTTATATGTGTATGTGTTTCTTACTTGGTGTTTAATAATGTTCTAAAAATTTAAACTAATAAAGTTCGTTAAAAAATTTTTATATGTATGTGTTTTTCTTCTTGATGTACATTAGTGTTTTAAAAATTCAAACTCAGAAAATGCGTCATAAAATGTTAATGTGTATGTGCATCTTACTTCGTTGTTTTATTATTGTGAATAAAATTTTTAAATAAAAAAATGCGTTTTCCAATTTTTCTTTGCATGTGTTTCTTACTTGATGTTCATTAATGTTCTAAAAATTTTAAACTCCAAAAATTCGTTATAAAATTTCTCCTTATGATGAAATAATTTTTTGTATGAAAAATATTTTTTACTTAATATTTCATTAATTAATGTATGATTTGCTGAAATAAATAGTAGATATCATGAATAAGTATGTTAAGAATACATTAAAAAATAATTGAATAATTAAATCAATCTAGAAATTAGTTAAATTAATTATTTTATTGGACTTTTATTTTTTAATCATCACGGGAACTCCCCACACCTCCCGCCCTATTACGACATCGCTGCACCCTTATAAAACTCCTAAGTCCAAAAATCACCCTTTTTTCATCTAAATCAACTTTTGATACCATTAATAGAACCGCAATCACCTAATTAAGAGATAAAACTAAACTTTTCTAATCCCAAAATGCTTCGTTTAGTCACAAAAAATCATTTTCTAAAATTATTTCAACACAAAAAATTTTCTCATAACTCTCCCAAAAGTTTAATTAAACTCATTTTTTATGCCATAAATAGATTCACAGTCATCAAATAACTTAATTAAACTCATCTTCTATAGGTAAAATATTTATCATTTAGTCACAAAAAGTCATTTTACACAAAATTTTCAGCTCTCAAAAAAATAATTAATTAACTCTCTTACAGCTACTTTTAAATCACCAAAATTACATCCAGCACACATTAAAGGACCAATAATAAGGAATACACTCGAGAAAGTATCGTAAGTAACGTTAAAATACTCAAAATTAATACTTAATTTTTGACATCAAAAAATTTAATCAATGCATTTTTCCATTTTCATTTTATTTCCACTGGATCTTCATTTTTAAGCTTCTTTATCGATATATTAGTGATTATGAATCTATCTAATATATTTAATCATTCATTCATCA
Source organism: Chironomus tepperi (assembly GCF_022539635.2). Classification (NCBI taxonomy): domain Eukaryota; kingdom Metazoa; phylum Arthropoda; class Insecta; order Diptera; family Chironomidae; genus Chironomus; species Chironomus tepperi. Next base: position 11,932 of record NW_027226156.1, read on the forward strand.
ACAAATAATTCCAAAATTTCAACAAAAATATTATTTAATTTTATCAACAAAATTCATAATCTAATATTTTATTCTTCTTTTTAGCTTAATATGATGGATCAACAGGATGCAGTGGACGACATATAACTCAGATTGATGTTTAATTTGCGAAAAATGTTTAAAAAAAACATCAACAAATCAATTTACTGATTTCATTCAGAAATTCAACTCGTATGTGCTAGATCTTCATTTTCATGATCCCTAATATATGCTCACTGTTAATGGGAAGCGTGATGCAGTCATCAGTGTGCATAATCAACTTTTTCAACAAAAAAAGTTCAACAATTTCTCTTTGACATCATACACATATTTTTTACGAATCATCATATGTGCTATTATTTTTTTATTTTTAAGGGAATCATCATTATTTCTTCGTAACTTCACACAATCTATGAACGTTTAGAAACACCTCATCATGAATATCACGGAAAAGTCATCAGCAATTGTCACCAAAAAAAAAAACCCAAAATACCCAAATTCACCCATTTTCCATTTTAAATGTTATGCTCATTTTTTTTAGCTTCAAATGCTTGCAATAATATTTTCGCGCTTCCAGCATTTTTCAAAATTTTACACGAAATGTTCAAAAAATAATTTCAAACAAAACACCCAAAATGCCCAAATTCACCTTTCTTTTTAAGCTCATAGTGATTTGCTGATTTTTTTTTTAATTTACTTCGTTTTCAATTCACCATTGGTTTTGAATTTGCTTTGGTTTAATTCGCCATTGTTTTTGAATTTGCTTGGGTTCAATTCACCATTGGTTTTGAATTTGCTTTGGTTTAATTCGCCATTGGTTTTGAATTTGCTTGGGTTCAATTCGCCATTGGTTTTGAATTTGCTTGGTTTTCAATTCGCCATTGGTTTTGAATTAGCTTCGTTTTCAATTCGTTCTCTGGCCACCTCAAATAACACTCGAATTTCAAGCTTTTTTTTTGTTTTTTCAAAAATGCCCAAATTCACCTACAATACCCAACTCAACCCTGATAATATTTTAAAAACTATTTTCATTTTTTTAGGCTTTCATTCATACAATTATGTCCATAATATTTCCAAAACTTCCAAAAATTTTCAGGAAATGCTCAAAAAATAATTTAAAACAAAATACCCAAAATGTCCAAATTCACCTAAAATACCCAAAAACCATGTTAATATTTTAAAAATTAATTTCATTTTTTAAAACTTCAAATGTATGTTACCAAACCTCTTATATTTCCAAAACTTCCAAAATGTTACAGAAAATGCTCAAAAAATAATTTAAAACAAAATACCCAAAATGTCCAAATTCACCTAAAATACCCAAAATTACCATGTTAATATTTTAAAAATTAATTTCATTTTTTTTCAAATGCATGTTACTAAACCTCTTATATTTCCAAAACTTTCAAAATTTTACAGAAAATGCTCAAAAAAGTATTTCAAACAAAACACCCAAAATGCCCAAATTCACTTAAAATACCCAAAATTACCCTGTTAATATTTTAAAAATTAATTTCATTTTTTAAAACTTCAAATGCATGTTACTAAACCTCTTATATTTCCCAAACGTTCAAAATTTTACACGAAATGCTCAAAAAAGTATTTCAAACAAAACACCCAAAATGCCCAAATTCACTTAAAATACCCAAAATTATCCTGTTAATATTTTAAAAATTAATTTCATTTTTTAAAACTTCAAATGCATGTTACCAAACCTCTTATATTTCCAAAACTTTCAAAATTTTACAGAAAATGCTCAAAAAAGTATTTCAAACAAAACACCCAAAATGCCCAAATTCACTTAAAATACCCAAAATTACCCTGTTAATATTTTAAAAATTAATTTCATTTTTTAAAACTTCAAATGCATGTTACTAAACCTCTTATATTTCCCAAACGTTCAAAATTTTACACGAAATGCTCAAAAAAGTATTTCAAACAAAACACCCAAAATGCCCAAATTCACTTAAAATACCCAAAATTATCCTGTTAATATTTTAAAAATTAATTTCATTTTTTAAAACTTCAAATGCATGTTACCAAACCTCTTATATTTCCAAAACTTTCAAAATTTTACAGAAAATGCTCAAAAAATAATTTAAAACAAAATACCCAAAATGTCCAAATTCACCTAAAATACCCAAAATTACCATGTTAATATTTTAAAAATTAATTTCATTTTTTAAAACTTCAAATGCATGTTACTAAACCTCTTATATTTCCAAAACTTTCAAAATTTTACAGAAAATGCTCAAAAAAGTATTTCAAACAAAACACCCAAAATGCCCAAATTCACTTAAAATACCCAAAATTACCCTGTTAATATTTTAAAAATTAATTTCATTTTTTAAAACTTCAAATGCATGTTACTAAACCTCTTATATTTCCCAAACGTTCAAAATTTTACACGAAATGCTCAAAAAAGTATTTCAAACAAAACACCCAAAATGCCCAAATTCACTTAAAATACCCAAAATTATCCTGTTAATATTTTAAAAATTAATTTCATTTTTTAAAACTTCAAATGCATGTTACCAAACCTCTTATATTTCCAAAACTTTCAAAATTTTACAGAAAATGCTCAAAAAAGTATTTCAAACAAAACACCCAAAATGCCCAAATTCACTTAAAATACCCAAAATTACCCTGTTAATATTTTAAAAATTAATTTCATTTTTTAAAACTTCAAATGCATGTTACTAAACCTCTTATATTTCCCAAACGTTCAAAATTTTACACGAAATGCTCAAAAAAGTATTTCAAACAAAACACCCAAAATGCCCAAATTCACTTAAAATACCCAAAATTATCCTGTTAATATTTTAAAAATTATTTTCATTTTTTTAACTTCAAATGCATGTAACCATGAACTTAATAGTTCCTAAACTTCCAAAATTCTTCAGAAAATGCTCAAAAAAGTATTTCAAACAAAACACCCAAAATGTCCAAATTCACCTAATATCCAAATTTCTATTTCAAAAATAGTTTAAAATTTTTAGACTTTTTCACTGTTTGACTTGTTTGTTTTTTAAGCTCATAGTGATTTGTTGATATTTTGAATTTGTTTCGTTTTCAATGCACCATTGATTTTGAATATGCTTTGGTTCATTTTGCCATTGGTTTTGAAATTGCTTGGGTTCAATTCGCCATTGGTTTTGAATTTGCTTGGGTTCAATTCGCCATTGGTTTTGAATTTGCTTGGGTTCAATTCGCCATTGGTTTTGAATTCGCTTGGGTTCAATTCGCCATTGGTTTCGAATTTGCTTGGTTTTCAATTCGCCATTGGTTTTGAATTAGCTTCGTTTTCAATTCGTTCTCTGGCCACCTTAAATAACACTCGAATTTCAAGCTTTTTTTTTGTTTTTTCAAAAATGCCCAAATTCACCTACAATACCCAACTCAACCCTGATAATATTTTAAAAACTATTTTCATTTTTTTAGGCTTTCATTCATACAATTATGTCCATAATATTTCCAAAACTTCCAAAATTTTTCAGGAAATGCTCAAAAAATAATTTAAAACAAAATACCCAAAATGTCCAAATTCACCTAAAATACCCAAAATTACCATGTTAATATTTTAAAAATTAATTTCATTTTTTAAAACTTCAAATGTATGTTACCAAACCTCTTATATTTCCAAAACTTTCAAAATATTACACGAAATGCTCAAAAAATAATTTAAAACAAAATACCCAAAATGTCCAAATTCACCTAAAATACCCAAAATTACCATGTTAATATTTTAAAAATTAATTTCATTTTTTAAAACTTCAAATGCATGTTACCAAACCTCTTATATTTCCAAAACTTTCAAAATTTTACACGAAATGCTCAAAAAAGTATTTAAAACAAAATACCCAAAATGCCTAAATTCACCTAAAATACCCAAAATTACCCTGTTAATATTTTAAAAATTAATTTCATTTTTTAAAACTTCAAATGCATGTTACCAAACCTTTTATATTTCCAAAACTTTCAAAACTCTACAGGAAATGCTCAAAAAATAATTTAAAACAAAATACCCAAAATGCCCAAATTCACCTAAAATACCCAAAATTACCCTGTTAATATTTTAAAAATTAATTTCATTTTTTAAAACTTCAAATGCATGTTACTAAACCTCTAATATTTCCCAAACTTTCAAAACTTTACAGAAAATGCTCAAAAAAGTATTTCAAACAAAACACCCAAAATGCCCAAATTCACTTAAAATACCCAAAATTACCCTGTTAATATTTTAAAAATTAATTTCATTTTTTTAAAACTTCAAATGCATGTTACTAAACCTCTAATATTTCCAAAACTTCAAAACTCTACAGGAAATACTCAAAAAAGTATTTCAAACAAAACACCCAAAATGCCCAAATTCACTTAAAATAACCAAAATTACCCTGTTAATATTTTAAAAATTAATTTCATTTTTTAAAACTTCAAATGCATGTTACCAAACCTCTTATATTTCCAAAACTTTCAAAAATCTACAGAAAATGCTCAAAAAAGTATTTCAAACAAAACACCCAAAATGCCCAAATTCACTTAAAATACCCAAAATTACCCTGTTAATATTTTAAAAATTAATTTCATTTTTTTAAAACTTCAAATGCATGTTACTAAACCTCTAATATTTCCCAAACTTCAAAACTCTACAGGAAATACTCAAAAAAGTATTTCAAACAAAACACCCAAAATGCCCAAATTCACTTAAAATAACCAAAACTACCCTGTTAATATTTTAAAAATTATTTTCATTTTTTAAAACTTCAAATGCATGTTAGTATATCTCCAATATTTCCAAAACTTTCAAAAATCTACAGAAAATGCTCAAAAAAGTATTTCAAACAAAACACCCAAAATGCCCAAATTCACCTAAAATACCCAAAATTACCATGTTAATATTTTAAAAATTAATTTCATTTTTTAAAACTTCAAATGCATGTTACCAAACCTTTTATATTTCCAAAACTTTCAAAATTTTACAGAAATGCTCAAAAAAGTATTTCAAACAAAACACCCAAAATGCCCAAATTCACCTAAAATACCCAAAATTACCCTGTTAATATTTTAAAAATTATTTTTATTTTTTTTAACTTCAAATGCATGTTACTAAACCTCTAATATTTCCCAAACTTTCAAAACTCTACAGGAAATGCTCAAAAAAGTATTTCAAACAAAACACCCAAAATGTCCAAATTCACCTAATATCCAAATTTCTATTTCAAAAATAGTTTAAAATTTTTAGACTTTTTCACTGTTTGACTTGTTTTCTTTTTCAGCTCATAGTGATTTGTTGATATTTTGAATCTGTTTCGTTTTCAATTCACCATTGGTTTTGAATTTGCTTTGGTTCAATTTGCCATTGGTTTTGAATTTGCTTGGGTTCAATTCGCCATTGGTTTTGAATTTGCTTGGGTTCAATTCGCCATTGGTTTTGAATTTGATTGGGTTCATTTTGCCATTGGTTTTGAAATTGCTTGGGTTCAATTCGCCATTGGATTTGAATTTGCTTGGGTTCAATTCGCCATTGGTTTTGAATTCGCTTGGGTTCAATTCGCCATTGGTTTCGAATTTGCTTGGTTTTCAATTCGCCATTGGTTTTGAATTAGCTTCGTTTTCAATTCGTTTTCAGGCCACCTAAAATAACACTCGAATTTCAAACTTTTTTTTTTTTTCAAAAATGCATGACATTCGTACCCACTTGGATGTGTCAGGCCGACAACATTTCTTATTTCACATTCATTTTTGTTTTAAATGAAAAATTAATGGAACAAAACAGAAATATTGAAACATAATAATAACTGATTGTTAAAAAGTGAAAATTTAATTCTGTTGACATCAAAAGTTATTTTAAAAGACTACAAATGGATTTAGATATTAAAATTAAGGATGAGTTGGTTTTTGAGGATGAAAAGTTGTACGTGGAAAGTTTTTCGAGTCAGAATCATCACCAAAATGAAATGTTAATTGATATAAAAGAAGAAATGCAGGATGAATATGAAAATGAAATAATATCAATGTATCCAGAATCAGATCCAATTGAAAATAACTTGTCTGAGGATTCGATAACAAATCAACTCCTTTTAGAATGTGAAATATGTCAAAAGAAGATGAAACGGAAATCATTATATTCACACATGAAGCAAGTACATGCTCCTGTACAAGAATTGTTTCGATGCAGTTTATGTTTTAAAACATTCAAATCAAGTATCCACTTAAAGCATCATGAAAATACACATACTAAGCAGTTTGAATGCTCATTTTGTGGGAAAAAGTTTGCACAAAAATTTGAGCTTAGCAATCATATCAGTAGACAGCATGAAAATCCTGGCTCATTTGAGTGCAAAGTGTGTCTTAAAAAATTCAATTTAAAGAAAATTTTAAGGAATCATATGAAGACACATGATAAGAACCGCTCAAAATCTTATAGATGTGATTTGTGCGATTATGCTACAGACAACAGTCATCACTTGCTCCGACACCAAGATACACATAGACACAAGAAAATTAGCGATTATATTTCCATTCAAATTAAGACTGAAACAATTCCTTGATTCAAATTTATTATTAATATTATTCTCTAAATAAACTATAATACTAAAGTATTATAAAAAAATATCATGTTCTCATCCATCGAAGGAGCATAAGTGACAAATAGAATGTATATAAAAATCCCTCTAAGATATTATTTTAACGATTACTTGAGCTTCTATGGAGTAATAATTAAAATTAATAAAAAACGGAGAATTTGAGATTCTCAAAAGATTTTATTAGTAAATAAAAACAAATCTCAAAATATAAAAAGTTTCATAATTCAGGTAAAAAAAGAAATCTCAATTTATTTGGATGTTTATGAAATTATGAGATTTTGATGATGTCTGCAGATTTATAATGAAACAAAATTTTACAAACGCGCTAAAGAGTGGACGATTTAGTAATTTTGTTCCATTTTCACATATTTTTCATAACGAAATGTTTGAAACTGATGAAATATTTTTAAATTTTTTACTGAACGCTGTAAGATTTTTTTTTTTTAAAAAAGTCGTTATTTATTGTTTCAAAATTTTATTGAAACAATTTTTTTTTTATAATATTTTACATTATTGCATTTTGTAGATAGATTTAAGAATAAGATTAAAAATATTAAAAATTTTCATTTTTGAACATATTCGCTCAATTAATACAATTATCTTTATTTGATTTTATTCTCTATAAATAGCTAATAATTTAAAGTTTACCATAAAATTCATTGTTTTAAATTTTTATTCTTTATTTTTTAAGTGCAAAAATTGATAATATTAATACTAATTTTGTCACTTATGACATTTACAGGAAACTAAATTTTATTAAGCATCTCTAAATTAGCAAACAAAATAAAGTTATCTGTAATCATCTGATGTGACAACTCTGTTTATTTTTTACAATTCATTTTTTTTTATCAATCTCTCAAAATTTATTGAATAATATTTTCATTACTTGACGATAAGAAGCATTCGAATCTGAATCTGACAGGGTTGTAGTGAAGAATATCGGACAAAAAAAAAATTTAAAGTGTCCAAGTCAGTCCAAGACTCAATTTAATACCTTTAAAAGGAAAACGGAAGAAACTTTAGCAGAATTTTAAAAATTAAAAAAAATAATGTTGACATATCGATGGGCATAGAGCTAGGAAAATTATCAAAACACCCCCTGAATCAGATTTAATGAACTTATCGTCAATACAGTTTTTTTATAAATTTCTTTGGTAAAAAATAAAGTACGGTTAAAGGTATTACAAACCAATGTTTAATTTGAGTAATTTTTTGGTTTTGAACATTTTTTAATCCTAAACAGGAGCTTATTAAAAATAATGAAAATATTTTGAGATGATTTTTTACAATCTTATCATTGTGTGAGTCAAATTAAAGGCTTGAACCTTTCATTAAATTACAATCAAGGTGAGATTAAAGATATATTTTGTGCATCTTAATTATGAGCTATGAACTTGTATCTTTGACAATTTTTTTTTTCTTGAATTCTTTCTTATAATATTCTAGTACTTTTATTAAAAATTCTTACACTGATTTTTGGGATGATTTCTTAAATTATGTAAAACACATTTTTATTAATTAAACTACACAAGAAAAATATCTTTTGCACTGATTTCTGTTTTGATGCATGCACCCGTCGGTGATGATGCACTTGCGAGTGAATTTGCACGTGTTGCCGCTAATGGAGATCGCAGATCACTAGTCTGATCATTATTGAAGTAATAAGTTGTATCTAAAAAATAATAAAAATATTAAAAACAATTCTTTTAAAGCTTATGATTTAATTTAGAGTTATTTATTCGAATTTTGTCTAAGCTTTCTAATGGAAGCATTTTTTCGGGTCATGTTTTAATAAAATACTCACTGCTTACTTACTGAGGAGACTGCTGGTCGTTGGTACATTATACCCATAGTTGTATGCTGTGCCATATTGCTGGTAAGGTGCCGAATTGTATGCATAATCACCAGGAGATACAACAGAACCATTATTTGCTGTAATTTAAAAATAAAAATAAAAAAATGTTAGTTTTGGATAAAAAAATTTGATAAATCCTTTTTTTTTTAAATGTGTAATTAAAAAGTCAGTGCAGCTCTCGAAAGTCGATGTTTTAACTTGCCTGTTGCATAGTGATTGAAAAATGAAGAGTAACCGGCACTTTGTGCACTAGGTTGCAAGACAATTAATGAAGGAGAATTTTCTGGTAAAGGGATAAGATTTGATTTCCCATCCATATGTCCCATTTGTTGATTATTCATTTGCTGTTGCTGTTGTAAAAGCAACAAGTGATGAGAATGATGAACTGCAGAATGGTCAGCTCCATTGTCCAATGAGTATCGTTGTAAAATCTGTCTTTTACTATTGCTATGATTATTATTTCCATCATCATTCTCATTCATTTTATCGATCTTTGATTTTCCAGCTCCATTATTGTTATTCCGATCATTGCTATTGTTATTTGTGTCATTTTTCAGCATTCCCTGTGATGTCGACTGACCGTCAGGTGTAATGAGTGTAAACATTGGAAGTTCAGATGATGAATCCGGTTGCTGGTCTTGTTGACTCGATTGAGCCATTCCATCTTCGATTTGTGTTATTGCAAGCGTGTTGTAAGGAGTTGTACTATCTGTGGACAAGTAGTATGTATTGGTTCATTTCCTCATGATTGTCAAACATTTTGCGTGAATATCATTCCCGTCACCAGTTAGTATTTATTTTATTTTTAATTCTACGAGAGTGCGATTTTAATTATTGTATGTGTGCAAAAAATATTTCTGAACAAAATTGTGCTTCCTTTCCATTAATTGAATTCTTGCTCCAAAAAACGCATTCTCACCTGCATGATATGGAGACATTGATTGATCAATAAGCGTCGTTGCTGCATTGAGCTTAATATCTTGCATACTTAATGGTGCCAATGATGTAAAGGAACCTGATCCTGACGAGATTTCGAAATTTTTTTTGTTCATATTTTTTATTTTTTTTTTATTTTTGCAACATAATTGTATTGAATCAACATTCTACAGATTTATAGTTTTTTTTTTTATATAAAATAATTTAGGCACTTACCGATAGCAGTTCCAATTGATGGTGCATATAGTGTATTTTGAGCTTGTGATATCGTCGTTATGCTATCATAGAGTATTGTATCCTGGTTGTTGTTATTAACTGATGCTGGAAAAACATTATGAGTATCATAATATGATGAAGCGTTGTTTGCAGATGGATTGTTGTTATTACTCGATGTATTGTTTGCATTGCTATTATTTTGATTATTATTATTATTATTATTATTGTGCGGTGGAGTTGACATTGATACAACAACTGAGTTATTTATATCGAGTTGTTTTGGTTCATCCTTTATACACCACTTAGAAGACCAAAGCTAATTTTTGATAAATAAAATAATAATTGTTATTTTCATTTTCATATGAATTTCAATTACATTCAATGCTACTCACATTTGGGTATATTTGCTCTCCATTATATTGAATTCGCTGTCGCTTTATGTCTTCTTCCATATGAATATTTATATCACGATTCTCATCTAAAAATACGATAGAAATGAGTATAATTACGACAATCATCCTAAAAATATAACATCGGAAATGTAAATCCTATCCAACAATAATGAATGTTATCATTTTTATTTGCAAAATACAGCAACACGCACATGCAATGTATTCTCATGATGACCACTGTGTCCTATGACTATGCATTATTATTATTATCATTATTATTATTACTGCTATTATTCTCATTCATAAGAGTGCTAACAAAAGGAGGGAAATTTTAGCAGGAATGGCATTTGGTCAATTCTTTCCCTAGTCCTTTATTTATATATATATCGACAATTAATGTTTGAATAATACTCAAATTGAAAAGGACAAATGCTCTATTGTCTCAAAATGTTTCTGAACATTTAGTAAATCTCGTAAAAATGAATTTAAAAAATTAAATTTCAACATAAAATACTAACCATGATCTTCGACTCGTTTTCTCTTCATGCTATTTACATTGACATCATTTGGATGCTGAATTCCAAGAATTCCATTGATACTATATCCACTCGTTATTCTTCCTTCACTTCCATTCACGGAGTTTGGAGTTGCACCGTTACTATCTTGTGGATCTGTCGTTGTCATTTGTGGTGATTGTGGGAGGTGGCCTAAAAAGAAGAAGAAACAAAATGAGAAAATGAAACGTTTTAGAAAACGAAACATTAATGCAAGAGCGAAAGAGGAAGTGAGATAAATTTTTAAAGAATTCTTACAAAATAAGATAAAAATTTATAAAGAAATATTTAAATTAAAGCTTACCTGGAGGTGTCCCTGAGTTCTGTGATTGCTGATGAACATGTTTAGCTTTTTCAGCGGCTTTATTTCTTACAATTCTGAAAAAGAGTTTTAAAATAATATGTGATTTTATATAAAATAAATATTATAAAATTGTTTTAATATTAATAATTTTTTTTAATGAAATGGTGAATTAAAGATTTTCTACAAAAGTATGTAAGCAATAAATCAGCAAAGACTGAGTCTCGAATTCAGCATTTGAATGTAGTGATTGGCATATCAAATCGGCAACGTCGTTCTCGATTTCCACAAAGACACATGACTAAAGGAACAGTAAAAATGCCATTAGTGACTGTGCAAAGATGCATTGACACTTTTATAAACTCCCGACAGCATCGACAATTTTGCTGACATTGGTATTCGATTAATACGATTATTGTGCACACTGAGCACGTGTCACGCATTTTGTATGTCACACGGCATGCAAACCGCGCTTATATATACAACAATAGTCATCATAAAAAAAGGAATCAAGAAGTTGAAATGTTTGTAAACAATTTTGAAGAGGGTGAATTGAAGTGGTTTTCAACGAAAATCCAACCATTATTAAATGAAATCATCAAATTATTGTCATTAATCTGTAGGGATTTTGATTCTTTCTTGTGACTTTTTTGTCGTATATTGGGCATACAAACGAATTATTAAGAACGCTAATCTCAATGTCATTTCTTTTTACATTACTTTTGAATTATCCATGAGATATTCATTACGTTACTTCATAACACTACCGGACAACTTCAGCATAGTATAACTATACATAAAATAAATCATGAAAATTATCGTTGTGTAATTTATTTTTATTTAATTAACTAATCTCAATAACCATTAGATGAAGTAATTTAATGCAAGCAATTTAGTGTCACAATAAAGTTATATCGTTGGAAAATATCAAAAAGGGTTGCGTTTTTCTTTTTTTCCCATTAAATTGATAAAAATAAAATGATTTTTTTTTGCTCTTTTCTGTGATTTCATTTCGAAATTCACCCTCTTGAAATTCATGTATATAAAGTGTTCATACGTAAGCCATAAATCCCTTTGCTTTCATTTTTGTAGTCGAGAACAACATATTTTGTTAAAATGCTGCTACATAAAAAATATCCATTACATAGCGGAGCTATAAAAAGCAATTTTTATTTGATGTTGATGGTCAGAATAAAAAATTTGCAAGCTTTTCTCGTTTCATGATCAATGCGCATTTTAGTTTCAGCAATTTGAATAATTCTTTTTTGTATTTTGTTATCTATGTTTAGAATAACCTCTATAATTTTCATATATTTTAATTATTCGTAAGATGATGAGAAATGTCAGAAACGATCGATTCAAGATTAAGAAAAAAGACAAATTGACTGGTTAAAAAAAGACACATCCCATAGATTCTTGGTGATTTGAAGTGATTTATTCACGAATTTCTATTTTATAATCTAAATTCATTCATTAACTCATCACTTAACACATGTAAAATACAATGAAATAAAAGTAAGACACGAAAGTAAGCACAATATTTTTTCTAAATAAATTAAAGTAAATAAAAATAAAATAAAATAAAAATCTCATTTTTCCGCATCTTCATCGCTTTCACTTCCACTCGAGTGCGCCGCTGAAAAATCGTCGATTAGGGAATTAAAACTGAGAAAAAAACAGCAAATTTCAATTGATTTAGCTATCAAGATTAGATTTAATCATCACTCATTACATTGCGATAAATAAAAGAAACGAGAAGAAGAAATTTTACTAGTTGCTGTTTTTACTACTGTTTTGCCTCTTGGGACTAGCAATTCATGATAATCATTACATATGTTGTTATTTTTACAAGCTTAAGTATTAAAAGAGGGACACTAACTGGGGTGAGATTCAATTCAATCGTAGATCAGAATTACAAAGATAATGTCAATTTTTTTATCTTTATTTTGTACTAGTTTTCAAAGCACAATGTGATACGATTTATTATTCCTATGCCTTTATAGACTCATCGAGGGTGTTATACTAATGGACGAAAGATTGCAATCTAAATCACATTTTAAGTACTTGCTGAACAAAATAATTTAATTTCTTGTTCATATCATCGCTTGGAATGTATCATCGTGAATTAAGGGACGAGTTTCCTTTTTTTTTTGTTATCAATAAACACATGTTAATATTAATGTTATTGCAAGTGGAAAATTGGATTAGATTTTATTGATCAATTTATTGAGTGCATCAATCCAAGAAATTTTAATGTAATTTTTGCAATAACTTGAAGATTCTTACATAATCACATAATAGAAAAAAAATATTCAAATATAGTCAAAAGAATCAGATATTTTTAAAAATTACTAAAAATTTATCAAGATCCTTAATATGTATCATACTATATTTTAAAAATATTATATTTATTTACTCGACAATGAAACAAAATTATTGCACATAAGTGTAAGGAAAAAAGGAATTCCGGCAATGATCATTTTGCACCTGGATAGTCATCACATTCAACAAACACAATACATTTAAAACATAAAGAAAAAATAAATTTAAAGAGCAATAAAAATAAAAGAGAAGTTTTTGAAAGGTATATCAACAAAGGAAGAAGCGACAACCCCAGTTATGCGTGCGAATGTGAAGAGGCAGTAAATCACTCTGACGATAGCTCAATAGACTCTCGACTTGTATTGTGTTGGATTATAAACAGTCAGGAGTCAATTGTTTAGTTCATTAAATAAATATTTACTTCTTGTTTTCGGTTGTCTCTCCTTTTTGAAATTTATGCCACCTAATGCCATTTTTTCTCATTTTTTCGTTATTGTTGCTTTTTCGACACATTCGATTAGGGATAAAAGTGAAAATTAAACTGCCAATGTGACATTTTATAATATAAACTGAATGGTAATTTAATCCGTATTTTAAAACTAAACACTTCTGATTCCATTATTTAGTTCTACGTTTAACTTTCGATTACGTACGACTTACGTGTATTTCACGTATGTTTTCTACGTACTAAACCCTAAATAATTTAAATATAAGCTAAGTTTTTGACGGATCTTTTGCACTTCTTTGATAGTTAAAAATATTTTTTGGCTAAATTTGCAAGTGACTACTTATATATTAATTTCAGTACTATATGGACTCTGTATCTCAATATTCAGACGCATCAAGGATTCACACAAGATTCACCGTTAAAGAAAGCAGTTAAATTACGACACATCCTGTGACTACATTTCCTCACAGCATCTCCATTCACAATCATTCGAACATAATTCATTGTATATTCGAATACACAGCAAAAAAAAAAAACATTTGTGCTATGTTCCTTTCAATTGGAAAATTATGATTATTATTGCTGCTTTATTGACTTCTATACAGACTTCTCTGCTTTATCTGTGTACATGCATTAGTTCAATAGCAAAATAATAAAGTTAATAAAAATTTTATTTTTGAAAAGGGGAATAAATATTGACATCATGCTGAGACATGAAGTATCTTCCGTTTTTATAGACCTTGTGCGAATCTTTTTATTAGTTTGTATCACAGATAAATCGTGGATTATCATCATTATTATTTTGATATTTTTTTAAAATATTTCAAATTGAGGGAGGTTCTAAAGAAAAAAAAAACATGCATTTTTACTTTACTAATTTTTATAGCTAAATCTAATATGAATTATTTGCTTATTTCGTGTTTTTTATTTCCCAAATTCAATTAGAGAAATAAATAAAAATAAAAAAAACTCCGGAAAATGCATTTCTAAAGAAAAAAATAAATTTTTCTCTATTGAAGTTGTTGCAGGAAATAACACAACAGACACAAAGAAGCCAAACGGTGAAAATTAATAAAAGACAAGAAAACTTGGGGTTGAAAGAAGATATAAGGGGATAACTAAGTAAAGCTGAAGATGATTCGGATGTCGGAAACAATAGTTAAAGAAGACAGTGACTTATTACTTTCAAAAAATAATTAAGCAGGCATAATTTTGACTCTAAAAAAGCTTTGAATTTTTTAGAAAAATACTTTTCTGTGAAAATGTCAATAAACTGAAATCAAGGTGATTCAAATTCTTTCATGCATCACGCATGTGCTCGACATTAGCTTCATTGTGAAACAGATTTCATATCATTTTTGTCTTTTTCCTTGTATGGAAATTCATTTATTGCTTACTGAGCATGTTCAACATTTTCACAGTCAGATATAAAAATGAAAGGAGCAGTATGGATGTTGTGTTGTACCGACGGTAAGATTTAAAATAAAATAATGTAGTAATTCTTTTCAACTATCAAAAATGAAATTAAACAAAATTGACAGCGAAAAAACTAAAAAAAATTATTTTATATATGAAATTTTAAGTCTATTTATAAAGTTTATTTTACATCTCTAACAAAAAACATCTCTGAATTGATAAAAAATCTAATCAATTCTGAGACTTTTGTCGTCAACTCTGAAGATGAAAATTTAAAGTGAAAAAAGGAAACAAACATGAAAAAAATTCAATGTAATCGAACTTTCCCTTTAATGTCCTTTTATATAAATCACTTTGTATTGATTGACTAGAATTGACGCACAGTTGACAAACTAAGTTACAACAGGATAGGAATAAAAATCGATAATCCATTCGGTAGTGAAATTTCAAGAAAATATTTTTTTTTACATTGGCTTTTTTTTGCTCACTTTTGTTGATGGAAAAAGCATGCGGAACAATGAGGTGAACATTTGATTGTGTTTTGTGTACGGAAGAGAACAACGATTGATAAAAATGTAACAAAATGTATTGCTATTGTGCAGAGTGATGCGGGACGAAGGTTAAAAAGTTCAAGGTTGTAAAAAACTGATACTTATGATTCTTAGCTGTGAATTTTTACGTGGAATTTCTATTCTTTTAAAAAAATAAAATTATCATTCGCATGAAACCCTTAAATAACCCTTGAAATTATAAATTGTATGATTTTCAGTTTGTGTATAGATAAAAAAATAATATAATTTTGTTCATTTGTTCTTCTGTCTTTCCCCTCTAAGCTCCGCTCCCATTTCTAAACTATTACTTTCTTAAAGTTTTTGAGATTTGTTTTTATATACCTGTAAACAATTTTTGAGAATCTTAGTTCACAGAAATTTAAATTTATTTTATAAATCCCCATAGAATCACGTGGAAACGTTAATATAATCCCACCATGATTTCTAGTAGTCAAATATAGAGTAAATTGGCAGACCCTATAAGATCAAGCAATGTTCAAAAAGAAAAGGCAAATAAAAGAGGAGAAACAAAAGTAAGGAGAAAAAGTTTTAACTAAAAGGGAAGCGATGCATGAAAGACAGGATACAGCAGCACATGATGATGGAAGAAAATGAAGAAAAAAGAGAAAATTACGAAAAAGAAAATGTTGAGAAAGGATTTCCGGGAAATGCCAACATTACATCCTCTACTCCCCTTCTTTTTGGTTCCTTTGTCATGGTTTATTTTAAACTTTTACTTACATACATAGGAAAATCTGTAAGAAATCTCAAAACCCCACCCGAAAAACAATCGAAAAAATAAAAGAAAATGAAAGCATGTATGAAAATCAAAATTACAAAATCATGTTACTATTTAAATATGTCGAGTTGCTAGCATAAATAGTTAGTCACAAAGTAAAAACAAAAAATTGATACTTAAAATAAAGAAATTTTTACTTTAAATTATTCAACTTCGCGAGAGAAGCATGAAAAAGAGGAAAATTTATGGGTAGCAAGTAGAAAGAAAAAGTTGGCAGCGCAAAGTTTTCGGAGCAGAACATTCATTAATATAATTTCTATTGCTTCTTCTTCTTCTTCTTCTTCTTTGTCTTTTTTTTTGAATTTTTATCTTATTTTTCCTTCTAAATTATCATGGTTTACTTAACAAAATACAATAAGAAGATCTAAGGAACTTACCGATTAATGGACGAAACACTTGGTACATTATCTTGTGAGCAAATGCCTTCAGCAAGTAACCTATCTCGAATTTCCCAAGCAAACATTGTAGGATTCTCTCTCTTATAGCTGGCAATAGCATCTACAACGGGTGGTGTTGCTACTTTTGGCTTGCTTCCTCCAATCACTCCCGCTTTAAAGCTCCCTGTTTCATAATATCTTAAAATATTGAAAATAATTAGATAAGTTTGCCACGTGTTGTGTAATATAAGGAGAAATTTCTTAGATAATAAATGACTTTTAAGACCTTTCTGCCGTAATTAAAATTCCCCATCTAGATAAAGTTTCTCAATTCAATTTTTCGCATGCTTTTCTGGATGCTGAAAATTGTCGAGTACGAGGAAAATTTAATGACTTTAGCAGTTAAATTTTGTACCATAACAATAAATAACCTACAAAAATACTTCACATTAACCGAAATGGAAGCGGTGGATGTGCATACATTTTCAGGTTAATTTATTTGCCACCACATATGGCATAAAATGGGGATCGTATATATTTTATATGTTTTTCCTGTTAAAATAAACGTAGAAATTCTCCGAGTTAATTTTTTGGGGGAAAGATAAATCGCGTAATTGAATCATCTCGTATACATCAACATTGTCTAATGTGCTCGCCATATATCACAAAATCAATTTTCTAAAATTCTCATTTTCATGTTATTTTGTGGGCGTTTATTTGAAAAATAAGGATATGGATATTAATTACCTTGATAAAATTTTTGAGACACAGCCGTGACTGACGCGAAGCTGTCGAGATATATCACATGGACGTACGCCATTGTGTGCCAACTCGACAATTCGTTGTCTTACAACATCGGGTAGTGGTCTTCCATTTACAAATACTCCACCGAGTTGATTCACTCCACCATGGCCTGTAATTATGAGAGAATGATAAAATAATATGAATGAATATGTTGTTTAAATGAGTCCAAATATTGTGACTAAAAAGGAGCATTTTCCATTAAGCAAAAGAGAAAACATCAAAAAAAAGTTGAGAGAAATCACTACCGCAACCATGAATATTTAATACTTTTTGCGTGCTTTTCCATTACACCCATTTCCACCGACAAAGAAGACATAAAGTGGATTACAACTCATTTACATTTACGCCATTACAGAAGCGAGATGAAAATAAAATAAATTGCTTGCGTCGATTAAAGACAAGAGGATGATAAAAGACACGCAGAGAAAAACAAATCATGCAAATTGAATTTGTGGTTGATGCTAAAAAGGCGAATGAGATGGTTGGGTTTTATTTTTATCATGATGAGATGTGTATCTATGGAAATGTGAGATGACGAACTTATGCTGATATTATTATTTTTGTACTGAAAATACAGGATTTCTGGATAATATCAACACCAAAATCATAATTTAATTTTTCCTATTTCATTATTAAATTACCAGAATATACTTAAAAATTATTGCAGCATGGCATAAAAGAAAAATCTTGAACTTTTGCCAAAAGAACAAAAAAAAAAGTGGGAAATAAACAGACGAGAAAAAAATTAGAAAAACCAGAAACAAGTTCAAGCAGACAAGCACAACGATATGCAGTCAAAGATAATAATCGTCAACATAATTTCAATAAAATTGCAATAAAAAGCAAGTCTAGATAATCATATTATGATGAGCATGATGATAAACAAAAAACAGGCACTCAAACAACTCAACAGCTAGTTTGTTAGATTAAAGTGGATTTTATGTTCAGTTTGTTTATTTGGAGGGATTTTGTCGCTTTCACCCTCAATAAAATTTATTAGGGGTTGATATTAGTCTTAATAATTGAAAAATATTATGGTTTAGTTTAAATATTCAAGATTTTTTTTTAATTTTTCTGACATTTAAAAAATACAACTAATCTCACAAGTATCAACTTTCGAGACGCTTATTTTCTTGTTGACATTTTATCAAAAAAATATATATAAATTTTTTGCTGATTCTAGACTCAATGTCAAGTTTCTTCTCACATTTTGCAAGAGAAGAAAACCTTCTAAAGCTTCTATTTTTCGTCATATAGAAAATTCTATACTTCATTTGTACAATAAGCACAAAGATCTTATTAAATAAAATTTGATACCTTTTGTAAACTCATACTTGTTCAATAGGTAGATTGCGTTTCAATGTCAACATCACTTTATCTTTACAGAATTTTTAAAATGAAATCTTTTTATTAATAACTTAGATTTGAGATATAAATGTGAAATGTTTGGTCTCTTTCTAATTTCGTGCATTTGTAACTGCCTTTATTTTTACTAATGAAAAAAAATTTAAGTAATTCACACAAGATAAAAAAATGTGAAAGCATTAGATCACGTTCTAAACGATTAACGTCGTAAATGGTGCCAAAAAATTCTTTCCGTCATGCACATACGCGAGATCTCTGATTTTAGATTTGTCGGTAGCGCGAAAAGGCAGCGACAAGCTGTTGTCGCATTAATGAATCATTATACTTTATTATGTTGCGAGTTTTGCATTTAATTGCACAATATGCACGTCATTTAACTCGCTACTGATGCTCTTTCGAATGAATTTTAACACTTGAATTTCTAGAAATTTTTAATTAACACAAAAATCTGAAAAAAAAAGAATGAAAAACATAAAAAAAACCAATCACAGACAGTGACATATTTTTAAATAAAATTAATCGATAAGAAAATAAAAAAGTTTTAAAGTTCAATAAAAGAAAGAATAAAAAAAAATCAAACATTCTACAAAATAAGTCAAGGAGAGAGAAAAGCATGGAAAGGAAATTAAAGAGCCAGAACACGACAGTCTGAACACAAAGAAGTGGTAGCAAAATGGAAAATTTGTTTGGATCCAATGGTTGCCCAAATATTGATTTGTCTGACGGGCTGTTATTCCTACTGCTCCGTCTCTTGCGAATGTATGTGTGTGACAATTGTCATTACGATCGGTGAGCACAAATGGTCCATTAAAGCCTTGGTGACACTGATTTTTTTATTTCAAAGTACTGATTCATTTTTACATCTCCCTGTTTAACCTCAAAATTGGCACAATGAACTTTTCATTAAACATTTTTTTAAATTGGAAATAAATTCGAAAATAACATTATTGAGCCGTTCAGTTTTATTTGCTGATATTTTTGAGAGAACTTTAATATTTTTTAATTGTCACATTACAGACCACACTACTGGCGATTCTCATTTCAGCAAATAAAGTGTATCATTCAAGTTAATTAAAATAAATTTAATGTAGAGCTATTTTCGACTGCGAAAATTACCAAACTTATTTTTTAAAAATGGAAATGGTTTACGATTTAATGTCCGATTTGTTAGCTTATCTTTCTATTAGTATTCAAAGTAGCATAGACGTGTTTGGCACATCAAATCAGTAGAAAATGTGAAAATAAAAAAAATCAAAATGGCGTTGAATTCCCTTCTTCTTTCTCCTTGCAATTTTCTTCTTTGATGGGAAAAGTTTTCTCCCTCTTTGAGAAATTTAATGGAGAGCGAGGAAAAGAAATATCCGGAGATAATGTCGACTTTGTACCTTTAATTTGACGGTGGAAATTAAGACGAGATAGAATCGCGGAAAATGCAATTAGGATCATTTCAGAATCCATTTCAAATTTTCTTATTTATTCCTCATTCCACTTTATACTTAAATTTCATCAAACTTTCTTATTTTTATATGAAATGGAAAGAGATTTTTTATTCACTTACACGTGTAGTATTCCATCATATTTTGATTATATCGATATGCAGTTGATAAATCCATTTTCATTTGATTCGTCAAAAACTAATTTTTAGAATTTTTTACTAAACTCTTGAACTTTTAATTTTCGTTCTTAAACTTTTATTTATTTTTTAAATAAGTTAAAAATCACCATTAGTTTGATATTCTGAACTTTTTTTATTTGCAGATGTTCTGAATCAACTTTATATTAATTATTTTTTATGTTTTGAGAAATATTTACACCAGCGGCAAATTTCTTACAATGTAAAAGATCAGATAAAATCACTTTAAAATGAATAAGTCACACAGATTGCACATTTGGATTAACGTTTGTTCAAATATACTTTTAATTTTTTTTTTTCAGCTAATTTTACATTACACTG
The DNA here is from genome assembly GCF_022539635.2 of Chironomus tepperi. Lineage (NCBI taxonomy): Eukaryota > Metazoa > Arthropoda > Insecta > Diptera > Chironomidae > Chironomus > Chironomus tepperi. The sequence continues at coordinate 32,827 of NW_027226156.1, forward strand.
ATTAGATCAGATGCCACAGAGTATTAAAATCTTTTAGCTTATTGTTCTTTTAAACTGATAAGTTTTCTATTTGAAAACTTATTTAGTATTAATTAAAACTTTAAATTTTAAGTCATTTTAAATGCTTAAACTTTTTTATAATCCGTAATTAATTAATTACATTTTGATAATGTTTAAATTTTTTTTAGTTAATTATTATCCTCTCATTTGAACTTTTATCTTATTATTTGAATTTTTAATTTTGTTTTTATATTGTACCATCAATTTAATTTTTTTTTAAATTTTCTTATAAGTGGCACATCACAATTCCATTTTTTTTTGCAAGGAGCTAAACCGCACAACGTTTTCTCGCTCGACCGAAATCCGTCTAATCACTGTAAAAGACTGTGCGGGTGTCTAATATCAAAGAGCAATAGCAGCAGCACATACAAAAAAATACACATACAAAACAGTCGAGAACGTCGAGCACACGAGGATTAAAGAATGAAAAAAGGAGAAAAGAAAAAGACACACAGAGCACGGTAGAGAGGCAGCAGCAGTAGCAAGCAGAAAAAAATTCTCGAATGCTAGCGAAGCAGCAAAATACCCGTGTGGTGTGTTTGTGGCGCACAGAAAATTATTACTATGAAGAATTAAAACAACAACAAAAATATTCCTCGATTCTCAATTTTTCTCTTATTTGTCTCTACCATAGTCGTTTGCTTTTTTGCTCTTTTAAAAGGGGAAATTTTTTCAATGAAGCAATAGAGATGAATCTTTAAATAGAAAAAGTGAGAGAGACCTTCTCGGATGTTCAATCTATTTTTTTTGCCCTCATATGTTTTGATCATTATTTTGTATTTATATGTGTACTTAAAGACAACAATTACCTGTCCTAGAGAGTTGTATACATTGATCGCAAAAATAATATTAATTGTATCATATTACAAATCCATTCACAAAGATATTAAATGTCGGTGATATTAGATGTTTGACAGAACAAAGCACAAGATTGAATATTAATCTGATCCATTTGACATTGAATATTGTTCTGAATTTTCTATAATTATTAATGTTTTGTATTATGAAAAAAAAAATATATTCATATTTGACCAAACTGTAACCATCCCTTGATACCCATGTATAATCTTTGACATTTAAAAATGAAAAATCTACGTCAAGTTTTCCAAGATACATCCATTTTCATGCACATAATGTAATGAATAAAAAAAATCATTTCGCAATTTATGACATACTAAAAACAGAACAACAAAATCGAAAAGAATTTTTTGGCTCCACCTGGCTGCGCACGAGAGGAAAGTTTGAGAAGATGAGAAATAAAAGGAAGAAAAGTCTGAGAGAGAAACTTTGTGTGTGTGTGTGTGTGTGTATGAATGCACGTCGAATGAGCATAAAACCACCATAACATCAAATGGGAAGAAAGAAAAGTATTTTATCGGATCGTTCGGTGGGTAATTCAGTGTGGAAATTCAGCTCACGACATCACCAGAGATAAAAAAGAACGAAAAAGGAATCATTTTGAGACGTTGCCAAATTTTTTTGTTTTGTTTCATATTCAAAACTGTTCTACTTATACATGCTGATTGGTCGAGAGAAACTCTCTCATTTCTATATTTATATGCTGTAAGGAGAATTACATGTGACAATTTGGAGGTGGAACAGCAAGAAAATATTAAACTTGGGTGTGTCTTAACCTTAAAATCCTTTCAGATTATAATAAGAAATGCGCACGACCAGAGGAAGTTGCTTCTTAGCTTTGGAAAATTTTCCATTTCTCCGAGCAGAAAATCGATGCCAACAGAATTCTTATACTGTACAGGAACAAATTTTCCATCGATTTATTGCTCATCGAATTGTGAACTTAAAGACTTTAAAAATTCCAACAGGTTTTCTATTCATTCATTCATTCATTCTGTTTAATCAGTCATCCCAGCTCTTTAAGTTGTTGAACTTTTTTTTTTATTTTTGGGGCGTAAGGGGTATTTGAGACACTTCTAAAGATGTGAAAAATTCCTTTTAAATGGACCTTAAACCACATTCTCAATAAGGTTGTTAACAAGAATAAATGAGATCAAAACGAAACTGCAAAAAAAACGAGAAAGTTCTGAAAAATTATTCACATCCGCATCAAATTACTTTGATTCTTTTCTGCCAATAATCAAAATCATGAATGAAAAAAAAAATACAAATTCCAATGACTCATGCTTTGTTCTGTATAGCATGGTCAAAAACAGTGTGAGAGGGAGAGACGTGGAGGATAAGAAGGAAATGAAGCTTGTTCGTTCTCAATCAAGATATTTGTAGGTTTCAATGTGAGAAATGCAAATAATCTCATCTCAACAATTGTACATCAATACAAGAACATAAGAGTTTACAAAAAGAAGCCTCAGGAAAGCGCCAAAACGTAGGGAATTCCGAAAAGAATAGCTGAGACACGAAACCGCAACGTTCTTCCGCTTTTTGATTATCTTCCAATTCTGCACGATTTTCTTTTGTTTTCTTATAAGTTGTCTGCACCTTGCAATTGATCTTTTTTCATTCAATTTATTTTTAATGTGAATTTTTTACATTTTTAAGTGAACTTGTACATTGCAGCACTGAAGAAAAAATTAAGAAAATAAGTTATTTTTGTGAATGGGACTAAAAGTATAGATTCATGAAAATAATACTGACATGAGCTAATCTATTATGATATTAACTCTGATGAAGTTATACATCAAATGACATACATTATTGCAACATTCCACTCAATCATTCCATGTGGATGTTTAAAAATAGTAACATGTTCATCCATAAATACATTGTTGCTTTCGCTGCAATAATTTGCAAGAAAAAAAAACACACTGAGAATAGCTGATGACAACACATCAAAGTCACGATGTATCAGCAGAATGAGATACTTTTAATGAACTTTATTTTCGGCATATTTTCGCACATTCTTTGTGCGGCACTACTGCCGATGTTTGTACATGTGCATCATGTGTGGCAGCTTTTGTAATTTTTATTTAATGTGAATTAATGAGGTGATGAGTTTATTTTTATTTATTTGTTGACGCCAAGCTTTTTGATGATTGATTTTTTTTCTGGTTTGACTACAAATTCACTGTGTGTGGTTAATGAAATTGATCGTAGAACATTAAGTGCTACAGACTTTAAAATCAAACACAATGGAATTTTTTACATAATTCTATGGGAATTTTCTTCACTGTCTAGTTTACTATGAGAACCAGAAGAGTTTTACATTTCACTTTCAGTCTAAAGAAAAATCACTTTCGATCATTTTTATAGTTTTATGTTACAAAATATCACGAAAGTCACGACTTTAATCTCCCTTTTGAAAGTATTATGAAAATGTTCCTCAATTATTACAGCGCTACCGATAACTTCCCTTAGGGTGCACTTTTATGTAAATTTTACAGTGAAATGTATGGATATAGACCTTGTTGAAAGTCTTTACTTTCTGTTGATGATGCAAAATTTCGTGAAAACTGAACAATAAAATTTAAAAATAAATAAATGGAATTATTAGCTTATCGATTGGCAAATTTTAGTCAAGTTACATATTTAAAACTATTTTTTGATTTTAATTTCTTCTTAATCACATAGAATTTTGATTACTTTTTGGAAAATGTTGATTCGATTACAAACTATCTATTCAAATTAATTTTTTTCCTTATGTTGAACCTAATAATTTTAGTATACAAAAGTATTAAAATAACAAGTGCAAAGCCCTCATTACTCTGCTTCATGTTAAATTTCCCCTTTGTGTATTTGTATCTGTTTTCAACTTTATATCACCATAAAATGTTATAATCAAAAATAAAGAGAGAGAATACGAACGAGAAGTATTAAAAAAAGTGAAGCATATTTTTGGCTGAATTGGTTTCAGAATCACCGTACCGTGAAATATATCATTGGCAAAAAATTCTCCGAATAGAGCAGAACTGAAAAGGAAAAAAATGTGTGTATGAGCAGAGAAAATAAACTGCTACTGCCGTTCTTTTTTACTTTTCGGTATTAAAAAATTTTCAATTCTTTTGTGACATTCGAAAAATTTTCCTCTCTCTTTTGTTGAATTTATTTTTCATTTATTTACGTATTGTTCGAGAGGAAAATGAAAAATTGTTTGGATATTCATTCGTATTGAGGAAGGTGTGGAAGGAAAATAAATTTTATTTTATTATAATACAAGAAATGTGTTTCATATGCCACACTGCAAGCTTTTTAATTATATATCTACAGAACTCGGAGTCGACTTGAAAATTATTTTTATTCAAAATATTAGTCGAATTTTAGCTATGAATAAGAAGTTTAAAAATAAAGAGTCAAAAAGTCAATGAATAAAAGTATATAACAAGAAACCAAAGCAGATTGTCTGCTTAATAAAGTTCCAAAAGTGATGATTAATTGATCAAAATTTACCCTTAATCTGTTATTTTTCCCCTTACACGCAATTATTCAAATTATATTATAATAATCGATGTGCAAGTGAGGGTGCTTACTTCTTTTATTAAACATTGTATTCAAAATCTTTCAAATGCAATTTCGTATTAAAATAAATTCATTCAAATGAAAGTTGTAGAATAATGTCAATTCCCAAAATCCCTCGAGTTGTGACATTTTCCAAATGAACTCAATGTACATATAATAAAGTTAAAATATTTGAAATTTAATGTGATTTTGCATATGGGTTTTTAGTTTGTTAACAAATTCTGATTAAAAATTTACATCATCGGATAATGGATTAAGAGCATTGGAAATAAAATAAAATCAAAAGTGTCTTCTTCCGGTTTAATTTGACTACAAGTCGTTCACACACATAAACACCATGAAGATTAAAACTTGGTGCTCAGACATAGCCGGCACTGAGAATGCCGACGGACATTAAAGCTTGAGAAAAATTCACACAATTGTTTTTATTTTTTTTTTTTGTCATTTTTGAAATAAAATTCTCAGTTTAATATAAAAAGAATTTATCAAGTTCTGGATGTACTGGTTGGGGTTCTTTATGTAAATTATTTTTATTGTCATTGTAATGCTTTCATACGAAAATGTCTGTGCGAGATGTTTGTATTGCATTTTAAATTAATACAACTAAAGTTTTATTTATTTTTTACAATTTGATTGTATGACAACTTATAGCGTCAAAAAATTTGATTTATTTGCATTTAATTTTAAAATTTATAAACAAATATACTGTGGCTGTGGATTGTGTGGAGTAGTTTTAGAAACTCTGATATGTCGTGAGTAAAAGTGTCATAATATTCATAATTATAGTCACAAATTGTTATCTATCTAAGCTACTTAAACTTGTTAATCTGTGAAGTTCAAAAATCACTATATATTAATGATTATAAATTTTAAACACATTTTTTGTTTTATTGAGAAGACAATAAAATAAGTTTGAAAATGTGAAAAAAGAAACAAGAAAGACAGTTTTAATTTTTCTGATAAAGAGACGCTAAACAACAAAACAATGACGACGAGACATTAGCATAAAGTCACTCGGAATACTCACGGCAGTTCAAGGCCATGGGCAATAGTGAATAGTGTGTAAGCCGATATACATGGAAGTAAAGAAGAAGTTTGAAGATAAAAGCCAGCACACTAGTACAACCTGCTTCGTTTTTCCCATTTCTGGAAACAATTCTGTGAATTTCCATAAAATTGGTAATGAAAATGAAATGAGAGTATTCAGAGCGAAGATGATGGGTTTATATAACTAGTGCGGGTCAGTTTTCGCTTTCAAAATGTTCTCAGAGAAACAGAGACACGCGGAATATAATTAAAGAGATTCTTGACATGGGAAGTTCTTGGACTTTTGTGTTAGTATTTTCCTGTCATGTCTTTTCATTACTTAAAGCTTTTAGAGGTATTCGGACCAATGTATTTGTTCCTTATTTAATATGTTATTACATTTTTAATGAAAAGGAAGCAGAATGAATAAATTTTGCGATGAGATTGAGCAATGGTAATTCAAAATTTGTGGGTATTTAATGATGGTGTATCGCAATAAACATTTGAAGTAATTGTAATTTATTTATTTGCTAATTATTCTTGATCTCAAACTGACGATGGTTTTAGTTAACTTTTAAAGGCATTTATGACGTAAATACAGTATCTTATGAAAGAATTATACCAAGATATTAAGTCGAAATATAATTTTTTTTTGTATTTAATTCTTGATAAGCTCAGAGATTTTAATTCAAAATAAACAGTAACTTATAAGACTTCATATTTAAAATAATTGGCAGCTTCATAAAATTGTGATAATTTAACATGATTGTGATCACCTTAAAGCAGTTTAACATATAAATTACGTCTATAAAAAGCTCGCAACAGCTTCAAACTTCTCTCTGCATTGTGAAGTTAGAAAAAAGTATCCAGCATTTAAACGTAAAACAATTAATGTTGAACATACATTATTGAGTGATAATGTGCTGAGATTAAACTGATTTTTTCCACCATTACATTATACTTTTAATATTTAATATGTTAGCATACGAAAAAGCCTAAAGTTAGTACAACTTTAGATTCAAGAGACTACAGACTAAAACTGTGTTGTATTTTTTCAGACGGTTTTAACAAGAAAATGAACTAGTCGTTCTACTCCATTGAACAATCTCTAGCAGACTTTTTTGTTGTATGAAATCTGAGAAAATGTACCATAAGAAATATGAAAGAAAACTTTCGATCGTTTAGACATCAATTGCAAACTACCAGCTTTTGAATTTTTCTCTCTATAATTTACTATTGCTCCACATCTAGTTGCAAATAAACAATAAGCTAAAATCAGTAGAAGCAGCAGTAGTTGCACTAAAAAAAGCTCAAATAAAGAGACTATTGGTGGGTAATTTTGTGATTAATTTTTTTGAAAGCGTGATTGCCCCAAAATAAGAAATTTTTTTCCTTCTGCTGCGATTTTTATAAACTGCTACTGTTTACTGATGATAATTGATTTATAAAGAAATTTTCATTTTGCTTAGAAAAAAGTTTTTATGCAATAAATTTTTAAACATGTTTCTCTTTTCCTTTACATATTAAAATTTACTATTTTTTGTCACAAATTCAATAAAAAATGCTGTTTTGAACCTACCTTCTCCAGACATGCCGCCTTGTTGGTTGTTATGGGAATCATCTATATATACAGAAATGAGAAAAAACAAATCAAAATAAAAATATGTTTGTTGAAATTAAATTAAATTTTGACCCTTTTCGTTATTCTAAATGTTAGAGCATTATATTGCTGACCAGCAAATTTTAAAATTTTTAAAGAAATCTTATTTAAGAGAAATAATACAAAATTCAATTTTTTAATTCCTAAAAGCTGAAAAAGGAAGCTATTCTTGATTTTTTAAGAAACAATTGAGGGAAAATTCCGTTGGAAATAAACTAGACGACCTCATTTCCATTGTTCCTCTTCATTTTTTGTTCTTACAGTCACAAGGAATAAATATAAGAGAAAAAGGAAAGGAGAAAGAACAACAATAGCATTAACATTAATAAAAAGACACTTGGCAAGCAAATAACTGCATAGCATGCATGCCAGTCATTTTTAGGTGACCCCAAACAAGTTGAAACTTTAAAAAATTTAAATTTTTAATATAAAATATAATTTCTTTGTATTTCATTTTCTTAAGGGTGAGTCAACGGAATTGTCTTCCTCTTTAATTACACATGCATTCTTAATATCTTCTTCTTATTATGAATTCTCTTTATAAAAAAGAATTAATGAGTAAATATGTGCAGTAAATTAATGTCTGCCTTTACATTGTTTAAATTTTTAATCTTTTTTTTTTTTCATTTAATAAAATTTAAACTTAATTTCAAAAATATGTATTTTATCTATAGTTGTCGATAATTATGTGCAATATTCAGTATGATTGAATACAAAATAATTCTTGACGAAATGTTAGTAATCGAATAATTTACAGGAGCTGTTGTTTGAGTTGTATTGAACATATAACCAGATTAAAGATAAATTTTGAAAAAAAAAAATAGTAAAAATTTGAGACTATTAAGAATAAGAATAAAAAAGGAGAAATAAGAAAATTGAAAAGAATTCCACCTGTTTCGTCAATTCAAATGTTACAAGAACGAAATTAACGAAGAAAAAAATGTAATGCGCCAGTCATTACGCCCTGCAGGAACTGAAAATTATTGCCCTCTCGTGCGCATTTTAAAGGTAAAAGAAAAAGAATGAAAACCGTTGAATGTTGTTGTTGTTCCTGCATGTATAATTAAAGTCAGTTAACAATTTCTTTCAACCCCTGAGCGGGCAACAGGTTCATCGGCATTTCTGATACAAAATTGTTTAACGATATCGAGTCATTGAGAGGCACCAGATGGTCTCTCATCATTTCGTTTTACCTTCGTTTTTTATTTTCTTTTTATAAGGACATTTAGATAATCTACAACTGGTAGCGGCGACAGAGGGAACCCCAAACATTGAACTCTTCGCACTTCCTTCTTTCTCCTTTTTCTTTTTTTCTTTTGCATACCATTCAACTTCCAAGGAAATTCCCGCTCGATTGTCGCATGTTGAAGTTTGTTGTCGATGGTCATTAAAATTTACGTTTTTTTATATTTATTTATGAAAATGTAAAATTTTATTTAAAAGGATGCGCGCTACATATTCTTCTTATGCCTTTTTTTTAACGGAATCGAGGGAATTTTTAAGGAAATGAGTTGTAAAAGAAGAAAAATTTGGATAAATGTTTATATCTCCCCCTTTTTATGTAAAATTAAATTTTAATTTAAACTCACTTTAACATATTAGGAAAAATAAGTTTGTTCAACTGAAATACTTTGACACTATAAATTGAGTTTTGTGTATTTTTGATGAATTTTTGCATTGTAAAATGTCCAATTTTATGCCAATATTAATAAGTAATGTCGATCTTCAGACACTTTAGAATGAAAAACCGTTATTTTAAAAACAATGTAATTTAACATGAACTATTTTAAAAATTGATCAAAAAGATTAAATTTGAATTTTTGAGCCACATTTATAATTTCATCTGGCTTTTTCTTCTAAATTGAATAATGCTTAATACTTAATAATTTTGTTGCATTTTTTACTTATTTGATATTATTTAATCACTTAAGATAGGATTAATAAGAAATAAGGAAATGGAATTGAGTATCTTCAAATTGAAGAAGACAGTTTTAATCCTATTTAGAAATTTCAAAATGATTATGAATAGTTTTGAAACAATTTGAGCTGATTATCGATGATTTTGAAAATTTTAAATGTTTATAGAACAAATTATGTTATAAGATTATGTATTTAATAAACTTTAATCTTGAGCCATCTGTCTGGATTCCACAACATATTTAAAATATTGTCTTAACAATACTTTCTCAGACCAACATCGTTCAATTTTATTTGAGAATTTTGGATGAATTTTAAATTATTGATTCATAGGCAAAGTCATTGATTTGACACTTACTTTTATTCTTGTCATCACCATTTGTTGTTGAGATATTTGTCATTTGATGCTGATAAACATTTAAATCTCCATGATGCTGTTGATGACCATGATTCATATGCTGCATGTGTACAGCCGGCTGTAATTCCATACTGATCATTTATTTTTTGATCTCGAGTTTTCAAACTTATTTTCGAAAAATAGTTTTTTTCTTTAATTTTTTGCACTTAATTGTTATTTTTAAGTCACTTGTATTTTATCAACATTTTATCAAGTATAACATAAATTTTTCACATTTATTGGTAGATTCTGAAAATATTTTTTAAAATTTCTTTAATTATTTACTTAATTATTGACAAAATTATCAATTTTTTTCAATGTGTGAGTAATCAATTTTGAGCAAAAATAAACCAAAAATGACAAATCATCGTCAAAACCAAAAATTAAAAAAAAAAACTAAATTAAAATTAACAAAAAAAGTAATGAAAAAATTGGAATGACTCATGTCTAACAACACAAGCTGTTTTAAATTCTTCTTCGTTCAACTATTTTTTTTTGTTCCAAATTAAAAAAAAAAATCAGCCACGGTTCTATCAAATTGTGGAAGTGTTGCTGGTATTTCCTCAGCTTATATTGAAAATAAAAGCGGAGAACCGCGTGAAATTTCAATTTGACTTCTTGTTGATCCTTTCTCACTTTCATATAATTGATAACAAAAAGTAGCCCGGCAAGGGGTTTCATGATACATAAAGCTTTTAAAGAATACATAATGACATAATTTTATTTTTAAATTGAGATATTTCAAGAGATGAAATGAAATGTTATAATAGAAAGAATTGCGAGCAGACGTTTGTGGGAAAGAGTAATTTCGTGAGAAAATTCATTTAAATTTTGATGGTCAAGTTCAAGATGACATCAGAAAACAGTGATCTGGTGTTCAATGTTCTTTAGAAAATATTTTTTTTATTTATTTTTTTTAACTGAATTTTAATTAAAAAAGTCTTTTAAAATATTTTACTTTAATTGATTTAAAAAAAGTCTTTTTGAAATCAAAAATTAAATTTTTTATAAAGTTTCAGCTTCTTTCACTAATTGAAATCTTTCTACTTTCATTTGAATGTGTTTAAGCTTTAACACTTTGAGCACTATTTATAGCAAATTTAATTGTTTTGTTTAATTTTGCACTTAAAAAGTTATTTTCAGTTCTCCACACACAAAATTTATTTTTAGAATAATTCAAACACATTCCAGGATGTCAGAAATTAAGATTTATTTATAACAAGTTCAAAAAAAACTTTTGCGTTTATTTAAAAATTAACTTTCATAGTTTTATAATTCAAATTTTAATTTTTGTAAATTGATACACTTAAACTATTAAAATTTGAATTTTTGTCCTGATTTGCTATTTATTTCACCATTCTGGTTAGCAATAATTTTGCACTAAAATTTAAACAAAAAAGTCAAAATTTGATTTTAAAAATTGGTAAATTTTTGCTCAAAAAATCATATATAATCATTCTAATATGATTCATTTTCGTACTTTTTCACTTATTACAAAACTATTCGAATATCAACGTTAGATAAATTCTTGTGGATTATTCAATAATTTTTATGATTTTGACATTTTTTTTTTTTTTTTGAAAATTTGAAGTTTTATTTTAAAATTTATTAGTTGCACTTGTCTTTAGGTTTTTTAAATAAATAATTTACTAAAATTTTTAACTATATTTCTGAAGCTCAAATTCACTGTTCCGTGCTATCGACTTAAGGTCTCGTACAAAACTGCCGCTTGCCGACCATTCTCATTCAACTTCTTGCTCAATTTTTCATTTACTTCTTCATTCCTGAACTAAAATATTGTGAAGGTGTGCGCGATTGTGCTTCGTTATTCAGAAAGTGTATATGTGATGGAATGAGTAAGTTTATAATATAGCCTGATCAACAAATTGTTGCTTATTTACTCATACAGTCACAATTTTTAATACAATAGCAATCAAACATCCACAGAAGTTTTACAATTTTCATTTATTTTTTCTTCTATATGGAAATATACAGGAGCGTAACAGGTGCGATATTTTGAACGATCGCGCGCGTATAAAGTATATGTAAAAAGAAAAAAAGTGAATGACATCAGAACAGCGAGTTTTTTTTCTTCATAGGAAGCTACACGTCTGTCTATATACATTTTTAATTTAAGATCATTTACTTTGCCTGCGTTTTTATTCTATGCTAAATTTTATTGATGATTTCATTATTGTTAACATGTAAGATATTAAACTTCTAGCAATTGACATATTTATTTAAATCCAAAATATATTTATACCAAGATTAAGACTAATAGCAAAAAAAAGGAAAAACTTTTGAAGATCATGTAGAAAAGCTGAAGATATTAAAGAGGGGTAATTTAAAACTTAAAGTACACACGCATACATAAAGAATTATTACGTAGTATGCAAGAGCTAATCAAAAAGTTAAAATAAAAGAAGTACGATAAGATAAATGTGAAGTGGGTGAGAGAAAAAGAGAGACGAAGAAGAAGGTAAAGCACGGGAAAAAATCAGCCAATCGTGATGAATAATTAGGGTGGAGTTAGTCGGTTAACGTCAACATTCATACGTGAAAAGAAGAAGATAATGTTAAAGTTTTGGAAAAAGAAGAAGACAAAGCAAAAGAGATCATCAACATTGATTATGATCTACTCGAAATTGTTTCTTTTTTTTATTGTGTACAATGTACATACAAGTTGCGTGATATATTGTATGACAGTAAAACCAGAATAATAATGGAGATGAATAAAATATAAAAAAGCACATACGTGCGGAAGTAAGAAGAAAACTTAGCAAAAAATGTAACGAACAGAAGATTTAATAAATTTTGAGCAATTTTGATTGGTAAAGTAACTTTTTTTCAAGATAAATGTTTATTTGCAAAGCTGCTGAATTTGTCACTGCGTTAAAAATTAAATTTTATTGCTCTAGAAGAGAGAACTATTTGAAACAGAATTACACTTTTTTATACATATAAACATTGAATCACATGAAGATGATTTTAATGTATTTGATCGTACAAAAGTACAAATTTAAAATAAAGCTTCCTATTGTTTAATGTTGGTTCAACTACTACTCGTTTTCAGCTGTCATTTGAAATTATAATAAAACATCACTAACACAACAAAGAGGTTCAATCAATGTACTATAAATTCTCAAAAAAATAAAAAATCTGAGCGATATTCTAAAAATAGTTGACGTAAAATTTTGGTACATAATAATTGAGACTACAACGAATCATCACTGGATGTAAGACTCATATGTGGATGTTTGTCAATTATTCCATACTATTTTTCAGCAACATTCTTATCACATTTTGTCATATTTATGACAAGTGTTATTATAATACTAAAATCAACATTTTAGCAAGAACTATCCAATCCATAATTTGTTTGATTCAAAGTTTGAATAAAAAATTTAAAACTTTCTTATCTATTAATATTAAAAGTATTTGAAATGTCTTATTTACAAATTTCTTTTCTTTCTATTTTTCATTTTTTAATAACTTGTAAATTACGCACGCGACTCATGAATAATTAAATTGCGCAGCACAAGTCTTTTGCTAATTTTTTTTACTTCTTCTTAATCATCTTTAGTTTGTGGATTTCTCTTCTCTTCATAATAATAGCAGTAATGATGACTGTAGTAAGTAAAACTATAGTTTGATGTTTCGTATGTGATTTGCCATGCGTTACAAATTGACTTCAAGACTTGAAACATCTTTTGCTCTAAAATTCGAATGCATTCTAAAGCTTTACATTTTGACTGATTTACTATGAACATTTTGTTATTTTAAACCAAGCACTATATATTTGAAATCAACATCATATGCGCACTTTGCTTACAAATGATTTTAAACCAAATTTTCTACTTGATATTTTTGTATTGTGTCTTCTTTTTGTCATGATGTATGCCTATTTTTCTTCAAATGAATAAAATGAAATGGCGTATATGATAAAATAATTATAATAAGCTATAATGATGATGATGTGCTGTTATTTGTATTTCTTACTTTTGTGGTTTATGTCTTGTCGCAGTTTCTGGTAAATTTCTTATTGATGATGTTGACAAAAATTGTTTCAAACTGTAAAAAAAACAATAATTTACACATAGAAATTAAGTTTTCCTGAAAATTTATAATTTAAATAAATTGAAATTTGAAATTAATGTTCTGATTTTTTAAATTTTGAGCTGTGAATTTGACTGATATTCAATGATTTTTTTTTCTTTTACACTACAGAATTCTTCTTGAAATTCATTTCCAGGAAAAATCTATTAATAATTTTGCATTCATTAGAATTAATTGAAGAGCATTATGATGTTTTTTTTATATATTTTCTTACTATTTTCTTTCTTATAATTTTTCTAGAAATATTTTTTTTTACCAAAATTAATGTAGAATACGAGCGGTAACAGTACTGAAAAATTCTCTTCGTTATTACTTTTCTGTTTATACTTTTAATTACAAGTGCATTGAAAAAATCGAGAAAAAATGTAGATCATTATTCATTCAAGTTTCAAACAGTTCTTGCTATGAGTGAATATGGATTGTTATGTAATTGCTATGTTTACTTGGAATTTTTTTCTTTTATTCATCATGAATCATTTGAGAACATTCTTAATAATTTTGAAGTTCATCGATATTTAATTTAAATCAATGTTGAAATACATCTTTAATAAAAAAACATAAAAAAATATATTCAGTACAATCTCTATTAATGAAATAGTAATAAAATGCACATGAACTTGCACTTGCATATTAGAAGCATTTTTATCGCGATTAAGTTTTCGGTTGATGGAATACTAAATCGTTGTTGCATGCTAAGCTTAACACAAACACGTTGAAAACAGTCCAAAGAGAATCTTTGTTGTTATTTTAACTTCTTATAGCCGCACACGACAAAACGTCATATTTCTCTCTATATTTCTTCGTATATGTTTGCGCTTAAGTGCACTTGACTGAGCAAACAATATCGTACACTGATATATTAACTTAAAACTTACCGATTCCACTAAAGCAGGGCATGGGCATTATGATGATGATGATGATGATGAGGCAGATGGGCACATAGAATGAATTTATGCATGGTCGGTGAGCAATATAATATGCATTATGGTGTGCAATTATGCAAGCAATGTAGATCGTCTGCAGAATATCGTGTGTGCATTATTGCGAACTGTTATTGAACATGAAACATGTGAGGCTCATTTGGTTTAATGTAGTTCAAAATCATGGAAATTTTCATTCATTTTCCTCGTTCTAGCCTTAACATTGATTTGCATTTTGCATTTTGCATTTTCATTGATCTATTTAATGCATGGAATCTCAAACCTTATAAGTCTTTTTTGGACAAACTCAAACTTAATTTGAATTAATATATTAGGAAGAAAAAGTGTCAAAATATTTTTAAATCTTTAGTCTAAGTATTGCAAGTAGACAGTTATAAACATTTTTATAAGCTTTCTCAACATGTCAATTTCATTGCTAAATTTCAATCAAAAAATCAACAAAATGGAACAAAATATTTTTGATTTTATATTAATTTTTTTAAGTTTGATTTATGAGGTTTTTAACTGGAGATTGATAAAAAAAATAGATCTAGAGAAACATTTTCAGATTATCAGGATGTTCAATGAGATCAAGCGTGATGCACTTAGTATCACTAGATAGTTTCATTATATATACTTGCTAAATTTATGATTTAAAAATCAAACTAATCACACATGCATTTATTATGTAGAATTCACTAACCTATTAAAACCTAGAACCCCTACTACTAATAAAATTGTGAGAAATTTAGTTGTGGTTTATTCTCAGGATATGCAAATTTTTTGGACCTAATCATATGAATAAATTTCAATTTAATTAAAAATCATTATGAGAATTCCATTAGATGAGAATATAAAAAATTATCATTATAAATTCATCAAATATGTTAACTACATATATCCTTATGCTTATATTTCAATTTACCTTATGTCGGGAAAACAATTATAGGTGAAAAATGAATTCATGTCGTTTTACTTTTAAATGTTCACTTATTCGATAGGTGAGTTACCCTTTTTTAGTTTATTTCCTTCAATATTCAGACTCACCCTCGCACTTATAACCGTGCATACTAATAACCGTGAAAACTGACCTCTTTATCACTCAAAATCGTTCATTTTTTCCTGTAATAAAAAGGGAACGCAAATTTCAAATAAAGTGTGGGAAATTTTACCAAATGACTATTGTGTACTTATAAAATCATTTTTTTTATTGTCGCATCAACAGGTTATGTTTTTTATTAAAATTTTCCTTAAAATATAAAATTCTAGAGATAAAAAAACTTACTCTCGATAAGGACGAGTTGAACTCTTGGTTCACTCCTAACCATTCACAAAAGTTTAAAGAAAAAAAAAAAAAAAAACAATTTTTTGTGAATAAATTGTCATTATAGTGCAGCAATCGAAGAATAAGTTTTGTCTTATCTCAATCAATTCAATTTAATTCAAAACAAAACAATAAAAATATCTTCATTAAATAAAAAGGCACAAAAGTAGTTAAATAGAAACAATGCTGATAATTTACATTAACAAAGAGTAAAAAGAACTTAATATGAAACTCGATTTGAAATTTTTTATTATATTATAATGGCTTCAAAAGAATAAAGCACAGAAAACAGCGAGAACAATACAATTCTGTCACTTTTAAAATTATGTAATTTCGTTCCACCGTCCGTGCAATGTCACAAACGTCGTCTGTTTGTACAGAGGAAAAAAAAAGAGTTCTTTACCGGATTTTTTATTGCACCAAAAAGGAGAGAAAGAATTCTTCTATTGTAATCTGGATGTTACAAGTTATCCAAATGTGACCAGTGGAATTAAGAAAAGAACAATTGGATGGTGGAAACTTAGGCGCTTGTTGTTGTTGTCGGTCATAAATTTTGCGTTATTTCTTTTTGTGTTGAATGTAAAAGGAGAAAAAATATTCAACTGAAAATGTAAAAGGGTGACTGTACATCCGGTGTGTATGTCTAGCGAATGTTATTCTAAAGTCAGAAAAAATATAATTTAAGATGTGCTTTTTAAAGTTTTTAAATTACAAATTATGATAACTCACTCAATATTTTATTATTTTTGATAATTTTTTGATCAGTTTAAAATTTGGTGAAGTATTTAGACTTAATACCTTAAGGTATAAAAGAGAAAATAAATTTCAATTTTATGCTAACGATCTACAGCAATATAACCGCTTGTGCATATTTTTTTATTTTATCATAATCTTGTTTAAAATAGCTGTATTAATAAATAATTTTTAATTCATTATACAATTTATTCATAGAAACATAAAACTTTTAAAAAAATTTGTTCAACATTTTTTATATTTCTAATAAATAAACAGTTCCATTTTTACATGAAAATATTTCAACTGAGGATCACAATCACCTTTAAACGATCGATTTTATTTTTTTCTAGAGCCAAAAATAATTTTAGTCAAATAGTTTCTATACATACATACAAAACCAAAATCTAGATTTCCATAAGTTAAGGCAAGGCATAAAATAATGTATAAAACAATAGGGTAAGGCACATCATCATATTAGCTATTATTTTTCATCCATTTCTTCTTCTTTTTCTTTTTATATTTCCCTCTTTTTGTTTTAAAACTTATGATACACATTGTAAAATGAAATATAAAATAAAATGATGTTTTTATACTGAAATTACAATATGTAGAGTACCCAGTTAGAAAAATTCTGTATTAAACTTAAAAATTTTGTTTTTTAATTTTTATTTAAATTGCTAGTATAATAGTGATTCAAAGAAAATATTACAGATTTTTTACCTGGGATTCTAGCAAGTAAGCGGTAAGCACAGAGGAAAAATGAGAAATAAAAATAATAAGACATAATATAAGAAATGAATGAGTGAGAAGGAATAAAATGATAAAAGATCTCTTGTTTAACGGAGTGACAGAAGCGCCTTTTTGACTCAATAATTTTCAAACATATCAAACAATTCACAAAGATTTTTTTGACTAACGGCTGAACAAAGCGCAAACAGTTTTATAATAATGCGCTAAAAAGCAACAGCATATAGCAAAAAACATGAAAAAAGTGGATTATAATTATAATAGTAATAACATATATAAAATAAAAAAAAAAAAAACAGAAGAAATTATCAAATACGTTACGGTATGTAGTCGCGTGCCGTTCCATGCTCGACATCATTTCCATATCTCTCTTTTTCTTTTTCCTTTAAAGCATCTCATTTTAAAAAGAAAATTATGAAGTTGCGATATTTCTACTTACCTCATCTTCTCTTCTACACACAATGTACTCTCATGTGTGTTTTAGTATATCCAACTCCCTTCCATATATGCCACGCGAGCTATAAGCTTTCATGGTGATGTGCGTTTTAT
This sequence comes from Chironomus tepperi, assembly GCF_022539635.2. Lineage (NCBI taxonomy): Eukaryota > Metazoa > Arthropoda > Insecta > Diptera > Chironomidae > Chironomus > Chironomus tepperi. The sequence goes on from NW_027226156.1 coordinate 50,709, forward strand.
TATTCAAAATGTTAAAAAAAAAAGATTTTCTTTGCATAAAAATACATTAAATAAAATCATTTTTATGAGGAAAAAGTTTCAAAGAACGCGAATCTCAAGTGAGATATTCTCAGAAGACTCCTTTTAGATACGTAATTAGAAGATGAAGACATGTAGTTTTGGAACATTTGACATTAATTTCTTAACTATCAAAACTAATTGATAAGAGACAAAAATCCTATATTCCAAAAAATCCTATAAAATAGTTTATAATGATTGAGTTGATTGAGGATGTCTTAGTCATAAATAAAATTCAATTCTTGAACTTAGTTGAATTTTTTGAACGAAAATATTTAATAAATATAAAATCAAGCAGCTTTCATTCGATAATTGAAATTGAATTTTGTAATTTTAAACATGAAAACCATCGAGAGAAATTTTTGTTTTTAATTTCCTGTCTTTTTTTATTTAATCGAAACCGCAAAATATGGAAATGAAAAATTTCATGCAGAAAAATGAAATAATTTTAAAGAAAAAAACATGCTAAACACCGGCCTGTTGAATTCAGATGTTTCAAAATAAATCTATGTACAATATAAATTAAAAATGGAAAACCAATTTAAAATTTGACAATCTAAAATCCTTAAAATACTAGTTAACTTTGTTTAAATAAAACAATCAACAATAAACAAAGAAATACCTAACTCAATTGAAATATTTACTAATACCACAAATTTTATTAAATCATGATGAGTTTCATCGTAAAGATCTTTTAGAGTCATCATAAAAATATAAGCAAAAATTGTATTAAAAATGAGTCAAGTGTATAATTTCAACAATCAAGTTTCTGTTTTAAAAAGCATTTTTAGAATGTAGCTTCATATATGGTTATTAATTTTATTCATAACCTAGCTTCGTAGCTAGTGTTTGCCTAGATTGTTTGTCAGATTTCTCACATTCTCAGTTTTTTTGAATTCTCAGATTCATCAAATTTTTCAGATTTTTTTAAAGTTCTGAAATATTCTAAATTTTTATTAAAAAAATTCAGTTTTATCTAAGATTATCTCAAATGAATACTGGAACAAAACTACAGAAAAGCTGATTTGACAAAATGCTTTAATAAATTAAAGTTGAGTAAAACTTTTTTTCGTTTGTTACTTATTCTTGAGTTCAATGTCACCTTTGAAGAAGTCAACCATATTTCATTTTCCAAAAAAAAAAACTTTTAAAGAAGACTTCAAATTACAGAAAAGGAACCATACTCGCTTATTGTTGCCCCGGGTGTCTCATCCGTATTCATTGTCTTTTTGTGTATGAAATTGCTTGTGTTACATGTTGCTTGCTTGGGGGGTCTCGCACCAATGCCCACGGTGATCTACGTCATCCGGCAATGAAGAAGGCACTTTTATACAGTTGATATAAGAGAAAAAGAATTATTTTTAAAATTTATTCTTATGGATGAAAAAATGAGTTTTTTAATGTTTTATATTTTTATGAAATTCTTCTTAAAGTTCCTTTTATAAACGTTGGAAAGGAATATAAAATTCTCATGAAATTTTCCCATATTTGGGGTGAATTTTTTTTTATTTTAACCTATTAATGTTAATGAATGGAATTTAAGGAAGTTTCAAAGATAAATTAAAAAGGGGAAAAGATGGCAAAGAAATTATTCATTCCTTATTTCACTCATCCTCAAGATATGTAAGAGCCTTTCTATGATTTAGGATTTAACTTAGAAATAAATGTAGAAAAATAACAATAAAATAAAAATCAATAAAAGTAAATAGAAATTGTGTTTAGTCATTATTTTCATTCATAATTTTGAAGAAAATTAAAGCAAGAAAGAAATATTATGAGAAACAGAAGCAATGAGTGAAATGTAGTAAGAACAAGTATTTTCAATTCAGTACAGAAAACTCAATGAACCCACAAAATTTTCCCACAACAATCAAAAAAAGAAAAAAAAAGTCGAGAAAACCACCGAATAAAAATCTTCATTCATCTCCTTCCATAAGAATCGGATGCTCATCGTACACCGTCCGACCATAAAGCGTATCTCGTAAAAACGTGAATTCATTCATGACGGAATTTTTTCTCTCAATTTTTTTGTGGTTCTTTGGCAAAGCAATTCAAGTGAGTGCACATAAAGATGAAAACAAAAGCGATCACGAATTGAGTTGTTGTATCATCCGAGACATACATAGAAAGGAGAATGGTGCAGAGGAGAGAAGAAATAAGACTCATTCACTTGTTTGTGCCTCACATTCACCTTCGGCATCAGCGAGATGAATGAAAAATAATAAAAGCACAGCTGAAAGTTTTGTTTTTTTGATCAAACTTTTGCTATTTAAATCGACCGAACGGAAGAACGATAAATGAAGAAAGCACCAATGCATGATAGAAGCGCATTTTTTCATAGTGTCTCTTAGAATTTGTATTTGACAAATTTTACATGTTATGGTTAAAGTGTTTCAATTCTTTAGTAATGAATTTGCTTTCCGATTCTGCATTCCTCGCGAAATCTAAAAAAAATAAAAATATAAATTACTTATACTACGGTCAACATGCGATATGAAGGACAATGCGATTTCAATAGCTTCTTTCAAAGGAAAATTCCAAAAATGTGCTAAGAATAAAATAAAATAAAAAAAAGTTAAAAGAATCAATTCGACATGGAATTGCAGCATGTTTTTGTACTCTAAAATGCATGAAGTTTTATGTACGTGAAGAAAAGAGAAAAGGAAGAATTTCTAATTTCATGTATTCTATAAATTCAATTGTAACATAGTTCCGATATTTGTACGACAGAATTAGATCCGAAGTATGTTTTCTGGTCATCATCGTAGGAAAGGTTATTGGACTTTATCTTGATGTCAATTTCTTTAAAGTTTTAAGTTAAATATCAAATTTAAAGAAAATAACTAAAAATTCCTTAAGTCTTAGTATAGCCACCTGTTTTGCGTGTATTAAAATTTCTATGCTTTTCAGCCCTCCTTGACTCATCATTAATTCCCTTCATTCCTTCACTTTTTTCATTTCACAACTATTAAACGTGCTGTTATTTTATACAAATACATACGAATAAATTCAACTTTAATGATGTACCATGAAAGACTCAAAGTCTGTTAGGATATATTCACATCGATATGAAGCTTAGGTGAATATGTTATAAAATAGAGCTGTTACATTCTCCTGTAAATATGTTGAGTTTTTTTTTGTAATAAGTTACAGTAAAGTTGAAATTTTTTCAATAAATATTGAGGAAACTTGGTCCTCTAAATGAGGTTGACTAGTTGATAAACCATAATATCTAAATTATATTTGGTGTGAATAATTTTTTATAGAATTGAAATGAGAAGTTAAAATTGTCTACGATTCACAAGTTTTACCTGGTTCCAACCCTAACATGAATAATTTTTTTCTTGCGCTGTTATTATTTTGACCGGAAATGCATTTTAAATGAATTAATACATTTACGTGTAGAACGTCGCAAAAGGGAAGTGAACAAATAATGTAAAATAAAACAAGAGAAGAGCAAAATGTTCATTCTTGTTATTTGCTTCGATCTGTTTTACTCCTTTTTATAAGAGAGGTCTATTGACAAACTGCAAAGTTTTTTTTTATTATATTTAGAACTAGTAGATTTTATATTTTGATCACTTATCTCTTGAGCTTTAGTTTTTGAATTTTATATATTTTTTTATATAAATCTAAAATTAATTAAATAGAGTGGAAGTTAACATGTTATTGACAAAAGTGTGACTAGTTTTGAAACCAAAACTATCTGAAGATTTAGTTTATTTTAGGTCCAGTTTTCATGGCTGAAAATAAATTTGTCAGGTTTCTGTAAAAAATGTTAAGTAAAACCAAAAAGTTTTTTAAATTCACCATTTTCTATTATTTTCATTTCTCTTTTATTTTCTTCTGCCAACTTATCATCATGCTGATCATTATCATATAAGAGATATTCATCCACATAAGTTACACACAACACATCCCATTCATTAAACGGCATAACCATATACCTCACATGTATGTACAATTATGTACGTGTACATCACAATACACCTCATTTCTACTTCTACTTCTCTGCCGCCGACATTTACCGACTATGATTAATAAAAAGAGAGTTTCATCGTTGACTAGTAGAGCACGACGCGCGAGTGGAATGAAAAAACTTTTTTCGTTGCTGTAAAATTGAAGAGAAAGAAGAAAAGAATCAGATTAAAATCGTGTTTTTTTTGGACGATACACGAGACGCATTTACATGATACTACCTTGCATTTAGCTAAGCTAATGCTGTTTTATTGAAGTAAGATTCTTTTTGAATAGGCATAATTACAAAAATTATCTAATAAGTTTTCAGTTTGTAAACTGATTTGATTATTTCAAAATTTTTCAAAATTAATAAAATAAATATTTTCAATCAAAATTTGCCCAAAATGCTTTGATTTCAAAGCAAACTTTTAAGAATCACGATAAAGGTAAAATTTATGTATAGTGACTTTATGTTACTGCTGGAAGAGACACAAGTTGATTCTTGCTTGCTACTCTGGTCATTATTATTCTCGGGATTGAATGGGGCAAGCACAAAATGAGGAAGAATGAAAAGAGAATGGAATTGAAAATTACATCAATTATAAACTCATATACATCCGCTTTGCATTATGTGAATATTGTTGCTTGAAACGATGATGTTTGGATTTTAGGTGAGATAAATTATCAAAAGGACTTTTTATTATGCCATTTTTTTTGATAATTTAAAGCTAAAGATATATTTAAAATTTTAAATTTTGATATTTGATTTCTTAGATTGCATAAAATATAGATTCCAATAAGAATGTTATTGGGACATAACTTAATAAACAAGTGTATAAAAATATGCAAGAATTATAAAATAGCAAAAACCCTTTGCTACTTACTCGTAAAAATTTTACGTACATGTAACAAAAAATATTATGAGTTTAATGACCGAAACAGAAGTGAATATGGCTTTTGACTTTTCTTTTTTTAATTTTCCTCAAAATGTTACGCTGTGATTGATGAGAACTTTTAAAATGGTTCTGAAGGGTTTAAAAAAGTTTTATTTTAACGGCTTGATATATCCCAGAGAATATTTTGCACATAATAGTTAAATTTCCAATTTTCTTAATTTTGTGCCCGTAGAAATTTATTTTACTAATTAACTCATTTGGAAAATCGATGGGAAAATTGGAATTAATCGGCACTTTAATTGAGAACCAATTAGTGGAATGGTAAAAATCATCACAGTGATTCCATTGCCAAGTTTATTCCACTTTGATGCTTCGCTAATTTTGCGCGTGCCATAGCTCTTTCATCAGCTCTTGACGCTTATTCTGTTGTAAAATTTATTCTCGACCATGAATACGAGCGAGAGAAAAGTGATGCGATGGAAATGAAAAAAAAAATATGAGTGAACAATAATATTTATTTGTAATACGATGATATTTGATATGAAAGATCATGAAAATGTTTGACAATCTGTGGCTTAGCTTACCATTTATATAACGGAAAATGTTTATTTGAAATGTTGCTTGATGAGCTACAATAGATGGTGACTGTTATTTTACAAATACTAATATTTTTTGAAGTCAATAATCTTCATTATACATAAAAGGCAAATAAGACAACCGAGAAAAAATTCGCATTTTTGAGGGGTATTTTATTTCAAATAAGAAAACCAGTGCAAATTTTGAATTTTCTGATAGTTTATTATATGAGCTTACTACAAGCTTTCTACATTATTGTAATGAGTCGTAATAATTTCAAAACGATCTAGAAATATCGAAAATTTACAATCAATATCTCCATTGATATCCTCGATTACTGTCATAAGAATTTTGCCTATAATTTGAAGCATCATTATTAGATCTATCATCTTTTTCCCATCGATCCCATTGATACTGTGGACTTCTTCCATTTGGTTGCAGCCCATTTTGACTGTTTGATTGAATAGCATTAATGTTTTGATCATTTGGTTGAAGTTGCATTTGATTAGTTGACTTTCCATATGCATTTCCATTTCCAATTCCTTTCATATCTCCATTTCCATTTCCTTTAGGAGGAATAGTTGACGATTCCATATGCATTTGCATCTGCATCATTTGAATCATTTCCATTGTCTCAGATGGTTTATTAATTTCTTTTGATAAGCAAATATCAAGTTCGTCCTTATACTTTCTCATTCTATCATAAAACATATCATTTTCCATTGTCAAATCATCGATTTTAGATTGTAAGCTCAGTACTACTTCACTTCGTTCCTTTAAAAATTTTCCCATTTCCATTTCAAATAATTCTCTAAGGATATAGTCACGATAGCATCTTGTTCGAGCTTCATACATAATATCAATTGCTTCTTCTCGACTAATTTCTTCATCTTCTTCTAAATTATCTCGTGAACCTGTTGACTTCCATATGCAGTGATTTCCATTTAGTTCTAATGTATGAAGTTGATATAATCCTTCAAACGCTGTGACATCAATAAACTTTAATTTATTTTCAGATGCTTTAATAACCTCCAATAATTGATTAAATTTAAATAAATCCTTTTCAAGTTCTTCCAAGTCATTTTTACACAAGTCAATATGCTTTAGTTTAGTAAATGGCATCAAATCCTTTTGGGTTATGACTTTTAATTTTGATCCATAAACTTGAATAACTTCAATATTTGTAAAGTATTTATCATAACCTGATGAGAAGTAATATACATTTCGATTGTAGATGCGAATAGCTTTGACATCTTGATTCTTTTTCTTTCCATTATGAATTCCATTTACACCTATAACTCCACTGTCTGTATGAAGTGCATCAAGTTTCTGCTGTACTGAACATGTGTAAACCTTACCTAAAATGTTAAAATAACTTGAATATACGAAGCTTTATTATAGGCTAGATGCTTAGGGTCTGGGGTCAAGTTAAATATCTGAGTTAAACAATGTTGGCATCACACATTATCATCTTCTAGCTTTGTAAGTTCCTGTTTTACAGATTTCAATTATGAATTCCATACATACCAACAGTGAACCAATCAAAATCAGATGAATATTTGCAGTTTATTTCAACAGCATATCCTTGTTTTATAAAAGTAATCAAGTAAGTCATCACCATCAAAGAAAATGTCCCAAAATAAAAGAATGCCATACTAAAGGAAAGAAATATGACAAATAAATGAAAAAATTCACCGGAATTAAAATTTTAAGAGACTTTTAAATATTTAATTAATTGAGTTATTTTTATGTTAAAAAATCCATTCAACCTTTTTAACATTTTCTCACAGTATTTAACTTTGAAATGAAAATAAAACTCAACACCTCCGTTTAACACCAGACCCGTCGATAGCAAAATTATGACTGAGAGTTTGCAAAATATGTTTAAGAATTTTGATTGTAGGAATTTGCGACATTCTTGTGAGTCCAAGACTTTAAATTTTGTTTTTTGAGAAGATTTTATTCTCTAAACCTTGCATAAAGGTCTATCGTGAGAACAACGACAAGAGAAAAAAAAATAATTAATGTAAACATCAAATTAAATTAATATCGTCACGTTGAACATTTTTATGCGATTTGATATGCTGTCATGAATGAATATTCATAATTAGACATCAAAGTAGTTAGGAGGGTACCCTTCATTGTTCTTTATTTCTAATTTGTTCAGATTTTTACGAGCATTTCAGAAATCAATAAAATCTTCAATATCCCCAAAAGCTCTAAACATTTAATTAAAAATTTTAAAAATATCAAAAGATTTAAAAATTTAAGAATATTCTGAAAAAGTACCAAAAGTTTCTAAACCTAAAATAATAAACAAAAATAATTTTTTTTTAAATTTCCCGCCATTTATGTTATGAATGTAAGCATTTTATGGTTAGATTATTATATCATAACATAGTTAGTTCACAAACTTTTTTATTCAGCGTGAAACATTAATCAGCCGGAGCCTTTTCTGGTAATTTCTAATTTTTAGTTTAATTTAAGCTTTCAAGAAACTTTGTGGTTAAAAAATCTAATAATAATTAAGCATTAGAACACTAAGGATGGCCGGGAAAGTTGATGTAGCACAAAAGGTAAGTAAAATTTTCAAAAATTGACAAAATTTACTAGAGGAAAAACGTTGTTGTTGTTTTTGTGTCACATTTTATGAAATTATGGAGACATTGATATGCTGTTGACAAAATACTAAATTATTTATTTGATTAAAATTAATTTTAGGTACAACAGTATAAGGATTCCCTTATCAAGAAAGCAGAAGAGCTCATTGTTCATGGATTTCCATCAAAAATTGTAGAACTCAATGATCTCCTAGCTACAGACAAGTTTGCAGAGAGAAATTTCAATGATGTTCATCAAGATCTAAATATCAACGTTCCAGAACCTATTGTTAATGATGATGATGAGCCACCCACAGCAAAACGTGCACGTGTCGAAGCAGCAACAGATACAACTGGAACTAGAGTTATGATTCTTCCAAATGGCTCGGTTAAATGTAATGCACCAATCTGTGAAATTATCAAAGTAGTTAAGCCAGTAATTCGAGGACTTGTAGAAGATTCAAATCTCCTCAAAATGTGGATCAGCTTTATGATTCCAAAAATTGAAGACGGAAATAATTTTGGAGTTTCAATTCAGGAAGACACTTTGGCAGAAATTCAATCAGTTGAGTCTGAAGCAGCTGCATTTTTTGATCAAATTTCTCGTTACTTCATCTCACGTGCAAAAGTTGTAAGTAAAGTTGCAAAATACCCGCACATTGACGACTATCGTCGTGCTGTGCAAGAATTAGACGAGAAAGAATTCCTAAGCTTATGGCTCGTTCTGAGCGAGGTTCGTAATCGCTATTGCTCACTTCATGATATCGTTATCAAAAATCTTGAAAAATTAAAGAAACCTCGAAGTTCCAATGCAGAACATTTGTACTAAATATATATTGTTATTTTTACAAATTGTCCATTCTGTTTCCTTAACGAGTTGTTTTAATCATGCAATTAAGGATATTAAAGACTTTTAAGTCTACTTCAAACGATTCCTTTACAGTTCATTTTATTGTAATACGATAAATATTTTGTTTATTTCCATTAGTTTTTTACATTCATGTCTGGGGCTAGTTTTTTAGTATGCATCCACTCCAGCTGTTAACTTAGAGGTTATTGTGTTAAACTTGCATTCACAGGCTCGGGGTCAGATGAAGGTGCAGTTACATACTAAAAAACAAGTCACATGGACAATCAACATCAATCTTTACTATTCTCAATTGTTCGCGATCATGATTCGACAAGAAATTTTTACTCCATTCTCCCTAAGTCATCCCAGACTCATCAATGTTCTCTTTTCTCGTAATGAATATATTATTTTTGCATAATTTTAAGGAAAACTAAACTTTTAAATTAGAAAAACAAACAAAAAAATAAATAAATATTCTACAATCTGAAACATGTAAAATCAAACTGAAAATCATTTCTGAAATCAATAAAAATAATGAATTTAAAAATCACTATAAATGCAAAAAATTTTAAACTCAGTTTTTAAGTTAAATACCTTTATCATTCAATCTGTTGATCGGTAGGTCAATAATTTTTGAAAGGTGTAAATTTGAGGTAAGTCAGCGTAAACTTAATGTGTTAAATTATCTGTTTATTTGCCTGAAGATGCTGTTGATTATGTTTGCCACATTTTAAGCAACTTATTAATTTATGCTACTTATTTCTAACAAATTTAAATTTTTATCAATTGTGAGAGTCTCCGTTTAGGTTTTTTTTTCGATTTTGAGGTTATCTTGTCAATTTTTGAGACTATTTTGTGGATTGAGAGGTTAGTATCAATTTTGATATCATTAAATTCAGAAGCTTCAGTGGTGTATTAACGTTAAAAACAGAATTCATATGCATTTTTTGTTTTATTTTTCAGATATTCAAATAATGAAAAGTACAAAACATAATTTATTTCTTTTGGTATTTAAAGAGCCTTTGGTGGTGTTGGGAGATGGGCACCTTGTGGTTGGAAGCCTAAAAATTATGCAAATAAATGTCATGAAAAATTAAAATTATAAAATAAAATTTTTACCATTTTCATCGGCGATCCATTTAACTTCGTAGGTTGTTCCACTGGCATCGGTCCATGAATAAGTTCCTTGTTGAACTTCACCAGTAGTATCCTTTCCTTGATCATCTTTAAGTTGTTTTAAACTTCCTTTTGCCTCAGCTTTGATTGAATTGCTCGTTTCAAATGCATATGCAAAGTTTCCAACGCCATCATCGGTTGAAGTGTTTGATAAGGTTTGGGCTTGCCCATCCGGTGATTGACCTTGTGGTGCAGCAGCAATGCATGTTAAAGCAACAGCTAAGACAAATAATTTGAACATTTTAAATTGATTTTTTTTTCTTAATATTTTGATAACAGTAAGACTTGAATTTCAAACTGAAACTGATACTGTCATCAAAAAATTTCAATGCTTTTATACTCAAAAAATGTATTTATGTGTGAATCAATCTAAACCTGACATTTAATTTTCGATGGCTTGAATAATTTTTATGTTTATAATAATTTTTTCTGCATCTTCAGCTTTTGACATCTTCATTCACTCATTCATTTATTTAAAGGAGCAGAAATATGGAGGTGTTTATTAAAGGTGCAAATAAACACAATACTTTTTGATGACCTTGACAGATTCACGTGCTTCTTTAGTGATGTATTATGTTTATCACTTTTTCGGTCAATTTCTCTTGGCTATTGTCAATTAAAATTAAATTTTTTTTATTATTAAAGCCTCGCAGGTAATATTAAAATTAAATATAGGAAGCAAAAATGACATAATGCTCTTAAATCAATTATCTTTGACAAAGTCCAATTCGGATTCAGATTCAGACATAAGAAGCTTGATAAGCAGTCGTTTGCTTATTATATAATGCATTTTAATTAACATATTAAATTTTCATTTGATAGTACTCATGTCTTATAAATTCGACAACAAAAGCTATTTGAGCTCATTTTATTGAAAATAAAAAAGTTAAATTAATTACAACAATATTTATTTCTATTGATACTGAGATTGACGAATCAGACCAGCAGGTCCATCTTCAAAAGAAGCTAGTTCTTGTGGAATGATAGAATTTTCTTCAATAGTTGTACATGGCCGACACATGCAACCTAATGGAGCTTTGGTAGAGACCTGTATAAAATTTTAAAATTAAATATTTTTTTATAAATTACAAATTTAATTTTATTTACTTTTCTGAATTTTCTTTCCCCAGTTCGAGCTTTTGGACAAAAAAGTGACACTGATGCTTCTCTCTCACCAGATTCTTGACAGCAGTTACAAGATCGTTCCATTTGCCATATTTTGCTTCCACTTACCTACGAAAATTGACGTCAACTTTCAATAATCTGAAAATTATTTAAATTTTACCTGGACATAGCTGCCACATTTTCCAATACATGCAAATGACGGTATTGGTTTTGGAACACATCCTGGATATTGCAGAACGTGAATAACAGGTGTTAATGAACACTCATCACTTGCACTTGCTGAATTATTAAAATGTTGTGTTGAACATCCACAAGCAATTAAAAATGCTAAAATAAATCGCATTCTTGCCTGAATTCTAGAAATTTTGTGATGAACTTTCGAAGTGCTTGATGGCAATTGAAAGGATAAGAAACAAGGAAGTTTATATTTATATGAAGAAAACTTATATAAAAGAGTAAAGTACATTATTGTTAGAGACATATTTCTTCCATTTGTCACATGCTGAGATCTTAATGTTCACCAAAAATATTACATCATTCAGGAATCGCATATAATTGATTAGAAATCAATGTAGTTGGGACAGGTCAGAAAAGTTCATCAAACTTTCTGAAACATATTGTTTTGCCTGTAATAATTCTTTGTTCAGGAACTTAGTCAAAAGAAATTTAATTTTTTTATGAAGCATTAAAATTTTTCATTATTTTCAAAAAAACAAATAACAATTCTTCAATTTGCTAATTTTTCCGAAGTAGAAATCAAGAATTGTTACAGTTCTAAATTTTTTTTTTTTTTTTGTTAGTTATTCATGTTTGACTTTTATGACAAGAAAATGTCATTCTGAGGCTGAAAATTATCTATTTTTAGAGTTGGGTTCAAAAACAACGACCAAAATACTGTAATTGTCTAAAAATAATATTTTTGTATTTTAAGAGTAATAAGATAAAAAACAATAAAGTTTAATAAATAAGATAATTTTGCAATATAGTTCAAAGAACATTCACAAAATTTCATTTATTCGATAGATCTAGGATCCGTACAAAATAATAATTATTATAATATAATTATTGTTATTGTTTCCTTTGGAATCTTCTACAATATTTTTTTGTATATTCAGCATTTCTTCGATATTTTTTGTTTGTTAATTTCTCCTCATTTATACATTTTACACAAAAATGCATGGATGATGCAACTCTAATATAAATGTCTAGTCACAAAATTTTGATGAAATATTTACACATTTTGTGTTTTTAATGTTAAAAGTACTAGTAGTTTCCTGACTTTGACTATAAGGTATTTTTATAAATAATTTCTTTTTTGGCTCTGAGTCAATAGATAATAATCCACAATTAAGTGTTAAAAATTTAATCTACATGGCAACTTAATAATATAATAAATTTTTTCACATTTTTGTGCAAAACAGTCGTAGAAATTTTTTTATATTTTTTTCCATCATGTATCCAGATTAATCTGGTTGGTGGGTAAATGTTCGAATCCTACTGTCAAAGTGCTGCGCTGAGTGCATTTTGTGAAATATTGCCAAATGTGGAAATCCTTGTTTTTCTTCGGGTTTGACTAGAGTTGGAACATCTTGAAGTTTCAACCAAACCATATGTACCACTAAAATATTTTTTTTTTAGAAAGAAAACAAAAATAAAAATTTCAAGTCAGCTGACAATTATTTAAAAATAGTGATTTCATTGACCCTCAAGATCACTTCCATGTAATCTGTCTGTTTACGTTGAATCTTACAAGGAAATGATTAGAATTGTCAATAAAGGGAACAAAAAAAAAATATGAGTCATTCAAAGATGCGCAATTTCTCACCAGCGATTGATGGCACCATAACAATTGTCACAAACCATCGTTTTCCAAAATCTTTCAATCCACCACTCATTGTTATCGACAATTTTTTACTGATTAGCAATCAAAAATTACATAAATAATAATACTTTGTGGAGAAATTGGTAGAAAGATGTGATAAAATTCACCTTTCAGTTGTGTAGAATACAAGAATTGAGAGAGTTTGTGAGCAAAATCAGAGTAATTAGGCAAGATTGAAAATATATTCGAAGTGTCAATTTTTTGACAATTTAAATTTAATATTTTTTGAGCGCTTTTAGTTATATTTTGGCTATATAAGGCTTATAATGGGTTATAAGAAAGTATAGTAAAGTTACATAATTTTAGTAAAAAATACCTGTATGCAAATAATAGAAAATAAAATCTGCAAAATTTTTTTTAAAATATTTGAAAATTTGGGTATTTCGAGACAATAAATTTCTATATTTTAATAAGAAGATTTTAAAGAAATATTGCAAAATTGTCATGTTTTTCATATGATATTGATGTTTAATAATTTCCTTAAAAACAATCATATTGAGCTTTGAAAATCAAAAATCATAACAGTCATAATTTTTTTAAATTATTTAGCAAACTCTTTAAGTTTCTCAACTGGAAAAGTTTCTCTCAAAAATTCATAACAAAGATATTACGAGGGTCTTCCGACTTTATAATCGGTTTAAACAGTATATAAAGAGAAGCGGAGAATTTACTAATCTGTGAAAAGGAATATTAGCAAGAATTTAATTTAACTAAAGATGCCAGGTGATTTATCAAGGAATGAAGTACTGCAAATGTTTGCACGACTATCAATCATATCACTGGTCACATTCTTCTCTGCAAAATGGTAAATTAATTAAGAAATTTAGTTAAATTTTTTAAAATAATCAAATTTTATTTGATTTTAATTCCAGGGTGTTAAATCAAATTGATCCAACATCCAAGGCCAAAAAGAAGGCAAAAGAACGCGCGGAAGGACTTTTGCGAAGGTAATTGTCAACAAATTATGAAAAAATCAATAAAGTTACGAAATTTCAACTAAATTTTATAGGTTGGGCATTAAGGCATCAAAACTAACAAATTTGACAGAATATGAAATGGCTATTGCTGCTCATTTAGTTGTTCCTGAAGATATTAATGTTAGTTGGAAAGATATTGCAGGACTTGATAATGTTGTCCAGGAAATTAAAGAAAGTGTAGTACTTCCAGTGAAGCATAAAGATATGTTTCAGACATCAACGTTATATCAAGCACCGAAAGGAGTTTTACTTCATGGACCTCCAGGATGTGGCAAGACTTTGATTGCAAAGGCTACTGCTAAAGAAGCAGGAATGAGGTTTATCAATCTTGACGTTGCTATGCTCACTGATAAGGTACATTATTAATCAACATCTACATCCAAGATTATTTTTCTTCCAAAATCAAAAATAATTAAAAAAAATTTTTATTTTTTCTTAGTGGTATGGTGAATCACAAAAACTAGCTGGTGCTGTATTCACATTAGCAGTAAAACTTGAGCCATGTATTATTTTCATGGATGAAATTGACTCATTCCTTAGATCTCGAAATGCAAATGATCATGAAGCAACAGCCATGATGAAGACACAATTTATGATGTTATGGGATGGTTTGTGTACTGATAATTCTACTGTAATAGTCATGGGTGCTACCAATCGTCCAACAGATTTAGACAAGGCTATATTAAGGAGAATGCCAGCACAATTCCATATTGGATTACCAAATGAAGAACAACGACTCAAAATACTCAAACTCATTCTCGAAAACGAAAAAATTTCACCAAATATTAATTTTCTTCAACTCGCAAAGATTACAAATAGCTTTTCTGGTTCCGATTTACGTGAATTATGTAGAAATGCATCAGTTCATCGAATCAGAACATTTCTTCGTGATCACGGTGATGAACTAGATGAACAAGCATTAAGAGCACAAGATAATCCACTCACAGAAAGTGCCATCAATAAATCTTTACCAGAAATTACAATGGAAGATTTGATGATGTCACTGCAAAAAATGAAATTATCAAAGATGCACACTGGACTTTTAGGACTTGAAATGAGGAGTGATTTGGATTAAATTGGAATATGTTTAATTTAATTTAATTAATATTTAATTAATTCATGTCACTAGCTAGTGATGTACATAAAAAATAAATAAACATTGGCTGTTCAGACCTTTAGGTCCATAGCTGTGCGTTTATGTGCGTTGATTGAGTGATGCACATGCAAATAAAAATAGTGAATGTTAATTTTAGAATGCGCGTTTATATGCGTTGATTGAGTGATGTACATGCAAATAGAAATAGTGAATGATAAATTTTAGAAACAATTAGGAATCCGAGCAGCATATGAATACTTATCTCTACTCGTATTCTACTATGATCCTCTTCAGTAAAACATCTTGTAAATCAGAAGAACTAAGGGTATATATCAAAAACAAGCTTTTGGGGTATTGAATTCGGTAGAAATAAAAAATAACAGTGTCGTGATCGGATAGCAATATTCCAGTAATTTAAAACTTTGTATTAAAATTCACAAGCAAATTTTATTGATTTTAAATTTTTTTTTGGTTGTTTAGAAATAAACGCTTTAATTTTTTTAGAATAACATTGAAATATGTGCCGATCTTAGATGAATAACAAATAAAAGTTTATTTTTGAAAATTATTTAATGTTTTTAATAAAAATGGGAAAGTTTTAGAAATATTAGTAACATTAGAATACCCTCTTAAGAATACTACTAAAATTTACTCTATGATGTACCAAGCAACTTGACCATGTCTTTATGTTTAGGTTTTTAAATATTTAAATTTTACAATTATATATGTCAAAAAATACAGTCACATGACTTTCACATAAGAATATAGAACAATGACCATGAATTTCAACTGCATCTTCTTATCAAGCTCAATAACAAAGTTTTTTTTTTCTTTCTCTTTTTTAATCATGCATCCTGACCTTAACTGACTCCTTTATTTTTTTCCTCATTGAATGAATTCTACGATCATCATTCAGTTTGCAATTTCACTGCGCATCATTCAGTTTACAAATTATTTTCAGGAGCAAAGGATGAATAAGTTAATACCTGTGTTAATATTTACCATTCTTTGTACTTCAAAAGTATTTAGTGAGTGAGTGTTATATAGGTGAAAATTCACTTTTTAAAATTAATCCCAAGTATTTGAATTTATTAATGTATAATTTTTCAAGTTCTGATCCGATACAGAAAGCATGTGGTTACATGAGTAGCATAGGACCATGTGATGATGACTATACATTCAAATACTTTTATCATCCAGAACATGGTGATTGCAGTCGATTTTGGTAATTCGCAAAATTCAAATTTAAAAATTTTACTTATCGAATTTATATACTGTATGTAAATACAGGTATGGAGGATGTGGAGGAAACTTGAATCGTTTTGATACAGAAGAAGAATGCAGATCAACATGCATCAATCCTGCTGGTCGTGCTGTTTGCAATTTGCCTAAAGTCCGTGGTCCATGCACTCAAAAACATAGAAACTATTATTTCGATAGTGATGAGAAGAAATGTAAAACATTTGAGTATGGTGGTTGTCTTGGAAATTCCAATAGGTTCGAAAGCATTAATGAATGCCGTAGGAAATGTGAGGAATCTGAAGAGAATGATATTACTGCACATGTTGGCGAGAGATCTCGAAATAGTGCTGGTAAGTTATAAAAATATTAAAGATATTTGAAATTAAATGCGAAACTTTTGTAGCTAAGGTTCAACTTGATATAGCTGATGATTGTAGAGATAATCCCAATTTTGCTAAGTGTGCAGACGTCATAAGGAGAAATTATTGCGATCATGTGTACTATTCAAAGTTTTGTTGCAGGTCATGTGCGATAGCAAGACAAGTCTAGAATTATTCTGTAAATATTTGCACAAATGTTTTAAAAACAAATTACTGAAAAAAAAACAATTATATCAAATAAAATTCAACATTTTTAATTTATTTTTTATTTTGATCTGCTTTTTTTGAAATCCATTATTTCTAGTAATTTTAACTTTTTTTTCTTAATGCATCATCACCATGGTTACATATTTTATGGCACAATAAAAATTATAAAATTAATTTAAGTCAAATCTATGTTGAGACTTTTATTATAATTAAATTAAAAATTTTATTACAATTTTATATTTACTATAGAAAATGAGCATTACAGCTATGTAGAAATGTCAATGAAAAAACGATTTAACATCGTAAGTGTAGTTCATTTAAGGAAGAAAAATCTTCAATGATTCTCTAATCTACATTTTTCCTTATGTACGTTTTTCTCTTCTTTCGTTTAATATTCTTTTAAAGTTTCTTACACTAAATTTTAATTTCCATTAAATTTGTATGACACTTATTTTATTTTTGTTAATTATATAGTTCGCAAAACATTCATGACTATCTAAACCTAATTATAACTAGAGTTCATGGTGATTAAAGTGAAACATTACATGGGCGTATTTAAGGGGGCTTAAAGGAGATCAGGAATCCCCAAAAAATTTCCTGCTCCACCCTTGAAAAATGAACATGAATTTTTTCATAATTCTACACCTTTTTTTCTTCAAAATTTACACAAATTTTACAAAATTGTACAATAATCTTAAAAAACGATTTTATTGTGAGATATTTTTAAAAAACAATTTTTTTTTTTTAAAAATCTAATTTTGAGATTTTCATTTAAAAGTTGCTATTATTGCAAAGATCAAACATTATTGTAAAAAAGTTGCAAAAATCGGGAGAATAATCTAATTAAAATATAATTTTTAAATGAATTATCGAACATTAGACATAAAAATGAAGAAAGTTTCATTAAACTTTATTATCACAAAAAGCCTCCCAAAATTTATTGAATATGTGAGTATTAAAAATTATTAAAAAATTTAAATTGCATTAATCAAATTTTTTGAGTCTCTTCAACAAAGTTTACTTAATATCATTAAAAAAAAATTAAAATCTCTTTTCCCTCTATGGCAATTAATTTAAATCGTACAGTTTTAATATACTATCATTATCATACATTCCTTTAAGTGCTAAAAAATCACGAAACAGAATTTATCTTGAAACTATTGCTTTGAAAATAATTTGAACCTTGCACATATATATACACACAACCCCCTTATATCTCACAATTTCAGGTATAATTGAATGAATCCTTAAATAGTTTGACGAGTATCTTCGAGATTCGTAGAGATTTCTGAGATATTTTTCGTAAATAAAATAAACTCTTCAATCCCTGCAAATATGATCATAATAACTGAACGACCCTTAATCTGAATCAAAGAATTCTTAAATTCTTCATGAAGTTGTTTCGTAAGATTTATTTTTTAATTTATTACAACCATTCAATGTCAATTTTTAAAAGTAAAATTTTCCCAAATAATGAAGTCTAATAAAAGTTTCACTCTGCTGTTTATATTTGAAGACTATATGAGTTCAAAAATATTTCTTCAGCAAGTATTTTGAAGTTCCTTAAACCATGTGATGATACTTTATCCATTTACATAAAATGACTCACTTCCTAAATTTAACTACTTGAGTATTGTTCAATTTTATAACATCTACATCTTTAATATGACACAGGAGATCATCAAATGACATCAACTGTCCTTCATTGCCTTGATGTCAATATAATTTCTCACATTTCAACAATATCGATCAATAAAACTTTTCATCCACTGTCCTCAATCGTCATCCTTTGAATCATAATTTGTACTCGAATTACCTTGTGAAATGGCTGATGGTGATGGACTTTCATTAGGATAATAATATCCTTTATTTCCCATCGGCATCATATTTCCATCGAAACTTAATCGACCACTCATTGATGGTGATAGCGGTGCTCCTGAGCCTGATGATCCGGGTGGTTCTGGTGACTGCATATTATCAAGATAGTTTGGGTTCATCTCACTGCCATCACGACACCAGAGTTGTCGCATCTCGTTGCGTCGACTACGCATTAATGATTTGTACTCACTGATACGCATTTTCTTTCCTGAAAGTGAAGATTCTTGAGATGCAATTGTGTACGGTTGTTTGAATTGATTTGATCGTTTACCGTCAACTATACAGGTGCGCTTTGGACGCGGTCGGTATCGATAATCAGGGTGCATCTCCATATGAAGCTTCGATAGGCTGAAATAAGATAAAATTTCAATTAAATAAACAATATAAGAGATTATGTGTGATATATATATGCTTACCGTGATTGCTCTTCATAGTATGGCTGTTTCTGAGCATTTGTCATAGCTTTCCATCGAGCACCTGATAATTAATATCGAAAAAATCTGTTATTTTTTCATATTAATAATATAAATTTAATTTAATCTTACCAAGAATTTTTGAAATATTTGAATTATGCATATCGGGACATGCCTTAAGGATTTTCCGTCGTTCATCTTTAGCCCATACCATGAATGCATTCATTGGCCGTTTAATGTGAGCTTTTCCCCGAGACTCGCTACCGGTACGTTCACCAACCATTGAGTCTTGCCTAATTGTTATCAAAAATTAAAAAAAAAAAAAAATAAAATTTTTTCTGGAAATTCAAATAAAAACATAATCAGACTTACGATTTTCCCATGAGATCTCTATCTGCACTGTTTCGACTTCTTCCTTGTTGTCTTACCATCCGAACTTTTTCATCTCCAGTTAGTCCAATATTAGACACATCTCGTTTCTGCTTTGCAACATCATTAAGACCAATAAAATTTGTCTCATTCATCATCATGGCATCTCTTTGACTACTAGTTGCACCCATCATTCCCATATTTTGATTATTTCCACCTGTATTATGTTGTGCAGCAGCAGCAGCCATTACAGGCCATAGTCTACATGCTGCAAAAAAGTCAGGATCATCACTTGGTAGATTATATGGAAGACGAGGTGGATTTTGATGAGGTCCTTTTGAACTTGATGCCTGATGATCATGATTTTGATTTTTATTTGTGTTGTTATTTCCATCATTTTGCATTCGACTTAGCTGTTCATCATTTGATTTAGTTTTCTTTGTAAGATTAAGAGGTGTATCAAGATGCATTTTCTCATTTTCCATGTCATTTTTCATGAGATTTTGTGAAAGATTCCATGGAGCAGATGAAGCATCATGTGGAATGGGAACATAGGGGGTTTGGAGGTAGGGTAAGAAAGGAATTAGCGGTGATGGTGCAATTGGTGTTCCTAAGACTGGACTACCAGTTAAAGGTGATGAGCGTTTTGATGGAGATTTATTTGTCATTTGATTCTGTAATTCTTGCAAAAATGATTCTTTTTGAATGGCTAGATCATCGAGATTTTCCGGAATTGGAAACGGGAGAGATTTCTGTGCTAGAAGCAGATCATGATGAAGTTTGTTGTTATCAAATGTGTTCATCTGGAATCATATTAAATGGGATTATTTTTTTAAACATATTAAGCATTTTTTTTTTTTTTTTGAAATTTTCACCACCAGATAGCGCCTTAGTAAACTTCTTTATCGATACTTTTAAAATTTATTTTCATGTATTCAGTACAGTCTACATATAAAAAAATATTCAAAGGACTCGACCACAAAAGCCTCACCAAAAAGAATTTTTTATACAAATATGAGCAAATACAAAAGATCAAAACATCAATTGATATAGATGAAAAAGTGACATCAACATCAATACGAGAAAATCCTCTTTCATTCATTTTTGATGTATTGTAACTAATTACGTAATTAGAGCATAGTGAAGGGAAAATTTCAATGATCCAATTTTTGTGATATCGATAATGATTTTTTTGTGCTCTAGGACAATAAAAATGAATACAAAGGAGCTTATGAGCAATCCATCATCGTCATAAAAATAGTAAAAATTTCATAATTTTATAAATGACAGTGTTAATGCAGGGTGTAGCCTGATTACCGAGTAATTTCAGCATTATTTTTTTAAATATATTTTCATACAGATAATGATGATTTCGACGACAATGTATGAAAAACAGTGTTAGTTTTGAGCTTAAGAAACAAGCTATCATCAAAAATTGTACAAATTTTGCAAGTTTTTAAATTATGTCGATGTTTATATATCACTCAAAATTTAAAATTTTTTTAAAAACATTCTTGGGTCCAAAACTAATTCTAATCTTGAGAAGAATGAAGTATACATTTTTTATTTAATCGTTACGATGATTTGAAAAAAAAAAAGTTAAAAATTGTAGCAAAATATGTCAAGAGATTAAGTCAAATATTACATATTAAACAATTTCACAAGCTCTGAAAGCAGAAATAATAATAATAAAAACCCTCTTACATTGCAATGAATAGAAAATTAGGTTCCTTTACTTCAATTATTTTCTTATAATTTCCACCCTCATCGAAATTTTTGCCTTATTTTTACATCTTTCTATTTTCCTATTCATGTCACATCAAAATTTCTTCTTCTCTTGTAGATTAATTTCTTTTATCGACATGCAATCAAGAACAGAAGCATTAGTGTTAAGGATTTTCATGATGGAAATTATTATTGTAGATTATTAGCAAAGTTTATTCATTTTCTCAGAATGTCATAAAATGTCAATGTTGTTCATTATTTGAGGTATAATAGAAGTTTAATTAGAAATTGTAAGATTATTTTCACAAAATAAAGTATGCATAAAAATTTCCCAATCATCATATACGCCATCTAATTCGCTGTCATTAAATCCACAACTCATAATTCTTTCTCTTCGCATTTCCCTAAATTATTATTAGAAAATAAAATTAAAAAAAAAATCCGCTTTTTTGTCGTTCATAAAATAAAATAAAAAATCTATCCATTTTTTCTCCATTTATCTGAACAGGCAGAATTAAAAAAATATGAAATGAAAGAAAAAATTACGAGATGTGATTTAAATTTATTTCGTTTATTCTCTCGCTTCGCTTTGTGACACATGTTATTGAGCTATTAACTTTGTTGTTAACATCGCCTTCATGGACATCTACAGGCGCTGGCTGTTTAAATATTTTCGCATAATGACAATCATAAAAAAATAGTCAGTCACACAAATCCAGGCAGATGCGAGCGAGGGAGACACACATTCACAATATTTTGATCAGCGCTTTTTAATTATTTCATTAATCATTGAAATGCGTCGTCGAGCTCGGCTACTTGTTTGATACACGTAATAAAGAAAACAAAAATTTAAAGGCGTGAAAATTTACAAAACAACACACGGATGGAGGGTCAAGAGACGTTCTGGAAGTGATTATGACAAATAAAATATTTTAAATGTTTCTTTTGAAATTTTTGAAACATTTTCTTATGCTAAATCATTTAATCCTTATTAATGACATAAATTGGTGAAAAAATCATCGTGAGCATTCAATAATTATAATAAGAAGTGGTCTGATTATCAATTTGAAATTAAATTGGATAATAAAATCCCACACTTTTCACTTAATCTAGTCAAACTTTAGATATAAAGTCAAATAAAATTTCACCTTTGAATACTGTTTTAACATCAAACTGAACTTTTCAAGAATGCGCAATTTTTTGTTTAGTACGATGCGATTCTTACTTGTATACATTTTTGTTTTCTCCATGAAAAATTGAAGAAATTTTGGAACTATAATCATACGAGAAAATGATGAAAAAATCCTTCAAAATTCTCGCATTTTATTTTCAGAAAATAAAACAAAAAGTTGTAGATATACAAGCAAAATGAAAGAAAAATGATGGAAATAAGAGCGGACAGCTGCTATAGAACATTATTTTCCATATTTTTATTGCAATATTAATGGATATTTCAGTACACAAATCTACAGGCATCGCTTCTTCTTTATTTTTGATTTTTTGATGTTTGTTGTGAATTTATAATGATGATGACATAATGGAACATTTCTCGTTTCATTTTGTTTTATCGCATGAGATAATTATTAATATTAATGTTATTATTATTAGCATGTATGTTTCAAATGGACTGGATAATTTTAATCCATTCAGCGAATGATTTATAAACAAACATCAAATTTTCACGATTTTTCAAGTGTCTCGAAAAATGGATGAGATAGACTAGAGGTGTAGTCAATTCGATGAAGTTTTAAGATTTTTCCAAATCCCAAATCTGGTTTTTCACCGGTCTAAATCTAACATGATTCAGTGCACATTGATTCAATGTGCACATAATAAAATTAATACTAGATGTAGATCTAAGTGTCTCTATATTTTGTGATAAATCTTTTTCTAGTGCATTATTCGTGATTCTTTTCACTACAAAAAATTAAATAAATATCAAAAAATTCAAAATGCGAGTGTTTTTTTGACAAATATGAAATCTTCAAACTTCGCTTTTGTTTTTGATTTATTATATTTTGTAAGATTATCAAAAAATCTTGTTCCTTTGATATGAGAAAAATTGCTGGAAAAACATGGATTTTATTTTTAGATATTAATAAATTTCACTACTTAAATAAATTTTTAAAAAAATCATAATAAACAGGGAAAATCGTCATTAAGTGCTAAAATTATCATCTCTGGAAAATGAACGAGTTTATTTAGAAATGAAAAATTTATTATTAATGATCGCACAAATGAAGCTATTAAGTCAACATGTCTTTCCACTTTTTGTATTCAGGTGCCTTTCGTATATCCATTTATCAAACATTTTCAAAATATTGGAGTTATTATGAACATTTTTACTAAATCTGTAGATTTTTCCATTTAAAAAAAAAATAGTTTTTTTAATCAAAAAATTAAAAATAAGTTCGAATCAAAGTCGAAGTGTATGAATGTTAACATCAAACTAAAATTTTACAAATATCACGAAATATACAAACATTTAGTTCCGCAATTGATTTTTCCAGTTTATTTTTGGTTAACGATCAGAAATGAAATTGAGAACAAAACAATTTGACAATAAAATTTTATCTGAAAAATGAAATTATGACACATTTGTGATCAGACGATTCCACTTTGAAACATTTTATGATGCTTGCGTTGAAATAAGAATGAAAATTGTGAAGGAAGGAAAAAAAAACAATTTCGGTAGAAAATTTTTAAAAATAAATGAAATAAAAATTTTGAAATGTGACGAACGCACAGAAAACAATAAATTGTAAAATTTAGAGTTGGAAAACAAAAAGAGATGAGAAGATTTTATGAAATATTTATGATTATTGTTATTACAGAATAAGGAGGGCGGGAATCTTTACTACAGTGATGACTGAAAAGTGAAAATAAGAGTGATTTTTGATTCAAATTGGAATTGATGTTAAAAACTGTCTTGTCGAATTTTCTTTAATTTCAAACTTTACGGAAATGTATTAAATTAGAGTTATGTAGAGAATAAAATGAAAAGGTTAAATGAAAATTTACGAGTGTATGATTAAGTGTAAATTCATTTTCTATGATTTTCAAAATTATGAACTTTTAGGTATACTTTTATAATTACTCATATTAAAAGTTAATAGAGTAATGAAATTGGACTCTCCTCAAATATCTAAAAAATTCTAGACATTCTTACGTTATCAGTTATTATGAACTAAAAATTAACTTTGTCAATACAGGAAATTAATAAAACTACACACATTTTAATCAGATTAGAGAAATAAATTCTAATTTGACAAACAAATTAATTTAAATAAATTGCCAGTCAATTGCTGTAAAATTAATAAATTAATCATAAATGTATTTTATAATTTTATAAAAATGAAATCTCAATTGAAGAAAGCATTCCACTTGACTCAATGAATAATTTTTTTTACATGATTCGATAATAAAAACAATTAGAAGAAGTAAGACAATAATAAAAATAAGAAGAGCAACGATTGTTTAGATATTGAAGTGAATAAAATTAGACTGAAATGAAAAAAAGAAGAAGGCACTTAATAATGCCCAAAACACAAAAAAAATCTCATTTCGTAGTAACAACAGAAAATGACAAAAAGCAGATGTTTCCATAGCGACTTCCAGATGCGTGGCGATGAGTTAAATGAAATTGCTTCGTTTTTTACAAAGAAATTTTCAATTTTCATTCGAATTGTTTCCAAATCATTTCAAACAATTTTTTTTCTGAGCGTTGATTTTTCTTTTCGGGGTTTTTTATGAAGTCATCGTTATTTGAAGTTGTTTTTATGGAAAGGAAGAAGAAAAAAATTAAGTTTCTTTTTTTGTGGTTCATAAAAATTAAAACTCATGGAATAAAAATTTCCGCCATTTGTTATTGTTTTAATCTCACTTGAACTAAATCTTGTTCACAATGTTTATGGAAATACTCGAATTTGAAGAAGATATTGTAAATAAGAATTTTATAGGATTTTCTGGATTTATTGTTTACATCTTTTACTTCATTTTGTGAAACTAATTTTGATACTTTTGTGATAAAAAATCACTGCTGGAAAACATCTCATCAATATTGTCACAAAAATCCATATGCTGCTCATTCATAATTTGGCCTTGACTGCACATTTTTCTTCTTACGTTCATTCTTAAATTCTTGACTTTATGCTCTACTTTCTTAAATAATATTTTAAGTCGAATGACATCTGTTTTCCATTGTCTTATAAGAAGAAAAAATTATTAAAATATATTTACAAAATAAGTAAAAATTTGTGAATATGCATCAATTAGTATTTACTCTAAGCAACAAAAATCTAGATAAGAGCTTGATTCCTTCTTAGATTATTATCTCAGATCTAACTTTTGTTAGTAACGTTAAACAATACTTAACCATAAATATCTTGCAAAATAGTTTCCGAGTCACCCCAAAACACTATAAATTGTCAACAACAAGAATTTTCTGCAGACAGTAGACTTACATAAAGAAGAAAAATCCATTTCAATCAGAAAAGAAAAGGAAAATAATTTCCCAAACATAATAGAACTAAGGAATAGAGAGAACTAAATAAATCTTTGCAAGTCATAACAAAAGGTTACATTATGCAAACATAATCTTCTTTTCCTTTTCAATTACACACAAATGAAAAAAAAGGAAAAAAATTTCCCTTCCATTCATAACTTGAATGCCGTAGTAACAATAACAACACGACAGGCTTTGTGTATGCCTTAGCTCCACTTATCCTTTTCATTTTCATGTCGCTTGCTATGAGAAGGAAAAATTTCATATTCAATTCTGAGCTATTCAATAGCACTTCTATAATCCATCACATAATACATATTATACATATGTAATATTGTCAATGAAGAGGACAAAAGGCAAGCAATAAATGGAAAAAAGATTGTGTTGACAATAATTGTAACAACAACAGCTTATTGAGGAAGAAGCTCATTGACATTCTATGATGATGATTACATGCTTTTCATATCCTATTCTGCAACAATTGTTGATAATATTTAGGTGATATATTGAAATTCTTCCTTTAAAATATTTGATTGTCATTGATCCAAAAAGGGTGAAATCTATTTGGGATTGGCAAGATCTCCATAGATTAGTGGTTGGCAGAATAAACATTTTTGGTGGCTCACTAGTGTATCGCGGTTTACAAGCTACCCTCCACTGGCATAGATTTATAAATTATTCATGAAAATTTACATTACTTAATGAATTGAGAGAATTTTAATGGCCACAAATAAATTTGTTGATACTTTTTGTTTAAACAATATTGGTTGCAAAAATTTTTAATTGCTTTAGTTCTCTCACATTTGCTTTCAATACAGCCATGAGGGTAAATGTGTAATTTTACATATAAATTTGTTGCTTGCAATTTTGTTGCAATATTTAATTAAAGCTCATTAAAATGTAGGAAATGAGGATGTGCTCGACTGGATGTAAGGATCACTTTTATGAGCAGAAAATTACTTTATTAAACGTTTAAAATTTAACTATCCGAACAAAATATTATATTTGTTTTATGTTTTATCAGTAGCAGGGTTAGTCATAGTTGCGTTGTAAAATAGGGGCAAAAAAGAGGTTTATATTGGGAAATTAATCATAGAAGCATCAAAAAATAAGTGTTTGTAAGCTGTATATACAGCATATTTAAATATACAATTGTTATAATAATTATTTTAGGATTTGAGTCGAACGTCATGCATCATAGTCTAAAATGAGTTATAAAACTGACTAATCCAAAAGGAAATGAGAAAAAATGTTTTCTTCTGTTGACTTTTCTCGCCTTCTTTTATTCACTCACAGTATATCATAAATATGAATGAAAAAAATGTTTTGATGGAAATTGAATGAAAAATGGAAAAATTATTTTCAACAGTCCGTGGCTGAGTGGAAACTGGCTTATTCAAGAAAGATTTATGAAGATTTTATATTATATACAGCTAAAGATATTTAAAAATAGATTGATAAAGTGTAAGTCTAATAAAAATTTAAAAAAAAATTAGATTAAAACTTGATTGCAGAGTAATTATGTTGTCAGAACTGAATTGTTTTCTAGAACATCACGTCCTCAAGTCTCATCATCAAGATTATTAATTTTTATATTTTCATTCTTTTTTATTTCTATATTTAGAAAACAATTTTCAACCTCTCTCTTTTTCCATTTTACGATCACAACAGAAAGATTTTTCTTTTTTCTTAAATGCTCGCACATGTGCCAGCAAGTGTATTGGAATGAATATTAGAAAAGCAGTGACATAAATTATCATAAAAATCTAAATAGAAAGGTCTTGTTTAGGGATTCTAAGATTGTTTTTTGAAAAACTTTTATCTTACTCTACAATATATGAAAATTTTAATGTGAATAAATGTATAAATGTGTATATTATGTTCTAACTCGAATTTACTAATTATCGGAAAATATTACCGAGAACCCCCATCGGTAATATCATCACAGGTTGATGCATTTAATACGAGAAAATGAAAAATTCCATGCATTCATGTGGATGACTTTAATGAAGAAAAAACATATATAAAGAGAAAAATAATAATAGCAATTGGAAGTGCCGTGCATCCTCATTGTCATAAAGTCGACAGTCAACGACAAGTGCTTTTGACGGCTCGCTCATGTATACATCAATGAATCATATTGTTGTGATTATGTTACTTTCTATATTTATACGGCAAACGCTCTCTCGTGTATAAGCGATCTATAGATGTACTTTAATTCACTTTGTTAATGTTGTGAAGATGGAAAACAGGGATTTTGAACTAAACATTTAAAATGCTATAGAAATTACAAATATAATTTCATTCGTGATTCAATCCCTGTACACTTTTCTGATTCTCTTTCTCATAATGAATTGTTGTCTAAACAAAGTTTGAGATTTTCATTTTCACGAATAGAAGAAAAAGGAATCGATATATAAACGTATACATGCAAATTCATAGATCAACGACTAAAGTAGAGCAGTACTGGAAAATCTATATCTTGAAGAAAAAATCTCAAGTTTGATGATAATTTTCTAAACGTTTTCAATCTAAATATCTTTCTTGTAGAATGTCAGATTTTTAGTTGCACACCCCTGCAACTATGTAGTTTGTATCATTCATATAAATGTAAGAAAAAATCTTTTCTCTCGTATTAAGTATGTGCCGTGAAATGATGATACACAAAACATGAAAACAGTTGAGTCAATAATTATTAACACAACACTTTTCCTTTCTACTTTTCATTTTTTTTCTTTTCTTTTTGATGTGAGTAGAACTTTTTTCAATTTTTCACGCTCTTTGTTTAGATTTTTCTTTTTTTTTTGTGTAATGAAAACAACACTTTTGTGAATTCTGAATTAATGATGAGTTAAAGAGATAAGCAAGTAATATGAAATATTTTTCGGAAAATTATTAAAATGATGAATGGATGGACTTACGCTTTTTTGAGACTGAAGCAGAGTTTGATTAAAATTTTGAATTTTTTTTAATTAAATAAGGAATAGTTTAAAAAATTTCAGCATAAATTAGTTTCTTAACTGACAATGTTCCTTGCATAATAGACAGCATAACACATGTTCTATCATTTTATTCTCTTCGATTTACTTAGATAATTCCCAAATGATAAATTTGAAATGATTTTTCTATTCAACTCTCCATTCTTAATGCGCGCGAGCGTTCGTCTAATTTAAAAGAAAAAAAAGTTGAAAGGAAAAACATGAAACATGCCATTAGATGACTGACATACATGATAGTGTTATTGTAGATGTTACTTGTTATTTCTCAAGTTGAGGAGTTTTTAGGAGGGGGAATTGTGATTGTTTTATACTAAGGTATTTCACATACTAATCTTTGGTATTATTGTTCATGTTGTTGTCAAAATTCTCAAGATAATAACTTTACAATAAAGCCTTAAAAATCCTTCAAAATTTATAATGATACTAGTAAAAATTCCTTTTCGTAATCAAATAAACTTGAATTTTCTAAAATTTTCAAAACAGATAATTAACGACGACAAAAAAGATTTTTATGATAGTAAAAATACAAGAAAATTTCTTGTTTCTTTTCCTTCAACAAAGCAATTTATTTTAATTTAAGAATTCTTCAAGAGAAATTTATGTGGCTATAAAATTTTATTGTTTTCATGTTTTAATTGCTTGTGTGTATTAAGATGGATTTTGGGAATGATGCACCTGCAAATGCTTGGAAAATTATGTTCTCTTAATTTCTATGATTGTTTTAGGAAGCTCATATTTTACTTTTTTAAATTTCCCATCTGGAGCTAATCTTTTAGGTTATGAGCAGATCTCACTCAAATTGTTAGCTATTAGACTGCAAAGTGACAATAATTCACTAATATTATCCATTATTATGCCAATTTCTAGCATTAATTAATAACCCTTAAATTTGTCAAAGAAATTTTAAATAAATTCAAAGGAACCATTTCGGAATATAAGAATTTCAATGATTTGAAACTTTTAATTCAAAAATTAAATGCAATTTCAAGTAAAATATTTTTTAAATCAACTTTATGAAGGGAAATATGCAAAATAATCTTCTCATTTCCTTGATGACACTCAAAAATAACACGAGAATTTTATTCTACAAAAAAATATCATTGAATAAAATGAGAAGAGAATCAAATGAGCAATCAAAAGTGCAGAGTACATGAAGCACGTGCAACATCGCAAGTGTCTAATTAGTAATTTTCTTCCCTCCATCACATTCATAAAAATCTACTCAAAGAAGAAAATCGTTAAATCTTTCATCGATGTCATATAGAAATATAAGAAAATTGAAATTCAAATATAAAATTTGCAGGCCAAATGAATTCAAATTGATGTTATTCTCATATCCGAGGACTACAAATAATAAATTTAAAATCACTTGTTCAAAAATCATCAAAGTTAAAGTAAGTTGGACTATATTCGAATTTAGTTCGTTCAAAGTTTTTTGATACAAATCCGTTAGTTTGGATACCTCAAAGCCTCCATGGATGCTGTGATAGCAACACAATCAATATCAATCAACAATAAAACAAAAAATTGAGGCGTGGCAGAAAATAAAGAAAAATGCAAACAAAAGAACAAAAATTTATTTCTATTGTCCTCCCATTTTTTCTATTTTTATTTGAGATGGGGAGCTCACCAATACAAGTTTGAATTCTACCAACACAAAGGAGAAAAGAAAAATTTCCCCCTCAACAAACAAAAAGAAAATTTTCCGCTTCTTGAATTCAAAGAAACAACAAAAGGAACAACAACAACATTTTTTCTTTTCTACCCAAAAAAAGAACTGAGAGTTGTCAGTAGCACGTAATGCGCAATCACCAACTGCACATTAAGCCGCCCACATCAAGATACTTTATTCATTGCTTGACGATGAAAAAAAAAAACTTTTTTATTGTATTCAACGGTAAAGCACACAAGCATCCACAAATACATCGATGTGACGACGAGAGAGAAATTTCACAGGCTGATGACAATACTTCTATTGTTTTTGCTCGTTTTGATTCTCAAATCTCGGCAACACCTCAAAAAATTTGCTTGCTACGCTCCACTGACGTAAAACAATGGGAACGACGAAAAAGTTTGTCGAATCGTTTTTGTTTGTAACAAAAAAAAAGTTTAATTTTAGAAAAGAATAATATACAAAATGACAGAAATTTTGTGAATTAAAATGGTTCAACTGGTTCACACATGGTCTTATGTGGAAGATTCAATTGATTTATTGATATTTTTAACTAGTCTGAATTCTAGTTTGGTAGTATTTGCCAAAATTAAAATTGACGTAAGAGAATTCCTACTTTAAATCTCAAAATGTGGTATAATTATGAAAATGGAAAAAAAAGTTTTCCTTCACTTTTTTACATTAAATATATTTTTTTTCTTAGTACGTAGCGATTAGATACTGAGTGGGTGTTTAAGAGCCTCTCGAGCGAGAAAAAGTTTAATGACATGAAAATGAAAAAGAAAAATTTCGATTTTTTTTTGTTTTGATTTTTTCTTTATATTTTTAGAAAAAAAATTTGAAATGAAACAATGCGATTTTATGAGGAACTCTTGTTTTGGGTATTTTAAAAAGTCTAAAAATTGTTCGACCAGATAATTTTTAAAAGGCTAAAGACCTCTGCGTTTAAGTGAAAATTTCATCGATTTTTATGAGTTTATGAAAGATTTATTAGTCATAAACTGATCAGTAGAGACACTTGTCTCTCATTTTAAGTAAGTAAAAGTCAAATGTAAATACTTACCGGCTTTTCTGACTGCTGTCTCAATAAATGATCACGAGCCATTTGTAATTGCAGAATCATCTCACTGTATAAATAATATTTCTCTCGTTCTTGCAAATTATCAGGTATTTCAACTTGATTGAGCAATTTTAGAGGATCAAATGGTGATTCGCTATTGAAGAAGACAAAATTATTGTTAGTTGTCTAGCTATAAATGGAAAAATATTTATTTGGAATCAAAAGTCTCACCTTTTTCCTTCACTTTCGCCATCCACAGGTGACTTCCTACTATCTTTTAATGAACTTCCTCTCATCTTGTTTGTCAATAATTTTAACACATCATTCATTGTTTTTTTTGATGGCACCATTAAATCTTTCTTCATATCAATTTCACTATTATTATTGTTATTATTATAACTTCTCTCATCAAATTCTCCATCACTTCCATTCTGCTCGCGCTTTATTCTATTCACAAAATTTGCACTTTCATTCATTTGATGATGATGAGGACTTACATTATTATTACTACTATTATTATTGTTATTATTACAATTTTTCATTAATTCATGCTGGTTTGGTGATAAACTCAACGATGGCACATTGTCATTGGTAAAATTTTCACTTTTTCTACGTTTTGATAAAATATTTTGTAATGAATGTGAATTGTGATGAAAATTGTCTGCTTCACTTCGTCGTTTGACTTTCAATACTTCACCGTTCATTTGTGACTCACTTAGAGGACTTAATCGACTTTGTTCGTAAATTTCTGAATTTGATTCTGATTTGATGATGGGGTGTGTATGCGATAAGCCAGTGTCGTTATGAACTGAGAGATCCGAGACACCGTTTGATCCGTCGAGCTTTGTTGGTGGTGACTTTCTTTTTGATGACATTATCTGAAATTTGAAAATAAGACAAAAATTTTTGTTGTAATTTTTTTCACTAATTTTAAACTATTTAAAAATATAAATTATTATTCTAGGAACCATTTGTCTTTAAAGAACAACAACAACATCTTACAATATCTATTCTCAAATGTACAATAACATGTTCGTGATTTTTCAACAACATAAAATCTTTTTTTTTCTCATTTTGTGACCTAAAAATTTCTCATGTGACAGTATAAGATGCATTGACGGTGTCTGTTTTCAATATCCTTTCTTTCTTGTCTTGTTTTCTTATTCTCCGTTTTGTTTTATGAAAAAATATATTCTCAGAATTTGTAAAGTTTCTTTTTGAGAATTAAGAAAACTTTTCTAAATCACTTTTTCCTGTGAGAAATGTTAAAATGTCAATGTTGTACCTAACTATGGAAATTTAAAGTATTATCTTTTAAAAGAACTTTC
Organism: Chironomus tepperi; assembly: GCF_022539635.2. Classification (NCBI taxonomy): domain Eukaryota; kingdom Metazoa; phylum Arthropoda; class Insecta; order Diptera; family Chironomidae; genus Chironomus; species Chironomus tepperi. Next base: position 83,681 of record NW_027226156.1, read on the forward strand.
ACTTCTTACAGAATTTTTAAAGAAACTGCTTCTTTAACCACCCCCATCACCTTGTCATAAATTCTTTATTTCATAGCCTCATAGGCATGTCTTTTTAAGCCACGTTTCAACAAAATAACCAAAATTGTTTTGTGGACTCCGTGATTATTAATCAGAATTGCAGTGCGCTGGGTTCAAAGATCCATAATAGTAATGACATTTGCATATTAATACCATAAAAAGATATTTTACCCCAAAAATTCATCAGTTGTTACGCCCTTGTCTCAGCAAATTAAGTATCTTAAAACAGTTTTTACAATTCAGAATAAAGTTTGGAAAAAATATCCAAAAATGTCATTCACGCCTTCTCAACAAACAATCCGTGCATAAGTTCTCATATGCATATGCATAAATAATGGGAAAAGAATCTTTATATGTTTTATGCTATAGTAATACAAGAGACAACAGTAAATCGAAATGAGAAAGGAAAAAGGAGATAAACAAAAGACATGTGAAAGATAATGACCAGAAATATTCCTCATTTGTATCTGCTATTTCTTCCATGTCCTGTCATTCCATGTGTTCTGAAATTTTTATGTTCTTCCCAGCATTTCTCTCGCACATAAAAATGAGGATAGATGAGAACGTCACTAGATAATATGAATATTCGTTAATGTATAATGGCAAATACTTTTTTTGTTATGAGAAAGAAAAATTAAGGACGTGAGAAATTTAATATTTTTTGGTAATGCATGAAAAACGGTATGTGGATGACAAAGGATGGAACTGATGAATGACAAAATGCAATATGACTATATAATGGAATTTTGAATGATATGGATTTGATTTTACTAAGGGGTCATACTTGTATGGATATTGTGAAGGGATTATGTACTTTGGGAGCTCTAGTCAAATAAATTAATTTGCTTAAGCTTGCCCCAGGGTATAACGTAGGAGAGTGCATTAAGGAGTACAGAATATTCATGCATCAAATTGACTTATTATTCATTGTCTCAGCTCATCAAATAGAATTTTCCCTCTCAATTACATAATAGTTCTTCCTTCCATTCTTTGATGAATTTCAAATTAACTTTTCTTTTATTTTTCACTATAAAGAAATATTTTTTATATTTTTCACAAAAAAAAGAAGAAAAGAGAATAAAAAAGATCAATTTTTATCACCGGATGACATGTGCGCATATTTTGTGCGTTGATGCTCCAGTTTCTTTGACTTTTTTTCCTCTTATTCTTCTCATCTTTCGTGTGTCTTTTTATCTTTATAGTGCCAAATGAGAAAAAATCTTTAATTTCATTTCTTTTCTTTTGTTTCAATGAGAATTTTTATTTTGATGATCGGAAAAGTAAAAACAGACATTTTTTCTTAAATGTTTCCTTTTATTGTTTTCATGTGGTTTATTCTCGTCTGCACTTTTGTGTTCTTTTTGTAGTTTTTTATGATAATTTCCTTTTGTTTTCATCAAAGATTTGTTTTGTTTTCATTGATATTTGAATAATTAGGATACAAATGTTCGTAAATATAGTCTTGAGAAATTTTCAGAAAACATTCTCGTCCCAAACAAGTACAGAAATATCCCCTCTTAAGAAATATCCAGGTGCTTCTTATTAAAGTACCAACTCTGATTTAAGATCTCTGTTTCTGTAAACACGTGAATAAATGAACTGATTTTTTCTGTTCATTATTTACTTAATTTTCCATTCAATTCTTGTTCGTTTGGCTCATGTTTATTTCTTCATACACATCCACTCCATATACTTAATACAATTATTCAATTATCATTTAAATACCATATTACAATAACAATAACAATTGAAATAGAGAGAAGAAAACCACTTCAGTCAGTGAAGCCACTCTACAAAGGAACAATAATAGCTGTAAGAATAATAAATATGTAGAATGTCTAAAACAACAACAAGAACAAAATGAAAAAAAAAAAATATAACAAAAGCACTTGGAGAATTGAGAACGATCATCGCAAGTGAAACACAAAACAGATGCTCCAGATCATCCCGGATGGATGTAGAGAAGAAAAAAAATCGCTTTTTGTAGAAAAAACAAAAGAAAAAGATTTTAAATTGTAGAAAAAACAATGAAAGAAAAACAAATTATTTTTTTCTGAATGGAATCAATTCAAGCACTTAATAAAAATAGATGAACTCAATAACAAAGGAATTTTCAATCATAAATTATTCCGCGTCTTTACTGAACTAATCGATTATGTGTTTATCGTTTTTGTGGTATGTTTAAGTCAAAATTAATGAACTATTTTATCTAAATTTTTGGAAATTCAGTCCATTGTTACATCATATGTGAAATCGAAACCAAAGAATCAAATATAAATTTGGCATTTAAAATTTTTCAACTGTTCACACTATCATAACATTTGGAAAACAGATCAAAAGTGTGAAACTATGACAAAAATTCTTATTTATTTGGATACCTAATAAAAATTACATATCCTAATTTTCAGCAAATTAAGTGTAAACCCCACGAAAAGTGATTAATAATTTTAAGATTCATAAAGCTTAAGTGGAGTTAAGGAGGACGCAACAAAGTTAATTTCTTTATGAGTTCATTAAAAACAATCTTCGTGAAATCGTCTTATTTATAATTTTCATCATCATAAAGCAAGTTTAAGGATCATTAAAATTTAATTTTTTATTGTGTTAATTTTACTCAGCGAAAATGAAAGTGAGGACAATTTTTTTGCATAAACAATTTTTTTTTATCAATTTTTCATCTCAGAGGAAAAAGTTTTCTAAATTTTCTTGCCTACGGTACAAGAAAAACAACGAGAATTTTGATGAGTTTTTTGTTTGTGTTTCATAAAAAGTGGAAAATTAAAAAAAGTCTTTAATTGTTGGCCATAAATTCAGGTAAAATTATGATGTGGCGTTGCCATTATGACACTTTTAATTAAGTGCTTTTTTGTGATTTTAAAAAATAGCAATTTTTAGTGAGAAAACTTGTGAGATAAAAAAATATGAGTTAGTGGAAATGAAATTTATTTTTAGATGAATAAAAGTTATTGTATTTTGATGCGGTTGAGCTGCCATATAAATGATGGTGGAGGTATGGATGTAGTCAGGAGATAAAGATAACAAAAAGGGATTGTAATTATACTGATCGGAAAAAGGTTTTAGACATTTTTATTGGAAAATTTTGAAGAACTTAAATTGTCATGACATCCTCTCTAAAAACTTCTTACTTCACCTCTGGATGGAAGAAAAAAAAAATAAAAATCCCATTCTTCATAATTAAATCAAAAAGATTTTCGACTATATTTTTATCATTCAGAAATTTTCAAACAAATTTTTTACTTAAAATAATCTTCATTATCTCATTTTATGTCTTACATAAAAAGAAGTCAGATTTACATGAACATAACAACAGAGGAGAAAAAAAGAATGAATGAAAAGAAAAGTAGCGATGAAAGCGTGATGTCATTAAAATTCATGCAGCACACGCTTTTCTTAGGGCTTCACTTTTTCCCTTCAAGCATCTTTCTCCTGCTTCTTATTCCATTTGATCTTCATTCAAAATAACAACAGAAGCATTAAAAGAAATTTACATCAATATGAGACTATAAGTGGAAGTAACAACAACAAAATTGATTTTTTTTTATAAATAGGATTTTTTTTTTATCTTTCATGCACACCGTCGTATAATTTATGAATTATCTTTCACGAATTCATTTGTTGGAATCTAAAAAAAATGCATTAGGTCTTGGAAGAATGAATAAGACCGACAAGTGCCAATGGAGAACAGGTGTATTGGAAATATGTGGGGGAGATGGAAAATTATTTCATTTATTTTATTCTTCCATACAATATACGGTACAAAGGTATTGTTCATCAATGAATTCTATCAGAAAATTAAATTTTAACTTAGATGCTCATTTTTTCATCAAACTTGTTGGTGTTTTATTCTAATAACGCAATACTTTCAAGTAGCTCAGATCAGCTTAGAAACTAAAATAAAAAATTGCGTGTAAATAAAACATGATGAAATTTTTCATCACCAATTTTATTTTACTTTTAATTTCACTTTTTGTAAATTTTCTTCATTCATTCATTTTCTTCTCAGATCATTAAAGAAAATTTCTTAACGACTTTTCCTCTTCTTACTTTCTTTTCTTTGCACATCATCAAATCATCTCATTAGTAGAAACACCAATTGCACTTTCATTTTTTTTTAAATCAAACTCAAGAATTGTGAAAAACATTGATGCAGAGCAACAATATTAATAAAATTTTGAATTCTTAAGACAGGTTATGAGGGGACAATTGTCATCATTTAGTCATGTATATTGTATTTTTAACATGACAATAAATACAGGAATAATAATCATGATCACACATGAACAAGAACAGAAATAGAAGAAGAAGAAAAATGAAAATTGTAACGGATATACTATAATAGATTTTTTAATGGCACTCACTCGAACATATTCAAATGTACACAGATGTGCATTATGATGATGATTTTTCTTTCCTCTACTTATTTCTACTTTTTTCATTCTAAATGCAATAAGTGAATTTTCATTTCTATTTTTTTTCATCTTTCAAGTTGAATGTTTATAAGAAAACAGTGAGATGAAAATAAGTGACGATTAATAATTGCTGAGAGAAAAGTGAAAAAAAATGACAATTTCCTTGAATATGAACTCAATTGAGAAGAAAATTAAAGGATCGAACATTTAGAATTAATCAACGTTTAGTTGCATTAGAAATTCGCAGATATCCGTGACTTATTATATTAAAAATTTGATGTACTCAATGTAACCAGTTACTAATGGTTGAAATATTTTGATTTCAAATTTTTTGTTGTTTCAGTAATGAATAGAGAGATTCAATGGGATCGATTACATAATTTCCTTTAGTCATTTCCCCTCATTATATTCTCCGGAAATAATTTTATATGCATTTTCATTGTGAAGAGACATAAAAGGCAGAAAATTTTCTTTTTGAGTGTCCACATAAAGAACTGAATGGAATTTGTTTTACTTATTTTTAAATAGATAAAAGAGAATTGATTTACATATTTAGGCAAAAGAGACGCAAAAAATGCAACATGTCCAAAATTAGATTCATTTTTAAGTAATTTTCAAGTAGGTTTACTAAATTTGTGATTTTTTTAATCCCTAATTGAATTTTTAAATAGTAAAAAAAAATCTAGACTTAGGATATTTTAATCTAGAATACATCAAAATTGTAAACAAATTAAGAAATTTTCCAAACTATTATTTAGTCATCCTATGCAACCATTATAATAATTTTCATTTTGATCTTGTCTATCCCTTGACCACCCTATATTGTTGAATTCACATTCCACTTCATTATAGCAAAATAAACTCTATCACATCATAGAGATCCTTAAGCACTCAAGTACTTTTTTGACCAGCGTACAAATAAACAAAACAAACTTTTTGTGAATACAAATCAAAGGAAGAAATATCCATTAAAAAATTCCTAAAATATTTTCATTACGCTTCAGTCCATTAGGCATTCAAAACAGCGCGCAAGTTGAATGTGTCTCTATTATGTTGATAAATTCATCTCTTTTGTGTATGCGATTCATTTGGTCCGGCAAACAAATGATGTAGACCAAAAAATGCCATTAGATTTTTTCCTCTCAGTTCTGAATAAAATAAAAGATTTTTTTTGTTCGTGAGGAAAGAAGAGAATGAAAAGAAAAACTTCAAAGGAAATCGCAAAATGGAAATTTTTTTGTTGACTTTTTTGATACCGAAAAGAAAAAAAGATTTTTTTGTATATAAATTGGGAAAATTATTTTGTGACTATAAAGCAGTGGTGGTCAACATTTTTGTGACATTATACAGGCAAAATTTTATATATATTTGAAGGTGCTGTAACTAAGAATCTAAGATTTGAAATACATAGTACTAAGAGTCTGAGAATTAAGCAAATTGCAAATGTTAATCCCACGTAACACAGCACAAATGTTGACCAATACTATACTAAAAGAGGAAATGAGGTGATAAAATATTGAAGAAGATAGCAAAAGGAAATGCTGATAGACGATCGTGTTTAGTCTACAAGAATGTATACTTCTCGTGAATCATGAAAATTATGAGCAAGAAGAGGAACACTTTAATTCAAAATTTACAGTCATCATCTTTATTTTTTGTCACAGAAATTACAATGAACTTTTCTCATTTCATTTCCTTCTTATGCTATACTTCTGCAATATATCAACGATTCATCATCTGTTCTTTTTGCCTGTTCTTCTTTTTAGAGAAGAATTCATTCATCATTTCTTGTTCCCTGCATACACTTTAAACTTGATTTTGCAGGTTCTTTTCCTAATTTTCACCTACAATTCAGAAGAATTTTTGAAATTTTTTTTACATTTGGATCTGAATTTACTTAGACTATTTTCTGAGTGCATTATCCCGTTACGCAACTAAAGCTGGACCTAAAATTGTAAATATGAATTCATGTGACCCTAACTTAGAGACATGTGTAGGTTTCAAACTACTCCTCTAACCTCACTTTCTAGAATAGGTCACCTGATTTACAAAGAATATTCATCGACGTAAAAGACCCAAGTGAAGTATCAGAGTCATCACACACGTATTACATATTTCACATTTCACACATGTCCGTAACTAACAATCATCTCATAATTATACTTGCACTAATTATAATCCCATTCTTGCTTATGCAAATGAAACAAAAACACAAAAAGGAAATGCACATCTCACTCACATTTTGCATTTTCTTGCTGCTTTTGCAATGCTTTAATGAAAATAAATAATTTTTCTCCATCATATTTTGCTTTGCTTTCTGCTTGCCATGCTTTTGTGGCTTAAATAAAATGCAAAAAGGCAAAGAAAATGTGAATGAAAATAAAATTATGAAATAATAATGAAAAAAGTGAACATAAGAAGAAGAGACTTGTGCAATGTGATTCAAAATAAAAAAAAAATACATTCGAGATGCATTGACAATTTCCTTAGAAAAATTATTCGGAATTAAAAATGAAAGAGAATATGGGAAAGTTTTTGCGGTTCTGCAATTGACAGCTGAGGATAGTTGCAAACTTAGATATGTAATGTTCGCAACTAATAATTCAAAATCATTAGATCATCCACGCACGCTATGTCCACTCCAAAAATCATTTTAACTAACCTTTTCTAATGAAAGCAGAATAATAAACGGAATTATTAACGAAAGTACAACAACAATTACACAAAAGAAATCAATTCAACTTTAATTTAACGTTTTATTTTCCATTCCTTTTGCGTGAAATTTCTTTCTCTTATATTCTGTCGTTTTTCAGCCTCGTTATTCGAGTTCTCTTCTTCTTTTTCATTTAGTCATCTCATTTATCCCATTTTGCCTTGCTTTAAGGTCGTTTGCCAGTTTCTTCACTCTTTTTTCATTCTTTTATACACATTTGTTTTATATTATTGCTCTTTTGCGGCCGCTAGCAATTGTTCTGTCGTTGTTGTAATTGTTATTGTTGCCGCAATCGTTTTCTCTTCATTCTTTCTCCTCTATGTCGTTATTCTTTTCTGACTCAATTGTAATAAAGAGAAGCAAATAATTTTTTTCGATTGTAAGATGTACAATGGAAAAAAAGTTGTGGTTAAAGTTCCTTTATAGGAAGAAATGTACTTAAAAGAGTGAATTGAGGTGCAATTGTGCACCTGTAAGGTTTCATCTCTGTACCTTTTTCGATTTTCTTTCATACATTGTGGTGATTATGATGAGATTGTTGCATCTTATGGGTTGAAATAATTGAATTTTATGAATAATTGTAGAATTTATGAGATGCTTTGGAATTAATAAATATTTGAATGTTAGCTAAAAAAAGATTCATTACGTAATGGAAGGTGTATAGAATATAAATAAAAAGAAATACAAGTCAAAATCCAAAGAGAGGAATTAGTATTTTTTTTTTTCATTTTTGGGTTCAGAAGCGCATTTTATGTTCTCTTAAATTCAAATTGATATTGTTCCCTCATTAAAATGGTGTTGTTTGTCTTAAAAGGAAGAATGTATGGAAGATAACCCCACTAGCAAGGCGGACAAAACAGAGACACTCGATTCATAAATTGCACCAACAAATAATCGCAAAACAACGACGTATAAAAGTCGTCATCATATAAATGTAGAAACTTTTATTCCATTCAGGAATATATAAGAAAAAAATTGCAATAGCAACAAATATAGAAAATATGGAAAGTCCACTTTGCGCGTATAATAATAAGACATAAGACATAACATAGAGGAGAGAAAAAACCTGTAAGATTTCCTCATCGAGATTATGCACTGCTTTTGTTATCACACGACAATTTCTACTCTCTGCTTGTTGTCTTTTTTCGCATTTTGCGAACATGTTTTTGTCCACATGTTGGACAGCTAGATGAAATGTGTAGAAAAAAATTGCATGGGAAAAGAAGAAAAAATACTGCGATGAAAAATAATTACAAAGTTCGTGTGAATGGAATTAGGTGAATTGACTTAACTTGGAATAATTAAAAAGACTTGTATGAAGCTTATTGAATTTTTTGTTAATTTTATGTGAACAGTTGAGATTTTAAAAAGTTAAAGCTGAACTATTAATAGGTATACAAGATAATTTGGAAGATTTCCATCCCTTGAATTTTTATGTCAAAGATTAAATCTATAATATTTCAAGCTCATAATTACTTGCTGCCGTTTAGCTAAAACTTAATGTGCACTTAATAGTTTTTCATAACATTTTTTATTAATAAGTTTGCAAACAATATCGTTAATGCATTGAAAAAGCAGGTTGGATGGAACATTTTTATTAATTTTAATTGGATCTTTCACCAATCTCTCACCACTTTCATGTAATGGCTGTTTGATATTCAGTTTGTGTTTATTTTGTATCGCAGATATTAATCCAGCTGGTTTTTAATCCAGCTCAAAAAAAACATTGTATTGAACATCTTTACTAAAAAATTAGTTCTACTAATCATAAGTCATAATCATTAATTTCAAATTTATTATTTGTTGTAATTTCCATTTCAAGGATGTGTCAAAACATACAAAAACAAGTTCCTTTCTGATTCATTGTCAATTTTATCCTATCTTTTTTTTTAATTTCTCCTGTATCAACATACAAGCTTCGCATAAGTTTGCGTCCATAAAATGTGTAAATTTCTAATTGAATCTCCATCTCGTACAAGCATCTTGCAATATATATATATATATATATTTATTTTCATTTATTTTACGATAATAAAATACGAAATGGAAAATAATTAAAAAGAATTATGATCGTGCGAGACTTGCAGCGCTAATGATAAATATTTATTGTACCCAACTTGTTACAAGTGTCACTGCGAAATTAATTGTTTTTGTAAGAAAATTCTTGTTCCGTTTTTTACATGGTTAAATTTTTATTGAGAATGAAATGTGACATTGTTGCTGGATACGAGAAATGATTAATTTATTTGTTAAGTAATTTTAAGATAAATTAAACATAAAATTTTCTTGAATTGTTGCTGATTTCAGTGTTTGATTATTAATTAAATTTCTTACTTTGCGACTTAAAATTAAATTTAGGTCAATGCCTTCAAACTATTATAAAAAAAATTGTTGAAATTTTTTCGCAATAGAAATTTAAAATATTTCTGGAGATACTTTTATTATTATTGTAAATTTTTAATGATGAAAAGGACTTTTATAGGCGTGGTAAAAAGAATTTCCAATAATTGTTGTAAAACCAACAGTTTTTTGACGTTTACTAATAATATTGTTACCTAATGCCTAGGGATCGTCAGTAGCAATGTTCAGTGGCATATTACCATTAACTAAATGATTGTAAATATGTTAAATCTTTTAATGAAAATTGTTTAAAAATAATAATAATATCAATAATAAAGCTTGTTTATGATGCTTTTTTTTACATTCTTACAGTAACAAATAAGTTGTCATAAATTAAGTAACGATTATCGCTTAAAGTGCCCCTTGCAAATATGGGTAACGAAAATGAATCTTTTTCATGTAATCCACAAATATTTCATCAATTTGTTCCAGTGAATCTTATCAATTCATAAAAAAATTTAAAAATGATTGCGTAAAGTTTTTGCCATGCAACAAAAGCAAAACAGCACAATATATGCAAACTATACAAATAGCTGCATTTAATCTAACAAATCAATATGCAATAACTCATTATAACACCGCTGTGCCTGTCAATAATTTTATCTTCGCAATTTACTCTCTCATTTCATATTTATTATTTTTTTTAAAAAAAATTATATATGAAAAAAATAAAAATTATTACAAAATGTAAGAAGAAGTGAATATAGAGGAAAAATGTTGAATGAAGTTGGCGTACATATGCATCATCAACACTGTTACACAGTGCAATGTGTGGAATTGATGTGCTTATATGTAATAAGAATGTAGGGTCCCCTATTTGAGCACAGATTTTTCGTAAAAAGTCAACTAGATTTGTTATAAAATTCAAGACAATTTTTCCACGTTTAACTAGGGTACCCAAAGTCCATTGCCTAACTCCAGACAATTCCTATTAACGAACATCGAAAATTTCTGCTATGTTTAAGCTTGTATCATTTTCATAGGAAGCGTCTAAAATTAATACTACATGCAATTTGAAATTTGAATACCCTAATCGTTCGAGAGGAGCAACCAGCAACAGGAGATTTTCTTTCCCAGTATCTTTTGTAAGTCTCAATTGTACTTAGATTTCTTTGTTATGCGGAATATTGAACTTAAATTGAGAAAAAAGTAGAAAAGAAATATTCAAACTGGTTTTAGCGTTTGCAATTTCGCACAAAAACAAATCTTCTGCAATTTTTTTAATTTTGTTTCTGCTTGTTGAAGTTCCTCGCTAGTTTAATATTTCTTTTTCTATTTTTTAAATGTCCGCAATAGGAAATGTTGGCGATATTTTTTGTATCTTCTTGTCTAATGTGAAACTTTTATTTCATTTCTTTGGAATTATTTTGTATCACTTTGTTTTTATTTTTTTCATGTGAAGTCATTTACAGGTTCAGATGACAGTGGGATGATTGGATATTGCAATATAAAATAACAAAAGAAATTTCTCTTGCAAAGTTCAAACGATGTGTTAATTTACTAAAGAATTATTTAGGAGTCAATTGACAATATATCTTAATTCCCATACTTTTAAACAAATCAGAATTTTAATAACTGAACAGAAGCTCAATTACCCGGATAATAGAGTTAAACTGCACATTTTATGGTTAAAATATATAAGAACATGGCTAGATAAATGTAAGCAGTAGCCATAGAAATAAATAATGTGCAGTTTTTATTAATAGTTCAACATAAGTGAAATCCAATGATTAGTAATAAAACTCAAGTTTGCTAATATCGTCATAAATTAATAGCTTAATTAATATTGATATCTGAGCAGGAGCTAAAAATTGAATGTTTGAAATAATCTAGATTTGAGATTTATACAGACTCTGGAAAAGGTAATATGAATTTTAAACTTCTGTAACAAAATTTCCTGAGTTCATCTCTGCGAAGCAATACCGTGAGACTATTTAAAAATTCACAATAACTATTCGCATTTAAATATAAGAAATTTAAATTTTATTGTCTAAAATTTCTTTGTCAAACGAATGAAGTGGTCTGTATTAAATGTTAGAGTCATAAATGAGACAAAATCAAACGTTCTAAGCAAAAACCAAAAAAGCACTAAATTGAGGTATAAAATATCAACAAAAACTCTTAAAGTTCTATCAATAAACTATAAATTCTTTTGACCATTTCCTTTTGGTATATTGTTATTTTGTAGATCTGGGACTGGTTGCTTGGTATAATTCAGGAAATGTTTATATAAATATTAGATCATACTTTAGAAATTAACAAGAATATTCCTGCAAATCTTTTAATATATTTGGGCTTAGCCGCAAATAACGTTCCATTTTTTTTCAAAATTTCAACGGAAAAAAATAATTTTTTTCAAAAACAGATTACTAATTATGTTAATTAAACTAATTCAAAGCATGATTTGCTTCCGTAGAGTAATCTAATCTTAAAAAGGAACATAAAATCTTTATGCTCCCACAATTTAAATCATAATAAACACATAAATTTAGCGATTTTTATTAATTTTTCTGAAAAATTTTAAAAAATGGAACAAAAATTCACACTCAGTAATTGAGATATTTTTTGAATTTTTGCATTAAGTAAAGCACTAATCATAGCAAATTATATGCCAAAATGTTGTTTTTATGAATTTCTACAATTATAACTATCAAAAGTGATCCTAAAAAGTCCAACTAAGGAGAAAAATGCCTTTACTTCAAATTACTGAGTGTGAATTTCCAAACGGCCATGCCCATTTATTGAGAGTCACGTTAAATTTGGGATTTTTGGAAATTACAAATAATAAATCCCATCAGCAGTCGGCCTCTAACAGACCCTTTAAAGCAGCAAATGCAATAATAATAAGCCTTCTTAAAAAGGATTTTACAGTAAGAATGAGATCTCGTTTTCGATATAAAGAGTACAAATTAATTATAATTTTATGTAAATTTTATTAAATCTCCTTTTATTCGTTATTAAAGCCCAACATTAAAAGAAAACAAAAAGATAAAGAAGTAAGTAAGAAGAGGCAATAAGAAACAACTCCATGGCATTCAATGATTCAATCACCTCAACATATTTTTTATCTCTTTTTTTCTGTTCAATTCCTTCTCCTCTCTATATGTATAAATTCAATTTAATAAAAACATTTCTGCATAACTGCACATACAAAAGCGCACCATCGCTGTTGTTTCTACTGCTTGCTGCTGCCGTTGTTGCTATTGCACTAATAACTTCATCTTCGCATTTTAATTTCCAGTTTTTTTATACACAATAAAAATAATTAATGAAAATTTCTTTATTTTTATTCTTTTTAATTATCAATTTTTTCCTTCTCGCTCGCTGTCTTGCACAACACAAAAAAAAAATTAAAATAAAACCGGACTCACATTGATTATGAAATTATCTCACTCATTCAACTTCGATTCTTAAGATTCTTTTGAATGCTCTATACACATACGTATGTGCGAAATCATCCAAAGAAGTTTAAAGAATGAAAACAGAAGGGCAAAGATAAAGAGCGAAACTAATAAAACAATGAACTTAACGATGGTTTGAAAAATTATTTTATTGAAAATTTCAAAATTCTTTAAGAGTCATTTTCTGTGAGATCCTTCTTTCTTTAAAGACTTAACTTCCAGAGAATTTTCAGATCATCAGATAGAATAGATTCACACTCTTCAAATCTCGAATTCTAAGTTATATTTCAGAATCTTAGTTGCATTCCCCTCAAATCTACACATTTCAAAGGAAATTAAAGCAGAAATTTCAATCTATTATTTCAAAACATTTCCTTCATCAACATTTCTTTTATAAATGTGAATTGAGAGTCTTGTAGTGAATAGATTGTCGTTCTAGCTCAGCAAGAAAGCAAAATAATCAAAAAGAAACAGCTCCATTTATGCGATAGAGAGAGGGAGAAAAAAGAATAATTAAAATGAAAATATCTTTGTGATGATCACGAAATAAAGTTGGTGAAGAAGAAAGAAATTCTTTTCTTATGGCCAAGCGGTGAAGATGTGGAGCATGAGATGTTGAAAAAATTATAAAACACGAGAAAGATAAACAAGCAAACAAGCAACAACAATAATAAAATATGTGAAATTAAATTCTTAATATGAAATCATCCATAAATGTTCTTTATTATTATTATCTGCTTCTGCTGCTGGATGCTGCTCTGTTTTCTTCGTCTCCTGTGACTTTTTCTGTTTGTGTTCATAAATTTCTTTCAGAGTTGGTCATTTATTATTGACTGAGATATCCTCATTTTAGCTGTTTTCATTCAGTTTTTTACATTGTTTCATTTCTGTAGTCTTTCACTATATATTGTGCTCTAAAATTTCTTCTTTTCTCCAAACTTTTATATATCTCCATAGTGCGTATACAAAAATATATATTTTCACATTCGCATTTTAAGCTTCTTTTAGCGGGCAAAAAATTTATGAGATGACAAAAACTTTTTATTATTTTTTGTCCATTTTTAGAGGCAACAGTGATCGCTTCTTACTCTTTTCTCATAATATCAAGTGACTTAAAATTTATCGACGCATTGGTGCTGAATTATTGATATTACATAATGATAATTATGGTTATTATAATTATTATTGTGTTGTTCGGTACATGCTGTTTAGTAGATCATGAGTTGTCTTGATAATTGACGTTAAGTAGAGGCATTGAAAGATATGCAACATATAATTGGTGCAGGTAAATTAGATCCTTAAAAAACTAAAGGTGAATGAACTTATAACTAAGATGTGTAGGGTTTTTAGCTAATAAAATGAAGTTTCAGGGGTTTGCAACTTAGAAACAACTCTTGAACTCTGAGATATGAAATGTGTGAAGAATTACAAAATTCCCCTGATCACCGTTGAGAGTTACTTTGTTGTGTATTTATACAAAATCATCGACTGATGTAGGCTTATTGATAGAAAAGCGTGAAGAGTTATATTATTATTGCTGTAAAATCTGATGATGAAATTATTCGCATTACAATTTAATAATAAGTTGCTTGCTACTCAACAAGATAGTAGAGAGTTTGCATGAAAGAATAAAAATGTAATTTATTCATATTAGCATATTATTATTTTTGGAAATTTCAGAAGTTCTTTGACTATAGGACATTAAAATTATCAACAGCTCTGTTGGAAATAAAATCATTAAATTTTAACCAAAATCGTAAATACAGTGTCTGAAAATCTCAGAAATGTCAAAAAAATTTATTTTGTAAAAATCATATTTTTTAAATTCTCGCGATCAATTTCCGCAAAATATTTATTCTCCATTAATCAAGACACCTGTCCACAAAAAAAAAAGAATACGAAAAGGTTTCCCCCTTTTAAAAAAATTATCGAATTTTCATCACATTTCATTTTATTCCTCCTTCCTTCCTTTCAATCAAATAAGAACTCAATCAATCAATCAATTCTTTAAATATTTTAACTTGCCATGCACACAAAAACAAATTGTCTTCATTCTCGTTCGCATTGTTGTGTACCCACAATGATGTGATGAGAAGAGATAGATTTATTTTGGAGTATGCTGTATGCTGCCTATGGATTGCGTAAAAACAATTGATTCAAATAAGAATAATTCACTAAATCATCAAAATTAAGACGAAGTGTTTAAGGTGACTAATACAATTTTAAATAAAAAGACGAAATTGAAAAATCCACATCCGAATATTGCATACCATAATACCAAAAAAAAATGACCCTAGTTCATTATTCCTAATATTAATACCATCAATAGTATGAAAGTATAAAGAAGGTTTTAATAATATTTGTTATATCAAGTGATTCAAGTCACTCAATAATAGTAATAATAATAATAATAATAATGATTGTGTGCTGAACCTTTTCCATGATTAATGTCCACTTCAAATTTTTCACTCTCTCTACCTCTCTCTCTCTCTTTCTTCTTAAGTCTTATTCCTCCCAATCCGTTGCTCTTTTGCTGTCGCTGTCATATCAAAGCATAACATCTCAATCTATTGTTAATACAAAGTAGCATTTAAGTCATTACAACAATGAAAGGAGATTGTTTAATAATCTTTTTCGAGATTTTTTAGCTTCTCGTAGGAAAATCTCTAAGAGTTTCTTGATCTTTTGGTCAAAGCAAAGCAAATGTATGTACAATAAAAACAGTGCACACGCAATCGAACACGCAAAAGCAAGTTTTACGAGTTTTTTCTTCCTTTTCTGCTCTGTTTTTTTTTTCAAAAAAAATAAATAAATAAATAAATGAAATACAATAAGAAATGGAAAAGAAAGAATAGATTGGCACAGGTTTCTTTTACTATTTCTCCTTCTTATTCTATGGG
Source organism: Chironomus tepperi (assembly GCF_022539635.2). Classification (NCBI taxonomy): domain Eukaryota; kingdom Metazoa; phylum Arthropoda; class Insecta; order Diptera; family Chironomidae; genus Chironomus; species Chironomus tepperi. Next base: position 99,585 of record NW_027226156.1, read on the forward strand.
AATCAATTTAGAATGTTGATTGCGGCTTATCTATTAGCCTGATATTTCTATGCATGCTGATATGTAAATGTAAACTGAATGAATAGTGTTAGTGGACGTGAAATGAAAGATAGAGAGACATTAATTTAAGATTTATTGTTGTTACTTTCAATTTTTTATCTTGTCAATTTCAAACTGCCCCAGGCTGAAATATTAAAAAAGTTTAATCGAATGTCATTGTAAGCTAATCAAATGGTGAGAACATTCAAATAAATCATCAAAAGGAGCAGTTAGACTAAAGATTCAGCTAATTGAAGAAGATTTGTTGAAAAAATATGGAATTGTCCATGAAATTCAAAATTCATATTCCTAACTCCTCGTTTTCTCAGCTCTAATATAGGCTTTCTAAGCTCCTGAACTTTATTATTCAAACTTCAATTTCTCAGATAACTTTTCCAAAAAATTCATATTAATATAAAATTTATTATTAAAAAACTTTTAAATAATGCAAAATCCAATTAAAATATGGAATCAGATTCACAAGAAAACCCACGAGTCTATTTGGCTTCTACATATTTTGACCAATATCAATACAAAATGTCCATAAATGAGATGAAGTCAATAAAACATTTGGTGATAATCAGATCTTGCTATATCTGTTATGTATTAAATATCGCACAGCGACAAGAAAAAAGAACAAAAAAATTTGTTCAAATTATTCAAAATAAGAATTTAAAAATCACACAAAAAAGAAGAGACAAAAATATTGTTTATGTGTTGATATCAGAATTGATCTATAGATGAGAATGAAATTGTGTATGCAATGGTTGGACACAATGAATATAAATTTTAAAATACTATTTTACTCACTTTTAATGTCTGTAGAGATGATTATGAATAAAGTTAAATATTTAAGTTTGAAATATTATTTAGGTACAAAGACATCAGTAAGGTTTTTTACATCCAAATTGCTAACTTCTGCAAAGAAAGAAAATATATAAAACATGAAAAAATTTGGACCAACTCAAGATTCCTTAAGTCATCATATAAATTCAAAAAAAATGTTTAATACGAAAGACTTTATATGTCAAATTCATCAGATTTTTCAGCACATACGATTCATTGAGTTGTCATTCCTGGAGAGAATTCAAAAATTCAAAGAGAGTGTCCGCAACAAGTGGACACAACAGAGGAAAAATGACAATAAACACATTAAAAACAATTTTTTTCATCCATAAGTTTAAGAGATTTATCCACTCTCAAATGTGGAAAAAATGTAAAGCAGCAAAAAAAAAATAAAAAATAAAAACAGTCAACGCGAGAGAAGAAGAACAAAAGATGAAAAATAAAATAAAAGAAATGAGGATTGTTGTTGGAATTTGTAAAGTAGAAGAAGTGAGATGGAGAGTGATGAAGAAAAAGAGATGAAAACGAGTTCAGCGACTAATTAAAAATGTAAATAATATGTTAATTCATTTTCTTGAAAGAATAAAAATGTAAAAAATGAAATAAATAATAACAAAAGCAATAACATTTGAAAGAAACGAGAGAGTGAGAGCAATGATGATCGTGAAGAAGAAGATTCTTGGCATGGAAAATAAAAGAATTTATTTCCTTGTTATTTCATCTTTTGTCTCTCTTTTCCTCCGTCTTGCTGAATTCTTTCTTCTTAATCTCGCATTTTATTTAATTTTTTTTTCATTCTGTGTATAATTTTATCCACATGGATGCTGCCTTCATCTCATTTTTAAATTATTAATGCTTTTAATTATTAAAATCGGTTCTTTCTCTACTTTTTCATCTTCTCTTCTTTCTCAATTAATTTTTTGCTCCGTGATTTGTTTCATTTTTGACTGTCGCCAGTTAAAGCTCTGATTTTTGTCAAATATTCGTTGCTCACTTTGGTCTAAGTTTTCTTAATCAAATGACATTATAGTAGATTATATAATCGAGTGCTACTCAATCATCCGACTTAGTTTTGAATCTCGTTTAAGATTGACTATTCCATCTATATATTTAAAATTTCAATCCGGCAGCTTTTTTTCACGGAAAATAAATTTTAGGCACACAATTTTCATGAACTAATTTTGAAGTCATTAAGAAGCGCTTGACTTCTGTTTCATGATTATCAATGTTGAGGTTAATAAATGTCATATAAATGATCGTAAAGATATCAGAGAGTCTCGAGAGCGAAGAAAAGGAGAAAGAAGGAAGAAAATTGGTAAAAGTTATAAATGAACATGACAAAAACAGTTCTGAAATTTACTGAATTTAATATCAAATGATATTTAACAATTAATTGTGTTTTATAAAATTTAGTCCTGTTAGTTTTTGCAACTATACTTGGATTAAATAATTAGATTTTGTCTAAAAAAATAAACAGAATTTTTTGTTTAAAACTATTTTTGCCAGAAATTTATTTTTCAATAGATTATTTTTTTTGACTTTGTGACGGATTTCAAATTACCATAGAGATAAATTCTCATTAAATTCTTACTATAATTAAGAGCCTATTTGTATCCTTTAAAATGATATCAAAAAGTCAAAAATATTAGGAGGCTCAGAAATATGAGTATTATATACAATATTCGCATTTCAATTCTATAGGATTGTGGAAATCAATGACATTTGCAACTTTGTTTCAATTCAAAATGTTACAAAATCGTGATCATTTTGAGCTACTTTAGTCAACATGTTACCGATTGCGTGGTGCATTTATGAAATTTTATGATAGTGCTCAGTTTGTAAAGGTGCAGATAATATATACGTGTATGTTTAAATCATTGCATACGAGCATCATTTTAAGCTTGAATTTCGAGGCAGAAAAGTTAAATATTATAAAGCCAATAAAACATGAACTGAGCAAACAGAAGCATCAATTGCATAAGAAAACAAACACTGAAAAATTTCACATGCACGAAAAGTGCAAAACAACAAAAAAAAAAATTCATGTGCGCCTCAATTTCTCAGCTAAGATTAAGAAGAAGAAATGAAAATAAATGAAACAAAATCAAATAAGAAGAAGAAAGGAGAGAAAAGAATCTAAAATATCTTAAAGGCATACACCTTGCACGCTGATCTCAATCGCTATTGCGTTTTGCTGGTCGATGGCTTTTACGACCGCGAGTCGCCTTCAGCGATTACTTTTTCTCCTCTTAATCTCTTTTGTTTGTATTTTTATACGTTCAGCTCTCAAGAGTTTATGTTAATGTGTATTGTGTTATTTGCCGTGTCGCTTTTAGCATGAATTATCAGTGACTACTAAATTTCTTATCAATTTGTCTTAATCGATTCGAGATAATTGAATCGTAGCTGGATCTGAGATGATCTACAGTTTAGGTCAACCTAAAATGATCGAATTGTCTCAAAATCTCAAAAAAGTGTCGATGAATCCGAGAATTCGATTCTAAATTTCTCATTCATTAAATGCTTTCAATTTTTATTTCCTGAAAATCTTTTCAACTCATTTTCAATTCTTTTGCCTCATTTTTTTCATTCAGTTCACATCTTGTTGTGATTCTTATTTCAGAAATTGATCTTCTTTTCTTTTTTGCCTTCTCTCTGTTTGTTGTAATGCTATGTGATATCAGCAAACAACAACAATAACAAAAAGAATTGACTCAACTTGACTTGATATTGAAAATTTTTCATTTTATTTCTTTTGTGCTGGTTTTTTGTAATTAAGAAATTTTTTTTCTTCCTTCGCTTGATGGTAAAAAGAATCTCTGAAGTTAATGTTGTCTCATTTGTTTCTCGGACATGAGAATCATGAATTTTATGTGAAATTTTAATGCAATAAAATATTTTGGGATTTTTTATTGCTAATGATAAGAGATTCTGAAATATGGTTGAGAACTGTGGTCTCAGAGGTTCTGATCAATTAGTGTCGACTAGAGTTGGACAGATGAATTAAGTGGACTAAAGTCGATTTAATAAAAATAGATTGGGAATGAGTAAATCAAATTAATTATCAAACTCTGCATGGCCTGGTTGTCTATTAGTTAAAAATTCAAATGAACTTCTATTAATTTTAGAGCATTATGTCATTTTATGAGAAGCCATGAGATCAGCAAACATTAATAATTCACTACTTTAATTCCCAATCGCTGCTCTTTTTGTTTTCTTCTTCGTATTAATCTCATTTTAAATTTTTTGTTGTTTTCTAATAAAAGCAAACTAAAACTGATTAAAAATATATTTTTTTCTATTTTTTCAACTTCTTATTGCTACTTTTCTTCTTCCATTTATTTTTTGCCATCAAAATCTCATTCATTGATTAGTTTCTTGTGTTTCATGCAGATTTATATTACTTTTATTGTCGTCGTTTTCTTTCATTCTTTTGCGAATATCATTCATTATTCCCATTTAAATTGACGGCATTGGATTTGGTAATTTTGGGAACTATGTAGGCGTTAAATATACTTTATATAGCTTTGGTGTAAGAAATGATTTTCTTTTATTTCTTGTGTTGTATTTACCGTGTTAAATTGTCATGATATTCATCACTATATGAGATTTATTTGTTTGTCAACAGGAAGGTGAAGCATGTTTTTGTAGAGTACAATTTTATTGTGAATTGAGGAGTTATTAGGGGATGATGAAAATAACAAATCGTTTTGGAAAATTCTTTTGTAATTTTTTTAACTTTCAGAAATAAATTTGACAATATGCAAATAAAATCCTTTAAATCCATATGTTATCTGTCCGAACTTCATTTCAGCAATGTTTCATTGTCTTTTCGGACTTTATTTCATTTTAATCTTTCGAAATAAGAATTAAAAGAAATTATGCAAAAATCGCACATTCACAATTCATTGAAATATTTCTTTGCTTCGCATTCCCTTATTTCATTCCAGAAACAACAGAGAGAATCACACACAGAAAACAGGTTAATAAAAGAATGAAATGAACTTAAAAATGAAAAAAAGGCAGGAAAGAATGAGAAATGTTAAAAGAAATTAACATTCGAAAGATATTAAAAAATCTTATGTTTATTTTTTTTATAACAAAAGAAGGCAATGAGAAACAAAGAAAAAATTGGAAAGGAACAGAGACAAAACGGCAAATGAGTTTGAGAATGGGCAGATGGCAAGTTTGGATAACATTTGCTGATAAGAATAACTTTAGAGCGCATTGGGAGTGTATTGAACTGCAGTGAGAATTTTCGTTTTAATCTGAATCTATCCGATTCATCAATAATCTTCTAAAGTCACCAAAAATTCCTCTGAAACCTTCCTAATCATTATCTTAGATCCTCCTTTGAATTTCGTTATCAGGCATAAATAAAACTTATGCTTAATACTCAGCAAAAGCTTGATAAAATTGAAGCCAGAAACTTGATCTTGTATGCACAACTTAGTACAATAATCAGCAGAAATAATAAGAACAAGAAGAGTAGGATGAAAAAATTTATATTGTGATTACAAAAAAAAGGAAATAAGTAAGAAGTAATAAAGCGAGATGCAATTGTTGAGGTGGATTGTAATGACGATGATATTAGCGATGCACATAGAGGTTCCATAAAAATATTTGAAGGTCCTAAAAATTTTCAGTATGTCCACATTAAATTTTCATTATTTTTTTTATCCAAGTCACTTAAAAATTTCAAGAATTGAAAACAATTTGCATGGCCTTAAAATGTCAACAACAACCATAATTCAAAATGTTCATGCTTTATCGAGAACCTCTATTTCTTATGTGGATTGTAATGAGGATGGAATTAGTTGTATGTTCGGACTTTAATGGTGCATATTTACTTTTTATCCACTTTGTAGAAGTTTTCTTTTTTATGCACATAATGGGTGTAGAAATGACAAAATTGACAACTGCGATGGTCATATATGTGCATTTAATATACGACCTGCCATACCGCGGGCAATTTTCTTCTTAGAATTTTTTCATTCATTTGCCAACCTTTTTTATTGCTTTTATGGCTATAAATTTCCAACTAATTGTGAAAAGAAAAATGAGTAACGGATTGACAATTGGATGATTTTCATGGGACTTAATGAATGTTGTGGCTGAAAATGGAAGCTAATGGCAATATTCTTGTTCATTTCTATGATTTATAGGAATTATCATAATTGAAAAAATAAATAAATTAAAATGTTGGACATTCAATTGAGATAATAATTAAATATTTAATGGAGTCGTTAGCCTATTACGTAACGCAAACGAGGTTTTTAACGTAAAATTACAATATTCAAACTAAAACCCAATAGAAAAACTCTGTATCATTTAAAGATTCAATTAAAAGCAAATCTTAATTAAATCATAAAATATTTTGATATAAAGCTTGTAATAGCCTCTTCTTTCCATGATTAGGCTTCATAAATCCAAAAATTATAGATACTTATGAGATTATCTTCATACAAGTTCCTGTTGGTTTTCATCCATTAAAATGCGCGGTGTTTAGTAGTTCATTTCTATATTTTTAAACAACATCAACAACAAGATCATCAGCATCACAATGCAGATTAAAACCAGCACTATCAGCAACTATCAATTTGCAGCTAAATATAATTTAATTTATCGCTAGCCATAAAAAATAAAGGAGAAACATAAAAAGAAGAAATGATTTTTTTTCATTAAACATTAAAAAGCGCGCTTCATCTACATGCAAATCAAGATTGTTCATTAACACACAGCACAATATTTTTCTTGTGCTGCTTCTTTCTCTTTCTGATGATGATAATGGACATGGTTCTTGTACAAATACAGGGAATGATCCTAGTTATAAAGCTCGGTCGATTTGCGAGACTCTGAAGTTAATATCTAGATTCGAGTGAAGGTTTTAACTAAAGACGAGCAAAGTTTCAAACTAGAGTCGAGCGTATCTTTAAACTAGAGTCGAAGACTGGTTTGTGGTCCGTAAAATCACATTAGAGATTCTATCCCTTAACTCTACTTCTCTTCTTCTCAGATTCCTTTCCTATTTATCTATGTCGAAGAAATTCAATTTAATTTTTATTTCTTTTCTTAGCTGCCTCTCTCATTCATTCATATTTATTTATTCATTTTCATTAATTACAACAAAGTGAAATTCATTGTGTAGTATATTTTGCCATTTCCTACACGCATATCATGGATATTTTATAAAATATTCAGCGAGGATGAAAGAATTTTCATCCGAGTATGATAATGAAGACAATAATGTATATGATAATGGTAATAGTTATGATAGCCAACACACCGCACTTCATACACTGTGTGATAAAAATCGCGTTAGGGTAAATAGCTCGAAAAATAAAAAAATCGCGCACAACTCACATAACGAAATTGGATTCAAAAAGGAAGGAGAAAAAGTAACACAAACAGCCCGCAGGTCAGTAAACCGATCGATTTGCATTTTTATTGTTATAATTTATTCCGCAATCTCACTTACAATTCTACTTCGTGCTTTAAGAAACCTGCTTCCATGTACCTGTGCCGCATTTATGCATGAGATAAAGTGTAAAAAAAAGAAATAAACAGGCGAGCTCAGGAATTAGAGAAAGGTTTAAGGGACTCAATGTGGATAATGAGATGCGCATTTTCAAATTTATTTTGCTTCATTTCTGTACGAATTCTCGTTATTTTTATAAATAATGTACTTAATTCCTACTAAATCTTTTAAATTAGAATACTTCTAAAATTCAAGTGGAGCTGATAATATTAACTAGATATGATGGAAGATATGACAAAAAGAACAAGCATTACAAGTTCATTTTTCTCATAACTTAGTTGACTTTCAACAACACACACAAAAGTTTGTTCATTCTTATTATTATTTTTCCTTATTGTTCCTTCTTTTCAATTGTTTTCTACAGCATATTGACAGTCAAATACAAAAAAAATCTAATTTCAAATGCATCCACGTTTGTTGCACCTGTCGTTTTTTAAATCTCATTCCTGCAACTTTTTGCAGCTCGCGCGACCTGAATTTTTTCACAGCAAATTTTTCTGCCTTTTTGAAGCATTGCGTGTGGCTTTTTCTGCCTTGATTGGGAACTTTTATGTAAAATATTTATTTCATGCATAATTTATGCTAAAGTGAGTAAAATTAAGACAAAAATGGAAGTGCATTGCATTGCTTTCGATAGGCGATGTCACTTTGTGTTTAAACTGAGCTTATTCGATAAAAACTTGATTACTTGACACTTTTGTTGGAATTTTTACATAAAAGTTATCATCCCTAGATAAATAATGTCTTCGGTAAATTATTCATTAAATTATTTTGTTTTGAACCAATTTAATTAACTTTAAAATTTTACATTACTCTTTGTATGAATGCAACATTAGAAAGCAACTATTACGGTTCATAAATGTCTTTGCTTATTTTTTCATGTCGTCTACGCGTTTAGCTACTTCATAATTTCTCATTGTGTAATTAACTCGCATAATTTATTTATGTATGTAGTTTGAAAAATAATAAGAAGAATGAGAGTAATGGTAAAATGATATTGAGTAATTTAACATTTGTCAAACCGTATTGAAAGGTTTCTGAATGTTTAAATGTCTGTATGTCTGTCTTTAAATCTCATTTTGTCTGTTATTCAGTCTTTTTCTGAGATTAGTCTCACAGGAAAGGTACAATCAGCATATCACAAAAAAAAAATTTTTTTAGCTTGAATTAAAATTATAAATGAAAATTTGCTTATTTCAATTTCACGATTCAAAATATTTAAACTCATCTATTTTGAAATCTTCATATAAATTTCTCTGCAACCAGAAGATAGTCTTAAAACACAATTAATTTTCAAAGAGAGCGAGGAATGTTCAATCATCATTAATTAATTAATTAATTAAATTATCGATGCTAAATCCTTACTAAATAAATTTCATCAAATCCCCTTCCTGGCATTGATGAAGCGCTTAAATTTTCCAATACGATGAAAAAATATGCGAGAACAGATAATAGTAGTGAAAAGAAGAATAGTAGAAAAAGCTAAATTTACTTAATAATATTCATAAAGCGATCTCATTAATAAAAAGCAAAGAAATTAAAAGGAAGAAAAAAAGCTAAAAAGCAATCATCATTAACAGTAGATAAATGAGTGTATTTGCGTTTAAACAAACAAGAAATTGTAAATGAAGAAGAAGTAAAAAACTGTTAATGTCATTTCTTATTATCTTGTTACAAAACCGCAAAAACCCTGCTGTAATAATATTGCAATATTTCAGTTGCAACTTGCTGTAAATTATCATATTTAATTACTCGATCTTTTCCAATTAGCGATTCCCAATGAAGAATATCTTCAGATTTACTTTTGACTAAATGGACTCTACTATTAAATGTACTCAATTACCACTCAAAGGACAATTTAATATCCTTACATATTAAAATATAAAAAAACTTAAACTAATCCCTCTATCGTCATCCTTCTCATGATCCTTTGAATCGCCCAAAAAATTCAAATCCCAACCATTGCTCATTCAGAATCCCTAATATTCACGTCTTTTTCGTTACAACACTCTTGCCTCTCTCGTTTCATTCATCAAGTAAATTTTTCCGGAAGGCATTTTAAGATGAGCTTTTTCTCCGTTCCTCATAATGCTTAATGGATCTTGTTAGTAATGAAGAAATAATAATAAAAAATCCGAAGAAAATTCGAAGGCGTTTTGCAAGCATGAATAAATCAAGGGGGCATTAAATAAAATAAAATTTTCAAATACAGAGAAATTATGGAGTGAGATGTATGACATAAATAATAAATATAATTAAATAAGTGGAAATGATATTTAATGATAATTGTTGATGGTCTATAACTTATATTTTAGAATCAGCGCAACATAAAATGCTAACTAGACGAAATTGCATCATTTAACGATGCGGACTATATAGAACAGGTATCATAAAAATTTTATCTCAGGACCTAAAACCAAATGAAGTCCAATTGGTCCACGGGTATTGATTTTCAATAATTAGGCTCTTAAAGTAAATTTTCCATTCATTACTATTATCTAATAAAGCTTTCATATGAAAAGATTGTGAGTGCAAATTATTCAACACCGTAGCAAATAAATGTCATAATCGAGGAAATTTCTTCTGAAAGAAATTATTTAATTCATTATTTATTATTTGTTACTTTGCATGTTTCAGCTTTTGCACCTTTCACTCTCTTGATTTTGTTTGTTTTGTGAATACATTTTGTATATAAATTGTACATTGTACGTACAAATATTTGTCGCACATAAATTTTCTTTTGACTACAAAATAAAAATATTAATGGGAATAATAATTATAAAGAAAAATTGAAAATTACTCCCACGAGGAAAATTAAAAGAAAAAGGTAAGAAAGAAAAATTTTTGTGTGAGAATGAAAGTTGATGGAAATAAGACAATAAATTGTCGATTGTCTCAAAGGATTTAACTTAGAAAGTTTTTATTTATTTTTATCTTCAGTTTCTTTTTATAAAAATAAAGCAATAATTCAGTGTAGTTAAGAGATTAAAGAAAATTTTTAAAATAATTTTGATTTTTTGCGATTTTGGGTAGATTTTGAAGATTAACAGTTGGGAACAATTTTTGGTTGGGTTCAGATTCTGGCCGAAGGTAGACTTAAGGCTCTATTGGATTCCTTTACACAAGTATTTTTTATGGATTTTAGAGAGCTTTTATGATCAAAAGCTCAATTTGGAAAGTTTAATAGTATTTGAATACTAGTAAAATTATTCACCTGATTTAATTAAAAAACAATAAAAGTACAATAGAATATTATTTCCATTATTGTCACCATACACGAACTACTACGTTGCTATAATTCATGTTCTGATTCTATTATCGGTTAGAAACAACAAAAAAGACTGTTTTTCCATTCAGTTCTTGTATCGTGTATTGTTATTTTAATATTCCAATAATAACAATAATAATATTATTTAAGATGAAATGGAAATAAATTATGTGTCTTGTGTTTATTTCTTAAAAGCATCTCTTTTTCCCCTTTTTCTCATCTTCTAGTCCCAAGTGAAGCCCATACACACAATATTATTCCATTCGATGCCATCCATCTACGTAAAGAATAAATTTATGTGTTATTAATAGAAATATACGCATTGTAATGTGGAGTGAAGCATTGATTTATTATGTATCAACTGATTATAATGGCTTTTGCATCTCTTTCACTTCACTTGCCTTCTCTCAATCTCCAATGCGGCCAACATTCACAATATTTCTGATATTTTTTTCATTTCTTTTCCACAGAATGAAACCAGCGTAGCAGGTTTTTCCATTACGGCAATGCTTGAAGCACAACAAAAAACGCGGTAAAAATGTGAATTTTTGCTGAGGCAATTGCATCCAACTTTGTACGTCTGCTTATTTGTGCAAAATTGCTGAAACTTAGCATTGATATTAGAGTATCGCTGGAATATTTTGAATAAATACCAAGGTAAGCCAAGCCAAGATTGTACTAAACCTAACCTGGTTTAATGTAACCTATTCGAGTTCAAAGTAGTCAGTCCAAATCATGTTGTACCTAACAATGTTAAAGCATAACAATCTAAAATGCATCATGTGATGTTTAACATAGCTAAGCTCGTATATAACAGTTGTAACCCTATTCTCATATACATGTAAAACTGTGTGTCTTTCTTACATCAAACTCGCATAAAAGTTGTTGTTTGATAAATTTACGATTTGCAATAAAAAATCTCTTTTTCTACTCATTTTGGATTAATTGGACAAGCAGCAGACAGAAAAGTGAGAAAAAAATTGGTGTGAGGATGTAAAATCGCAATGCAATAGGCTATGTGCAAAAGAGCAAAAAAAAGATATGGAACGGAAATTGAAATGGCATGATGATTAACAAGTGGCAATAAGCCTCATGTTGAGTATGAAAATGATAAATATGGAATGGAATGAAAAGTAAATGGGGATTATGATAAGATCTATACTTAATTGGTGATTGCAACATGAAATTATTGTTTAGATGCTCAACGTATCGCTTTGATGAGTATCTATGGTGAGAAATATCGATTAATACGAGAAAGAAAATTAAAGGATAAATTGATAGGAAGTAAGTGAGATGTAATTGATACTTAACATAATGAATTGATACTTATGCTTTCGACTTATAGGGGCTTTGATAATAGCACAACGCAATAAGCTTTTAAGGAAATTCTTGTTTTCAATATAAATCAAAATAGTTTTCAGATCCCTGCGGAATTTAATTGAGATTAAATCAGTGAAAAAGTTCCATAATAAATCAACAAGATACAACAATGTAAAAATAATAATTTACAGTACATCAATATTCTATCGACATTTTATTGCTATTATTATCAACATTACTATCGCTCTATTATCATTTATCATTATTATATACAACAAAAACGTAACGGTATACTAGAAGCAAAACATCGTCCAATTGTCATTGCAAACAACAATGAATCTTCCAATAAGATGCATCAGCATGAATCATATGAAGCAAAATCACCATTTAACGATACGTAAATGGAATGAATATTAAACGAGTCACATCACAAATCACAAGTCACATCTGCTCTGCTTTTCAATCTTTGAAAAAATGCGTGCATTTATCAATGTATGTTCAATTCATTACGCATAGAAGCAGCGGAGATAATTAACATAACAAGTTCATTTACTTTTTATATTTATATGTTTTTTTTGCACACTTGGCTTTTCAGTCATTTTATTTTATCAACAACATTTAAAATAAAGGTCCAGATAATATCGTTTATTTTTGGAGTATGGCTGTTGGAAATCGATAATGCTTAAAATTGAGATTTAGCGTTTATTTTGGATCTGATCTTTAAATCAATACACGATAAGCACTTTAAGGTTTGCTATGATTTGACAATAAATAATAGTTCCAATAACAATAATAATTGTAAAGTGTCTCATTATTTCTCTACAGTCACTGCAATCCCCATTGCGTTGCATAATTTTTTTCTCTTTCTTTCTGCTATACAAATACACACAAAGTTTATGTGTCATTACGCAATTTCTATTTTATTCGCAATTAAGGAAAATAACTTATTTTTTTGCAACTTTTTTTTTTTTTGCTTACCTTGCGTGTTTTTAACTCTCAGTTGCTGCCTTTTTTGAAGAAAAAAATGTTCACTGGTTATTAGTTATTAGCAACTGATGTTGGTGACTTTTGCTGATCTACTTGATTTGAAATTTCTTTTTCACTTCCAATAATACTATTAAATTACTTCATTATTATTTTGACATTAGGTGAAATATTTTTATAGTTAATTTCGTGAGTTTAATATGAAAAAAACACTGGTAAAAATTTGTTGACTTAAAGTTTTTGATTTATGGCAACAAAGTATCCAAAATTTGGCACATACTTATTTTCACAGTTTAAAATTTAGTTTTCACACTAGAATATGGCACGTGATATATTTTAATCACAAATTTTAAATAATATTTTTATCCTTAAATTCTAATTTTAACAGAAATTTCAACACCTTTTTGATCACTTTTAATCACTTAAAGTCTTTCTGTAGACATGTGGATTTTCTTCGTTTCCTGTTTGAATGAATAAAAGAAATATGACTTGAATGAGTTTAAATTATCAGAATAAATATATTTCATTTATTTCAAATATATTCAAGTAAACAGAACAAAATGAAAAAAAGAGGCGAACGTGACAATTGAAAATCATTTTCTTCTAAAATTCAGCCAGAATTAATCGGAATTAAACTTTTGTGTCTTTTTTATTTTATGTGTTCTTAAAGACTTGTGTTCTGATTGATAAAGAAATTTTTTGGGGAGGTTTGTTTTGCTAAGTTTGTTCCAATTTAAAATTCTCTCAGCTTAAATAAATGGAATCGTGTTTCTTTTTTTAAAGAAAGTGTAAGGGGTAAAAGTTTAATATCGTGTATTAAAGAAATTAATTTTTTCAAAAAACAATTCGTGTAGTACATTAACTCTTCGAAAATATGTGCGTTATTTATTAAATAACTACTGATAAGAAAATTGATTCACGCATATAAACAGATTCGCTACTCAAAAAAATTCTACTATCAGCAAGCGCGTGTAGTATTCTATTTTTAAACATTCATTGATGTAGTTTTTTTTAAATTTCTAATTTCTAGTGTGGCGTCACTTCTAAGTAAAGAAGGAAAGAGTTATGATGTCCATCTCAAAATTATTTTTAAAAAATTATGATTTAAATGTTAGATCTTTTTAGCGAAAGGTGTTTGACCACTTAGGAGGATCTGACCCACTTAATCTACCTAGTAACTAATTTAAAACTAATAGTTAGTCCCAGCACTATTTAATTTTCAGGACTGGTACTAACATTTAAGAAATAGTGCCTATATAAAATTTTCAAGTTAATGAAATTATTTCTTTGGAAAATTTTATTCAGTTTCAGTTTTTTGAAGTATTTAAAATACATAAACATCTACAACCAATATATTCAAATCCTTTCTACATTGGGATATAACAACCAAAAGTTGTCAGCTTTGAAAGTCATGTCATACAAAAACAATCCCTATCACTATAGTGAAATGACCTTGAAAATGATGATGAATTCCTCAATCATAAATATTTAACACACTTCTTTTCCTCTTCTTATTCATAGTCGTAAATTTTACAAAATAAAAATTTCTCTCGTGATTTATTCGGTTTTTCAGTTATTGCAAAAGAGAGGGAGAGAGAGTGCTCATCTTAGTGAAATTCTCAGTCACATTGAGTTGATTTCTCTCAAGAATATTCTGAAGATGAGGAAGGTAGGGGGTTACTAAGGTAAGGATTAGTACGTCGTTATAGTTCTTACCTTTCAAGTTGACTTAGTTGATTTTGTTGATGTTTTAAGTTGAAATGTTAATTTCTGTTTTTATCGTTTGTTAATTTAATAATTTTTTATTTTTTTTTCTCCCAAACTAAATTGTTTATTTTTCTCAAACATTGAATCAATACTCAATTTCAAATTAATTTTCTTCTGACTCACAGTGTCACATATACATCAAATTCACTCGCGGGGAATACTCTCAATATTCTTAATCAATTCGTCGTCTGTTCTTGTTATTGTTATGAGATTTTTCCTTAAATATTTATAATATTCCACTTATTCATTCACTTGTTGTTGTCGTTCATAGAACACAAAATATCAAATAAAATGAAGAATTCTTCTTCGCTATTGTTCGAATGTCATTATTGAATATTTTATTTATTTTTATTCTCAACTTGCCATTATCTGCTACAAATGCGATGAGATTTGAGACACGTGGGGATTATGTGAAGCAGCACATATAACGAATAGCAAAAAAATTGTATATTTCAATCTTCTTCGCTGTCGTTTTGTTGATTGACTTATTATGGTCACGTAGAATTTTTTTGTTCACTTCTCTCTCGCTTGAAACTTTGTAAGCTGGAATAGATGAACAATATTAATTAATTTGTTATCATTAAAAAAAATTTTTTTTTGTTAATTTCTGTGTCCGACTATGAATTTTAATTTTCAATAGAATCTCCCTTACTCTTTATTGTTATGATAATGCACTTGTTATTAAGTCATACAAGTCAACCGTTTGATAATTTTGCGGTCACTTCTGAGATGATTCAAAGATTCCAGTAGTGGCAAACCTTTACTGTGTATCGGTTCTCTTTAAAACTTGATATTTAAAAATTACACAATTAAGTAAAAAGTGAGGCAAATTTTAGTACAATATCAAAATGTTGCCGTTTACAGTTTGATTAATTTTGTTCTAGACAAATTTTTAAACACGCACGTTTCGACCTTTCTCCTTTTTTCTTCTTTTTTTATTTATGATTTTTCTTAAGAAATTAAATTCGAAGAGATTTTGTAGCTCTTTGTTATTTTTTTATGATAGCGAAATTGCGTTGATAGCTACCACGTCTTATAGGTATATGATTGATTGTTGGCCAACAAGATAGACTTTTAATTGATAATATTAATAAAATATTTCATATCTACACGATATAAAATTTGCATAGATGTAAATTTTTTACCTGTGGATAAGCTTGATTGAAAACTGGAAAACATTGATAAATATTTCATAAGAAATTGACCTGAACTATTGAATTCTTTGGAACTTTCACTATTTCACCTGTGCCATAGAAAGATTTATTAATTCAGTCATTTAAAATTATTTATTCTTAAATTTGAATAAATTTTTTTTCGCATATTTAGCAATCATGACTGGCTATTAAAAATTACAAAGATTTTAAAAACCAAGCCTAAATCGCATTTAATAGAACAAACTATACCAATTGTTATTGGCAAAAAAATATTATTTTCAAGATCTCCAACAATTACTTTTCATTCTCCTTTTAATTCATTCGATTAAACAATACAAATTTACTATCGGCAGCAGCGAAACAACAAATAAACAACAGATCATCATCATCAAATAATAATGGATTTAACAATGAGAATGTAAGACGAAAAAAATCTATTTACAACAAAAGGCGTATCGGCAACAAAGAAATTTCTTTCAAAGAACTCTTTTCGCTTGTTCAGAGATTGAGGAAGCGAGCAAGCAGCAAAAAAAATATAAATATGGAATGAAAGAAGCCGAGAGGCGCAAAAGAAATGCTATGAAAATTATGTGAAGTGATATCAGCAAATAAAAGAATATAAAGTGATCAGCACCGAACAATGAAACGTCTTTGAGGCAAACAAACAATTGAACATGAACAATCACAGATACACAAGAGAAGAATAAAAAAATTGAAAGAAAGAAAATAAAATTCTGATAATATTTTCAAGACATTTTAAAAGTTTGGTCAAACGTTGTGTTTTATGATCAAAAACCAATCAAAGTTAAGTGACTTTTTAATTACTAAAACTTTCTAGTGAACAGCTAAGACTTAAATCAGTTTAAATATGCTAAATTATGCAATTGTTCATCTCCAAACTAAAATTGTATCAAGAAAATTATTAAAAGATCAGATATTAAGAGTTCCATGCTCAACCCTCTTCAGTTAATAATCCTATAGCATTTCCACGTCATACAATGTAGTTAATACACATCATTGTCTTTTCCACCGACCCTCTATCTCCCTCTTTTCGATACTTTAAATGGTTATGATGTGAGTATTATAAAAAAAATTATTCCCATTGTATGTAACTTGTTGCTGCACGAGAGAAATGAAAAATGATTCATTATGAATTTCTTTACGATTTCAAATAAAACACAGAAAACGAGCGAAATGAAGAAGAAAGACTTTTGATAATGGAAAATGATTGTTTTACATCACAATAATGCAATAGATTTGTTTTTTGTTTTTCTTGTGATAATTTTAAATTCTTTTGTTGCACTGTACATTATGGATGCTTTATGTATTATTAAGATGTGATGGAATTTCTCACGAATGGCAAAGAAACAAAACAAAACAAAAAACATTTATTTTTTTTTGTTGCTCGAAGACTTCCTTTTGTGATTCTCTCTGTTTTACCATCATCTCTTCATTTGTGCAGGTTTTTGTGTTTGAAATTCAATTGAATAAAATATTTAAAAAAAATTAATTTTGCTTTTTAATCAAATAAAAATATAATTGTATAGACAATTCTTAGTTTATTTTAATGGAATCATTATAAGAAATTAAATAGGCATCATGAATTATTGCAACTGATGTCCGGTTTATTGGTTTTGAGTTGGGTTTGGGTTCAATAAAGTTTAGATATAAAATTTTATTGATTTTAGAAATATTATACTTAATAAATTATTTAAAGGGTAACTTTGTGTCAATTTTTATTAGCTAATTTCCTGGATTTACTTTTAAAATTTAATTTATTGCTTTCAACTTGTTGCTATTTAAATAACACAATTTTATGAAGAACAGCATTCTAATCAATAAAAAATGGTTTTTCCAGTATTTCCAACAAAACTGTTTCTAATTATTCATAATTTGACAATAAAAATACAACAATAATCACTTTTAGCAGTAACAATCACTGTAGCTTTGTTGTACAATATTGAGATAAACAACAATAAAAAGACATTATTAAATTTACAAAATAGTGAATCTAACAAGTGAAACTTAAAACTTATAAAATGAGCAGAAGTACGACACTACTAGCTATGTAAAGATTCAATTACATACTAGTATTAAGACAATGAAACTTTACTGTTGTTGTTAAATTATTTATCGAGTTTATCAAATGATGTTTAGAGTCTTGAAAATAATTTTCAAATAGCGGATTATTTGAGATATTTTGATGATTGAAGACAATAAATTTCTTTTTAAAATCCGCACTTGTCTGTTCATGTATAAAAAATGTCAAATACAATTAATTCATATATTAATTGTAAATTATGACGAAATATCAACATGTGAAAGCTGATAACTAGTTCATATTAGTGCCAGATGAGGTAATTGAATTTAAATACTTTTACTATTCGTTTTTTGCAAATCATCTCGAAATTATTTTATATTAAACACTTTTTTTATTATTTTGTCTGTGTATGTGTAAAAAATTTAATCAAATTATGAAATTAACAAGTTTTATATTTTACAACGGAACTTGATTATTATTTGTTACTTTGTAATTAAATTGAATTAGTCAATTGTGTTAATTTGTTAATATCACATTTCCAGAGAAATGTGTGCATGAGTTGGTGAAAAGAAATTAATTTTGCATTTTGTTTCAAAGTACTATTGTATTTTGTATCGACATTTTAATCCGATTTGCCCTCAAACTAAAAATTTTTTAATCATGTTAAATTGAAATAATTGTCACACATTTTAAGAGAAAATATGATTTAATAATAAATTAATTATCTGAAACTTTTTAAAATTTCTTCGATTCTATATTCGTTTTTATAAAAAAAAATATTGACTTTGATCATTTGCTTACGTTTTCTTTCATACAGGCTTTTTCACTAATTTCATTTTGTATTTTGCAATTTTATCAATTATTAAAGGTATTATTGAAATATTTTGAGAATTTTTTTTTTATGATTACAATGACATTTCCGAGCTTTTTAGAAACATTGAGTTATTTAATTTTATTTGTTTTTGACAATTTGTTTTCGACACAAAAGCTTAAAAGAATTAAATCAATTAAAAATTGAATAAAACATCCACTAAATTATATACTTTTATTAAGTATAATAAGCTACACGTGAGGTTTGTCAAACATAAATTCAAATTTATGTAATTGTAAATGACTTTTTTTTTAATAAAACTATGAAACATTTTAAATACAAGAGCAAGAAGCTGTCACATCATAGATTTATGAGTGGCAAAATTCATATTAGACATTCCATGCAACGTTTAATATTCGTAAAATTCCACTGTGTAAAATATTTTCCGATCAAAAAATCAGAATTGAAATAAATTTTTTATAATAAGAAAATGAGCTGGAAATTACTGCATTAAGTCATAAGACAAACACGTAGTTAATCGAACAATGTAAATTAAATGAACAAAAAAATCACACAATTAATTCATGATAATTCACAAATTGCTACAGCAAGAAATTAATTTATTTTCTCATTAACAGCATCGCAATTATCATTTTTTGTACTGCTTATCAACTGCATTTTCAAGTAGTTTTGCACATGTCGAACACAGAAAACAAAATTTTTGTTACATTTTTTTTTCATCACTTACAATGACTTTTTTCACGTGCCGCGAAAAATTCTCTTTTTTCTCACTCAAATAGAATTAAAAAAAAATATTCAATTTTATTATTTTTCTTTATATTCTTCAACTAGTATGTGCACGCACAGACTGAATTCACGAAACTGAGGATTTTTTTTTTTCAATTTTCCAAAAAATCTTTTTTTGATAAAATTTTTCTTTTCTTCACAATTAATTTTTTTTCCTTTTTTATTTCTTTTCCTACTTTTTTTTCGCGAGCGCGAAGCGTCTTTCTCTCTCCGGCTGTCTGCCAGCGACTGCCGTGGTCGTAAAAAGAATATCTATATATTGTGTATGATTGTGCTTGGCTGTTGTTATTTTTTCATTTTTTTGTTCACAATTGTTTTCTGCCTTCTTTTTTGTGTACAAGTTGATCTGTAAATACACAGCATCAGCGTGCTTGTGTGTATTAGTGAGAAAAGAAAAGAAAAAAAAATCTTATTGTATTCTATTGTGAATATATGCACATGATTGTATGGTGGTCGTGTACGGCACATGTTCCGTGCGCTCGCTCTCACTTACTCGCTTCTATACACATTTATTGTCTATTGTTTGATATTTGGATCCAATTTTTTTCCTTCTTTTTTTTAGCTCTCGCTTCTTGCTGAAGCTTACAATTGTGAGCCTGCCTCTCTGCACATGTGTTGTGCTTTTTTCTTATTTTTTTTTATTATTTGTACTGTAAATAATAGCAAAGCTCCAATAAAAATACAATCATATTGTCATTGTATGCTATTACCATTGCTTAGTGTGCTGATTATTTTTTTTTTTCACACGAAAATATCTAGAGGTAGGGTCCTAAGGGTGTTTTTGATCATTTTTGAACCCTGATTTAAGATTGAAATTTGTGTTTGAAATAGTGAAAAAGTGAAAATTTCCTTTAAATCTGTCTAAATTGCTTCGATTCTTCAGATTTCTTGAAAATCTGGATTAGAATTTGTTTGAAAGGTTGGATAACTTGAATCAATAGTAGCCCTCTTCCCCGTATCCCTTCCGATTAGAGTTTTTCTTGGGTCTCAAAATGTTGACTATTTCGAAAGTAATCTGTACAACAACCTAGTATAATAAACTATGGAATATAGAAAGTTCTTCTCCTCTCAGCAATGTCAATCCAAAACCCAGGTCCCTAAGCTTTAGACCGTCTTTTCTAATTGTTTTACTTAAAAATAAAACAATCAGGAAAAGAAAATTTTCCCAACGCCCCAAAAAAAATATTTCTTACACAAAAAATAGAAATTTTTCCGCAACCACTCGCCTTCTATTGTTTTCCTAAGCGAGGATTGGAGCAGAAAATTTTGTTGTTTTCGGATTCGTAAAAATACGAGAAAGCTCACAATGAGAAAAATGGGGATGAAATTTTCCTTTTTTATTTTTCTTTTCTGCTTTTTTGTTTTGTGTTTGTTTCTATATGTATTTGTGTATATGTTGGAATTGTTAATGTATAAATGCATGCAGAAATACTTTTTTTTTGTATTTCATTATTTTTTGTATTTTTGTTGATGACGATGCTTTTGTTTAGAAATCGATGGAGCCACAATTGGGAAAAGGAATTGTGAAAGGGCGTTGCCAGAGTTTTTTGAACAGAGTTTTGGAAAGGGGTCTAGGTTCTTTTAGACCCCTTTGCGATGTTCAAAATTAAAAGTGTCCAAACTTTGTACCGCAAAAAAATTTGGACTGAACAAATCAAACAAAAATGTACTTCCAGATTATTTGTACAATTTATTCTACTTTACTTTCAATTTTATGCCTTAGAAATTGATTTGTGTCTAAGTATAGAATTGATGATTAACAAGATTGTGAAAGGTATGAATGGGTACAAAACTCCGGATAATCAGTGTTTAAATATTATTATTTATTATTAAAAATTCTATTAGATTCAAAACTGTATAAATTATAAATTTTGGTGTAAAAGTACATTTTCTTTAGAAATCAATAGAGCAAAAGTTCACAAAATAAGAAAAAATAAAAAAAAAAAAAATACATGAATATTCATTTCTCCCACAGACTAGCTACTGTACAAGAATCCTTGATATTCACATGTACAAATATAAAAAAAATCAAACAAACACACACACATGTGCACACATATAGATCTACCAACACAGATGAGTAGAAGAGAAAAAGAATATGAAGAATACAATGCTCCAACCACACAATAGATATTTGTGATATGCGCATAACAATCGACAAAAAAAAACAACACAAAGCAATTTTTTTCGCATTTGTCGAAAAAAAGAAAATAAAAGAAAGAAAAATAATATTCGTGTGTGGGAGAGAGAAAGAGATGGGCGGAGTCGAGAATAAAAGGTTTCTGTGCTTTTTTTTCGTATGTTCGTATGTCGGTGCTATTATCAACAACAATAGCATTAAATCTCTGGGAAAAATTGCTGCTTATTGTGCTCGTTTACTAGCTAGCATACTCTACAGCGAAGGTTTTGAGTTGGATTTTCTCTCGTGACTTTGCTTTAATACTCTCTCAAAATTGAGAGCTAGAAATTATTGAGATATTCTCAATTATAACAGTTTTGAGATCTCTTTGGATTTTGTGCTGTTTTTGAACTTAAAGTTTATCGGAATTTTCAGTCAACAAAATTCAACTTCTTCCATGATTTTTTATGTATTTATGACTCAATTCTTAATTTTTCAAACCCACAATACAAAAGTAAACTTAGTAAATTTAAAGCAATTTCTCATTTATAATAGTTCAATTCAAGCTTATCATTTTTTATTTTTCCGCAATGATACAAAATTTAGAAATTTTTTTTTTTTGATACGCTTGAAATTTTCTCCCGCATTTTCATCCTCTTTTTCTTCAACTTGCTGTTTATACTCATTCACTCAATAAACTAAAAATAAAGTCGAGTCTCATAAATAATTTATGTGATAATAATTTTCCTTTCTGCATTAAAGATATTTTCAGTCGTTTCTTGTTCTTATGACGACGCCGGGTTTTCACTTGAATGTGAAAGTTTTTTTTATGTTGAAAATTTATTCAGATTAAGGAAGATCTTTAAGATGAAGGACAGTTCTTAAGATGAATATTCTTTAATGTTGAAAAGATTTTTAAAGGTTTTTTTGAAACAAAATATATGTTAATCATTCGGTTTGGGGCTGGTTTGTTGGATATGTCATATGGTAGCTTACTGTTGGTTTACATGGAAATTTATTGGCTCATATTTAAATTAAAAAAATCTATCAATAAAGTTTTGAATCAATAGATCACTTCGTGGGTTACTTTATAACAATATAATTTCAACCATTACCTCACATGAAAAGAGAATTCTAATAGAAAGTTCTCTCTTTTCAATTTGGATGCTCGCTCTCGCTCTTTAGTTCGATTTTAATTGAGTCTATTGTTCCCTCATTCTTATTACACAGCAGATCAGATAGTAAATGTATTGTGATGTGCTGCTGTATTATTCCTTTTAGTTTTTTTATTTCAAATGGGAGGAGTTTTAATAGAATGTTTAGTTTGTTTTTTGATTTTTCTATTAAACAACAGCTCGTGTAGATGGATTCCATTACTAAATATGAGGTTTACGTAACACGAAAAATCAAAATCTCGAACCGCGCTCCTCTTTTTTTGTCACTTCAATTCCTAAGGATATTTCAAGACTATTATGCGTACCCCATCCTCCCCTTAAAATGTTATCGGTACCCCCCTCCGTGGAGTTAATTGCGTATCAAGAAGCCAGTTATAAAATTCAATGGACTTCATAATAAACTATTGCAACATTGTTTAAAAAAAATATAAATAGTCACAACACGTGGGATTTAGTTAGTAAAGGATTACTGGATTTCTATCATCATTAAGATAATTTTTTACACAATTTTCTTTCAAGTATAACAAATTATAAAAAAAAATTCCCACCATTTCCACATTAATAAAAGAAAATTCTGTAAATTATAATAATATTAATTCATTTCACTGAAAAATTATGTTCCATAAATCCTTTTATTTTCCCCATCTTAATTCATTTCTCTGTGATAGAAAATCTTTCACATTAGACCTTCCGCATTCCCACAATTCATTCTCATCTCGTGCCATTTGTTGGCGGAAAATTACAATAAATAAAATAAATTTTTTTTTGATTTGTTTCGTTCCGATTTTGTCAATAATGCCACTGATAGACATTCTTCGATTTCCAACAAATCTATATTTTAGATTTATAGTTGTAAATTTCTGTAATTCAATTTATTATTCATAAAAAATTCAATAATTTAGTAACAAAGTTTCAAATAAGAAAAAGCAAGTCATCATTTAGTGTCCAAGCCTCAACAACAATCTCATTCATCTCCATTTCATGTTCATATTCATTCATTCTATTCTGAAATTTGATGTCAATGTCACCAGAAATTAGTATACATGAAAAAGAAATGTGTCACAAAATTGAATTCATTTTATTTGACATTTTATTTGACTGAAAATTGCTTTAGAATTAGTTTTGTGTCTCTTTTTGCCCACCTACACATTCTCACAGCTCGCGTATTTGTTGAAAAATTGAAATAAATAAACATGAATATGTATAAAGAGGGAAAAATCGCTGTAATGAGTCACAATTGAGCTCCATTCAAATCCCATTAATCTCATCAAAGTGTGACTGTAAAAAATGAATATGAAGAAGATATGAACAAGCAATCGTTCTATTCAGGGAAATATTATTCATTTCGCAAACACTTTGTGACGCAATTTGACTTTGGTAACTTAAATCTAGGGTCGTCTCTTTTTTTTTTTTGATTTCCTGATCATTTGAAGATCTGCTGGTTAGGTAATTTAAATTTCTTTATACCTATGTACTTATTATTTTCAAGTTTTTGCATCTATTAATCAATGAGTTTCTGTAAGTCTTTGAATCTTAAATACGTCAAATTTAGGAATTTCATTCTCAGCTACAATACTTTCTAATATTCACACAAGCATAAAATCATCATCAACTGACTTTAAAGTCACAAAAAAAATGTAAAAATAAGCAAAAAATTTTATGAATGAAATGAAAGTTTTGAATGATTTTTTTGCTACATAAACTTCATGCTGAATTCTGTGTGCAATTTATTTTTAGAAAATATTTTCCCTGCTGCATGCGGCTCGCATTTTTAAGTTCCTACACTTATGCTGCCTATTTTGATTCTTTTATATTCGTCAACTTGCTTGTGTTTGTATGGAAATTACACAATTATGACAGAGAATTTTTGTTTAAAAATAAAAATAATTTCTATTGCAATAATTAGAGATGAATTTTTCGCTGCAAACAACCGGAAATACATTTTCATTGAAATCTTTGCTTTCTCTTGCATTTGCTTTATTAAAGGTGTGAAGTGAAATTTCTGTTGTTTATTTTGATGCTTCATACTGTGACTTTTAGTTCTACATGAATGTAACTTGAGAAATAGTTTGCAGAAAATGAATGTTGGTTGTGAGAAGATGAAATATAGTCTTACATAAATGATAAATGTGTTTTTAAAATTTAATAAAATTAATTAGAGAATAAATGTTTTAGATTACCGCAAGGATGATTGTGATGTCCTGCTTTTTGTATATCCTATTTTTTCTATAATTTAGAGTTGCCAAATTAACATTACGAAGTGCGATACTGACACCATCAAAAGATTAGTCCATAAGATTTCTGGAATTTATGTTTGATGATTTTATAAAGTATTAAAAAAAATGAATGAATAAATTTTTTTTCTTAATTTTGTAACAAAAAGCCGTAAAATCTTTCCTTATTCTGTCATCACATGAAACTGAGAGCAGCCATAAATCTTGTCATAAGCAAACAAAAAAAATCTGCACATTTTCAATTTTAAGATGAAATTATTATTATAATTATTTAATTTACAACAATAGTCAGAGCAAGAAGATGATGAAGTGTAAATGAATGTTTTAATTGTTTTCAAGAAAGAAGAATCACCATGTGCAGGGATGAAGCTAGCGTTTCATTGACAGTTAAGGAGCTCAGATTCTTTTAAAATTTTTTAAAACATCCTTCAGACACTAGTGAATCTGATTTTACACTTAATGACCTAATTGGACATTAATACCACATTGGAGCTTTGTTCTTTCTTTGAGCAAAATTTATGTTTTAATATTCTTTTGAGTTAGAATCCGTCTTCATTGAAATTTTTCAAGAAACTATCAAGAGATCCCATGCCCCTTCAAACGCCCTGGTTACATCTGTGTAACCATACATCCGTGACAGAAGCTTGTCGACAAATCAACAAGAAAAATACAAGTAAATTAGAAAATTTAATTCAACAATTGAACAATAATAGAAGCGAGGGAAATGGGGAAGATAATTTATGTGCAATTGTGTAACTCATGCACGACACATTTCATTGTGAAACAGCAATTTCTTCATCTTAAGATTTTTCTTTTCACTCTTTTAAGATGAAATGAAAAATATAAAAAACTGTTTTTTAATTGTCAAACTGAGGCGAACAGCATAATTTTCCTCATTTTTCCTCCTCATATTTCATTCACGCCTCACAAAATATATTGTCATTGCTCTTCTAAGTTTCATAAATTGTCGTCAATCTTACTGCCTCTCACTCTATTCTTGTTCTGTTTTATTATTATTGGCCAACGTGTGAGATTTTTTTCTTTTTTTTTTCAATTTAATTATATAAAAAATATTTTGAAGGTAAATTTTTTTTGTTTAAAATAAAAATGAAACTTTTTTTTATGATTTTTACAATTTTTCTTCTCGTGCGTACACATAACTGACTTTTAAGTCACCTTAAAATTATAAATATTAAGTTGCAAAATCCAGCAAATTAGTCTAAACCTTAAAAAATAATTTAACATCTTGAAAAGTTCAAAATATAATGTGAACCTTTTCGATTAGAGTTCTAAATCATTCCTCACAACAATAACTTATGACTTCCAAAAAAAAAATTAACTTTATTTCAAAATACTTGGCAAAGCATGTAATAAAATGTCAACTTCCATCAAGATCATAACGAATCATCATCTCAGTGAAGACAGTCATACAGACCACCAAAATTCTTATTCACTCACATTTAAAAAATGTGTGATAAAAATCACACAAAAATTTTTACGATTTTTTGATTGACGTCACAATGAAAATGAAGAGAAAATGAAATGAAAAATAATAAACTTACCTTATTTGTTTTTCTTTTTTCTAAATTTATCTTAGTCATTGTGGAAAATGGAAAGTTTTTATGGTGACTAGTTAGGCGTTTGGGACTATAGATCGATATTTTGTATCTGTAAAAAACTCAATATCTGACACAAATCTCGATAAAAATTATACGGTAGCTAACAATAACAGATTCAATCTTGCAAAATCTAATAATTGAAATTCTTACTTAAACATGCCCCAGTCATTCATATAACGACATGATATCCAGATTTCTAAAATTTCATCCAACAAAATCTCATCAAAATTGTTCATAGCATTACCAAAAAATTGGACAATAACATTAGAACATTGAAGCAATAATAAGGAGATACGTATTGAATTTAAATTGTCATTCGATAAAGACGAAAAATTTTCTCGTTTCGAATGTCACATGTCCCCTAATAAATACACAAAATTGATCCACTGATGGCTGCATCATGTGGCAATAAAAAAATGTATCACTTTCCATTCTCATGAGATGATGATGATGAAAAAATTGTGAATAGAAGAGTCAATACTCTCACATTACCCTCTCGGAAAGAAAATTATGTTCATGTCCAGTGAATAAAAGATGAATATTTCATGAGTTTGTAGAATGAGAATTACATATGTTAAGAGTTTTTTTTTATGTACTCAGTCTGAGGTGTTCGGGTGTGCATTAAAGTTGAATAGATGCTATGGAAGAAAAGGGTTGAAATTTAAGAGGATGAATTGAATGATTAAGTGAAGGTTTTTATTGAAATTTCAGTATTTTTTTCTTCAGTAAATGTCATCAAATCATAATTTTTGTTAGCTAATCATGTCGAACATGACCTTATTCATAATTTATGAATATATAATTAAAAACAATTTTCGTTTAGTAAGCATATCGAACTAATTATCTCTCAAGTACTTAATTACCATCACACTAGCTAGAATCAACAAGCAATCATCACTTATAGTCTCATTTACACACAATTCAGTTAGTGCTTGCCAAAAAATTATTTTTTTAAGCTAGAAAATTAAAAATATGACTTAAGGATTAATTACTTTGTCGATTTGTATTTTTTTAGAAACTATTCCTAAGTATCAGTATTTTGCATCCAAACCAATAATAGATCATATAAGATAAATATCGTGAGAATCCTTTAGGAAACATATAATCAAATGCTAACTCAAATGTATTTATGATTTTCTAAAAGAAAATGCGCTTCAAAAACGTTTCGATACACGATAATAAAAGTATCAAAAAATTTATTTTCGCTTGTTTTCATCTCACAACAGAAGGAGAAAAGACAAGAGAAAACCACGTCTGTGCGGTTGTCATTAATTTGCTCAAAACAATAAATTTAATTTCGCCACCTCTTGTCGTGCTAAAATTAACAGTCAAGTCGATGCTTGAACAAACCGAAAGTGATTTTTCATTCCCAAGATTCCTTTTGAGCGAAAACTTTTCTCGCCAAAAAGTAATATTTTTAAGCGCGCGACACAATAACATATTGTTTTACGTCAATTGGAGCACGTAAAGTAAAAAAAAAAATCTTAAAATTAGAAAGAAAATTTTCCGAGTGTGAAAAAAGTCGGAAGGAGGAACACAATAGATCTCATTTGCTGTTTTAAAATAACAATAGTTTTGTGTGTGTGGCTTATGCTGCTCATTCTCTATTGTTCTCATTCGAGATACGTGAATCAACAGCATCGTTATGCTACTGTTCATCTATTTTTCTACTTTACGATTTATATATTGTGGGTGTATAAAAATAAAACAGTTAAAAATACACTCGAGTACGACTCGTTGATGATGTTGTTGCCGGAATAGCCGCGTGAGAGGTGGGGAATTCTATTGTTAGCTACGTTGCTTGTTTCTTTTATTTTCATATACACCAAAAAATATTTTTTCTTGATTAATGATCTGATTTTTTATTATATTTCTTAAGTGGATTTTATTAAAAAATATTTTTTAGCACATTTTTTTTATCTGCTTAGTGAGCGATTGTGGTGACGATTGTATGGATTGCTTAGATTTTGATAGAATTATTGTTTTTTAGTTTCTTGAATAAAACTTTACTAAATAATTTGATAAAAATGAGGTAGATAGTGATTGAAATTACAGATATTCATCGAAAAATCAGTCTCTGATCTAAAAAAGTCCAAATTTTCACATAAAAATATATCATCAAAAATGAAAATAACATAAAGAATAAAGTTCAAAAATGTTAATAAATTTGTTATTTTCAATTCTCATTTTTCTTTTCCTACAATCAAAAAATTTTCCTCTTCTCATTTTTCTTGGTGCGTTTTTTAAAACCCATAATCCATTAATTATGCCACGACACGTGCCAGATTCTGTAAAGTGCTTCTCGATCAAACAACGTGCAATGCAATATTTATAAGGAGCGTACACTTTAAAGTCTGAAAAAAGGATTTTTTTTTACATATTTTTAAAGATTGAAAATCTTGATAAAAAATTTTTTGTGGTTGCGGTTTAAATTTTTTAAGATGCAAATTTTTTCTGTTTTGTGTTGTTTGAATGAAACTGTTCATATATTTTCAAGGTTTTTTCTTGGTTTGATTTGAAGGAATTTAAAAAAGAATCATAAATTGAAGAAGAAAAAAATCAATAAATTTGATTTGATCAACAGAACACTAGACAAATTAATCAACGTTGTATGCTATCAGATCCTAAGGATGCAACGACTATACAATAAATTCGAATTTATAAAAGAAAATTAGATTACTTTTATCCTTAAAAATTTATTTAAAACTCATCATTTTTCATCTGTAAAGCAAAATTGGCATCTCATTTGGTATACAATTCGACATGACATAAGTGAATGACTTTCTACCTCCTTCCTTTCTCTTTTATTCACATTTTCAGATAATAAATTGTTATTGTCAAATAAATGGTAAGAATCGAACACAAAAAAAGTTGAATAAAATAAAAATAAATAAATTGTTGATGTTACGACAATAATAAAAACATTGCGAAGAGCACTTAGTTCCTTACAAAATTTATTTATTCTCAATAACAAAAGAACAGAAAAAAAATTGAGAGCAAAATTTACACAAAAAAATTGTCTGTCGATTTTGTGTCTCCTACGAATGGAATCGTAAAGGGATGCAAGCATTAGTGCCGCATGCGAACACTTTTGTGTTGAATGTTTTGTAATTCCAAATGAATAAATGATAAACTGCTCGACTTTTCCTTCCGATATCGATTATTGACTGCTTTTTTGCCATGTCATCTTCATGTTTGCTGTTATTTTTTTCGAGTTTGGAAAAGTTTTGATTTAAAATTTTTGAGATTTTTCTTGTTTTTGATTTTCAAACACATCTAGAGTTCGAATAATAAATTTGTTCTAATTTTATACACTAAAGTGTATATTTCACTATATTTCATCAGTTTTGAATCATTTCGATACAGACACTAAAATTCTTATTCAAACTAACATAGAAACTACAATTCAGGGGCTATCAACTTGTACCTCGGTGGAAAAAAAATTAGATTGAAGGATCCATGAGTCTGATGTTTTTGAAATTTAAAACTTGGATGCCATGTGCCGCGGCACACAGTTTGAACATAAGTGGTGCTATTCATATCCAATAATAAATTTTAATAACAATATCATTCTCTCGTGCCAACAACTAATTCATCATCAGCCACTTAAAGCTATAAAAATCATTTTCTGTGGACAAATGTGTCCGCAATATCTAAAAATATTAGCAGCTATAAAAATTGTGATGGTTTTTCTTTTTTCTTCTCAATTTCTTCTTTTATGAGTGAAAAATTATTATATTTTTTGTTATTAAAAATATTTTACCGAATTTTTGAAAAGCAACAACTTTTGTTTGAGTCTTTAAAGAATTCTGTTTATTTTGTGCTGATCTAAGGATTATATTGACTAGATACTTGTTCAATATAGTTTCAATAACAGCTCTAACTTGTTAAATACTCTTTATACAGATAGATGCAGCAAAAAATACTAAATTGCATTCACAAGAACAACATATAAAAATACAAAGAAATTAAACTAAACAAATGAGCATCAGTTCCAACAAGCATCAGCAACATGGAAAAAATAAGAAGCTCGGAAAAAATGTGACTGAACAATTGAACAATCTCTTCTCATCCGATATGCAATTGCAATCGCCCAATTAAAATAGACAAGTTAAGTATCAAAGTATATCGCCATGAATTAATATGAACATATACATACACACATGTGGAACTGCTGGATGGTTAAATAGTTTCGGCAAAAGATCAAAACGTTGAAAAAACAGAATAAAACAATGAAACAATTGCAAATCAATTGCAATGAGAGAAAGAGACTCTCAATTGCGCGCAAAGCCAGGATATCGGATCGCACAGAACAAAAGACTTGTTGCCTGCTACTGCTGCAAATTTGCGATACAATTTCGCGCCGATTGTCGGCATTTTTCCTTTCATTTCGATCTTTGCTTTATGTGGATTGTAAAGACATTTTGTTTTGTTTGAATTAGGGAATGCAGTTGGAAGCATCTCACGATCATCGCGAGAATGTGATTTGATTGTATAATCCTAGATACTTCATAAGAGCATCGCGAGATTAAATCCACCATAGGAATCTACAGCAACTCTGGAATAGCATAGTTCATGGGCAGTTTTCCGACTCATAGTATGATCTATTAACTTAAAAGATTCAGAATCCTACAAACATATTTAAACAAAATAAAAAAAGCTTTTTTAGATAATTTTATTTTCATCAACAGGTTTCAAATACATTGAACCCCTAAGCCCAAGATTGTCGGATCTACTCACTAACTTACTTTACCTACTACTCACTCAGATATTGGTTATATTGGCATTTAAAAAGCAACAACGCGACAAAAAAGAAAAACAATTGATTATTGAGCAATGAATGTAATTGTTTACCAGAATGGAAATTCATGTTTTCCATTTACAACACAAATATAAAGAGCATAAATGCTTAAAGATCGTTTTAACTCATTTCTGAGAAGAAAAAAACAAAAAAAAAATCACTTTGCTCGGTCATTCGGTCGGCTGCTCACTAACAACTTTAAAACCAAATTCCAGTCATATTAAACTTAAGTAAGCTTCCTAAATCCTAGAAGATCTTACTTTTTTGGTCGATTGGTATTTGTTTGCTTACTGATTGCTGCATCAAAAATGCGCTGAAATTGCTCGATAAAGTTGAGTACTTTTTAAATTTTTTAATAGTCATTGGATTCGGATTGTGTAGATTTATGCAGATGAGATTTTAAGTGCTTCTATTATCTCCTTTTACTTATTGCTTCTTTGTTGCTGATGTTCGGAATTGATGAATCAAATTTATGCAAATTGACTCTTTTTTCTATTTTGGATTTCGCGGCTTCTGTATGCTAAGATTTATTTATAGTGTACATCGCTTATAGATTGAATTTAATCAGTTCTCATGTGTCATCAACTGGTATTTATATTTTGACTGTTATCAGTTTCTTAGGATTTTTAGATTAAAGGATTTTTAGATTAAAGGCTTTATGTGTCTCTGATATTTTAAGTATCCTTCGAATTTCAGGTTTCAGCGTAAAACAGCACAAAACAGAAGAGAATGGATTGATTTCTGACAATAACTTTAATAAACTGGGCATGTTTCATTCGTAATCACCAATAAAACCTAGCGAAGCTTAATGAAGTAAATAGTTATTTCACAATTCGTATTGTCGGGTGCGTATTTGTTCCCATCGGATTTTCATGCCCATATCATTAATAATAATTATTCGTAATAAAATGTCTACAATCACATCCTCAAAAACAGGAAAAGTTTCTTTTTCCCACACACAACTTATCAACGCACAGATATTGAAATGAGACTAAAAAAA
Organism: Chironomus tepperi; assembly: GCF_022539635.2. Lineage (NCBI taxonomy): Eukaryota > Metazoa > Arthropoda > Insecta > Diptera > Chironomidae > Chironomus > Chironomus tepperi. The sequence continues at coordinate 132,108 of NW_027226156.1, forward strand.
CCATCACAAATTCCCATGCCGAGTGAAAAAAAATTGTATTGAGACACTCACCGCATTCCATTTGCTCGCAAAATTGCATGATAAAAGCTTATTAGTTTACTTATCTAATGCATGAGATCTGCAACAGCTTATAGCTTATACAGCAGCAGCATTTGTAACAACAGTTAAGTTGATTTTTTTCTGTTGTTGTTCAATTTCCAGTTTTTTCTTCTTTTTTTCTCTCTCTCTCCCTCTCTTATGCCGTTTTTGCAACAAAAGACACAAAGTGAAGTAAGTAAAAGAGTTTTTTATAACTTTTTTATATTATATGCAATCAAATGCGACAATGCGAGCAATGCACTGAGAGAAATATTTATGTACTTTTGGGCATGGTATTTTGTTGTGTCGAGAAAAATTTGTGGAGCAGTATGCCATAGGGTTAGATATTCGTGGAACATAATCAGCTTGAAATATATCTAATTTCGGTACAAACTTACATGTTGTTTCTATGGTACAGTGTCGTAAACGTTTTCACGCCCTAACAGTCATTGAGACCGCTTTTAGGTGCCGTACTCTGTCTGTTAGAGGTGATCCTTATTTACATTATTTGATTACTCTAGAAGCATTCTTTAAAATAACTTTAAATTTTCCCTAAAAAATTTTATTGCTTGACAATATTTCCCCATGAGTGTAATAATAATAATAAAGCATTGCATTTTGTAAATAAAAAAAAAAAAAAACACATTCAACCTGCTCCACAAAAGTCAAGCGCATACATAACCGCGTCTTTCTATATTTATAACAGAAAGATATTTATTGACAACTTATAATGCAACTTTAAATGCGGACTTTGCCACTTTGTGTTTTTTTTTCTTTTCTTTTCTGCAACGCTCTCTTTGTTTATGTGAAGGTAAAAAATTGAATTGCAGTTAATTTTATTAGATGCGGAGTTTCTTGGTAAATTGCATTAAGTAGAAAAAATATATATATTGTTGCGTAAGGTGATTGTAATGGGAACGCAGTGGAAATTTTTATGCTTTCCTTAACGTCATGTGAACTTAACGCATTAAAAAATGAAATTTTTGTATTATGTTTTTGGCAAGCATGAGGAGTACTGACTATTATGATACATTTTTTATAGTTTTTATTTTACCAAATTTTCTATACATTTCCTTCATTTAAAACCAAAAGGAAGACAGTGAATGAATCAGAAAATTTATGATGATGAACAGGTGCAGAAAAGAAAAATAAAAGAAGCAATTGACGATTATTTTTTGTTTATTTTATAAATAAGATATAATTATGATTGTGGCTCGCTAAAATCACAAATTTGTTGCATTTAATATGGATTTTAAGGGTAAATTCTTAAACCAGAATCTCGCCATAAAATCTTGTCACATTTTTAGTCTTTATAGTGCAATGTAAATTAACCTAAATTAACCAAAAAGTTTAATCCTTTATGTTTTTTTCACAAACACTAACGGTAATATTCCCTTTATTACCATTCATTATTTCCAGCATTTTGTTGCTATCACTGAAATCATTAAAATATTTATATCTGAAAAAAATTGAGAAAGGATGACCAGATGTTTAAAAAAGAAATACCAATTTTATGGGAAAAAGCATGCATTTTATTGTTCTACTGAAATTATTAGAATTAAACTGAAATTATTAAAATTAGTAAAAAAATTCTGAAATAAAAAAATATATAAAAATAAAATAGTCCCTTAAAAACTAATAGATGGTCAGCCTGACAATGAGATGATTTTTAATTGCTGAACGTACAGAAGGTAATTATCATTGTTGAAGTTTCCTCGCCTTTTATGGCTATTTCATTTTTATTATTTCGAATTCTTTTTTGGTTTCTTTTGCTAATTGAGAAATTAAAAATGTGAAGCAAGATTAAAAGAGAATACAGCAATTTGGAATTTATTCTTCACTTTGGGTTAAATTCTAAGATTTTGTAGATAAAGTCCAACAAAATTCCTAGTAAGTTCCCATTAAAAATTAGCAAATTTCAATTTATTAAGATTTAAATTTTATTTAATATACAAGTTCACTTTTTCACTAGTTTAAAATAACATTTGATCCAAACTAAAGTCACAAATGGATTCAATTTTGGTCCAACGAAAATTTTCCACCTTAAAATTTGAAGACAAAAATTCATTCACTTTTCTACCTCAACTATCATAGCACGACTGAAATGAAAAATTGTGGAACCTGCAAAAATATCACACAAACATATAAAATATTTATCACATTTGTGACTGTATGCTGTAAATAAAAGATGCCAGAATATAAAAAAAAACTGTTATAATTTTCATCTAACTCTCACGAATTCATTCTCGTTCTCTGAATATACATACACCAGGAAAATTTTCGCACTTGTGCTGGTTGCCTTCAAAAATCGATGCAAAATTTTCTTTAACGACGTGAGGATTATAAAAATGTCGATGAAAAATTAAGGTCAGATGAAAATTTGAAAAAATGCGATTTTAAGTAAATTTAAATCTTCTCTTAAATATCATTAAAGTTGAATGAAGAGTTTTTGAACTGTCTAATTCAAAAAGTTAAAGGATACATTATGAAAAAAGAATTTTCTCTTTTTTAGTGCTTTAATTTTTGAAGGTTGATTTACATTTTTGAGTTGATTGAGGAAAGATTCAATTTAAATTTTTTTGATGGTACAATAGATTCAACTGAGGTTGTTGATCACAACAGATCGTCACAAAATCGAATCCACATCTAAGCCATTTTATCCCATCAAAATATCCCTCGAATATAGAAATCAAAGCTTCATTATCTTCAGAAATTTCTACTTGATTACTTTTTCTCTTCATTAAAAAAATTTCATTTACCTCGACTCACTCATGCATGCATATCAAACATATTCACACATTTCTATTGAATACATCAGACAATATCTATGCAAAAATAGCAAAAGCTTTTCTTTTCAATTTTTTTTTTCAATATTTATTTTACATTCATTGTGGGTGGAAGCTCCGCCTTGGTTCATTATCCATCTATGGTAGAAAGAAAATAATAAATAGGAGAGAAAGTGAGATGGAGATAGCAAATAAAAAGATTATTGTGTATATTATTTGAAAAAGCACATTCAATAGAGCAGAAAAGAATAAAATTGCTTCTCATTCGCTAATGGAAGTGGAAAGCTTTTTCTTTTTTATCGATTTTTGGACTATGTTGTGTGAAAGTATGAGTCCTAATTAATTCGGATTGTCCTTGATAGTGAAATGAGAACTGGTTGATAATGGAGTAGCCAGGTAGTACCATTCGATGTCATTTAGTGTTATGTGGCATTATTGGACTTAAAGGGGCATGCAACCATACTTTATTCTATTGAAACTCAACTGTGACATTAATGCCACCTTAAATTCCGAGAATCATTCAACTATTTGTACATTTTAACCAATCTATACTAGATTTGAGCACTAATTGGCATTTAAGTAACATTTATTTCATATTTGAAATGTGTTTCAAAATAATTCATTTCATATTCAATTGAAATAAAATGACTTCTCATGTTAGAAAAGTGGAAATCTATAATCCGGCAATCTGACATCATCAACCACATTAGATTGCTTTTTGTCAAGATTTTTTTGATCACTCATTGTTGTTTTCATTTATATCTAAAAATAAGCCGAAAAATGAAGCAAATTTATAACAAAGAATGTAACATTGAGTACGCCAGAAAAAAATTTGTGAGCCGGAATCAGATTATGTGCTGAGAAGCGATGTAATAATGTCATAATAAACTGCTATTTCATCATCGTTGCCATTCATGCGTCCATTGTATGTGTCAAAATAACACAGCATTAAATGTGAAGATGTGACATGAATCGAAAGTGCTGCTAATCTCTCACTCACCCTAACTTTCATCCTACAGGAAAAGAGATTTTATTGTATTTTTTCTGTCGAGTCATTACATTGCTGGTTGCGCATCCTCATCTTTTGTTAAATTTAATTCCAACTGAAATAATTTGTTCAACATTTTTCTCGCTTTTTGCTTTTCAAATTGAACAGGTCTTTTGTGATTTTTTTTGTTTTGTTTGAATATAACTGATAAAATTTTCAATGACAATGCAGGATTATAATGGAAAATTGTGAAATGTAAATTTTTAACCGTGTTGTCTATGATCCAAGAAAACATAATATACTCTCTAACTCCGTTTTCTATAAATTATTTTCTATTCAACCCTTTAACTTACTTCTTTCTTGAACTTAAAAATCGTCAATTCACTGTCTGCTTTCTAATTAAAAATTTAATAAAAACTTGAAAATTTTCCGAAACAATTTTGAAATTCATTCATTCTTTATTCTTCACTTAGTTTAGTTCACAAGGAAAAAGGAAAATTTTTTAAATCATTTACTGATTAAAAACAAAATTTATGATGCAACAATGACATTCAGGAACTGAATTTAGACGATGATTACGATGATGAGTAAAGTAACAAAAGGATGAGTTTAGGAAATTCAATTGAGTAGAAATCTAACTGATAAAAAAATAAAATTATCATGTTGAATACACTATGAAAATATAGAAGATATACAACTAAACAAAATGTTTGAAATTTTAAATTAATGTAAGATTATTACTACACAGTCAGAAAAAATTCGACCCCAAAGACCATCTACCTCATTATCATTCTATCTGTCTGGATTTTGTTCGCTATTTCCCTTTAAACATCATCCAAAAATTTAAATAATGAAAATTCAATTAATTTAAGTAGAATGAATGAAAAATACAAAACACAACAAAGCTAAGACTTCTTTTTATAATTTTTTTATTTCACAAAAGTATTTTCTATTTATTCATTTATTCTGTCTCCATTGCCTGCATTTATGAAATGAAATTACAAAAAGCTAAAAATGTTTGTGTATGAATAAAGAGAGAAAGGAAATGAATTCAATGGAATTATGTTCCTTTCTACCTGAATTTTATTATGAAAAATGAAAGCAGAAGAGCAGTTGAATGAAAATGGACGATGCTAAAATGATGAAAAGAAAATTTTTAATTTTCATTTGCATTTTTTTGTTTGTTTATCTCGATTATATAAATAGGGTCGAGTTGTTTTGGACTATGCCGATTCCTTGTTCAGGAACAATATAACATTTTATTATTATAAATCAGTAGTGACTAACGTTTAGTGTTCTTCAGTGTAAAAATATGAATTTATGAATAAGTTTCATTTCAATTAGACTTTTTAAATTTATACGTTTTTAAATTTGATGATGATTAAAACATGTTTTCAATGATTTCAACATTTTGTATTATTTAAAAACGTCAGTCTACAATTATGTATAAAAATTATACAAATATATAAATAATTTTTTTTTATTTTAAAAAACAACTTCAGTCACAATTATAAATAATTAAGCGAAGTTGGATAAATGTGGTAGTTTATACTCAAACACCCAAAAGTCAATCTTAGCACCAATTCTTTTAAGGCTCAACCTTCAAAACCATTGAAACATTTGCCATATTATCGTCATCATTATTATATGCATGGAAATTGATACGATATAATCCATTTGGAAATATTGAGGTGAATTTTTGTGCTATAGATATATTTGTAACTTTGATTGTGTCTTTAAGAGGACATTCCAATGACAAGCCATAGTGTTTTAAAACAGGAACGATGAAAATCTTAACTATTGTGTTGGACTTTCCTTTTGAATTACCAACCACTGAACACCTAAAATGATAATCAAATGTTTTCAAGGCAGTGGCATAGCAGGTATGCCAGGTTAACGACTATTAATACAAACCATTCAATTTCCGGAGCTTTGAAAATTTGTCGAAATTTAGAGTTTTCTTCTCGGTAAAAATCTGAGACAAGCTGAAATTAATTACAAATTTAAGATTTCGATAAAATCTTTATGCTAACAAATAAGTTATATCCAATCCCAAAAACTTTTAAGCCAAAAATTATAAATTGTTCACATTTTTTGCACAATTTTCTTACAACAATCTTGTTGATCGGCTTAACAAAAGTGAAAATTCCAGAAAACTTTTTATTTTCTATTCTGCATAAATCCATTCGAAGAGATTTGTTCGAGCTTGTGCAATAATTAATCTTTTCAAATGTTGCGTACGAATTTATTGTCTCAAGCAAAGACACACTGAACCAAAAGTATGAAAAGATTTTAAAAAATTTCATTTTTACACTTTTGAAGAACTAAATTGTATGATGAGATAATTGATTTTAATGAAAAATAGTTGGAAATTTTTAAAAATGTTATTATATATTTTTTTTGTTAATTTTAACTTTAATTACATAATAACTGATTTTATCTTTTTTTTTAATTAATCAGTTCCGTTTGTGTGCTTCAATAAACAATGAAGCTTTTACGCGTTATGTTAGTGCGTGAAACTAGTATGTAGTAAGTGCTTGCGGAAGATTGGTTAAATTTGAGAAGTGTCCAACAAAAAACAAATCACTTTATCTGGAGCAATGTGCTTTTGCGAATGACAGAATTAATATAATACAAAATATTTATAAACCTTTACATACGATTAATGTGAGGATATTTTTTAATTACTCTTTATGATTTTTAAAAATAAATTAATTTTTTTTAATTTCAGTGTAGAATTAAAATAATTTTCAATTTTACGGTCATTGACTACTGCATGTCTGCTTTAAAAAAGGTAAACATGATTCATGATTTATTTAAAACCTCGTTGTTTTGATTATTTTTATCAATTTTTAGCATAGATCAAATTAAGCATGAAAATAATGTTGTCTTCATGATTGTAAAAATAAAAACAGACTTTAAAAAGTCCTCTCGACACAAACTTTAACATGACACCTGAAGGGTTGAAGTTGACTACATTTAAATGTGCAGTATATGGACATGGTTTTGCAATTTCTGGCCACGCATTCTTCAAAACCTCAACAGCACCAATAACAAATGGATTTTGCTTAAATCTATTCCTTTTTAAAGCACAAGCATCAATCACAGGAAATGTTCCAATCGGTCGAAATTCAGAGTCTTCTCGTCGATACAGCGCAAACTTAAACTACAAATTTTGATCAATTATTAAATTTCAAATGGTTTATTAAGTTTTAATTACGAATATTTGATTCAGAGGCTTAAAAATCTCTGCTTTAATATTAATACTGCCATTGGTAACATCACAACGTTCAATAATCAGAGATTTGTTGGTTGATGTGCAATTTTCGATTTTCAAGAATCTTCCATCAGCTTCAGACAGTGAAAAAAGTTGAACAATGACTAAAAAAGCAAGTAGTTGAGACATGGTCTGTACTATATGTAAATCCAGAACAATAATAACAATTTTTTTAAAAACGTTTAAATATTGCTTTAATTATATATAAAAGCTACAAGTTTGGAACAAATTTTGATGTAATGTCTGAATGAGAGGAAAAATATTCTAGAATATAAAGAATAGCATAGACTATGGCTTGCAAAAAAAATTTATTCAAAAATATTTTTAAAAAATATATTAAAAGTTCAAAAACTGTCTAAAACATTCAAAGGACCTCCTTGCCTTCACTCTTGGTCACATATTAGCTTGAATAAATTTAAAAATTAATAATTTTTTTAGGGTTCGACCTTCAAAGATAACGAAATTTTAGCAATATGATTGTCTTCATTATTGTATGCATGCAAATCAATTCGATACAATCCATTTGGAAATATAGTGGTCATTTTTTGCTCTGTGACAACATTTAAAATTTTAAGTCGACTTTTTAATGGACAACTCAAATTTATTCCATTTTGCCTCAAAACAGGTAAGACAAATATTTTTACTAAAGTGTTGGATCTTCCTTTGCTACTTCCAATCATTGAGCACCTAAAATTATTAAAAAAAAAAAAACTCAAGCTTCATAGACTAGCCCATTGAATTTTTGGATTCATACAAACCATTCAATTTGTGGAGCTTTGAATATTTGATGAAATTGAGAATTTTCTTCTCGGTAAAAATTTATAAGAAGCTAAAATTGATCAAAATTTCAAGACCAATTTTTAAATGTTTAACATTTCTAATATAATTTTCTTACATTTAGCTTGTTAGTCGGTTTAATAAAAGTAAAAATTCCTGAAAACTTCCTATCCTCTAATTTGCATAATTCAATGAATAGAGATTTGTTTGAGCTTGTACAGTAATTAATTTTATCTAATGTTGCAAAAGAGATTGCATTCTCAATTAAAGACAAGATCATCCAAATAAAAGAATAATACTTAAAAGTCTTCATTTCATTAGCTGTTTTTTGAATAACTTTTTCAAAAATCTTTTTAGATGCTTTTCAATTGCCGGTTTAAAACATATGAAATTCACATTGCTTTTTGATAAGTGAATAGCAGTGGAAGATCATATAATTGCAATAAAAATGGTTGACTTGAATAAATAATCAAAAAAATATTAAAAATTCATTAGTATATGCTAGCTACCGTTGAAATAATCAGATAATAAAAATATTAGTTTAAATATAGAAATGAATTGTATTTTACTGGTGTTGCCAGGGGATTGCTGCTTTTACAACTACCCTCTTTTAATGTTAAAAAATAACTTGTTCAGTTACAAAGGGGGATGTATCCCCTTTTCAATGGTCTAAGCGTGTTTTAAAAATTCTAAGTTCCACCTCTGTGGTTGATAGATTTTATCGCAACCAAAAAAATAATATTTTATATGGAAACTAACGAGTTTCTAATGATATTTATCTAAATGAAATTTGCAATTTTAGCATATAAAAATCAAAATGTTTGATTATTAGTTTAAACAAAATTGAATTCGGTTCAACTATGAAGATACAATTTTTATTAATTTTTCTCATAATTTTTCATAAAACTATAATTTCTTCTGCTGATATTAGAATTGAAAATTTAGATCCAATTCTGAGATCGAATATTTCTGCATTACTTTATGCTGCAGAAAATTGTGGAACATACATTCAGCTTGATGTCGATTTTTTTCGACCTTTAAATCCAATGATGGTAAATACTAATGAATTTCTGTATTGAAATATTTGTAATGATGATGTTTACTAGGTTAAAGTTGAATTTTACAAGAAAGAAGGTACAAAATTTCGTCAACTTTTTAAATCAAATGATATTGATTGGTGTAAAATTGTTTCTAAGAAAACTTCAAAAACCAACCCTTTAATTCGAACTTTTTTGATGCCTTTAATGAGTAAAGTTCCATTTCTTGCAAAATGCCCAATTCAAGGACGTCATGATTTCAAAATTGAGTTTGAACGTAAATTACTGATGATGTTTCCAACTGGAACTTACAAACTAAGAATTAAGCTCTATACAAATGAGGATAGCAATATTGGAACTTTAACAATGATAATAAAAATTACTGATGATTAAATAAACTATTTCTGAATTATTGCTAGATTTTAGAAAACGTATTTTACTCTTTTCAGTACAGAAATTTAAATAAAAGAATCCTCATGGCATAAATCTTTCGAATGAAGGGTCTTGACTCTCAAATTCTTTGTTTAGGGTCATTTGAATATGACAGTCTAATCTAACTAGCATCTGTTTGTACGTCACAAATAATAAGTTAATATAACACAGCATTAACCTTGATATTTAATTACTCAAATTTAATTCTCATTAAGAATACATTTTCAAAAAATTAGATTATAAATATTTAAAAGTCATCATTACTATTTTTATGATTATAAAATACTTATAATTGCAGTTTTCAGTTTATTTTTAGTTAAAATAAAATTAGTCATGAACGTAAAAGTTTGGATCTCAATTTTATTTCAATTTAAATTTTGCTTAGCAATTTTGAAAATTGAGAATCTGGATCCAATAATTTCGTCCAATAAATCAGCAATATTTTATGTCGCTGAAAATCATGAAACTTATATAAAGTTTGACATCGACTTTATTCGACCAGTGAACTTACTGATGGTAAAATTTTAACTAATTTTATTACCTCGGGCCTAATTAAAATATTTTCAGGTTAAAGTCGAATTTTATAAAAAGGAAGGTTCAAAATTCCGTCAACTTTTCAAATCAAATGATATAGATTGGTGTAAAATTGTGTCTGGTAAGTCAAAGACAAATCCTCTAATTCGAACCTTCTTGATGCCACTGATCAGCAAAGTTCAATTTCTATCAAAGTGTCCAATCCAAGGACGTCAAAGTTTGAATGTTGATTTTGATCGAAAAATGTTAATAATGTTCCCAACTGGAACTTACAAACTTAAAATTGTTGCGTACAATAATGATGACAGTAATATTGTTACATGTACAATGATAATCAGAATTGATGATCCATAATTAAAACAATTTTAAAATTATTTCATTCATGACCATTCTAAAAATAAAAATAATCATGACTTAATTTTGACTTTTTTTAAAATAGAAAAAATTATAAGTAGAAGTAAAGCAGATGTTAAATGCTTTTAATTAACTAACAAATCCGTAATTATTTTTAATGTTGAAAATGATGTAATACTTGCCCATTATAAGATGTGTGGTTTTAAGAAATATATCAATTTATAGTGGATTTAACACAGTAGTGCTAATACTATGTTCCAAAGTGCTGTTAAGAGAGAAAACTCAGCTGGTGTCAAGATCTGATGATGAGACTTAAAAGACTAATACGATGACTATGAAGTTCCATGATATATCAGAAGAATTCACTGATATAATAAAAAAGTATAACATAATTTAATAAATTATATAGAAAATGTTATTAATTAAGAATTTTTGATGTTTAGTAATCAACTTAATTTTATTTCTTAATGACAATTTTTAACATCATTTAAATTAATTAGTTTCTTACTTAAATAAAAACAAAATTTTGCTAAAATTTTGATTTAATGCAATATTAGGCCCTGACACTTGACATTGTGATGATAGTGAAACTGTCAAGCATTTTATTTTTCATAAGTTGTGGTAGCAATGCAGCTGCAGAATTCGATATCAAAATTCAAAGCATGGAAAACTGCTCAAGTAGCCAGCAAACTTTTTATATACAAGAATGTACATATAGTGAGTGCTGCATGAATTTTACTGGAAATGTTCTAAGACCTTTAAATAAAATTCAGGTAATTTCCATATTCAAATGGATTTTTTTTTGTATTATTATCATGACCTTCACTAGGTCCAACTGAATATGATGAGAAATGAAAAGAATCATTACCGAAGTGTTTTTAAAGTTCCTCCAACTGAATGGTGCTCCATTGTCTCAAAGAGATCAAGACCAAATGCTTTAATTAAGGCATTCCTGGATATTGTACGTGAACGCTTTCCTAAGAATGTCCAGCAATGCCCGATAAATGGAAAAATTGAGGCAATAAATATTAAAATTCGAAACAGAATGTTGTCAATTTTTCCTCCAGGAATTTATAAGTTTTCAGCAAGAGTTTACGATGATGAGGACGATAATATTCTTTCTATTGCAGTAACTGTAAAAGCTGTAGCATGAATCTAAGATTAACTTAATTTAAGATTAAGCTTTACGTATCTTATTTTAGATGGCTAAATTATGACTTACTGAGATAATAATCAGTTTAAATTATGAATTTCAAATGTGATAAAATTTTGGAGCAAAATTAAATAAATTGAATAAAATTTTACTAAATTTGCTCCGTTTTGAGCTTGTTTTTCTAAATGGTTATTATTGATATTTTCAATACCCGAATAAGTTGCATTGAAGCAGCTTTTTCGAACTTCGGAACAAAATTTTCTAGCTTCACCTCTTTTAGACTTTTTACTGATACAGATATTTCCCCTTAAATCGATGACTCTCAAATGTTTAAGGTCATGAAATGCTGATGGCTCAATGTGCATAATTTCATTTCCGATTAAATCAATTTGTTCAAGTTTCTTATTAAACTCAAAAGTTTGTTTATGAATTATTTTAATATTATTGTTTAGAAGTCGAATAACCTTAAGCTTTTTCATATTCTTAAAGTTGTGCTTCGTAATTTCCTTCAATCCACAGGACCTGACTTCAATCGAAATTAGATTTTTAAACAATTTTCCTACTTCATTTGGAAAATATGCAATTTTGTTATTTTGCTCGCTTGCAGCATATAATTGGGTCACATCGTCATTTGTTTTTGTATTTAAATGAAATCCGTGTAGTGACGAAACACTCAAGTTCCTTGATAGTGAATGCAAGTTTTGCACATTGCATGTGTATTCAAGGTCATTTGATGTTATTGTCTGGTCATTATAATCGCATTCAAGAATTATTTGTTCTAATGATGTACTTATAAGTGCTATGAATAGTGACAAGGTGCTACAAATAACTAAAATTATTTTTTATTTTTTTAAATTATTTTAATATAATGTACAACTTACATTACGTTATTCAGCATGATAAGAATATTAACGAGTCTATCTCAACCGAGTTCTCTCGATTAACTGTGAATAATCAACACTTCGTCTTTTGATTAAATAATTTGCTGATCAGAACAATAAGGCATAAAACTTTCTATATGCTATTTTAAAAATGAGTATTTAATTGTTCTATATTTGTCTGAATTTCATAAAAGTTTAATGTAAATTTAATAATATAATTCATATAATTCATTTGCAAGATATGAATCAAATTATAATTACAAATATTTTCATGTTTATTTGGTGTGTATTCACTATTCAGATTGAATCTACTTACCTATGAAATCAGTTAATTTTTTGTGAAAAATGTTTTTAAAACTATTATTCTCATTGTTCACACAATTCGTGTTAATATCATCAATTGCTCAAGTTATGAAGATCGAAAACTGTACTAGTATTAAACACAAATTTGAACTTGAAAAATGTGAAATTCATAATGATTTAGTAGATTTTGTATTTATTATCAAAGAGCCGTTGAGTTCTTTATATGTAAGTTTAAAGAATATTTAGGTATAATCGGGTCTAACTGGTTATCTACGATAATTTTTAGTTTGAAACAACACTACTGAAATTGGAGGAAGGAAAGGTCCGACAAATCTTCAGATCACCTAAATTTGACTGGTGTGGTGGATTAGGGTAGTTATACAAATAATTTAATACATGAAATTATTGATTTAATTATTTTAGCAAGGCATTTCGAACAGCTAGTCCTATTATGAAAGCATTTTTTAGCGCATTTTTGAAACTTGTTTTCAAAAGGTAGCTTAATAATGCACTTTGTTCGTTCGTTCGTTCGTTCGTTCGTTCGTTCGTTCGGCTGGAACGCGAGATCTCGAAAACTAGACATCGTAGAGAGCTCTGGTTTGTTTTAATAGCTTCGTTCTATCATGTTATTGGGTTATCGGTCATTTAGAAGTCTCAAATCAACGCATAAATACTATAATTAACAGTTTTTCATTTTCATATACAACAACAACACGTTTTTTCATTGTTTTACAGTGTTTTCCAATGTTTGTCGATGTTTTAACAGTGTTTACTGAACAATGTTTGAATTTTTTTTTATCGTTATGAGGTTTGAATTAAGAAAATCCGTTAAATGATGATGTTCTTAAATTTGTGGAAGTTTTATATGGATCTTGTTTTTAAGATCTGGATCTTTGGATCTTGTGTTTTTGGTTCTGGAAACGACCTGGATCTTACTGGATCTTGATTTTTAGGTCTGGAAGTGAACTGGATCTTACTGGATCTTGGTTTTTAGGTCTGGAAGTATCTGGATCTTGGTTTTTAGGTCTAGAAGTGACCTGGATCTTACTGGATCTTGTGTTTTAAGTCTGAAAGTGAACTGGATCTTACTGGATCTTGTGTTTTAGTTCTGTAAGTTACTTATTAATCAATTACTGATCGCTGGGACAAAAATGCGCTTAAGTCCCTCGATCAATAACACGAGGACTTTTGTAATTTTTTCATCAAACTTTGACAAATTTCCAGAAGTTATGCTCAAATGTCCAATAAAAGGAGTAGTCAAAATTTTAAACATTTCAACATTAACTACATTTCTTGATTTTTTACCACCGGGTGTTTACAGAATGCGTGCATTAGTTTTTGAAAAAATTAAAGATCCATTTTTTGTATTTTCATTCACACTTAAAATTTCTTCTTGAAACTTGCACTATTGTAGTGATGATAATTATATTTTAATGATTTTTTTGTAATTGACCTTACTCAAAAGTAAATATATATTCGTGGTTTTCATGCTGGATATTCATAACAAAGGAAAATATTAATTATTTATTAATGATCGTTCATAAAATGGTCGCTTGAGGATGTAAATGTCATTGTCATTGTATCGAAAATTGTCAGGAAATTCGAGCCTGCTTATTTTATTTTGAAAATCATCGTTTAGTGACCTGAATAAAAATATATATATAATTGACGATTTAAGAGTTTATAATTTCAAACTTACATCATAATCACCGGATGATCAACTTTGGTAAGAAAGCTAACTTTTCTAATTTCAGCGTTAAATCTTTGATATTTTTCATAAATTCCTTTTATTAAGTAATAGATCAGCTCAACAATAGACAAAATTGAACATCCCATGAAGAGACCAAGTAGACCTCCAGTATCAGCAATAAAATTTTGTAGCTTGTATCCCACAAAAAAGTTTTGTTCTTCAATCAATATATCATTGAATTTAATACCAATTTCAGCATAAATGGCCCTAAAAATTCAAAATTAAAATCTATTTTCAATGATAAAATAAGTAAACCTTTTTGAAATGTTTTGAATCTTTGACTCAAATTCTCCAACTCTATCAAGTTTCACACTGTATGTAATATCATTACATGGCTGAAAACAATCACAAGGCATCAATGTTTTTGCATTCTGACTGTCAGCATACGGCCACTGATGTAGTGCCTCAATGTAGCAAGAAATTTTTGTTAAATTACAAATCGGTGTATTTTCAGCACGAGGCATTGAAAACTTGACACATCCACACTTTTTGAGTGTAAATGAGGTAAGACATTCATGAAGGCAATGACTCTTAGAATATGATTTAAAAAATTTCAATTTTCGTTCATTTTCAAAGTAGCAGTCTCGCTTTTCAGGTGCATAAATCCTGAGATCCTCATTAAAGTGACTGTATTTTGCTCCGATAGTCAACTGTCGTTCTTGGTTGAACGGAATAAAATATTCATTATGTGGAAATGAAGCTATTTCATTTGGACTGTGTAGAAACAATCTAAACCCTTTTCCATAACGCAGACACATATTTGGCAAATCACTTATGTTCACTTTTGGATAGAAAGTCACGGCACCATTCTTGGCTGCTCTGACTGGAAAAACTTCATCGCTAGTTGATTCATACCCATTAAAGATTGTCCAGTGGAGCTTTTCGGGATTATCATCATCCACTGTTTCATTTTGTTTTGGTCCAACTAATGCCTTTGCTATTTTTTTTCTTTTATAAGAATCAAAGTCTTTTGAAATTGCTTCTTTTCTAAAAATTGTATTATATCCTTGAATATTGTAAGTATAACATATTCCAGAGTCAAACAAAATACGATTCATCATTTTCTCGCAATTAACTTCCATTCTGTCATAAAAACAAGCACCAAAAGCTTCATTTACTGTTGGAGATGTAGATAGTAAATGTTCTATAAATTGACCACTGCTGGCATCTGGTAAAAATCTTGATACTCGAGATGCAACGCTTGGATTGCAAGCTTGAGCAGCAGCTCCAATAATGCTTTGATCTTTAGGCGAAAGTGATCTGCTGATTGAAACATCTGAAAATAAAATTTAAAGATCAAGTGGACCATGAGGACTTTAATCTCAGTTGTAAACCATTATACCTACTTCGAATATCCACAAATGAGCTAAATTTTATTGTATTTGACTTTGCAAAAAGCGGCAAGCAAATTGTAACAGCTGGAAAAGGAATTTCCCGAATTGACTTCCATTTCATTTTCAACGTTATATCTGGACTTGTGCTCCATTTCAAGTATACACCATTTGCATAAAAGCAAAATCCAACGATTGACATTAAAAATGAGATTAACCAGAAAATTCTAATTAATTTTTTATTTTTTCTGTCTGCAATGAATTTTATTCCGTGGATTGAGCTCTCTTTTGAAAATGATTCGATTGTGATTTTTTCAGACATGATTTTGACAATTTAAATAAAAATTTATTTAGGTCTGCTGAACAGTTCAATTATGACTAGAATGAAGTCTTTTTAATAGCACACTGCTAATTGCAATAATGTCAATAGTAACATGGGTGCAATTGAAGCTAGAATGGCAATTAAAAGAAAGTGAAATGTTTATTCAGATACATTAGTGACTATAACGATAATATGATCGTCATGAGAATTAATTTCTAAGAATCATTTAGTTTATAGGTTTCATATTAATAGAATTAGAAGTTGATATCTCTTGAAAATTGTTTGGAAACCCAAAAACACGATTTACCTTAAATAAAATATTCAATAATCTTTCAAAAAAAAAAAATTGAAATTAAATCCTGAAAATCCTCAAAAATTCATTTACAATCGAAATCGGAAAATAATTGAATTTTCAGCATTAGAAAAAAAATCCATTAAGATTTTTGCTATTCATCACACAAAAGAAGGAAGACTTTTCCTCTCATTTTCCTTTTCATGTTTGAGCACCTTTTGTGTTGTGTTAAGTAACAATAATTCCACACAGAAACAGAAGCATTGAAACCACAATACACCACAAAAGTAGGATTATGTCTTGTAATCAAAAACAAATCCATCAAAAGAGCTGAGAACATGATGAATAGGAATTGCGGGAGTGAAATGGAAATGGTTTTAAAAAATGTAATTTATTATTCACAAACAATTGTGCTTTATTGTACTGGATTCACCCCCTCCGTCTAATTACGAAAATGTGAGAGATGCGAGTTCTTAACCCTTGACTGATGAACAAAAGGAACTGCAATAAAGGGTTGAACAATTCCCAGTCGACGTGCGACAATAAACAACAACAAAAACAATATTTTTACGCTTTTTGTTTTGGAAATGGAAATTCTGTCTTGTTTGGATTTATAAATAATTAATTTGTTGCATTTTAGGATCAAGTTTTTATTGTCGATATGTTATAAAGTATGATTTGGGGATGGAACTGTGATGATAAATTGAAAATTAATTATCGAAATTAAAACGATTTTTCACAAGAAGAAATGCACTCAAAATTATGCAGTTATAGAGATGTTGAAATCACGCTGATCTACGCAAAAGATCTTGGTTCTTAAAGCCTTTGTTACTCTGTAAGGGAGAGAGGGCAAAACTCCAAAGAGTACATGATTAATCAAGGAAATTTTCCTATTAAAATTCATTAACCTCCATGCTCTCAGTTTCTAAGTAATTAAATGATTATCATTAACATTGTCATTCAAATATGTCGCTACTGTGTAATGAATACATCAGCAAAGCCCTCCGACTTCTCTCCCTACTTATTACTCTCCCTATTATTATTATTGTTATTGTTTCTCTTACAAATGAGAATTTGTTTATCTTGTCATATTTATCTTCCTTTTATGTTCCTTTTAATATGAAAATATGTATCCAAGCTCACTATAAACACAAACTGTGATATGATAATTGTGAAGGGTTTTTATCTTTCTTTTGATGACGTAGATTTGAATTTTCGTGTCCTTTGTGGTCTACTGAGATGGAAAAATTATTCAAATATTGTTATTATTGTTTCTTTTTGAGTATTTGCTTAGTTCCGAAATTTATTATTATTATTTAAGATTATATTTTTATGTAAAATTAAATATAGACATGGCTTACTCAACAAAATAAAAAAAGTACATAAATCAGCAAGTGTAATATTCAAACCATATCAAATAGTCACATGCATGTCACCACATAAATAATCCATAAGGAATACCATGTCATATAAAAAATATAATTTCATCAAAGAAGATTTTTCATAACTTTAAGGCTGATTTTGACAAATTCGATTTAAATTGATACATTTATGTCACATTATCATATTTATGGTTGCTCTATCCACACATATTTTGCTCATATTTTTTTGTGTTTAAGGCATAGACACTAAAAAAATATTTTAAATGTTTTGTGATTTTCTTGTTGTTATAAAGATTTTTAGAAGATTTACATATTTTTGGAATTTCAAAATATTAATCCCTAGTATGACAGCTTTGATTCAGTCAAAAAAAAATTTTCTTTAGGGTGCGCATTTTTTGTAGAGCAACAACATTCTCGAGAAAATCGATTCAAGAATCCTCTCATATGACAACCGCCTCATCAATAAGACCATGCATAAAAGAATGTTGCAAGTAAAGCCAACAACAAAGAAAGAGATAAATAAATTTTTAAATTACCCATGGGAATTTCGCTCATGTCGCTTCAAGTCACTTCCAAATATCATTTTCACTGCAATTTAATTCTTTTCTTATTGTATGATTGTATTAGTGATGATGTTTTACTGTCATTTTTCAAGGGTCAATAGCAACATGATGACAAATAAAAATGAAAAGGGAGATGATGACTACAAATTGGTAATGAATAGGCAATTTGAGCAGCAATTGTTTGTAAGACTTCTGAAATGATCATCATTAATAATGTAATTTTGTCAATATTAAATCATATTTTTAATAAAAACTGTTTTGAGATTTTTTAAATTTCTTATAATTTTTTATTTTGAATACATTGTTGCAATTTACGGAATTTTTAAATGATTTTGTGACAATTGTGTGTTTGCATTAACCATCATTCAGTCGTTTCATGAATTCTTAATAAATAATAATCAACAGTATCAACTTTCCCATAATTATCCATATTTCTCGCAATTATCCTTCATAATAATCCATTAAATTAACTGTTTCGCTCAACAATCTCAATTAGTCGTGTCTCATGAAAAATTCATAAAGCAACAAATGTCACCGAAGTTGAATGGAAAGAAAAAAAGTGAAAGTAGGAAAAAATGTAAAAAAAATTCAAACAGATTTAAATAATTTTGTTGAAAATTTGAAGGAAATTTAGATTCAATTGGCAGTTGTATTTATTTTGTTATTTCTATTTGAATATTTTTTTTACTTCCAACAACAACAATTATTAATGTCAAATTATGCAAATATTAATTTAGATTTATGTAAAATGTTAGGGGTGGAAAATTGTCAGATGATGAAAAGGATTGGGGTTAAATTTGAAGATTTATTAGTGAGCACTTGAGATTTACGGATTTAAGTCTTTACAAAATCTCTGATTTTTATAAAAAAAACTCAAAAATCTTCAATATTTTTTTAAATATCCAAAAATTTATGTAAAAATAGCTCATTTTCCTCACTCCTTCATACTTATTAAAAATTCAACAAGTTGAACAATAAAAACAGCATGCGACTGCTCAGCACACACAGTACAATAACCAAAAATGACCTCAACTTCCCCTTGCACATTTTTTATCATCCCACACTGACAACATCAATTTTTGCGAAAAATTCAGGGAGAATTGCTTACTGCTGTGATATAAAAAAAGCAATTTATCATTCCATCATGTGTCGAGCTCTATTTTCTTGTGTTTCCTTTCTTTTTTATAACCAAACCTCAAAGAGGAGATGAAAATTTTCCTCAAAGGAGTTCTTTTGTTGCGAATTTGCTTTTTATTTGTTTTGTGTGCTGCTGCTGCTGCTGCTGCTATTTTATGCGATGACAAAAGAGTCTCGTTGATGGAAATAAAATTTGACAAGAATGAATTTTTGATGTTAAGTTGATACTGCGTTGTCTATGCTATTATTTTGTGAATTTTCAGGTGAATTTTACCATGTATGTAAAATTGGTTTTGTGGTTGTTGATCAACCTGTTTAGTCGCAACTTCGCGTCTTGGTCTCACATACACTTTCTCATCTTGTAATTCAGTTTTTTTTAGAATGAACAGAATTTAAATAAATTCGTTCACTAAATTTGACAAAACTCTGTAAAAAAAATCGAAATTTGTTGGATAAAAATTTATACCAATTTCAAAATTCAACGAGAAAGCAAAAAAATAACGAGAAAATAAACATTTTGATAATGAAAAGTAAATCAAAGCTCGAGTACACAATGATTTAAAATAAAACATTGAAATGAGAGAAAAAAAAATTATCAAAGTAAAATCTTCCTTTTATTTTATTTTAAAATGAGAATTTGAAAAAGCTACAAAAAAAGTAAAGCGCAGATTGGCAAAAAATGATACAAAACGAATGTAAATAAAGAAAATTGGAAAATCGAAATTCATCAAAGGAAAAATTAATTTTTGTACTCCAAAAGAGGAAGTGAAATGAGATTTTGTGTGTTTTTGTTTGTTTATTTGATGAAGAATTAAGGAAGGAATTGCAGGAGATGTAAAGAGGGAAAATTTTTGTAGTAAATGTAAATTAAATGAAGTTAAAATAAAGCGAATAAGAAGTCAATAACGATGGTAAAGATTGAGGAGTGATAAAGTGTATTAAAGTGGTAAATATGAGGAATTCATATGAATAGCATAGCCTCATATATGCAAAATTTCAGAATTTCTTGGTATTCATTCAGCATATAGACCAAAAATCCTTTGATATATTCATTAAAATACACGAGAATATCCAATTGTAAAACAAAATATTTCTATTAAAATAATGAACATATTGAATATTTCAAAGCCATAAATTTCCTTTATTTTCCCCTTTCTAGTTACTTCAAAAAATTTCAATTCACTTCAAACATGTTTGAGTTTAAAACAGTACTGCTCAACCTTTTTAAGTTCCACATTGTGAGTCAATGTGTAAAATCTAATGAGTACAGAATTGAAAACCAAACGAATCTAGTGTTCGCGGGGTATGGAGAAAAGATTTAAAGATTTACTAGGTATAACTATAATCACAAAAGTATAATATGTAAGCATACATGTTGCCCACAACTGCCTTAAACCATTGAATATTCACAGAGTACCAATACCTTAATAATGAAAGATATCCATTTCAATACACAAGCCACCACCAACACACAAAATTGAATTGAAAAAGAGCATTTGAAAAATGAAAAAAAAAAATCAACAATTCCATTTTCAATTCCTCATCAATTATTAACGAAGAGGTTTTCTTTTCCGACTGTAGAAGCAGCAGTAGCAACAAAAAGGGCAAAAAAATATTTGAAATGCCATCAATTTATTTGTTCGATAACAACAAAACCGCTGCAGCAGCAGTAACAAGAGCAGCTATAATCCCATAAGTGGGCAAATAAAAATTGAGAGAAGTGGAATAATAAAAAATAAATAAGGGCAATAAAAATGTTTTTCTGGCTTCATATTCTTCCAATTTCACAAAGTGACCAATAAATTTTTTCTTTCTTTAAAGAACTTATCGATTATTGATAAGAAGTTTTTTTTTTGAAAATTGAGTCCTGAATTTCATTTAACTTTAGACATGTGAATCTAAAAGAATCAAATTTGAAGCTTCACTCGACTCTAGTTTGATGTTACTTTTCACATTAATTTATTTTCTAATCAGATTATTCACTCACAATATATGTATTTTTCTTCATGCTTACTCATCAAATTCATAATGCAAAAATTACTTTTATTAAGACTAACTAAATATTTAATATGTCATCAGCACTAATGGCAATATAATTATGACATGATTATCATTTAATCCCTTACAATTATAAGATAAGAGTCCAAAATGCAGGGATAAATGAGATTGTGGTTCAATATTTCCGTACATTATTATTACTAGTACGACAGAACAAAACTTAGAAATTCTTACACCCCACCGCTCACCAATCCGTTACACAATAACCAACATTAATTCTTCATATAAAATATAATCAGAAAATGTAAGAAGAAAGGACGAAATGAGGGCAACAAAATAAGAAGTTGTAAGCAGATTATTATTGTAGCAACAAAATCCCTTCAAGGTGATATTTCTTCTCGTTCAGCATCACATTCTGAATGTTTAATCAGCTGAAATGTGACAATTGACAAATCATTAGATAATAATTCAAATTGACATATTTTTGCTAATGGCATTGATGGTATGATGCATGTGAAATAACAAGAATTTAGATGATAGGCTCCGTAGCTTCAATACAACATTGAATGAACTTCTGTTATCGGCAAGGCTTTGAAACATCAGTTGCTATGGACAAAAGTCTAGCTTGAAAAGCGGTTGTAAGGATTCAAGAAATGCACAAAAATAAAATAAATAAAAAATCTCGTCAATCAAATTTGACAATCGATAATTGAAAATCGTCAATAATTCAATTTTTTGTCGTGAGCGCCACATGAAATAAACAGGATGGAGGAAAAAGCGATGAAGACAGGAGGTACAGAAGGGATGAAAAGCGAAGTAGGAAAAGCAGTAATCGATTTAAGGCAATCAATCATGGTCCACTGATTGTATGTTTTTAGCTATCGATGCTCATTTTATTTATTTATTTTTTGTAATTTTTCAATTCTTTCATTTTTGTTCCATTTAAAGTATTTATTGATAACTTTATGATGATAGCTGCTTCTTTTCAATGGATTTAATAAAAGTCTTTTGATTGAGGAAACAAGTGCTTAAAATACATTAGGATGCTCCTTAAAAAAATATTTTGGACTACCATAAAATCTTCATCTTTAGTAAGATTGATACTTCGGAAATGAGGAAAAATTTTGCAAAAAGATTAAAAAATCCGCAGCCGGTAGGATTCGAACCTACGCTCCCAGAGGGAATCTGATTTCTAGTCAGACGCCTTAACCACTCGGCCACGACTGCTTAATGACATTTACTGTTGTATTTTCCATCACTATACAGTTAGAAATTTGCGACAAACTTTTATGGACTTTTCGTGACTTTGAAAAACTTGCGGTAAAATTGTATCTAAGTTAGAATAATTAGAAGCATCGAAATACAACTAAGTCACAGCAGTCGTGGCCGAGTGGTTAAGGCGTCTGACTAGAAATCAGATTCCCTCTGGGAGCGTAGGTTCGAATCCTACCGACTGCGAATTTTTTGACTTCTTCATAATTATTTTTTTTTTAGATCAACACTTATTTTGATGAAATAAGTTATGGCTTGTATTAGCCATGCTAAAAGACTCCTATTGGGTCAAAAGGGTCCGTTGAGTTCCAAAGATCCAGTAAACTTCAAAAAGGTCAAAAAGAAAATATTAATTATTTAACTTTAAGTAAATGCTCACATGCATATTACAGCTTCAAATTAGATTTGTACATCCCCCACCAATGCTTGACAAAACATGAAAAAATTAAATAAAATTGTTTTCAATTTTTGGCAGGAAATTACAAATTTTCTTTACATCCTTGTCAGCAAATTATTTTTAAATATTTAAAAATTCGATTTAAGAATTCAAAATGCAGTGAAGTCTTTAAAGTCACACAATGATTCCAGTCACATATTAAGGAATTGTTATTTTCTAAACATTCAATTTCTTCATGTACATCTAAATTCAGGCAGTATATTCACACAGACAAACTTGTTAATACTATAGATGTCAAGTGGATGATTGAACGGATCATTAAATACTCATCATTTCACACTTTCTATCCAACCGTCCCTTCAGTGTCTTCATCAATTCAAATAGGATATTAATGGTATGAGAAGCATCATTTAGGCATGAAAATTGCAACATTTCAAGCACCCACTTTATAATCAAGTAGGAAATTATCATTGAAAATGAGACCGGAATAGTTTTGCAAAACTTTTTATGTCAATAATCGAGGCCTGATCGATTACCGGTAATGATGATGATGATGGAATCGAATGAATATTAAATGAATTGGATGATGAGTATGGTCGTGGATGAGTGGTTGATATAATTGAAAATGAGACACTACGAGGAGAATGGGAATGATTTTTAAATGTGAATAAGGATGCAGTGTGCAAATGAGAATTCAAAGAACGTGGAACTTAGAAACAGAGAAAATAAGACTGTTGAAATTGTGAATAAATCCTTTAAAATTTACAATTCAACAGTCATAAAAAGATGAATTAACTGAAGAAAAAAATCAATTTCCTGTTTTTTCCATCAATAACTTTGTTACCTTCATTTCCTTTCTTCTCTTCTGTTTCTTGCCGTGAACATTTTTTCTTTTTTATTTACTTTCGTCATTATTTTTATTAATTTCTCAATTCTCAGCGTGATAAAGGAATGAATATAAAAAGAGATTTTAATCAAATAAAAAGAAAAAATTTATTCATGATAAAAAATGAAAAGAATAAAAAGTGGCACGATTGGAAATGTCGATTGCACGAAATTTAATTTATGTAAAAAAAAATATTAACAAATTGATGCAAAGAAAGGAAATAAAGGGAAAGGAAAATTAATTAGATTTATGGATAAAAAGAAAGTAAAAAAAATGTTGCAAAATAGCCTTTAAGAAAGGTTCTTTAATTTATTAATAATTACTATAGCTTAGGACATAAAACAGAGCATTCTTGGTCCAAAAAGTGGGAAAAAACATCACGTCTGATGTGTTAGATTAGTATTCAGACATAAAGTAAGTTAATCAAATATTCAATCAAAATTCACTCAAAAGTCTAAAATGTTAAAAATTTACAAATAGAAATCAAGCACAATTCATCAGCAATCTGAAATATATAAGGCAGAACTAATAAAAATAATTCAAATCACGACCCAAAAAATATGTTTTTCTTCCTACTCATTTGCTCCATTGTTCAAATAAAGAATGAAAAAATTCCATTCATCCTTTTAATCTTTTCCTCTTTTTGTTCTTCCTCGTTCATCTCATAATTATGTCTTCATTGTTCTTCTTCATTCTTTTACTTTTTTTTTGCATCATTCAGTTTTACTTCTAATATTTAATTCTTATAACAATATTGTCAATGATTATGAACATTCAATTGAACAATAAAACATGATAATAAGGTAAGGAAAAACAGCACTGAAGGGGGAGGCAAAATGTTGAAGAGGAAATAAGGAAGGAAAATTTGTGATGAAAAATAAATTGAGGGATAGAAAACATGAATATAAATATGGATGGGGGAAATTCCGAAGATTTATTTTTACAAAAATAGGAAGTAAAACATATTTAAGGAATTTTTATTGGTGTCATGTGTGGTTTGGAAGTCATGAGGTGGAATTAAGGTGTTCTTGAGTAGCAGAGAGAGACAGGTACCTAGAGAATGACAATGAGACATAATTAACATAAACAGATACAATAGGTGTAAAGAGATACAAAAAGTATAGGGAGATTAATAGAAAATCTACAAAGTAAAACAGGATCGCATAGAGGATTGAGCGACCACCACATCCACAATTAATCATCAATAGTGCACATTTATTTTTCCAATCAAAAAAATTTTAATTAAAACTTCCACAAGAAAAAAAAACTTTTCCATAAAATGATTGAAAAACGTATGTGAATCAACAAAGGCAATGTAAAAGCCCATGGAAAACTCATATAAAAGATGAGCAAATATGAAAGAAAAATGAAAGATTCATGAAAATTATGATAATATGCAAACACATCAAAAAATTATTCATCACATCAAATGTACACATGAAATGAAACAAAAATATAAAGTTGAATGTAGAAAGTACATAATAACAAAGCACAAATACAGACATATATACACAAATACACATCAAAGATCAAAGCTGATGAGAGCAAAATTTCCAAAAAGGGAAAAATGAAAACGAAAAAAATAATTGTTGATGGATGTTTTTGTGTAAACAAGTTTTTATGCTTTATGCGATGATTATCAATGCGGAAAAGGATTCAATGCCTACTGTATTGGAGGGTGCGACGACATCAACCGAGACATGTTTTCACAATTAATGAAATAATCTCTCACTGAAAATTGAAACATATTCGACGCTTTTCCTCATTTTCTTCTCATTCTTGTTTATTGCTTTAACTTCATTAGAATGTAAATTCTTTTTAATATGATAGAAGGAGGCCTAGATGTTAAGGGGGTGTGGAAATCTCTTTACAATTTAAAAGTGGCATCAGAAATGAATTTTTGCTCTTTTTCTGCAATTCACTCGTTGAATTTCTTCATATTCATGAGCTGTGGAATATTTTTTATGTGAAAGAATGCTTGTAAGTTAGAATGAAAATGCTATTTCTTTTAAATACGCGCATTATACTTTCATTAACATTCTAGACACCTTTTAAAGTCTTTTGTGGGTTTGTGTCATTTAGTATTTTTGTCATTTTCTGGACTTTGCCTCATGGTATCATCCTTCATCCTAGTATCAGTCGGTCTATCATGCATTCTTGAAAGACAAACTGCATTTATTTCAAATTTGATTCCTTTTTTAAAAACCTCACGAAAAGTATCAAATTAAAATTCATCGGATCGCTGACGATTAGGGCGATGAAAATTGTTCTTTATTTTTTCCGTAAATTGTCGTTTGAAATCGTGAATAATGACAAAGTTTTTTTTTTGTATAATAAGATAAAAAGTACGGATGACATGAAAATAATTGTCAAGTTGGTCTTTTCACATAAAAATGAAGTTTATCTCAAGTTTTTATGACAACTAACGAGATGGAATAAAAAATAAAAAGACAATTGAAATGTAATTGAGACTTTATTGTTGATTTTCAGTTGCATGTCCTTCGAATTGTAGATTTTTATAGTACATGGATGATTTACACTAAAAAAAACAACTAAATACCAAAAAAAATTTGACATTGAAGCATCAACGACACCTAGTTGTCAGAATTCAAAAGAAATTCTGTTTTATCTACAAACAAAAATTTTTCCACATTAAATTTTCAGAAATATTTAATGTCTAATAATTATTAAGATTATCAGTCAACCAAATTTTATACCCAAACACAGCAATTAAGTACAAGTGACATATAAAACTGAACTAAATTTTTGACAAAAATAATCACTTATTCATTGTTATTTTCGAGATATTGCTTAACATCACGTTTATTTTAAAGTATCCGAAATTTTTACAATGAATTTCTTATTTTTGCTCTTTGCAGCTTTCATAGTTTTCCGTAACGAATATCAAACAATTTATCTGAAAGACTTTCGCTGTGCCTTGAATGATGAAAAACTTCATGCAAATTCAACATGTTACACAAAACCAGGTCGAGATAACTCCACAATGCTGAATTTTAAAGTTTGGTCAAAAAGAGGTTTGAATAGCTTGAATGTAAGTAATTGTGGTTGTGTAGATAGTTTCATGATTATCTTAAACTTAATCGATAGATTAAAGCAATTTTAAAGTATAAATACGAGACGAACTATCGAGAAATTTTACATTCACCAAGAGTTGACTGGTGTCGATTCATCAGTGCAAATACCGTTGCAAATCGTCTATTCTGGATTGCTATGGATTTTATTAAAGGCGATGATAAATCGATGATGCATCCATGTCCTTATTTTGATCTTGTGCATGAAGATGTAAAAGTTCCAATGAATCGAATGATTGCAATTTTTCCACCTGGTGAATATAGACTAATTATTCGTATAGCTGATAGTGACGATGAAGAAATTTTAATGATTAATGCTACCTATGCAGTCTTGCCATCGAAAAATAGCCCAAGCTAACCATTTTTGAGATATGATTTCAGGCAGATATGGAAGTCTGACCAACACGGGAAGGATTGAATCCTTTGGGTGCATGCTGGGTTTGTTTTATCTTTAGGTGGCACCCCAAATGTTCTTAATATTTTTGAAATAAAATTTAATTTTTTATATTTAGGCAATTTTTTTAGCAAAATTTATTTTTTATCCTACAAAAATTCAATATAATTTCTCATCATTTCCGTTATCTTTTCAAAACTTTGATAAATGTATCTCGAGGAACTTGAATATTTGCAATTTGTCTCATTTTCTTTTTTCCTTCTGCTTGCTGCTTTAAGAGTTTCTTCCGTCTTGTCACATCTCCACCATAAAGCCACTGAGTGACATCCTTCCTGAATGCTTTAATTGTTTCTCTGGCAATAACTTTACTTCCAACACATGCTTGAATTCGAATTTCAACCATTTGTCTTGGAATTAGTTCCTTTAATTTTGCAACTAAGCTTCTAGCTATCTGATCTGAACTTCTGACATGACAGATATTGGATAACTCTTCAACTGGAGATCCATTGAGAAGAATTTCTAATTTTATTAAATTTGTGCTTACATATTCGTGTTCTTCAAAGTCAAATGATGCAAATCCACTTGATAGACTTTTAACCTGATCATGGAAGTCGATGATGACTTCATTTAATGGCAGGATGTACTTTAATAATATTCTATCGTGATCTAAATTTATTGATTTTATTTGAACGCCTCGTTTTTCAACACAAAGTCCAATAATTGCACCAACATATTTAGCTGGAGTTATCAAGGTTGCCATGACTGTTGGCTCAAAATATTCTGCAACATGCTGTGGATCTGGAAAATGTTTTGGATTTGAAATTTCAATTTGATTCTTGCCATTGTAATGCTTAAGGATTCCTTTAATGTCCAAAATTGTCATTTTGTATGTAACATTTGGTGCTGTGATTATGGGTAATGATTGATGTTCCTGTTCAAGTCGTTGAACGAATACTTCCAAATGTAAAAGTCCTAAAAATCCTAGTCTAAATCCATGACCAAGTGCTGGTGATGTATCTGGCTGAACTGTTACACAAGAGTCATTTAAGACTAATTTTTCAATTGCACTTTTTAATGCCAGGTGCTGTGACTGGTCTTGTGGATATATTCCTGTAAATAGTATGATATTTGTGATTTTGAATACAAAAATTTGTTATGTTCTAAGCTAGTCAAATGATCAACAAACCTGCAAAAACCATTGGTTTAAGTTTTTTGAACACTTCAAGTGGCTGAACAGGAGTTCCTTTTAAATAATAAGTATCCCCAATAATAGCTTCCTGACTATTTCGCATGTTACATCCAATAAGACCAATTTGTCCTGCAACAAGTCGATCAACTTTCCTCTCTTCTGGAGTTAGAAGGGATAATGACCTTACTACATATCCCTTTCCATTCTCACATGACACAATTTCTTGATCAACATGAATCTCTCCATCCTTAATAAACATAAGGTTCAATGCGCCTCGATATTTGTCATACCAACTGTCAAATAAATGAGCACGAAATGGTAGGTCTTTTGACGATATTGGAGGTGGAATTTTCTTAACAACATGTTCAAGGACTTTATCAATTCCAATGCCTAATTTGGCCGAGATCTTCAAAACATCATCTGGATCAATGTTGAGCATCATAAGTAGATCTTCAGTCACTCTTTCTGGATCTGCATTCTTTAAATCAATTTTATTTATGACTGGGATGATTTTGAGATTTTTTGATGTCGCAAGATGATAATTGGCAAGTGTTTGTGCCTGAATTCCATGATTTGCATCGACAAGCAATAAGGCACCTCTCGATGCTGACAGGCTTCTTGCAACTTCATTTCCAAAATCTACATGACCAGGTGTGTCAATCAAATTTAAGAGATAGACTTCATTTTGATATTTATGAAGCAAGGATACACAATTAGCTTTGACTGTAATTCCTCTTTCCTGTTCAACTTCCAGCATATCCAGCACTTGTGATTTTCCACTTCCTTTCTTTAAAGCACCAGTAACTTCCATTAATCGATCTGATAATGTACTTTTACCATGATCAACATGTGCGATTATTGAAAAATTTCGAATATTTTCTGTTTTTACATTTAAGTAGTTGTTTATGTCATCTGTCAAGGTCTCATATGATGAATACTTTCTAGTTATTCCTATTAGCTTTTGAAAGTTTCTATGATGATTCCTTAAAATTATTTTTAACATTTTTCTTAAATTTTTTTCACTAAATTGACATTGTTACTGTGACTTGTTTTGAAAATATTGAAATCTTTCGATCAGCTGATTGGCATAAGTTATGTTGTTAGGTGTAGTTGTGGACCCTGCAGTAAACAAAATTTTAATATACCGACAAGTCATTTCATACCGTTATGAGACTTGAGATAGAAACGCATTTAGCGTCCTTTGATATTTTTAACACATGACATTCCGACAAACCAAAACTCGTAATGCTTGTCATAATTTTTAGCATTAAACTGCATTATCGACATGAAGGCCAAACAAACAAAATAAGTTTGTTTCAAACATTTTGTAATAATTTTAGTGCCTTAAATAACTTAAAAGTTGAAAATAAGTCAACCAACAATGCGTGCAGTACCCAAGTGGGTTGAAAAGATCCACGAACAAAGTGACCGGAGTGATATAACAAGGTAAAGTATGAAAATATTTCAAATTAATTTTTGTGCAATATTTTTCATAATTTCACTCTTAGCATTCATGCCACCTGCTTTCATCCAGAAGCACTACAATTAATTGTCGGAGCAGGTGATAAAATTTTAGTCTATGATGCTTCAGAAGCGAACTTAATTGATACGCTAAAAGGTAAGGAAAAAAATCAATAAATCCATTAATATTTTATTCACAAAAAATTTTTTTTTTAAAGGACACAAAGACACAGTTTACTGTTTAGCTTACAGTAAGGATGGTAAACGATTTGCAAGTGGATCTGCTGATAAAACAGTTATCATCTGGACTCAAAAACTTGAAGGAGTTCTAAAGTATTCACATAATGAGGGAGTACAGTGCCTTGAATTTAATCCAATAACTCATCAGCTTGCTAGTTGTGCAATTAGTGACTATGTTTTTTGGTCAGCAGAACAAAAAAATGTTCAAAAGTTCAAAATTCAGGCCAGAGTTAATTGCTGTTCATGGACAAACGATGGACAGTACATAGCACTTGGCTTAGCAAATGGAATTATCAGCATTCGTAACAAACTTGGCGATGAAAAAGTCAAAATTGACAGAGGAAAGGCACCAATTTATGGAATCCAATGGGCACCACCAGCTGTAAATGCACAAGGTCCAACAGATGTTTTAGCTGTTGCTGATTGGAATCAAATGCTGTCGTTTTATACCATTGGCGGTCAAATGATTGGAAAGGAACGTCCATTAGGTTTCGATCCGTTATGTCTGAAATTTTTTACTGACGGAGAGGCTCTTGTTGTAACTGGATGTAATAAGCAGCTAATATTATTTACGCGTGATGGCATTCGTGTTGGAACTTTAGGTGAGCTACATGACTCATGGATTTGGAGTGCATCACCGCATCCTCATGGTACTGGTATAGTTGCTGGATGTCAAAATGGATATCTTGCTTTCTATAATCTTGTATTCAATACTGTACATGCCTTATATAGGGAACGTTATGCGTATCGTGAAAATATGTGTGATGTCATCATTCAACATTTGGTGTCAGGCCAAAAAGTACGAATTAAGTGTCGAGACTTGGTCCATAGAATTGCAATTTACAGACACAAGTTGGCAGTTCAGTTACCTGAACGTGTTGTTTTGTATGAATTAAGTTCTGCTGATAACCAACCAATGCATTACAGAGTCAAGGAAAAAATTTCAAAAAAGTTCAATTGCAGCTTGCTGGTCGTTTGTGCTCAAAATTTAGTATTATGTCAAGATACGCGTCTACAAAGTTTAGATTTTAATGGTGACTTGCAGAGAGAATGGATCATGGACTCATATATAAGATACATCAAAGTAACAGGAGGTCCAGCAGGACGGGAAGGTCTCATATTTGGCCTCAAAAGTGGACAAATTTGGAGGATATTTCTTGACAATTCATTGCCAATTTTGGTTACTACAGTTTTATCTCCTGTACGATGTTTAGACTTAAATGCATCAAGAACTAAATTGGCAGTTGTCGATGATTCTGGACGAATGATTGTAAGAGACTTGACTACAGATACATTACTTTATCAAGATACAGGGGTAAATTCCGTTGCATGGAGTACAAATTTAGAGTCAATGTTGTGCTATTCACACACAGCTGGTGGCCTAAGCATTCGTGTTGGAACGATGCCTGCAAAAAATCCTCAAAATATGATTGGTGTTGTTGTTGGATCAATTGGAGCTACAGCATTTTGTTTGAGAGGCAATATTATGTCAATTGTATCATTGGCACTAAGTGCAACACTCTGGCAATTTGTTGAAGCGAACCTGTTTGAGGAAGCATATCAAGTTGCATGTCTTGGTGTCACAACAAATGATTGGGAGGCACTAGCACAAGCTGCATTAGATGGACAAAATTTTAAAGTTGCACAAGATGCCTTTGTAAAGACTAGAAATTTACCGTGGCTGGAATTTATCAATGAAATTAAAGTGAGGCAAAGACATGGAGATGTAACAAAGGAACTGATTCAGGCAGATATTTTGGCATTTGCTGGAAAATTTAAGGAAGCTGCTCGACTCTATCAAAAATGTGGACACAGCAATAAAGCAATTGCAATGTATAGTGACTTGAAAATGTTTGATTTGGCTCAACAGTTTATCAAAGAAGATGACGACAGTGGCGATAAGAAGGAATTGGTGAAAAGGAAGGCTGAATGGGCATGTTCAGTTCATGAGCCTCGAGCCGCTGCAGAATTATTACTTAGTGCCGGAGAAGTTGAAAGAGCTATTGAAATAGTTGCTGAACAAGGATGGACAGATTTACTTTTGGACATTGGACGAAAACTTCAAGCGAGTGAAAAATCGTCATTGGAACTGATTGCATCGCATTTAAAAATATTAAAAGCACTACCATTGGCTGCAGAAATTTATAGAAAATTGGGTGAAGAAGCTCAAGTTGTTCAGCTTCATGTTGAGGCTAGAGATTGGAACGAAGCATTTCGACTAGCTGAACATTTACCTCAAATTTTACCAACTGTGCATTTACAGCATGCTCAATGGCTTGCAGATTCTGATCAATTTATTGATGCTCATGAGGCCTATGTCATGGCTGGAAAACCTAAGGAAGCCCACATATTATTGAAAAATCTTGCAGACTGTGCAGTTAATGAGGAAAGATTCCTTGATGCCAGTTACTATACCTGGTTGAGAGCTAAGCAGCTCCTGAGAATGATGGAAATGAATCCAGACGATACAGCACCTTCACACATTAAGGAGTTCAAAGTACTGTTGCAATTATCATCAATTTACTATGCATACTCAACAATCCATTCGTACTTACGAGAACCATTCACAAGTTCTCCACCCTTGAATTTATTCAATACAAGTAGATTTATTGCTAATCAAATAGCAAGCAGTGTCCCACCTAAAGGTCTAAGCATGTTTGCTGTTTACTATACACTCTCAAAGCAAGCAAAAGTCCTTGGTGCTAATAAGCTTCATCTACAAATTAATAACAAATTGCAGTCACTAAAAGCTCCAAGTGGAATTCAGGAACAAGTTGATATCAATATTATGAACTCGAGAGCAGCAAGTGGAGGCTTTAGTGATCCCGAAGAACTTTTGCCAATGTGTTATAAATGCTCAAATTTTAGCATGCATTTGAGTGGCAATCAATGCTCAAATTGTCAACAAGAATTTATTTTTTCGTACGTTTCATTTGAAATTTTGCCACTTGCTGAATTTTATCCTGAAACGGACATAGATTCAGAAGAAGCTGAGAGATTATTGATGACACCACAGAAGGAGGACTCGATAGATCCATTTACAGAGACAATAATTCATGATGATATTGGTGATTTACTACCACTTACATTGAATCGCGAGTCACTTCGTGCAATTGATCCGAGGAATGTCATTTTGGTCAAATGGCCACTTCCAATTGGAACTAAATATTACAGAAACTTGTTGCCTGAATTGCAAATAACTGTTTGTCCTGGATGTTATCAGGCATTTCATTCTGAAGATTTTGAGTTGCAAGTGTTACAAAAGGGATCATGTCCATTTTGTAGAATGCCAGAGGAAAAACTTTTTAATTCTTATTAGAATTCTGAATTTATTAATAGATCAAATGTTTAAAATTATATGAAATTAGATCAGAACTTTTAAAATGTTTTATAGATGATAAGTAGCACATTAGGTATTCCGTCCACAAACGATGATGTATGTGATTTGATGTACTCGTAAAACTGATTTGAGATCTCAATAAATTTTTTAGTATTTCTTGCACCTAAAGAAGCTGATTTTATTTTATATTATTCTTCTAGATATATATAGAATGTTTTTCTTATTTAAGATGCAGGGATGTATTTGGGATTTTATTTAAGAATAAAGAGATTTTTATGATTTTTGCATCAAACTTGACTACGTTAGAATGTTGATGTTCTAGACTAATACGCCGCTGTAATTCCATTAATTTATACAATCAGCATCATTAGTTTTCTGAAAATTTAAAAGACATGCAACCAAAACAGGAATGATTTTTATCAGTGATTTAATTAAAAATTCCTTTATATATCCAAATTTTATTACGAACACATTCCTATACAAATAAACGATCAAAAAAGTTTTGAAATACAAAAAATAAAATTAAGGTGATATAATTTGTCTATTTTTTCCTTCATCTGCATTATTATTGTTATTGTTATTGTTCTCAACTCTTCGTTTTGGCTTCAGCAAATATGCTTTCAAAAAGAAATGTGAGAACAAGATAATGTTGAGTATGAAATTAATCACAATGGCATAATTGAGATTAGACTTTTCACACATTGTTATTGCTATACATTGTACTAGGATCAGGAAAAGTTGGACAATTTGAATCACTGTGATGAATGGCTTGATTTTATTTGTAATCTTAAAGAATCGCTTGTAAGAGCTGAAGAAGTAGTAAGCATACATAATAATGTGAACATATGAGTTGATGACAGCGATAAACATTTCCATTCGGCCTGTAAGGAGAATATACAAAACAAGACAAAATCAATAAAAAATGTGCGAAAAATTTGAATATGCAAATTTTGATCAATAGGAAAATTACATAAAAAA
This sequence comes from Chironomus tepperi, assembly GCF_022539635.2. NCBI lineage: Eukaryota > Metazoa > Arthropoda > Insecta > Diptera > Chironomidae > Chironomus > Chironomus tepperi. The sequence continues at coordinate 166,732 of NW_027226156.1, forward strand.
TTGAAGATTTTTGAAACAATCAAATTCTTTATTAAAATAAGCCTAGCAGAAAATATTATTTCGTAAATTTTTACGCAGCAAAATATTTTTTTTCATTCACGTGTTTAAAATATTTTTGGTGAATCTAAATGACGCGAAAATGAATGTAGATTTCAGATTAGTCTAGACTAAATTTTATTGTGCCACACCTTAAAATTATGAGATTCAAGAGAATTCAATTAAGAATTTGATCTGATTTTCAGATCATTCAACTTAGGATGTGAGAATGTATTGGAGTGAAATTACGATTAAGTTTGATTATTCACAATTGTTAATTCCGTACTTGCATAATTTTGATGATTCTATTGTGCCAATATCGACGACATTAGAATTAAATGTCAAAACTCTTGCTTTATTTGATCAACCAATTTTATAGATTTATCAACTCAATGAAGTAATCTTGATTAATAATGGATTTTTATTATTGAGTTGGGAAGATCGCAAAATGAAAAAAATATTTTGACTTTTACAGACTCTAAGTCTAATGAATATAAAAGACTTTAACGCTCGACTACGTGAATTTTTTGCTTTTAAAATAAAGTTGATAGAACGGTTAACGTAGAAGATATCAAACTGGCGATGAAGAGTTCAATATATCTTCAAGGACAGTAAGCACGTGATTCATTGAAATCGAAAAAAATTTATAAATACCTCATATTATAATCAAGATATATAGAAGTTCCGGATAATAAATCTAGTTTATGAAATGCCAAAATTGTGTTTATATAATTTGCATGAAGCATAAAGCAGACACGCATGCTAATGATAATCTTTAAATATTCTAATATTACGCATGGATCAGACACTAGACATATTGCATTACTTGATTCAATAAAATGATAACATTACTTGATGTTCACTATTTTGTCTTCTACGTGATATACTGATAGAAAGTCAACCTTTGCTTTTTTCAACTTAATGGAACATCCAAAAATCTCAGCAAATAAGCTGAATCACGCGTTGTCATCAGAATAAAAAATACATCTATCTACATTATTTTTTTTTTAATTTTTATGGAACTGCTTGCTATTTTTCTTGAATTTTTAATTCGAGTCAGAATCGGAAAATGAGATTTATGGAATTGATAAACATGAACTTCTTCTTTTTTCTCCATAAAATGTGTGTCTGACGACTGAGTTTTTAGTTGGGGTAAAAAAACTTAGAATTTTGATAAATGCCTATATGGAAATATTATAGTCATTTGAATAAATTTAAATAATTTTTTTATCATTGGACTAGATAGATAACGTGAACATTTTTTTTAAAAAGAAAATTTCTGAAATTTTGATCGAAAAGTGAGAGTTAATCTGAAAATTGTGAACCAACTAAACATCGAATTTTGGGAATTTTTATTGGATTTGTTAATCAAAAATATTTGTAGATGAATATAAAAATATTTGAAGAATATCAATATTCAATGACGGTTATAATATGGGGGTTTCTTGGACAAAAATAATTCACACTAAGTTTTAAAAAATAATGTAAGAAATGACATTCTCGTCATAGTAATTGATAAGTAAACGACCCCAAGAGCACTCACATTGAGTTGAATCATTTTTGACATAATTGTGTGATTTTTTTAAGTAATTTATTTTTTGCTTTTCAAGGAAAAGTATCTATCAGTGCTAAATGTTGAATAATTTTATGCTATGTTAAGTCGATTTAGCGAAAAGTTCAATTTTTAAATATACCAAATTTAATTGGAACAATTTCAATTGTAATTTATTATTAGTAATATTTACCTCCACGATACTTTAGGAAAAGCCAACATAACGCAATGGTGCTAATATGATGATACACATGGAGTATAGAAACCTGTGAATGAAATATATAAAAAGCAAGTTAACACAAAGTAAATTAACAAAATCAAATGTCGTTGAATTATTGATCATTAAATTATAAATCTTTAAATCAGTTAAACAGTAGACTAATCCAAACAAAGAATAATATTCTATATAAAATTTAATAAGAAAGGGCGAAGTGGGGTCAAATAAAATATGAAGTTTATCAGATAATTATTGTTGAAACTAAATCTATTCAAGGTGACTTTTCTTCCTATTCAACATCACATTCTAATTGTTTAATCAGCAGTAATATGACATTTGACAAATCCTTAAATGGTAATTAAAATTAACATATGTTTGCTAATTACATTAATGGTATGATGCATTTGATATAACAAGAATTTTGATGGGATGATATGAAGTTTCAAAATAACATTAAATGAAACTCTGTTATTCACAAGACTTTAAAGCTTCAGAGTTTAGTTGCAATAGACAAAAAATCCAAATGCACAGTAACGAAATAAATAAGTATAAAGAATCATGTCAATCAAATTTGAATCAATCAAATTTGTCGTGAATTTAACATTTAGGAGAATGCTTGATTATTGAGACTTTACAAACTGTGGTCAACTAGAGTTGTTAAGTTGTTATGATTATCAACCGAGGTTTTTCTATGAATTGGATATTCTAACCAGCTGATAAATTTACATTCTCAGCACCGATTTAAAAGCGAAAAATCATGCAGATGAGTATACGCTTAATACGTAAAATTTTTTTGTTATTATTTGATGAGAACAAACATAAAACAGTGACATCATCATTTCCCTTTCTGGGAGATAAACAAAGTCATAAAAAATATTTAAAGTCAATAAGAATTCACGTTTATTTTTCTAAAAGCATTGAATTAAGAAATTAAATCAACAAGACGGGTCACTTCCGATATTATATCATAAATGCTTTGTCATTGTTTTAATTTTGTTTTCTTCCAATATTAGCTTGACAAATTGATCATTTAGAGATTTGACAATATTTACTAAATTTTGTACACATTTGAGTAAGTCATTTACATGCTGTGATTTATTGACTTTAAATTTGAAGATTATTAACTTGAAAATTAAATCTAAGTCAAATGATTTTATCATTTTAATATTAATATTTTTTAAGCAGGATTTTAAGCTATTTTGAGAATTGACGATGACATCTGACTTTATTAATATTATAACAAAAATTTTAACATTACCTAAATGTCATTACCTAGAACTCATATTATAACGAAACGTCTTATACGATTAATTTTGCATAATATGATTAAATATATTCATTTTAAAGTCTTAAGTAAAATTGCTGTGACTTGTTCTATTGAAGATTTGATGTTTGGCTTGTTAAAAAATAAAATAAAAACATGGACTCTTGGAATCAATCATGATTTGTCGCAATCCATCAATGTTTTTTTTTTCATTTAATCATAAGATATTTTGCGAAAAGTCGCAATATTTCGATTGTTGTGCTAAGGTTTTTAAAAAAAAATTTAAATATCAAAAACTCGTAAGAATTTTTAACCTAATATTTTGTTTTCTGAGAACAGGAATTGACAGGGGTGTAGCCAGAAAATTTTTTGAGAAGGGTTTTGGTTTATTTTTTGTAGATCGCAAAAATTTTGGGGGTTTTAAGATCTTTTAAGGGATATTCCGAAACTATGGAAGGAAAGGGGCTCCTTTTGAACACCCAGAAACCTCTGTGAGTATGGCTTGGAAACAGATCTACACAAGTTTTTTTTGCAATAAAAATATTCTTTCAATGGATTCAGTTATCAAATGTTTCGATTCCTGTTTCGAAAAGTCCAAAGAGTTTCAGGAGGTAAGGAATAAATGAGAAGGAGATGAAAAACAAGTTTGCTTTTCAAGAATTTGAATATTCTTATGGGTAAATAACACATATCTTGCATTGGCTTTTTAAGACGAAATCTTATTTTGTTCTTAGTTTATAAATTAGTAAATAATTTTTTTTTGTTGTTTCGAATTAATATAAATGAAGATTCAAAAGCGATCCTACATTTTATTGACATTATGATTAAACAATTCCCAACACAATCACTCAAAACGACTTAACTTGTGAAATATTTCCTTAAGTCATGGTTCTATTGTTTCGCACTACTATAAAACCCACCCATATTCAAAATGTGGCTTCTTTATACTTCATTTGATTGCCTTGTTAAGCAACATAATAATTATCCATGTCAGAGATCGATATTCAGTTGAATAAAATAAACTAAAGTCAAGTCAATAATATTCGATTTAATGAGTCTCAAGTCATGTAGAGTCAAGTCTAATCTTAATTTTAATGATTCACTTTTAAGATGATTTTCATAATTTAGGTGCTAATAGTTTAATTGCTAACTCAAAAATAAAATTTATAATAAAAATGCTCACCTGATTATACTTCTTTCTTAAAACGAAGAAAACTGTTTCGACTAATTCTAGCAATCTTAGCAACATGAACAAATATCCATCAATATGGAATCTGACTAAAGGCAAAGATACTGATACATCGTTAACTCCAACAGGATTTGGACTTAAAATACATTGGGAAAAGGTGAAAAAACTATAGCCGTGGATGAAATGTGCAGCAAGAACGATATACGTGCAACAGCACACTTGGAATATATTGTATAGTTTTAAGAGGTCTTCAAGGTCAAATGGCGGTCTATCTTTCATATAAACTCGTCCAATCTTAAGGACGAAGATCAAATAAACAGTTATGATTGCCAAAATAGGATATGGTGTGTGCATCATTGGAAACATATCCATGTAGAAATCTGTTAAAAAATTAGATAAATTTATTTTAATTTTATTTTGTTGTCATCTTCTGGAGTTGGCCAGAAGGTTGATCATACTTGAGGTATGAACAGGAAATTATTTTAACTGTTATCTTACATTTTCCAGTCCAATTGAAATTTACAATTTCATCCATTTTGATTGATTTTCTTTAAATTATTTTTTATTCTCACTATTATCAGCACGTGTTTACTTGTTTATTTGTAAAATTTAAAAATTCAAAATCTTTAGATTTGAAAAATAAAAACTTAAAATTTTAAACTTTTACTTTCATCAATTTTTCCTCACAAAAATTAAATTTATTCAAATTTGATTACTTTTAAAAAAATTTAAATCAAAGCAATATTTTAGCTTTTGGATCTAGACTTCCTATCTCATCGACGGCTACCACAAAACTCGCGACACTACAAAAATTATTTTCTGCAGAACATTTAGTCTCCAATGTCCACTAAAAGAAAAAAGAAAATATTTTTTTGTATAAACGTTCGCATTTCATCATTTCGTCGACTAATTTTCGACAACATTTTTGAGAGGAAGAAAATGTGTTAAAGCATTAAGAAAATAAAAAAGTCTCAATCTTCTGTTTTGGCAATGCAAACTTTAAGAGAGTTTAAGATAACATGAGAAAAGCATAAAGTCTCTTAAAAATGCCGGTATAAAAATTGTTGAGAGAAACTAAAAATTGTCAAACCAGTTTCTAGTGCCGATAAAAAATTTTGCGGATCAATAAACTCACTTATTTTTGGTTCATAAATTATTCATTTTTAAGCTTAAAAAAGGTCTCATCTTTAAGTTTGAAATCTAAGCATGATTTTCAGATTTTTACTTGACTTTTTTTTAAATACTTAACATAATAAAGATAAATTTATTGGTCTATATAGCAATATTCAATTATATAAAGTCACATAAGTTGAATTTCGAGCGGATGTTAAGTAAGTACACATTGCTCTAAATCATCTTCATCTATTTGTAAAAACTAGAAAATTTCTTCTATTCATCCACTTATATGTGAACAAAAATAATTCGAGTTATTGATTTAACAGTTGTTGTATTTTATTTCTTTTATTTTAACCATTTAGTAACTTCAACAAATATTTCTCATAAAAATTTAGAATAAAGTTTTGAATTAAGCACGTGAGTCGAATCTAGTTGACAAAAATTAATATAAGTCGACTTCAAGCTTTGTTAATTAAGGAGACGTGCTTTTTCCATGTCCTGGTCTGTGATCTCCAATAACCATTTGAGAATCAGCCAGGAGCTGACTTCTTGTATCAAGAGCACTGAACAAGCTATTTATTAGAGAATTTAATTCTATTAACATGTCATATAAACATGATAATGGCGATGATGGGTTAGTAACACTTCCATCAATTACACTGTTGATGTAATCACTTGTACTGCCAGTCAATAAAGCGGCAGCATCAATTGCACTCTGCAATGTAGGAATATTTTCATCCATCCATGAAAAAACAATCATATTCAATTGTTCATGATAGTCCTCTGGTGGGATATACATATTGACTGACAGTAAATTATCAATTGCATCAGTGAATGCTTGATTTAAGGATTCGACAGTTTGGTTGTAAGTTACTTGAAACGTTTCAACATAATGCTCACAAACATCATGGGGTGAAGCACCAGCATCAGTAACTGGAAATTGATTATATAAGAAATTTTTCAAAATGTTTCAAAAATTCAATTTTACCATCAATATTGGCGAATGTTGCCAAACTCAAGAGTAAAAATATATTTCCTTTCATTGTGATCTTGTTGCTAAATAAGTTATATTTTTCCAGGATGTCAAGGGACTAGTTGATTGTTGTATATCTGACTGATTTAGACTGATAAGAATCTTTCTTTTTATACTTAGAAATGCTTTAAAAAAACCTTGACTTTGAACGTAAAATGCAGTTTTATATATTTTTGTCCCAGCGATTGGTTACTTGATAAACATTTTGCAGTATACACCAGTATACACTATACCTGACAACGAAGTTCTATTTTTAAAACTCATGTGTTAATGATACTGACTAGAGTGTAAAACTAGACTAATATATGGACTAGAATGATGAATCAGATTGTGTACTAAAGTATATGCCGGATTATGGACAAAACTGTAGATTAGAGTATAGATTAGGATTGCCTGGGATGTAAAAATTTGTTCTATAAAACAATCTTCTTATGCATGATGCACGTTTAATTTGTTTTAAACAAAACTAATTATTTTTATGATGAACACAAACGTGGTTTTGAAAAGATTTACTAGATTTTTTTTCCAATTATTTTATTTTATTTAATCAGATGCGCAACTTTTGTTCTCGAAAATAAAAATAATATTAAAGATTTTTGTTTCAAATATTCAAATATTTATTGATAAATAAAATTAATTAAACTTTCTCAATTGATACAATTATTTTAAAATAAAAATAAAAAAATCTTTAATTTTTTTTTTCTACCTTACAACACTTAACATTTTAAATTGTTTTACATTTATAGACGAAAAGTGTTCACACGTCAGGATTTCTATAATTAATTGGGTCATTTTCAGGACCCCGAACATTAATTCCATAGCTACTTGTCGTGCTTGCAGTACTCATCATACTCTGTGTCATGTTGCTTGTTGACGCTGTTGTTCTTGTGCTAGAACTTGGCGTTTGTTCACTATCTTCAATTTCTACTATCCTATATCTTTTATTGTTCTTTCCAATGGCTTCTGTTCGATATTTTTGACTGCTGTCTCTTGATGATCCATAAGTAGATCCATAATTTTGCTGTTTCACTCTCGTCACAGCCACAACCCTCGACTCGTAATTACTCGGACTTATGAGTCGATCATTTTCAGAATATTGAAGGTAACTGGGCTGACTTCGGAACGTTCCAGCTATTCGATCACCAACAACACCAAAGTGCTCAGAAATGTCTTGACGAACGTCATCAACATCGAGTGATGAGATGAAATTTTTGAACCAATTTCCATCAACATCCACGTCATTGATTTGGAATGTTTTATATGGAAATGAATATTGGTGGGCTAGAGCTGGAAAATGAGAAAAAAGAGGATTTTATTAAATTGAAAATGATGCTTTAAGGTAACATCGTAGAGTCAAGCTAACTAAAGTGAGCAAAGTAGATTTGCGTCAAGTTGAACACTATTTAACTGCATTTAGCTAAATATATATTGGCATGTAAAACTTACCAGCAAAAAACATTTCAATACAAATAAGAAAGTTTTGAAGTCTTGATGAGAACAACTGTGTATCATCATTTGAATCTAAACTGAATATGTCAGTTATGATTTTGTAGTTTACTAAAATATTGATGAGCACACCTTGACTGTTGAGGAGAGAAAAAGTATCATCATCTAATTCTGCTTATATTTATGATTCTAACTTACATGAATGAGAAGAATATGACACTTTTAATGCACAAAAATTTTGGTAATGGTTTCATTGGCTTTAGTTCCTCCTGTTAAAATTTAAAAATATTAATCAAATTGTTCATAGATTTGCATTTTAAATTCCTTACATAATTTGCTTTATAGAATAGTACGAGGCAGTACATAGCACAAAACTGTGATAAATTATTAATCTGGAAATATTCAAAAATGTATCAGTCTAAAGGCTTGTGTTAGGATGGTACGTCTCTGATTGATACTTACAGCTAATGTATAAATATATGCATTTTTGAATGAGAATGTTGACTCTCCATATACGCCATTCAGTTGACAAATAATTTCGATTATTGTAGTTAATGGTCTCACAATCTGAAAAAAAAGTATTGATTACTAAATGCTTTTGCAGTTTACAAAACTATCAAGAATTTAAAAGGTATTATCTATTCATTCTCTATATTTTTCGCCGATAAGGGTCATAAAAATATAAACATCAAACTGCAGTTAGTATGAAACATAAAAGTTTAAAAAGTCACGACTCGGAAAAATAAACTGATAATCCAGTCAAGGTAAATAGTGTCCTAAGCTACTAGATACTATAGGATAGTATGGACCCAAAAGAATGACATCCTAGAATAAATTGTTAATCAACAATGATGTATATGAGTGCGCAAATCAATTTGTCTGTCACTTCGGCATCATTTTTTTCAGTGATAAGAGCTATATCGGTGAACCGTTGCATCATTATCATTTAGAAAAAATGTGTCAAATATTTTTAGAAACAATAAACAAAAATGATTCAGCAAATCTTTTACATTCGGGAATTTAGAATTTTCAATCAATAACACAGCAATTGATTTACCCATAATATACATATGCTTCTAGATTCAATATAACCCTTATGACCTTTATTAATTATGTCTTATCAAGTTTCAAGTCATACATCATTGATTTCGAATGCACTTAACAAGACCTTTTAAATTATATAAAATATTGCGGTTTAATACTCACAGTATATTGTAATATTCCATGTTTACAATTATGAACTAACTCTCTTCCCATTCTCCATGGCTTTAGGAAACACAACGGAAAGAAATGATAAACTTGAGGCTTGTATTGGAGTGCAATCACAAAATCCATCTCTAAATTAAGGAAATTAAGTAGATATCTCATAAAGTTGTATATCACATAGGCCTCGTATATTTCACGCAATGCATCTACATATAATGAGTATGTTGGATAAATGAGACCAAAGAGAGCATCCAGGCTGTAGACTGGAATCATCATAATGATTCGAATAATATGTTTCTGAAATTAAATGAAAGATTAATAGAAATAGGTCAGACAGGAAGAGTTTAGATTTATCAGGATTACAACAAACAAGGGTATGCAACTAGAGAGGGGTATGTAATGTTATATAACGTAGAAAGGGGCGTGCTATTTCAGTTTATCTCATAATTATTTAGCAAATATACAATCAATTTATTTATTTTCAATCTACATATGGACTTCTTCTTGCTAATTTTCAGTCGTTAAGAAGCCTTACAAGAAATTTTCTTTGCTTTCCACTCTTTACTTTCATTTTATAATCTACATACCTGTAATATTGGCTTGTTAAAGTGCTTAAGATGTTGTGCAAAGTGAAAGAAGCTAATAGGCAGTGCACAGAAGACAAAAAGCGATCCGACGAGAATAAGCTCATTCCGCCTTGCGAAGCCATCTTTTACTGTATTCCATATAATCAGTGGAGTTACTAAAATGAAAAAAAAAAAAAAATCAATTAATATGCACAAATTATTTAATTAATTCAATTTACCGATGAATAAAAAGATAAAATAGATGAAAATCAAAACCGGTCGAATCCAGCTCTTCCACTGCATCTTATCAAGCAATTAGCCAATTTGAAAATCATTTAAATTTTCTATTTTTGTTTAATTTTTATGATTTTTAACACTTTTCCAGCTTTCTTTTATTTTATAAGATTTTTGCACATTTAAAACTATTTCTTGGTAATCTCAATTATCATAAATGCAATTTCTTGACTTAAAGAAATTAATTTTATAAATTTTAGAATTTTTTACTTCCTTTGTTTACGTTTTTAATGTTCTTTGCTCAAAAGTTTCTGACTATTGTTGTTGTTGGTTCATTTTGGTGTTTCATTATAAAACATCGCTAGGATAAATTATGACCGAATGACATTTTTGATTTAAGGCGGGAAATTTTAATTTTTTTTGATTTTCAAAAATACTTAAATCGAAATTTTGTAATAGTTTAGCAAGCATTGAAAGTAGATTTTATTGAAGTAATAAATCTGATTTAAACTTGTAAGCTCAGTACTAGCTTACTGACCAATCGTTATTATAAATCTAATCAATATAAAAAACAAGAATCACATTTCATCAAATCCTAAAAGTTATATTCACCACGTGGTCAATTCCTTACATTGTTCACCACAAAACAATAAAAGCAAAAAACATTCGGCATTAATTTTTTTAGAAAATTATCAAAAAAAGATGTCGATGTTCTCAACAGCTCTAGTTCTTCGTACCAGGAATATTGCGAGATTGAGTGCTCTTCAGCTACCATCAAGAAATTGTCAATTGTTTCGTCAGTATGCCACAAAAATTACAGAACCTAAGAAAAAAACATCAACATTGAAATTGCTGCTGATTGGTGTAAGTATTAGTATTTTTCTGATCCAGTGGTAATAAACTTATGTATAGTGGCACCATGTAGATATACTAAGTCATTAAAGTGTGATTCAGAGGACGCTCTGTTGTGCTCCTGGTCACTTGTTTGACAAAAAAAATATTCTCATTTTGATCTATGTAACTCCTCACAATAGTAATAATTATTGATAATTATGCTTACAGGGTGCTGTTGGAGGAGCAGTTGGTACTGTTTATTCAGCATACGATAATATTGGAAAGAAAAAGCCAACAACTAAGGACCTTTCAGTCACAATTTTAAAAGAAAAACCAGATGTACCCGTGATGAGAAAAATCATCAATCCAAATGACAAAACAGGACTTGACATCATCTTATTCCAATTCCAAACTTGTCCATTCTGCTGCAAAGTTCGTGCATTTCTGGATTATTCTGGACTTTCATATTCCGTGGTTGAAGTTGATGCCGTTTTGAGACAAAGCATTAAATGGTCACAATCCAAAAAAGTTCCTATTGTGTTGGTTCGATCCAAAGATGGAGATTATGTCCAGTTAAATGATTCGAGCATGATCATTTCAGCTATATCGAGCATTCTTGTAGATCCAGTAAAAAATGACATTAAAGATGTTCAAAAGTTCTATCCAGTACAAAAGTTTGAGGATGTGTACGGGACACTTTTTGACATTGCTAACAAATATTTCTTAATGTTTCAAGATAAAAAGCCAAAGATTTCAAAAGAAATATTTGATGAGGAACGAAAGTATCGTAGCTGGACTGATAATCATTTAGTTCATCTCATTTCACCGAATGTTTATAGAACTTATGGTGAAGCACGTGAGACATTCGAATGGTTCTCAGATGTTGGTCAATGGAATGTTTACTTCCCCGAATGGGAACGCAACTTGATGGTTCATGTCGGGACTTTTGCTATGTGGCTTATCAGTAAGCGTCTGAAGAAGAAGCATGGATTAACTGATGATGTTCGTACACACTTATATGATGCATGTGATAAATGGATGGGCGTTCTAGAAAAGAAACAGACAACATTTTTGGGAGGAAGTGAACCAAATCTTGCAGATCTTTCAGTTTTTGGTGTCCTTTGCAGTATGGAAGGATGCGAGGCTTTTAACGATTGTTTGGAGAACACAAAATTAGGAAAATGGTTTTATGATGTGAAGGCAAAGGTTGAAAGCAATCGAGGTTACAGAGTACCAGTTAGCCTTTATGACTTACAATAAGTTTGTGAAATTATGGATTTGTGATTTGCTCTTTAATTTTCTTCAGTTTTTGTATTATTAGAATAAAATAAAATAGAAGAATTTAAACTGATTATATTGTTTTTATTTTACAGCATATGAATCATAAAATAGTAACTAGAGACAGACTTGGCTAACAATATTCATGATTCTCAAAGGCAACTGTCTCAGTTCTTGTAAATCCATTAGGATACAATTTTTTGTAACCTAAAATTCCTAAAACACCAATTATTATTCCGATCATAAATATCAAGCATAAATCCAAAATAAAGTGATAATTTTCATCACTTTTGATGTAATCTGGATGAATTGCATTATATGCTGTTATGTCAATTTGTAGATCCTCAATTTCTGATTTCATATTGTCAATTTCATCCATAAAATCTGGAAATAATTTTCTAAGATAAATCATGTCTTTGCAGTTCTCCTTTGAATATTTTATGATTTCTTTCACTTTTTCGGTGTTGTTTTCCGCATATTCGGCTATACAACGATTAGCGTCGAGTGATAAGTAACTAAGTTTGACTAAATTATCAAACAAATTCACATCAATATGAACAATCTTGTTGCTAGACAACCAAATCATTTCTAACTTTGGATTATAGTCAAATAAACCCTTTTCAAGTGACTCAATATCATTCTCGTAGAGTTCAAGGCACACTAAATTTGGAAAGGGCATTAAATCGGACTGGTGAATTTCCTTTAATCGACCATTATTGATGTCGATCATCTTTAAATTTTTAAAAATCTTCTCTAACCCACGAGGGAAGTAGTGAATGGTCAAATTGTCAGCCTCAATTCCTTCTACGTTATCAAAACTTTTGTTGTTTAAATGTTTGCCTGTTACTGACTTAATATCTGCTCTTTCAGGTGAATCGATATTGAGATGATTTTCTACATTGCAGTAATAGAACTCCTTGATTACCCACCAATCACCTTTGTCAATATAATTGCAATTAATGATAACTGATGATGAGTATGTAACAAATTGAATAATAGTGATACAAAAACTGTTAAAGAAATACAACAGTTAATTAATTTTTTAATAATTTTAATCAATTTACTCACAATAGAATTTTTATCATGTTGTGTGTAATGTCTTTTAATGCTGGTCTTGAAATAATTCTAATGAGAACTTATCATGAACTAAAATATGAAATAATTATTTTAATAATACATATGAATTGAAAAGAGAGAAGATAAAAGACCCAGCAAACAACAAGTTAATTAAAACTATGGTCAGTATTATTTTAGAAAATTAGATATTAACACAAATAGCCAACTTTGACTTTTGAGACTTTTCACGCTGACTTTTTCGAATTATTTTGGAATTTCCAACAAAATTTCCATAAGATCAACAAAGATTCCAAAGTTTCATTTTTCTTCAATAAATTAATTGCATATTTTATCACACATAAATATGTATGTATGTTATCACTTGCTTACAATTTCATGAAGCTATTTATCCAATCCAGCTAGAAATCCAATTAAAACTTTCTTATCTGTAAAGTAAACCAAAACTTTATTTTTACATCACAAAGATTTTTTCCAAGTAAATTTATTTCCTAGTAGTAGAGTAGAAACACAATAGAAGAACAGGAAAAATTTCCTCAATTCCCCAACCCCATCATGATTCCCACAAACCATGTAAGTAATTTTTCCATATTTCCACCTGTCCTTAAAGAATTATTTATGCATTAAAATGATGCACAATAAAAAATTCCATAAAAATTAAAAGAAATTTTTCATCTTACAATGAAGTGAGTATGAAAAATTTTCATGTTTCAAATAAGTTGGATGCTGTCACACAGGAATGTAACTAGGAGATCTAAAAAATGAGTCTCAATCCCGTCAGGATGGAGTTGTTCAAAAACAAATTGAGCAGTACCTACCTGTTTTAGGTACTTTACAGATTTCAAACTATCAGAGAAATCCCTCTACCTTTTCCATATCAAATTAAACTTAAAAAATGATGGAACAACCCCATAACTACATCCATAAGTCTGTTGCATGTAAAAAAGAATTGCACACGAGGGAGATGTGAAGGTATGAACATGCAATTTTGTATTATCATAATAAATCATTATAAAAAGACATCTCAGATGCATAATGTTTTATAAGTGAATAAAGCATAAAAATTATGAAAGTTTGTGTAGACAATCGTGAATTGTTGGAATATCTTGAGGGAATTTAATCAACCTTCATGAATTATTTTTAGTATAATGGAACTTATGCTTGGTTTTGATATGAAATTTATTCTGTATATTCATAAAAATGGCATAAAATAAACTGCATTCTCATTATTAATTTCATCCTCAATACGCTCATATGTTTACGGTAACAAATGTTTTTAATTACTCAACTCATTAATATGCACAAAATACTGCAGTTCCTCGACGTTCACTGCTGTCTATTTTGTCCACTTTTATCATTATTTATAGATGACTTTCTACCAAAAAAAAAAAATGCTAGTGATTTATGTCAACGAACCACACAGGCATTAATAAACCAAAACCAGATGCGCACGAGAGCGGAAAATTGAATGTTGGACATGACTTGATGTCAAATTTATGCAAGTTTTGATGAACATGTACTGACTTTTATTAGTTTGAGCTATTGTGGCACTGCTGTAATGAATATGCAATTTTATTTACATAAAAATGATTTATGTGTTGAGTTTGGTCGGATGCTTCATGAATTCTTGATGGTAAATTGGACTGTTCTGTGGCCTATATAATTTCTGATTTGGAGGTTTAATTATAGAGTCTAGTCGAGTGCAAATGAGTCTTAATTTAAGTAGACTCATTACAAATAAATTAAATAATTACAATCAGGTTTACTTGCATGCCAATGTTGCATATTTAATTAGTAGATTTGAATTATAATTTTTTTTAACTGAATGACATAATTTCCACTTTCACTTAATAAGTATTCACGCTTGTCACATTTACACATTTGGTGACAAAGTTTATATTTTCCGAGGACAGCTTTACAAGCAATACAGGATTAGTTTTTTAAATACATAGAAAGTTTTTACATACATAGTAAAAATATTCAAAAGTTGAAGAAAAAACACTCAAATTTTGTACAGCCAATAATTCAATTAAAAAGCAACAAAGTTTGAAATGCTCATGAATATTAATTATGAAAATTCACACGACAATGCTATTAAGTAAATTTGCATATTTTAAAATCTTAATTGAATGACACAATTTTCCACTTAATAAATGAGCTTTCAATGAACATTTTTAGTATTTCTATGTTAGTTATAGTTTAGTCTTTGAAGACAACTGTGGTACAGTTGATAATTTTGCAATTAAATTTCCACTTTAAATGTCGAGCAATGATTTGTTCAAAAGCAAAAAGCAACAAAATAATCAAAATGTAATCAAAACACAAATAAAAAAGGATGAACCTACATATGAATCACCAAATTTTGAGAATTTTGCTGAGCACAGCTCAATCCACGGCCTTCGGTTCCTTTCAAAACAACATAATAATAATTTCACTCGAATATTTTGGTCTCTGTCACTTATCATGTCATTAATTGGCTTATTTTACAATGGTAAACGTCTATTCATCAAATTGAATATATCACCTGACATAGGAATTTCTGTGAAACACGAGCTTGCTCGAGAAGTTCCATTTCCTGCAGTAACGTTCTGTATGCCTTTATTTGCTAAAAATGGATTAGCTAATTATTCTTATTATGTCTCAGAATATCACAAAAATGGAAAACAAAATCTTTTAAATCTAACAGAAACTGATAAAAAGTTTTTGACATCAAATTCTTTGAAATGTGCCATCAATAGATTGCAGCCATTAGAAGAGTGTTGTAATGACACAGATATTTCAGATATTTTACAACTTATGGATAAAAGTCAATTGACAGTTGAAGAAGGTTTAGCTGGATGCAGTTTGAGACTTGCAATAACTGACTGTAATCGAATGTTTACACGAATCCTTACAGAACGAGGATTCTGCTTTACAACAAACATGCAAAATATCGACACAATTGTAAAATATAAAATGTTGAGTAAGGATCTTCAAAAGTACATGGAATATCCACGTTCAAATTTAATCAACAAAAATCACACCCAATTTCATTGGACATTAGATAACGGTTATGCTGATTCATCTACTAAAGAAATTGTTCCATATAGATTGACCAAGGCAAATGTCCATATTGCAAGAACTTTTTCTAATCTTGAAGATGCAATCAACGTTTGTAATTTCAGAACAATTCTTGTAAAAATTCATTTGCCTAATGAGATTCCAACGTTATTTCATGGAGGATTTCAGGTAAGTTTTATTAATTTCTAATAATATGATCACATGACTTGTCGAATATTTCTAAAAATTCAAGATTGAGCAAACGCATGAAAAAAGATTTAAACTTCGTGCTAAAGCTACAAAAGCCCATCCATCTCTTCGAGGATATTCACCAAGCACACGCTTGTGTTACTTTGAAGATGAAAAGAAATTGAAATTTTTTAAGACATACACCAAGCATCAATGCTATCTTGAGTGTTTGGCTGAGGATGTAATGGAAAAATGTGGTTGTGTTGCATTTTATATGCCTAGGAATTCATCGACAAGAGTTTGTGGATTTAAAGAAGCATTATGTGTACATCGAAGTACTTACGATTGGCCTGATTATGAGGATTTAGAATCCGGAACAACACCTTGTGATTGCTATCCAACTTGCAATGATATTGAATATACTGTTAGTGAGACTAATTTTGTGTATGATGCATCAATTCATGCTGATCGGATTCATAATTATTCAGAGAAGTAAGAATAAATATTATGCGTTTGGAAATTAAGTTGATTCAGTTAAATGTATTTGTAGATTGCTGTACTCTCGAGTTTATGTTCACTTTGATGATCATGTGATACAACTCAATGAGAAATTTGTTTCCTACAAGTTTCAAAACTGTAAGTAACATCAATCCTTTCCTTAATGATTGGAACTCCTCTTTGAAGATATATAATCATTCAATTTAATGTTTTATTAAAGTTATTGCTGATCTTGGAGGTCTATTAGGACTTTTCTTAGGATGCTCGCTACTTTCTATGATAGAAGTGTTTTACATTATATGCATGGCAATTAAAGAAAGATATTTCAAGGTCAAGATTAAGTATGATTGATTAAAATAATTTAGCTGGTATAAAAATTAATTCTGATTTTATTTTCAGATCAAAGGGTAAATTAAATCCAAATAACACTGAATTCTTGAAAACAATGGATAAAATTAGTAATGATGTTTATGTTGTAAAAACGCCACTTTATGACAGAATGCAGAAATAAAATAAAAGACTCCAATTGAAATCATTTTAAATCAAATTATAAATAGATAAAGCTACAAATCTATTATTTACTCGTATCTAAATCAGTATCAATATTTATTCATCGAAACCTCAAATGAATTTGTGTGAATCATTAAAGCTAACAAATCAAGCTTACTCCCATTGCACACACCCCATAATGAGCGTGAAACATTTAATTGTGTATAATAAATTAACATAATCGTTCATTGATACTAAAGTGTATACAAATTTGATTACATCTGCATGGCTGTCATTAATTTTGTTCCTGAATTTATCTAATAGATACTGCTGACTCTAAAAGCGAGTGAGTTTTTCTAAAGTGAATAATAGGTTTGTCAAGATTGTATTAGCACTCATTGTTAGAAAAACAATAAATTTTGTGCATCTAAAAACGAAAATTGTTTTCAATTAATCAAAATGTATGCATACTTAAATGTGCAGAAATTAATTCTAATTTAGCTACAAAATAAAAATTGCTTGGTTTTTCTAGCATACTTTCATTTAATTAAATTTTCATGTGATTTATATTGTTGTATATTTTATTAATATTATGTAAAATTGTTTCAAATATAACAGAATACTATTAAAGTAAAGACTTTTCAAAAGTTTTATGAATCTCAAATCTCGAAACTTGTTTCTAGAATTCAAAAAACTTCATTTCACTCCTCACCAATTTTTCTCCTTTGTTATCGCCTAATTTCCATATTTAGCATCCAAATTGCTTTTTCATTCTCATGTGTTTATTGTAAATTCCTTTAGTTTATTCTACTCATGGTGTGTGTGTCTCTTATGAAACTTTTTTTTCCGTTTTTAAGGCAGACACAGATGGTGAAGAATTTTGTCTCACATTTATATTCCCTCCTTTCAAATGTGGCTGTGGTTTGTTATTGTATTCATGTATTTTACATATTATTGTATGAATAAAAATGGAACAGAAGCTCTGGAAAATATTTTGTTTGGGTATGAATGAAAGTGTGAAATAATAAAGTCGCATACCCATTGTATTTTTGAAATATGCACCAGGAACTCCATTCATCAAGTCCCATACAATCACTATATTTACCTTCAAAATAAATAAAAAAAGCAGTGAGAAGTATTCATTATTACAGCATGTAAATGAGAACAATTTTTTACTCCTAGACTGAATTTTCTTAATTTATTCTCTTTCAATTTACATTTGCAAAGTAATGAGGCAACTTGCTAGTATGGAACAAGATGTGCATCATCATTATCATTATTACAGTAGATGGTGCTGTTCCTTTTGTGTAACCGCATGAATATATGCAAGCAAAAATTTTTGAATAAGAAAATGAATTTTATGAGCATCCATGGATGGAACAATGTTGATTTTTTGAGAACTGCATGGACTTTCTTAAGAGGTTTTCATAAATATTGTAATTTTAAAGAAGGGAGTTTTTAGGTAATCACTAAGCTATCCTAGGTTAGACTGAACCACCAAAGGGTAGAATAAAGCATTTTATTACTAGAACAAGTGTAAGAGACTTGTCTTCTGACTACACCCTGTAATGATTTCAAAGAAGAAAGGAAGTAAAAAATAGAAGAGAAAAATTCATTTAAATGTAAATTTTTGTTTGTATTTTCTCCTCTTGTGGTGTCTCATCCACAAATAACCAGGAAAGCAAAAAATTCCAAACATGATGCGTTAATCTGTAACTAAAATCGAAATAAAAAATCTGTATGTAATTCTTGTTTTTTGTCATAAAACCATAAAGTTTATTTAAAAAATGCAGTATGCCTTATAATATTTTCGATAAATTTATTCCTCGGCATATGAGCATTCCGATTCTTCTTCAGTTTCAGATCCTTCAATTTCGTACAATTTTTCACTCAGACTACGAACGATGCGTTCAAGCCTCCTCATTTCCTCAAAACATATTGCTTGTCGTTCCTGATATAGTTTAAGATTTTGTTTTGATTTTTCTTGTTGCTCTATATACATTCTCAAGACCTTCTCAAACTTTATCTTCCTATCAATGAAGGATCTATGGACTTTCTGTGTTGCTGCACTAATTTTTGCATTGTGATACTTAAAGTTTTCATTAACCAAATCAAGACTCAATTTTGATGTGAAAAAAAATGTCGAGTTTTGAGATATGTTGGCTTCAAATTGCTGATAAGATGAAGTTGATGGAAAATTGGAGATTGTCGACTCATTAAATGAG
Source organism: Chironomus tepperi (assembly GCF_022539635.2). NCBI lineage: Eukaryota > Metazoa > Arthropoda > Insecta > Diptera > Chironomidae > Chironomus > Chironomus tepperi. The sequence goes on from NW_027226156.1 coordinate 186,217, forward strand.
CCGTTGTTTGAGCCTTGAGAGACGTTGTTTGTTTCTTTGTTGTCTTGTTGATCCATTGATACTAATTTGATATATTTTATGCTTACGAATGACTGGAAATAATTGAATTATTATAACTAATCTTATTATTTATAAATAAAAGTTTCTGAAAATTTAAAAAAGTTCAAAACTTTAATTGGAAATAAAGTTTCCTGATTTTTGCTGCAGGTAAAACTTTGTAGATAAGTCAAAGGAATTTTTTTAGCAACCTCATTTTTCGTTAAGTCTTCGAAGGATATACAACGGCGTATAAAATGGGTATAAACGACGATAATTTTGTTCCACCAAGATCCCATAATTTCATCGATATAGACATCAACATGTTTTCAAGTCAACCGCAATCAGAACCAAATATTATTACAATCATGAGAACAGATGAGAACACTCGAGAATTTTGTACACTGATGCATCTTCAGGAAGAGAAAAAAGATCTCCGAAAATATTCAGAAAAGCTTATCCAACATGCAAATGCTGAGAACGAAGTCATGCAGAAAGTATTAAAGAAACAAGAAAAACGATTGGAGTTTTTTAAGGAGGAATTATCTTTTCAACAACAAACATTTATTGAGACGCTTGATGACATAGTGTACTTGAAGGATATGATAGAAAATTTAAAGCAGCGATTGATAAGTATTGGTGAAGAAGATCTCGTTCGCCAAGTTATGGATGAATTTTCGGGTGTTGAAAAGGTTCCAAATGAAGAATAAGAGGCTTATTATTCGAAAGTGTATTAGAGAATACTTTTTAAGGAAGAGCTTCTTTAAACCATCAGAAGCCCGGCGTACTTTACTTAGTCTTATTAATTTTTATTGTTCTTAATTTAATAAATATTTGAAAAAACCACATTATAGTCTTATTTAATACTAATAACTTGGCAAAAATCACAAAACATCTTTACTTCTTTGCCAAAACAAGTCAACAATAGCAGTCAATATGTGGGTGTCAGTCATGTCGTCATATCTTCTATTTGTATATGTTGAACAGTTGTATATCGAATGTACAACACAATAGATATGACAAATGACATATTCATCAGTCAAAACAGCTGTTCTGTTGTCATGGAAACATTTTATGATAAAAAATGTGTTTTTTTGTTGTACTTAATATAATTAGAAAAATTTTAATGATAATTTAAGCAGAGTTTTTGTAAGTGATCGTTCATATGGGGCTATAGCTCAGTGGTAGAGCATTCGACTGCAGATCGAGAGGTCCCCGGTTCAATCCCGGGTGGCCCCTGATAATCCTTAACAAGGATTCTTTTTTGAAAAATTTTTTTGGACTAAATATCCTTCTTTAAAGCACTTGATATTGATATGTATCTGTTAATTTAAGATAAGTATTTTGGATAAACCGGCTTGAGATGCATAATAATGAATGTATCAGGATACAAAGGCTCATCTGATATAAAGCATGAACACTTCATTACATCCACATTAATCAATAAATTTGACAACAATAAATAACAAAAAGCAATCAATTTTACCCAAAAAACCATTCATACAGAATAGCATTCACATCCCAATTTCATTCCAATGTTTGTGTCCATGCCATACACATTTTATGAGTAAGTAATCAATTGATTTGTCAACTTTTTATGATGCCAATGGATAAAGATGCAATAAAAGCAAGTCTTACGTTTTTATGATCCCATTCTCACTGTCACTGATGCTTTTATGGTTCTCTTGCTCTCTACTTCATTCAATTTTATTCATCGGCTATCAATTTGATGACATTTATTGGATAATTTGTTAGAGATGAGAATGAATGTAAATTATAAGCTTAAGTAAATGCTATTCTCATGTTGACAAAATTTTGTGCACTTTTGCTGTTGTTTTATGACATTGCTTGTTGTTAAGTTGAAAGCAGGGGTGTAGATGAACTTTATTTAAGCTAACTAAACTAAATAAGCCAGCAGAATCTCAATATTGTGTCAGTTTTACCACACCCCTGAATTAGATGTTTATGTTCTTACTCAGCAAGATTAAAGGAAAATTTACAAACAGTTCATGAATAAAATTAGGTATCTATAGATATATCCTTGTGATTTGATGAGTATCCGATTATTTTGCTAAATAATCAGAATTTTTTGATATGCTGCGCATAAAAAAAATCGGAAGTCATTCCATGAACTTGCTACCTACTGCCTCATTATGCAAACAAAAATATATATGAAAAAATGTAAAATTTTAGTCAACATTTATTTTCCGATTTCAGCATAAAAATGCCTTAAAGATATTTTTCTTTCTTTTGAGAGCTTTTTTGTCTTTTTTTATTTTATTTTTCCATGACCTCTTCAGTTCATCTCTTCCGTTTATTTTTACTGCATAATTTAAATAAAATTCAAATTTTTTTTCTTCTTCTTTTAGTTTTTTTATTGTTGTATGTCACATAACAAAGGAACGCTGACTTTCTTTTATTATTTTTGGAATACAAAATGGAAGCAGATGGCCAAAGGCAATAGCAGATGATGACAAATTACATTTCGTTTTGTTTCCTTTCCTTTTGCTTCATTATTTTCCTTTTCTTACATTTTCTATTGAAAATATTTCCAATGTTGATTTTTAGAGTCGCTTAATGTATTTATGTTGTGAATGTAAATATTCAATTCAAATTGATGATTTAGGGGAGAGAAGTTAGTGGTCAATAGCAGTGGTATAGCCAACTGGATAAGCTGCTATATTTTCACTTTCATTTAGTCAATATAGAATATCGCTATCCCTATTCTTATTCAATATAATATTGATTAATTTGAAATTCAAAACCAATTAATAAGCTTAAGATCTCAGACTATCATCATGAATAACACCCCCCACCCAATCTAAAAAATCCTTTTAGAAATTTTCTCATAAAAATCAGGAAAAAATCACATAAAACATTCATTTTAACAGATTCATTGCCTTTCGGTGCCCATAAAATTTGCGAAGATGAAAAATTGCGACACGAATTTGCGACCCATAAAAATGTCCAAAAATAAGGAAAAGCAATGAAAAAAGATTTCTTACAGTCTTCATCTTCTTCCATAGCAATTCGCGCCATTTACGCCTTATCTCATCCTGTTTTTTATATTTTATTACTCTAGACACCGTACTTGATTGTCTCTATACATTTCGAGTTTTCTATGCATGAAACATTTATTCTGTACTATTTAGATTTTTGAGAAAAAGCTGAAATTTACAGAGTATGTATTTTGTATTTTAAATACGGATAAGCTTAATAAAAGTACTTGATAGGATTTTTTAAAGAAATAAAATCCAAACGATCATATTAAAATTTTCTTATTATCCCACAAAGGTGCAAAATATACGTACAAAATTAATCATTCAATTAAGTGTGTCAATACTTGCAGATTATCAATTCACGTGTAAGCATTTAAAGCCACTTCAAAATGATAACACTACATTTCTGATACCAAGTTAAAGAATTTAAAGAGTAAAATATTTTCAGAGAGTTATGTATGTCTGGAAAGTACAAAAAGTTTAGTAAGCCCGAAGGGTCAAGTAAATGCAAACGAGAAAACGATTCCAAGTAAATCTGGATTAATTTACACACAAAAAGCTAATTTTAAGGGGAAAGATTTTGTTTCCCATCGAATTTTATCCAACATTGCTACACTTGTGAGAAGAAAGGAAAAAGTTCCACAGTTTATCATTTTTACGATTTTTTGCTCCATCAGACAAATAAATATATCTTCTTTGAAATCGTTTAAAAATGACGTACATAAGAAAAACAGGATTTCTGTACTATGTGAGACGGCCGTTCTTCTTTTCTCATAAATATTCTACATCATTTTCAAACGGCCCCATTTCATTTTTTTATTATTATTATTATTTATGATGGGGGTCGGAAAAATCTCTTTTTTATTTTTGTTACAATCTGGGTGTGAATGACTCTTAAGAGCTTTTGAAGAACATTTGGTGGGCGGATGGTCTAGTTGTGGATAAAATGTTTTACTAGCTTCATTCATGATTCTGATATTTTCTAAAATGTTGTTAGAAGACTAAGATGATTCAAAATTACTGATAAAATGTTGAAGCAATATCCCATCATCTACATTATGTTACTCGGTGCTTTCTTAAAAATGTTCTGGAATTTTTCAATTTAATTCAAAGAAAATATTCAAGAAATTTTTATCATCTTTTAGATATTATCGACATAAGGATAATTAAGCTAAATGATCCCATGAGGAGGAAGCAAAACAAGAACAATGATGAGAGGAAGAAAATATGAAAGAAAAATACAAAAATGGAAAGAATATGGAAACAAAAAATGGGCTTTTTCATCCTCAATTACATTTTATGACATTTTATTGCTCGTAAAATATTGAGAATGAAAAAAAAAAAATGAAGAGAAATTGCAAAAGTTTGAATGAATTTTGGAATTCTTGTGCAAGTCTATAGCGTATTTTTTTCGATTTTCATTGGTTTTGGACATCATTTTTAAGCAACCCTTAATCTTACAATACAGTCTCAGATAATTTTAAAATCCCCATGGCAATATATGGACCCCACGAAGTAGTTTTGAGCCGTTTAATGGTTAAAAGACCAATTTCTTTTCACTTTTTCACAAAATCCATTACTTTTCCCATTCATACCTTTCAAAATACAAAAGCCTGTTCAAAATACAAACTGAATACAAACCAATATTTTATTCATGACTTGACTCTTTAAAAATTATACCAGATGTTGTACAAAAAAATATCGAAACTACTCAAAAGAATTTTTTTCCTTTTATTTCACTTTGAGGCTTTTCCCTTTTTTTTCTCTCGAATTGCACATTCATTTTTATGTTTATTGTTATTATTCCTTTCAATACATCAAAACAGCAATTTCATCATCGTATATATCTTTTGAAACGAATGATTTTTTTCAGTAATTTGTATTCATTTCCATTAGTAGCAAAAGAATGGGAATATTTTTTTAAGAAACTTAGTGACTTGATGATATTGAAAGGGTAATGATGAAAGTTTTAAGAGTCCATTATTAAATTTTATTGCTTTTGAATGGAACTGGAGCTTTTTGGCAACAGGATGCTTTGAATATAAAGAGTGATCATGGCATGTTGGCACGTTTTATGGATTAAATGTTCGGTAATGGACAGTGATGGAATAAAGAAATTTAGCATTGATATTATTGCAAAATTGGCTGGATGACCATATATGACGTGTCTTATGTATATTTATATCAAACTATAGGTTGTAAATTAACCGTACTCTACAGAATATTCCCTGTACAGCTTCCATATAAATTTAAAAATTATTTCAAACTGACCCATTATAACACTCTACTGCCTTTATTAAATAAAATCGAAACTTTCCATTCAAAGTATCCACCAAACCAGCAATGTAAATGCCCATGACAATTGTCATTTATTGTCACTATCAATTTGGCAACATACAATAATGAACCAACGAATATGCAAGTGAATCGACAGCAACACATCGAATTTTCACCGAAAAAAAAGGAACAGAGCAAACACAGACGTGAACACAAAAAACAGCTCAAATGAAATCACTCAGGAATTTTGCAGCAGCAGCACATGCCGAACATATTTTTTGTTCCATTGTTCTTTTTCCCATCGTACACAATAATACAGGAATGTTATTGGGCGGATGTGTTATGGTTATTGCGGTTACTGAAAAAATACTCACAGCGAGTGTATTTGCAGATATCGACAAATATGAGCAACAAACTGGATACGGCAACAGAAGCTTTTTTAACTTTAATGTAAAAAAGTTACTTTTTTCGCTTTTTTTCTGAAACAATAAAAAAGTTTTTTTTGTTCTTTGATTTTATTTTGTTTTTGTTTGGTGGATTAAGGGTTGGTAACTTGAATTTCATTTCCGTATATTTTGACTAATTAATATTCAATTTTCCGTTTTGACTATTTGAACTGTTATGAAATCAATATCATTATACATGCCGAAGGCCATGCAACTACAGAGTATTTAGAAAAGTTGGTACTTCTTCACAGAAAAACTTTCTTTTTCATCTCTCTTTGAAAAGTACTTTTTTATCTATTTGATTGTATAAGCGATACGCACGCACGTGTACAAATGGTGTGTAAGCAATGAAAGCATGTGTTTAATGAACATGGAAATTGATGGGTAAACGGATGCGTTAATGGATTTTCCCCATGAAATATATATAAAAAATTTGATTTGAAAACTTTTTTTCTTCCTTTTATTTCATACCTATTAAATTGCCGTTGTGATTTTTTATGACTTTTTGAATCATTTCCTCAATTGTCAGGCGAAAATAAATGAAGCGTGGAAGGAAAATGGGTAAAGTTTGTCTCAATAAATGTCAAGAATGAGATTTTAAATTTGGTTTTGAATGAATATTAAGATAAAGTAAGCTGTGAGTAATGGCCCATGTGAATAACTAGTTGATGGATGCTTAGTTATCAAGTAACTTATAAAAATGTCCAAAAACTGTTTCATTTGGATTTATTTCTCACAAAAGGCTTAGAAAATTATATAACATGAACATCGCACGTAAGTTCAACTGTTCTTCAGTGAATCATACGATAATCATTAAAATTTGGTGATTAGCAATATTTTGTCTTCATTCTCGAAGCATTTCATTTGATACTGAATTTCTATATCATCATTCAGTCACAGTTTGTTGCTGAAAAACATTTATGTTTCATGATGTTGATGATAAAATGTTTTCACTTATTCCCCTACATTGAGGATTTTTTCTCCTTACAACATCAATGTTTCTCCTGAATTCTCCTTTCAAAGCTTATTATTCAGCATTCATTTCAATGTTTTTTTATTGTTTAACTGACTGTAGAATGACATTAAAAGAACGACATTCCAAAATTTTGCTAATATAGCAAACGAAAAGCAAAATAGCTTCAGTTCAACATTTAATGACAACCTAAATGCCAAATTTTAAGTCTAGTCATCAAAACTGACCAAAAATTATTGCTTTGAATCTTATTGATGATGATTTTAAATGGTTTGAAATCATTCAATGACACTAAAATCTTGTAGCTTCCTTTTTTGTGGATATAAATTTTATAATTCCGCAGCTGGTGAACTTGATTGAAGGTCACGTATCAATACATCCGCAATTTTTCAAAATGCCATCAAATTTCCTTCTTCCTACGACTGTTTAAAGTAACATAATTTTCAATATGGCAGAAGACATTCAAAGATTACTGTAGGGAAAAATCTTACATTAAAGTAACGATAAATTATTAAATTAAACTTTCTCGCATTTCCCATGAAAACAGGCACGCACACGTTCCCAAAGATTTCTTAATTTTGGTAAAATTTTAAAGTACATCGAATGAATATAAAGAGGAAATAAGGACACAATGAAACTTATCCACAAACGTACTCATACACATACAAGCAGATATAAAATTATAATTTTTTTTTTGGCAAGAAATTTATTTACTTTTCGTGTCTGTCGCTTCTAATGATTTTCCATGTTTCTGCCTCTTTTTTTTTGTATTCTCATTTAGATAAGCGAGTGAAAAAAGCAAAAAAAGAAAAGGAAAAATTGAAACAGGAGATGAAAAATGAGAAAATGAAATCGAAAGTGGAAATTGAGGAGATGGGGACTAGTGTGAAATAAGTAAAAAATTTCATCGTTAGTTTAGGTCAAAAGTGCATTTTTTTCATAATTGCTGGCTCAAAGCATCAATCAAAATAAGTTTAAATAAGTTGCACATCTTTCGAAACCCAAAATTTTGTCAGCTTCATATTTTGAGACACCTAGGTAATCTAAATGCTGAATTACATGAGATTATAGCAGCTGCTATACAAAAAATATTAAGTTCAAACGATATTGAGCAAGACAGTCAAATTATCAACCCCAACTGTGTTACATTCCAACTACAGTGCAAAAAAAATGTGCCAAATAGCGTAAGTCATTATACGAACATGAAATGTTTTTCTGGTCTGGGCAAAAAGGGTAGGTGAAATAATTTTTTGTTTATTTTTCAGCTTGAATTCTTGATTCTCGACACGTATACAACAAAAATTTCCACTGTCTGTACCACCATCAATCAACTCTTTAAAATCCCGTTCCTGTTTCTATAAAAAAGTGTCAGTAATTGAAAAAATTGTGCGTCAAAAGTCATTGACAACAAATTATATCAAGAAAAACAACAAAATTCCTCTCGTTTCCTTTAATTTCCTTACTCATTCATACAAATTTCATTTCATTAATTTTCTCATTTTTTCCCAGTTTTGTTGCTGTATTTCTCAAAGAAATTTACGCTTTTCCAGTCAACGTCACTGTTTGGCGTGAACATTTTTTTCTCTTTGACTTTTTGTTTTTCTTGCCTTTTTTGTGGAATTTTTCACGCCAAGTTTTTGGATAGACAGCTTCTTTTTTGTTTGTTTTTTGATTCCTAATTGTATAGGTGAGCTTTAGAAGTTTTGGCAATTCTTCTGGTCAAATCGTCCTTACTATTATCAACAACTAATAATCAACATTGAGTATAACCTTGATAAAGTGAAACTGATTGAAGTTTGCAACACAGTAAGGAAGTATGAAGCTAAAACTTAAATTAAGACACCCATAAGTGGGTAAAAGTAGGAAAAACTTTGTGACTGAAACGAAGCATGTTGAATGGAAAAAGTTAAATAAAGCACACAAGCTGATTGCATTAAAGTGAGCAAGAAAAAATAATATTAAAATATGTGTACATGTATGTGCATGTGAATGCAAGTAACATTCATCTGTGGTTCGAAGCAATCTAAAGAAGAAAAGTTGCTCATCGAAAAGAGAACTTTTTTTTTTGTTGCAATATGTTTCAAATTGAGAAATTTTTCATTCTCGTTGTTCCACAATGCAAGCAGCAAAATTATGAGAATAAGAATGAGAAGTAAAAAGTAAGGAATAACTTTCTTACCAAACATTTTCTTCAAACTATGAGAAGGGGATGATTTGACAAGAACGTCAATCAAAAGTGGATATTTTCTGCGTATTATGTAAAAGATTATAACACAAAACACGCGTATTATCAGAAAAATCAATTTAAGACTGCGCATTATGTATAATAACTTGAATGTACAAGAACAAATTTAACTGCGCACTATCTGAGTCTGTGAATTGCGTACTATCTCAAAATAATTCGAAGCTGCGTATTATTAAAGAGAAATTTCATCAAGTTTTTATAATATCCGTTAAATAATTAATGAAGAGAAAAGTTCATAAGAAAATAAGAGAAAAAAAAAATTTTATGATCTAAAAACTAATGAAAAGTCAGCTTGCGGTAAAAAAATATTCAGTCTCATACATGTTCAATTAATTCCAAGTTTCTTTGTTGCACATGAAAATGAAAATACTTTTAATTATAACCTTTGTAATTATTATTTTCTTCTGAGACTTGTTAATAGTAAGGAGTTGATGTGTGTGATGTTTAAATTAATTCTTAGAGCAGCTTCAGTGCAAAGTTTTAATTAAGTTAGTGAAATGATTCAGCCTTGAGTTTGTGAAAAGGGGTTTGAACATTAAGCTCGGGTTCGTTCTGTGTATGACAATCATCATTTTCAGTCTTTATACCCTGACCATTTACTGCTTTCGTCACATTAACTGAACCTTATTGTTTGAATTTCTGTAAAAAGAACATCAAAAAGGGATAAAAGGGAAAAAATTCAACGACTTTGTTCAAACAATTCTCCATGTATACTTGTAGACTATAGAAGGGAATGAAAAGATTCAAAAGAAAAGCAAACAAGTCTGTAGACTGCAGGCTATCATCTTCTGTAAAAATAAAACGTTTTGAGAAAAGAGAGACTTGAGTTAAAAGAACTTGGCTGCGGGAATATTAAAGAGTTTTAAAGGTAATGAGAATGAATTTATTGTTACTATTTTTGTATACAACCAACAGTCATTGAGCGAATAACAACCTTTACAGAATTTATCAGTATTCCGAAAGGCAAAAATCTGGTACAGTTCCGACATAATCGATTTTATGCAAAATCTAGCATTAAGCTGTTCTTAAAGCATATCCACTAACGTGTCTCTTTAAAGAGCATCCACATACAAGACGTCACCAAAATTACCTAAAACTTAATCTTACAAACGAGCAGCAACAAATTATTGTAGTAAGAAATTCCTCCGTTCATTCCTACATCATTCGCAAACAAAAAAAATCTCAATCTCATCGTTCTCAATTTCCACTCGCATGGGAATTTCCCTCTCCTCATCTTCTGCTTCTTCCGTCTTTGTAAGCTCTACCTTCAAAATAATAAAATAACAAAAAAAAAAAAAAAACATTTCGATGACAAGTCATAAGGAACTTTGTGACAATCTCCTCATATGAACTTTTTTGTATTCATGACTGAGAAATGAGACGAAGTATAAAGTTAAAATTTATGACAAAGGAATTTTTTCAGCTTTGCTTATTTACATCGTCACAATGTACTCGTATGTTTATTTTTTTTGCTTTAATATTGTTATGTCATGGCTTATTGTTTGTTATTGTATACAGGAAATTGAAGAGGAAGATCGACTTTTAATATTATGTAGGATGTTAAACAGAGAAATTTGGCATTAATTCGAATTCCGAAAATTTATGGCTGTAAATAGATTTTCGAAAAATCTGGCTGTTGTCCAAAAAAATCGTTTCGAAAAAAAATCTGATACGTTTCCGTTTTTAGAAAGTTGATCATAATTTATTCGTGCATCTTCAACTGTAAAGGCATTCTTCAACATATTCAGTAGACTAACTTTAACATATCACCCATATATGTGCATAATACATCAACAAAATTCTACTAAGCAGAAGAAATTCTCTTGTGCAGGTGGAAATGTAAACACAATCAACATCAACCATAGAAAAGTGAAGAATGGAAAGCAAAAGAAGGAAACAGAAGAAGCGACAGAATGGAAAAAGAGAACAAAAAATTTTATTGCTATAAATTTCTTTCCTGACTGCATGAAATGAATAGGAGGTGTAAGAGGAAAACAAAAAGAACACAACAATGACTTAAAGTCATGCGGAAAATTGAATAAGATATTTTTGTGTAAATTCTAATTATGATAAGTGGCATTGGATTGGTTTTTGGGGTTGTTTGAGTTATTTAGAGTGCAAGTTGTCAGTATTTTGAGATGAATTTGGTTGATATTTAGCCTATAGCTTCTTTTGAAGGAGCATAAGGTAAACTTGGATTAACATGAGTAAATGTAAAGATCCGGAAAGTAGCAAATGGGTTCATAAAGTGTATTGAAGATTCTAAAGAGTCTACAAATGTTCAAGGAAGTATACACAAAATCAGATTCAATTGTAAAAAGAAAATCTATTCACAATAATGTCGAGATTTCATTTCCTCAAAACTACACTCAATGACTTCGTTCGTTCAATTCTTTAAATTTTAATCCTTTTCAAACATCTTCATGCCGGAAATTTACTTTATCCATTTCAATCTATTCCATAAGCTTCCCATTATTTGACACACAGATTAAGGAAGAGTAAATTGCTTCCGATTGATATTGAAAGACTGAATGATGGAAAATTGACTTGAAATAAATGAAAGAAATTGAAGATTCGTGATTTCTATATTCACATTGTGTTCGTGGAACTGTTTGCTAAATTTTGAAAATGTAGCTTCATCGAAGCTCATTCTAAAATACAGTGTGCATATGTCAGACTAATTAAGCTTATATCTTCAATCATTCCTTCAAAATGTACGTACATCAGCCAAAAAATTTCCACAAGCCAAAAAATCCCTGTCATAAAGTATTAAAATTGATGTTCATGAAGTCACCACAACAGATGTATATCTTCTCCAAAATTTACTGTTTGTGTGTCGTTTATATTCAACATGTCTAATGATAATGATGATGATGCTCAAAGTTTCCTAGTTAAATAAGAAAAGACAACAAAAAAATTACAAAAAAATGTTCTTACGCTCATGAAAATGAATTTTTATTGCAATTTTTTTTGGGTACTGTCACATGAGATTGAACTCATTAAAGTCTCATTAATTTAACTTTTATTTTTCGGTGGAAAAGTACTTTTGTGACTCTTTTAAAAGTGTTTTAAATCGTTCGTTTGTAAGCTATCACATTTTGGATGCAGTACCCCACTCAAACTCTAATAGTATCTATTAAAGCTTAAACTTACAACTATTTAACTAACCTGCAAGATTATTTGTGCTTACTTCCGCTTCTTTTGTTCCTCAAAATGACAAACTTTTTCATTCTTCTTTTCTTTTCCATTTCAATATGAACTTGATGCATTTACAGTTCTTGCTACAATGTTGAACTTTTTATGTTTGTTCCATTTTTTTTCCTTCCATTTCATCCATTGGAGTGACACAAAAAATGAGGAAAATTATTTTACTCTATAAATTTAACAAAAGTTGGAAATAATGAAGTAAAAAATTATTTCAATGACAATTTAATGGATTCTTGAGTGGAAAAGGTGGGAAAAAGTTGGAGCAAGACTTAAAAATTGACATTTATTTAGTGCTGCATCATCTGTTTGAAGATTAAAGAACTTTTTTTTTTGCTGCTGCATGAAATTTATGGCGACGGAGATTGTAAGTTGACATAAGAATGGCGTTAATGATGACTGCGGATTTCTTCTTTATTAATGATGAAGTTTAAGGTCATTGTCAATGTTTCCGGTATGAGGATTTAAATTAAGTACCTTGTTGGAAAATTTCAGTTTCATCTGCAGGAAATTAGATCTTTTTGTGATTCTACAATACTGTTTTGAGTGAGGTTTAGGAGATATTAAATTAGATATTAAGGATTCGAGCGAAATATATGAAAATGTTCATAATCCAAGCTTTCTATTATCTCTAAAGCCTCGCATCCTGTTGCTAATCTATAACATATGCTATAAAAATCTCCAGAAGCATATCATACTGTGTTAATCTGGTGGTTTTGGCAATTTGTACGAAAACATGCGAATAAAAGCAATAAAGCACTGAAATAATGTTGTAGACTTAAACATAAGCCTTGCTATTATTTGTTTATATGTCTTGTTGAGGTTTAAAAATTGCGGATATTAATTTGCTGTGAGGATTAGGGTATACTTTGTGGCTTAACTTTCTGAAAATCCAAAATTAAACCATCCAATTTCGAAATTAAAAGTTTATTTTTGAAATTCTAGGTAAACATCCATTGTCGTGGTCCAATTTTCAAATTAAAACTATTAAAAATAAACAGCAATTTTAAAACTCAGCAACTTGCAAACTGTAGCCAAAAATGCTTCCACATTTCGTGGTATATTAATTTGTGGTTATTAGCTAATTGCAAATTGCAGTTGAAAAATAATGAAAAAATTAAAATTTCATCATTTCGCTGGCATTTATTAGTTTTTTATACATTCTGCTCCTGCAAGGTTTGAATTTTCGGCAATGATGATGAAAAAATAAAAACATTAAAAGCGGTCAGTTTAGCGGTTGCTGTTGCTGTTCCTGCATTAATTTCAATTTATGAAATGAAAATGAAAATTTTTCTCGCTTACTTGCTCGCACTGCCTGTCATTCACAACTGTTTATCTTCCCGTGACTATTCTCTTTTTTGTGTGTTCTCTTTTGTAACTGATTTTGATGAAAGAAATGAATGGAATAAGAAGTAGGAGATTTGAAATGAAAAATGGTCAGAAAATGACATTTGATGATGTTGATAAATGAGTGGATGTTGATAGACACAAAAATGCTTTGTATTTAACGGCACTGAATTTTTATAAAATATTGAATAATTTTTATTATTTTTTTTGCAAAGTCCATCTTGTTGAAATCAAGCCAAATTTTCAATTACGAACTAGAGTTCAAATTTACATGACCTTGTTGTACTGATTCCATCAAATATCGTTCAGTTCTTCTCATCCATCCGCCTTAAAAAAATCAAACAAGCATTTAAAATCGATCGAAAAAAAAGAATCAGCCATAAAAACTCGAATAAAGTACACACCAGATGTTATCATGAATATAGCAGCAAGCGACACAGAAGCTGTAATTTGTAGACTGCATTAACTTTTTATAGACAAAGAAAATTGCGAGTACAGAATGACTTGTGCTTAAAGTTTCATCGATTTTGTCATTTTGAAAATTTAAAAGCACTTTTGTGCTTTACGGCTCAGTAATTTCCCATGAAACAGATCCTGTTCCAGTCATTCGTGTCGTTCCATTTCACTTTCATCTTGAAAATTGAAAATTTTGTAATGGTAATGATGTTCGGGTAGGTGGACTTGATGGTTCTGTTGTAATTTGCCAATTTAACATGAATATACACAATAGAAGTTAAGTGAATATATTATTTTAGGGCTATTGGTAAACTCACTAGCCAATTTAATTGAAATTTTCATTTTATTCCAATTTATTCATCCATCATAGTGAATAATGTTACATTTCAAATTCAACCAACCCTGTCTGCATGATTTCATCCTCATAGACATCTACAATCATGAGTATTTTACGACACATGCTATCAAGACTAACGCAGAAATACTAAGCACAAGTGAAATCATTTTGTTACAGAAAATTGCTGTTGAGCGTTTAAAGACTAAAAAAAAGACATCAAAAGACAGAAAAAGTTACAAAATTGCCATGAAATTAACTCTGAAAAAGGTCATAAAATTTAGTAGATGCAAAAGGATCAGGAATGAGGAAAAGTGTAGAGAATTGAGGACAATTTCTTAGCGGAACAAGAGAAAGAAATTTCAAAAAGCCATAAAAATGAAAATGAATTGAAAAATGAAAATGCAAGATGAAAACTTTTTTTATTTTTCACGATAAAAAATGGAGAAAAAAACTCCATAAAAAATTTAAAAAGTAACGAAGTCTACGGGTAGACTAGTAAGGAGTGCTTTTTATTGATCGAGAGGAACTGAAAGCTTGATTTTGACTTTTTTTGAGAGTTTAGATCCACTCACGATTGTTAAAAATTCATTTTAAGATTCAGACTCGCTTTTAGCTTACATTATCATCAAACATTTGACATATGATCGCAATAGCAATTGATGACAGTCAGACATTGCATGCAATTAGCCTGCCTAACCAGAAAACCCACCAAGGAACAATTTATATAGAAAACGCAAATAAAATTATGAAAATGTGAAATTGAGACTGTAAAAATGGAAAAAAAAATGTTCGGAAACTTTAAGCTTCTTTTGTTTGAAAATAAAAATTGAGCTCATTTCTCGGTGGTTTTCCACTTGAAAAAGAATTTTTTTTGGCGTACTTAAGAAAGTTAGAAGTTATTCGTACGAGTTTTGATACAAATTTAATGTATATGAATAATTTGCATTTTGTGATGAAAATCAACACTAGAATTATTGTTTTGAAAAATAAAATATAAACTCATTTGCGTGAAGCAGTGAAATTTGTGGAAAAGTTTTGTTTAATTTAATTTCAAATTTTTAAATGTTGTATTAATTCTCATAGAATTATTTTGTGGTTTTATTTTTTTAATCATGCATATTGCCCAATTTTATTTGAAATTATTAACATTTTATTAAAAACTGTTTACATTATAATAGAAAATGTTCTCAGAACTCACCCACCTTATTCTGAAAATTTCCCACTAATGAAATTTAAAAAAGAATTCAATCATCAATACCCGCATCAACAATCTCAACAAAGAAAAATCAAAATCTCAATTCAATAAAAAGATTTATTCTCACTTCCTCTTATTACATCTCCAGCTTTCAATTCATTGACAGCAACAAAGTAAAATCTTTCCCTTTTCACTTCCAATTTTATTGTTATCGCTTCGACATAAATGATTATTATATTTATATCGATTCTGTATCGGTCAAATTGAGGTCCTGCTGTTGATTCATATTGTTGATGGTGTTCTGTTCTGCCCACGTACATTCATAGTACATATGCAAATGGGCTTTACATCCAATTTAAAATATGGAAATGGCAAGACAAAAGGGTATTGAAATGGAAAGAAGTAGAAAAGTGAAAAGATATTGAAATTGTGGATGATAAATTGATGTTTATAGATTTAACTTTGGGATTTTTTTAGGTAGTACTTATTGCGTTGAATATTGCCTTGAAAATCCCGAACAAAAGCTTTGAGCAGTTAAAAATCTTTTGAGCCAAAGCACTTTGAGTGTTCACTAAGCAGCCTTCTGTATCAGCCATGTAAAGCTAAAAGCCATGAAATAATGATAAGAATACTTTTTTATTATTTATAATGCACTTACTTGGATTTATATTTTAATAAATGCATAAACATTGCATAATCTCTCATACTTTGTCACAACTTCCGTTGCTTTTGAAGTGCAGCATCAGCATCATTTGTTAATGACCGATATTTCTATACTCGAGCGTGTTTATTTCTTTTCAAGGCAATTCATCACGAAACCAGATCGACTGAAAGTCAGAAAAATGTTGATGTTCAGGTGTCTTCACTGACTCAATGTGAAGTCAAGTGTTATAATTTTTAATTATTTAAAATTTTATTAATGATAGTGTTATATAAAGGAAGTTTAATTGAATATAAAGTCATATGATCATGAAATGTTAAATCAATCTACTCATGCTAACCTTAGCAATACCTCCGATATTGTAATCCCTAAATTTCTTATATCCAGCAAAAATCACAATAGCCATAATAGCCACAATAACTGATAAAAAGAACACACAAAATGTTAATCTATTCTTAATAGTTGTCAAATAATTATTTTGATCTTCAAGTTCCTCAATATTATTAATCAATTGTGTATGAAGCATCATAATTCCACCATATTCTTCCTCAAAGTCCTTCAATTCCTGCTCAGTCTCGAACAGTTTAATTTCAGCATCAGAAATATTCAAAATTTTGAATCGATTTGTTGCTGATGTTGAAGTTGTAATAAATTTACCCGGTGCACATTCAGCACTTACTTCCTTAATTAAATCCATAACTTCCGTTCTGTTCCCTTGCTTTGCTGTACGTGCAACACAAGCATTGCCACTAAGGTACAAGTAATGCAAATGAACAAGATGATCAAAGACTTGAGGATGAATTTCATAAATTCGATTGTTACTGAGCCACACACTTTGCAGCATCGAATTAAATTTAAATAAATCCTGTTCCAGAACCTCCAGACGATTCTCAAATAAATCTAACATCCTTAATTTCGGAAATGGCTGCAAGTCACGCTGCGTAATTTTGACTAAAAATCCATCGTTCATGTAAATAACTTCGAGATTCTTGAATGTATTTTGAATGGACTGTGGGAAGTAAATCATTCTGTGTATGTCAGTCTTGACAGCCTTAACGTCGTCATTGCTTAGAGATGAATTTTGATGCTCACCAAAGAATGATGCTGTTGAATTTTCGTCGGAATTAAAGACCAGATTTTCGATAATGCATGAATAAAATTCACCAAAGTGCTCAAAATCTTCGTCCTCAAATTCACAATGGATTGATATAGACGATATTGGGGATGCTGTGATTGTGAGGCATAGAAGAGATAACCTAAGTGGAAATGAAATTTTTATTGTATAAATTGCTATTTAATAGAATCCATTCAGCATAGATTGGACAAATTATAGATAGACTGGGCCACTTTTAGAGCATTTGAACCACTTGTCAAGGAGATCCAGATGTTTTTCAAATTAATTTTACTCACACTTTAACTTACCAAATTATATTCATTTTTTTATCTTTCTAATTTTAGTTTGTAAGTGAACACAAAATATCCTCAATGAATCAGATTAATTTATATTGATATAGTGTTGATCCGTGTTTATATAATTAATTGGGCTAGTTATTTCACTCCTAACTTATTCAATGGTCAACTACCGACTAATAAATACAATTGAGAGGAAAATTCCGATAACTAGACTTGTTGTTGCTTTTATTATCAATTGTTTCCATAAAATATCAAATTC
Source organism: Chironomus tepperi (assembly GCF_022539635.2). Lineage (NCBI taxonomy): Eukaryota > Metazoa > Arthropoda > Insecta > Diptera > Chironomidae > Chironomus > Chironomus tepperi. Next base: position 204,065 of record NW_027226156.1, read on the forward strand.
ATTCATAAAAATATGCACTACATTCATACATGACATGTTAGTTTTCTATGGAAAAATTGATAGCCATGCACTTGTTGAGGTTATTTGCCAATAGTTTTCTGTTTTAAGTTCCAATAGCATTTAAATATTTAGGATTTTATATGAAAAGCCATTGTAAACAGCTTCATAAATCGTACGTTATAAATTTAAAAGAAAATTATTTATAGTAAAAGCAGTACTGCTAGAATACTGAAGCTTTTTGGTATGGTGAGTAAATATCACATAAAGATGGCGCTGATGTCAGATTGAAGAAATTTTGAGTTGTTTTGTTTCGTTTTAGTGAAGATTTAAAAAAGTATGATATAATTGATTAGAATCAACGGGGTATTGGGGATCTTGGGTGTTTGCAAAAAGACACATAATTTATTTTAGACGAAAAATATTTTAAAAAACTTTTAAATTCCATTCAAATTTGCGCTTTATTTATAATCTTATGACAATTTATGTTATTTCAAATATTTTATTAAAATTTAAATTTTATTGAGCATTGCTGAAAATTTTGTATATATTAAATTGCTAAAATACTCAATTTTTGAAATTATAAATTTATTTGATGTTCTTTAGTAAAATTTGGTTATTTCAATTAACATAAGCATAGCTAAGTACAGGGTTTGGTTCAATTTCATTCATAAGCTTGTCCAACTAGAACCGAGACCCTGATAAGACAGCAATAATGTTCAAGTAGTTTCAGCCAACCTCTCTTCTTAGCCATGCTTCTGTCTTACTTTTGATTAATATAAATTCACTAATATCCAATTTATTTTGATAATTTATTAATTTATTTTTAATTTATCGTTTTTCATACTAAAATTCTGTAGTAGTTCTTTAACTAAGGTTATTTTTAAGATATTTAGGTAGGGTTTAGCAACTAAAGTTTGAAAATTAAATAATTAATAAAATATTAAATTATATATTTTTGAGTTTGATTGGGGTTTGATAAGACCCCAAAAATATAAAAATATTACTTTTTTGTACAAAAAATTCAATAACTAATCTACAATATTCTGAGTACGAAGCTCGTTTTGGTATTTTTGTTCATTCTGGATGACTTGGTGATGCAACAAGGGTGTGGAAATACAGACATAATATCATGAAGCAGGAACGTACTAATGACCCCAAGATACTTCTCTAAATATTCACGTTCCTACCGAGGGTGCTTAAACCTCTCTCAACCTAAACATACTCATATTTTTCGGAAAAAGTGTCTTTGATCCACCCTCGTTTTGATTTAAAGTAGGTGCCCTTCTATTATTACATAAAGCTTTTAGTGTTAGTAAAAGTAAAATAAATATTTCAATAACTTTGTTATAATCTCTCTGTACTTATCATTGTCTTCTTAATACTGCATTTGATTTGTCTTGTTGTAAACTTAAACATTTGAATAATTTAATATTTTCTAAAATAACACATTTTATATTAACATCTGCATTCTGTGTATGACATTTAAAATAAATTTTCTGATTTTTGTTCTATCACATTTAGTTGAATTTTCATCCTTTTGTAGTATAATTCTGTGTTTTTGATATTTACAAAAATATTTTGAATTTTTATACTTTATACTTTATACTTTTTAACTTTAGTTTCAATAGCATTGGACATATTCTAGCATTGTATTGACTAATTGCTTTAGAATTTGCTGTAAATGACTCTGTAAATTTTGTAGATGATGTCCCTCTTCTTATATTTCCTAATATTTTGTTTCGATCTTTATGAACCTTCATATATATGTACAATTGAACAATTTGGACCTCCTCAATTACACTTTGTCTTCCTATATCATTCAATACTCCATTTTACTCCCCTAACCCCCTCCAAAATTAACACTATAGCATTGTAATAAAGATTCAAGCATAGAAGTAGAAAAATAATTGCTAAAGCTCTATAAGTAAAATAATCAGCTACCTTACATCATTAATTGGTTCACAACACTTTCGAACATTCTCTCTACAAAAATACATCCTTAAAACATCCATCCCTACATCTCATAATTCCACAATCATTACAATAAATCTGCATAAGCTTTAAATTCCATCCGCATATTCAAATAATACAATATGCAAATACTATAGGCAGTCATAAAGATACTTTATGCATATTTCGACAATAAAGAAAGCTCAAATTTTCAATTTAATTTACTGCGGCAAGCCATTCATCAAGTATGTGGTCATTGTTCCCTTTCCTTTTACATTGATACTTCCTCTGCAGTTAAATGTGTATACTGTATTGTCCTTGACAATCTCGAACACTTCCTCGGTCACTTGTATGTGGTCAAGTACTCCTGTTGAGTCCATACGACTTGCAACATTTACAGCATTACCCCAAATGTCTATAAAAAAATTTATAAAATAAAATATTTACGACTTTCATTTTAAAAATTAGAATTGCTGACCATATTGCGGTTTCCGTGATCCAATTACACCCGCCACGACGCCACCAATGTTGATTCCAATTCTCATACGAAAGTTGTTGAATGAGTGCTCATTGACATCCACGACTTTTTTAAATAATTCGAGAGCATAATCAATCATCGCATTGACATGGGAAAATTCTAATTTATCGCACGTGTAGCGTGTGAGACCGGAGGCGGCCATATATGTTGATCCGGTGCTTTTTATTTTCTCTATTGAACTAGAAAAAAAGTCAAGTTTGGATTGTTAGTATGATAAAAAAAACTGGTTGTTGTGGTTCTTGTGACCGGCTAATAAATTAGATAGCTGAATCAGTCCATAAATTCCAACAACATCCACGCAAGGATAATAATTTTTCAATTTTTCAGACAATTCCCAAATCCATCTCAATTTAATGTAAAAAAAATCATCTCACCTATATTTATTTTGACACAACAGCTCATCAAAATCCACAATAATCTCATTTAGTAGTCTCAGACACTCAACGCCCTCGTTGTTTCCCTCCAATTCAATATAAAACTCTGAGAAATTTGCTATAGTTGCAAACATCACACAGACGCTGTCACATTGCTCATGATAAATCTCATCCATATTCTTGTCGCGTCTTAAAAAATGGTCGGCGACATGAACTGGTAAAATGTTGGCGAGTAGCTTCCGGTTATAAGCCTGAAGATTTTCCATGTCTTCTTTCTCTTCTGTTGCTTGTAGTTTCCAAATAAAGTCTAGACGTCGCGTGATTTCTGTTTGACGACTGTGGATTATTTGTCCGACGAGAAAAAACATTACAAAGACTAAGTCGATGAAGAAGCTGGAAAGAGAACATTTTTTGTTGAGGTAATGTTTTTGATGTAAATATCTAAATGGTATCTAGGTTTATGGTATCCAAAGTCCTGCAAGTAAAGCTGTCAAATGATACTCACCGTTCAGTATTCAGAAACCACAATTGACATGTTTTGTAGCTAAACATCAACAAAGCGCTCACACAACCGATAAAAATGAGAAAAATTGACAACAAAAGAATAATTTTGAAAATAATTTTAATAAATTGATGAACAGCACACGTAATCAAGGCAAGAAGACTCAAGATCAGAAGAATCTGTAAATAAAGCTCCATAAGTAAATTACCCAAAATTTAATTAAAACTTCATCTTCCTTATTGTTTTCATTAAATTTTAAATTAATTTAATTTTCATACTCACATCAATTATTTTTGTATCATCACAATGACTTGACAGCAGAGATGTGTAAGTCTTTGAAGAGCGTAAAAAATCTAAAATCTGAAATTTGGATAGAAATTTTTGTTGTTTCTATTAATATGTAAGACGAGTAAGAGGGAGATGCAGAAATGTATATATCGTTTGGGTACTCGAAGGTACACACAAGTACATACAAGCCTGAAAAATCTACTCACAATCCTATGAAATGCCAAAGATATCACAGTTATGACCACACAAAATGACAATTTTTGAGCGATAATTCGCTGATTGTGAAGACTCGTTACTAATTGATTGAAGAAATTATGTTTAATTTGATCATAATGTAGTAAAACTGGAACTGATATTGAGACTATAACTAAAATAAATAGAGTATAGATCCAATAATTGTAGGTGGAACTGAAAATAAAACGAAAACTTTGTCACAAATTCAAGAATTTTCATTTTTAAAATCTCAAGATATATTCAATAGACTCACGCTTCATAAGACAGCATCTGAATCAACAAGATTCCAATAGCGATTATAATTGTACAATAAAAATATGTCCTTAACATTGGATCCGGTTCTTGACAATACTTCTTTTCAATTTTATCATCCTTAAATGTAAGAAAAATTCGCCTACAATGATCCGACCTTAATCTATCAATGCTTCTTGCATCAATTGCTTTTACAAGATATTCGTTGACTTCTTCTTCCGGTGACTTGATGTCCTGCTTATCAGTATTTCCCATTTTATTATTCCAGTGTCCCATCATTCTTAGTTCCTTTGATATACTATTGGTGTTTTGTGGATTTTGCCGATTTGGTGGCTTTGGAAGAGTGCTGTATCTATGTGATTCCTTTGGTATGATTAAGTAAGTCTTTATTTGATGGTCCTTAAGATATGAGTTCCGTTCATCTCCTAGTTATAAAAGTAAGGATTAGTTTTTCAAAAACAATATTGATATTTATTATCTTACCATGTCCGTCTTCAACATCATAGTGATTATTTAGACATGCCAATGTCTCTTTTGTTATATGAACACGTCCAGGAATTCCACCAGATTCCATAGTATTTGCTAGAGTCACATCATTCGACCATACATCAAATTGCCATTTTTTCAATCCTAAAACTCCACAATGAACCCTTCCTGTGTGAATTCCAACACGCATATTTACATTAACAGCCATAACTTCTCTAACTAAAGCAATTGCATCGATCATGTCGAGACCCATTTCGACTGCACACAAGGCATGATCTGGACGTGCTTCAGGTAGTCCACTTACACAATAATAGCAATCACCAAGAAGTTTGATTCTTAGACAATGATGCTCAGATGCAAGTCGATCGAATCTAGCAAAAAGTTCATTAAGAAGTCTCACAAGCTCCTCAGCTGTACACTGATCGGATAACGATGTAAAACCACAAATGTCAGCAAACAATATGCTCACATTCTCATGTCTTTGTATATAAATTTTATGAAATTGAGCTTCCTTTGGCTGACCAGCAATATCATTTTTCATTTCCATTGCAACATGCCGAGGGAGCACGGATAAAAGAAGCTGTTCCTGTTGCTGATTCTCTCGTTGAATTTTCAAACGGGCTTCAACACATTGTCGAGTTTCAAGGAAGGCTTTTCGTTGAGCTTTTTCTTTTGGCGAATGCAGGAGAATTCCAGTGACATTAGTGCATATTAGGGAGACCATCTCGGATATTATCTAGAAAATAGAATTATTAAATTGAAGTTAACAAATTATTTAAGGATTTTTAGAGTGATGTATTACAATATTAGAGGTACGCTCCTTACAGTCTTAGGGATACGCAGCTTACAATCTTATGTATACACAGTTCATACATCAAAACTCATAATTAAGTAGTTCATTCACAAAATGACACAAAAAAATTGTCACTCTGTCAACAATTTCCCAAAGTATATTCTCAAAACGCAAAACTCAATTGAAACTGAACCCAACGTAAAGAAAAAAAATTGTTGATCACTTGGGAGAAATTAGAAGTAAAATGCAGAGCAAACACTCTGAACTCTCAACTCAATCCATAAAGTGATGTGAAATATGTTTTCGAGTTTATTGAACTAAATTCCCGCAGCTGCTAAAAAATGTCACAGAAAACTTTTCATATTGTTAGAAAAGAAGTAAACAAGAAAGCAATGTGGAAGTGCTGATTTAGATTCGATTTTGTTGCCTTGTGTCAAAACAGGAAGGAAAAGTTTTTGTTTGACGTACTTTTTTTGCACGTGGGCTTTATTGTTAAAAATTCTTGTAAGTTTTTGTAAGTTGGTTACTGAGTCATTTGTATAATGCGTTGGTAAGTTCTGAAATAATAATGACCTGCTCATCCCTTATCTTATGAGCTGTGTATCCCTAAAAATGTAAGGTGCTCCTCAAAATCAACAAACTTCATTCAAACATCAGTAAATGTCATCGCATTGTCAAGCAACTTTCATGCTCAAGCATTCATAAAATTCTATCAAGCAGTCACTTACCATATTCCATGTGTTCATCTTATGAAGATGTAGAAGGAGTGTAATATGAGAAATGGATATGAGAATTCCACCAAGAATTGCTTCCTGTAATCTTATCGGAAGCATCGTGTACGTGATGTAAATGCAAATCAATGTGCATGCACCCGCAGATGTGTACTCTCTGCAATCCATGTATGTGTGTGTGAGAATAGAAAATATGTTTATGAAACTTGTTAGATTTGATAGTAAAGTTATAAAAATTGACATGAAATGAAAATAAACAGGAAATGAAAGCGAAATATGAAGAACAAATTGAAGATGCTTTCATGTTTTATGACTTGGATGTGCTCTTTATGCTGATGGTGGCTGTGACTTTTTCATAAATGAGATTTTAGTTCAAATATTATCATAAGAATGAGAAGCTTTTTTTAGAACGGATGTTTGATTAACGAGATATTGAAACACAGTATAAAAGAGGTATGTATGAGGGAGGTAAAACTAGGTATAGGTATGTACAGTTAAATAAACTCGAGCAACTAACTCTTAGAAGCGATGTCCTTAAAGATTTCATCTTGTCTTACATCTCAAAAATATTTACACATCCAGCCACAAGCATAAACAACATTACCAAGAATGGAAACTCATTTCGTTAATTAACATCGACATAAATAAGAAAATGTAGCTCATTATTCATACCTGCCCATATTTGTGATTGAAAAGCTTATGTCAATAATGACAAGTGAGATGATAATGGCATATGAGACATGGAACAGATAAATTTCATTAATTCGTTGCTTATAAAGACACAGCAGTAGAATTGTATAAAGAATTGAGCAAAGACCCAAAAGCGTAAATTGAATCATGTTGGTTCCTAATAGTTCATAAGTTTTCGTCGTTCCATCATCCACAGTCATGTTAAAATAGAATGTTGTTGGCACTGCCATCGTTTGAGTATCGTTGCCATCCAAAAGTGTAAAATTGACTATTTCAGTTCCGTTTGTTGAGCTTTCAATTATCAGCAGCTCACTTGCGACAATTTTGGTCATTTCTCGCCATCGATTGATAAAAAAGTGAACATGAATAATGGCAAGGATGAATATCAGAGCAAATAGCAGCCACACAATATGTGCTGCATTATTTTGATTCATTCTTAACAGGTAGCGCTGATAAAGCATCTCAATTTGGATATTTTTAAATTTAGCTGATGCCATTCTACGTTTTAGGAATGTCCTTAGTTTCTGAAAGCTCGTTTTATCATTGCTACTTCCATTATCATCTATTGCACATTCACCATTATTATTATTATCCCCACTCTGATCCATTATGGACGTGTGTTCAGAGTAAGCCATATATTCACTATTAAAATTACTGTTGTCGTTCAACATACTCAAGCAGCTCTTGCTGACAATTGATTGGCGGGGATTGTTGCCACTCGTACTGCCATATGATGATGATTGTTGTGGTCTCATGTCTATATTGAATGTTGTTATACCCGCCTACGGAATTAATGGAAAAAATAGAGAAAATGAATATTTTTTTCGCAAGATTAAATGAAAATGATAAGAGGATTAATGACAAACGTGCTGTTGTGTATGGTGTTCTCGAAATATACTAGGTTTTAGGCCTAGAACTTTGATTTGGATAGAATGTTCCTAGACTGATCCTAGCTAGGATACAATTAGAAGATGAACTTTTTTTACATAAAAAAATATATTAATTTTCATTCCCTATCAAGAGTATGAGTAAGTAAATGACAACATTTCTCATATGATGTACATTCATATTCGCACATCGTTAAATGTAAAAAACACTTTTATCGCACGTGCAGACCCAGATTTTATTTTTTCGGGACTCGTACAGTAATAAAAATACTCTGCATTGACTCTCGTATAAATTTCACTCAAGCATATAATCGAGTTTATGGTGATGGAAAAGTTCGTGATTGTTATGATTGAACGTTTGTGCCCGAATATGATGATTATCGCCATCAGTCAGCATGAATATTGGAAATTGATTTATTATGGTTAGAATGTGATTGACTTTTATAGCAAAAAATCATACAAATGAATGAAATATGAGAAAATCATACAAAAATGTTAAGCAAAATCTTTATTTTATTCAAAAAAACCAGAATGTCACCTGCGAAGGCTGATTTAAAGAATTCATAAACGGAAATGTATCTAAAATTAACAAAAAAGTAGCAGAAATTTTTATGATGTCAATTTTTTTCTAATTAATTCATTCAACGAAAATTTTTATTCTCTAATTAGAGACTTTTTTCAGGCTTGTAAAGTACAAGTTAGGAAGATGTTTGATCAAGTTGCGCATCTAGACTGCAGTGGAAAGAATGATCAAGATTCTCGGAATATTTAAAAGTATTTATCAAAATTCTTGCTTATAACTAAAGAAATTTGAATTAGTTCCATCATATAACTATTATGTATCTTCCAATTAGTCATCCTGAAATTGAAACAAAAAATCTGAGCCTAAAACCACTAAGTCAATCCACAAACAAGGCAACCCAACACTCAATTTCATTAATCTTCAAAACAACATCAATGAAGGAAGAAGAAGTATAAAGGAAACAAAAAAGAGTGAAGAAAAGCACCCGTACAGGTGAAATTGAGATTGAAAAGCGGAAAAGCTCATTAGAAGATTTTTGAGGAATAAATATTGAAGAATTTTTAAGAAGATTGACGTAGAAAGCTTCAACGCTTCTCAAGACGTTCTTTTTATTCCAAAAATTTTTACTTTAGGCATTTTTTATATAATATAATTGAGATTTTTGATTGTTGATTCTTGGAAGGAATTTCTTGAAGACATTAGTGAGGATAATCTTAAAATATTTAATTTCAATTTTGAAATTATTCTTGAGTTTAGAAATTTAGATTAGTTTTGTTATTTTTGCATAATGATTCGTTAACTTTGAATCTTCATGTTGATTTAGGATTGTATCGAGGACCATATTTTGAGTCTGAACCTAATTTCTGAACCCCGACCTTTAATTATCGAATCAAAACTTTCAATTAAATCGTTTTGAATTCAATATTAAGACTACTTCTATTTATTCATTCCTCCTCCTCATCCCAATACTACCCAATTTACAATCTGAAATATTTTTTTTAATTACTCACAGCATGAACAAAATGCTTGTAAATTGATTTTAATTTCTCTTCTTTTTCAATTGCAATTCAATCTCACTCAATTACTCCTTCGAATAATTTTATTGATTCTCACTCAATTTTCCAGATTGTTGCCCGAGCAACCTTGAATTTCACCCCACAGACATTCAATTCCTTATCATTTATGAGATTTTATATCAGCTCTTGTGAGATTTTCAGACGGGAAGTTACAAAGTGATTGAGGTGGAATTTATGATTAGTTGTTGATGAGTTTTGCTTATAGTTTCTTATGTGGGATGTAAAATAAAACTTTATAATGTATGGTGAGTGTGTATGCAATGCTGGGATACTAAGATAGAATGTTGTAACAATCAAATTGTTTCAAAGCTATAAATATTCGAGAAATCCAGCACATATCCATTTAAATAATGGGTCATATCTGTTAAAATGTTGACAGAGGTTGACACAAATCGTCAACATTTGCAAGAATCTGACAAAATGATCACAAAAACAAGTATAAGCATCATTTGATTGCAATCCAAGTGAGTTATCTTAAAACAGAAGCAAAATCAATTTTATTGTATCAATAAGAAGAAGAAATTACAAGTGGCTCGAGTAAATAGAAACTGACTCAAAAGTCAAGTGCAGAAATACAACGACTATAAAGTATTGAGTCTCAAATGCCAAGAATGAGAAACGCTTAAATTAGAAATGAGGGATCCGATAACAGAAACAGAGGAAAAGGTCATGGAAACTGTAAGCATACAGCAATTCACCTGTGAATGTTCAGCTATTGATTTTTCATTTTCTGCTGCAATTAATTTTTGATATATTGACATTGATCCTGATTGCTATTCATCATCATCAACGTTACTATTGATTCCTTGTTGATTTTTATTACGAGCGATTGATAATGTCGTTTTGAATTGATAGATGCATTTAGTATACACATCTAGTATTGAAGCACGATTATTAAATCCTATTCCAATTCATACTCAATTATTTACTTAAGAGATTTTATACTATATGGCCTCTTTTGACATTTAAAACCCTATTATCCTAAATTACGGTAATTACCCTCATTTATGTCTTCCTACTTGGTCATATTACCCAAAACGTTAAATCCACAACAAAAGTTAATTCTTGTAATCACAATAACACATATAAAGCTTCAATTTTCCTCTTAAACACACATAAAAGTTAAATTTAATTAATAATTAATGGTTAATCTGATTGATTTAATTGAAATTCGTGTGAAGTGTTGATTGAAAATGTCAATCAGGGTGAGAAAGTGTCTTAATAAATTAATTCAAACAATGATGAAAGGAACATGAAAAAGAAATGAGTGCTGGTGGCTTTTAAGGCGAAATCAGGCATCTTCTACATTTAATGAGAACTGTGTTAACTATGTTGTGATTTAACGAGGTTAAGACAGGTGAGTTCAAAGAGTTCTTGAGGTTTAGAAAGGTTTGAAGTCTTTCAGGCCACATTTTTCTCTCATTTAAATTTCAAAAAGTTGTCCAAGCAAAACAAATTATTTCATTTAAAATCACAAACTCAATAATATTCTAAAGAAAGATCACAAAATCTCAAAAACAAAAAATATTTTTTTTTCCCATAAATAGCACTTCAAAGACCTTTTTGTTCATAAAACATGCTGTAAGCTCCAGCAACTCAAAAGCCCCTTTCAGACTCATTATCATTATTATCAAGAAAAGCTTCTCTCGTGCTCATTTCTGAAAAGAATTTGAAATGCAAACAAAAAAAGAGAGAAAAAAGGCACAAATTGCTCACTTCCATTTTCTTATGGTCAGATCATTATTGAGCAGCAATAACAACTGTGAAGTTTAGGTCAACAATATGCTAATTTATTTCTATTGGACCTTTTTTCTTTCATGCTTGATGTTTTGTTTTGCAAAATTGGAGCTTATTGAGATATATTAGGAGATTCAATCATCAAAATTCAAATTTTGTCCTCAAAATTCGAAATTTTAGCCACAAATTTCTGGAACTTTACCACTACAATTTAAATTTAAACCGCAAATTTCTAATTAAATCTCCAAATTTCAACATCTAGTCATCCTTAATTCTTAACAGATACAAACATTTTTCTCGCATGCTTGACCTCGCACAGTCAAATCATAGCTTCTTTTTAAATGAAATTTTCCCATTTCTTATTTTATTTGCAAAAAAAAACTTTTATTTCCCTAACAAGATTCAGAAAACTCAAACACATATCATGTCAGGATCCACACTAGATAATTTGATACCGACCTTCTCGTATTTTTTTCATCCTTTCGACCTTTTTTCTCTCTATACTCTTCCTCATCTTTTTGACATATTGACTTAAAGTGAAATGAGAAGGTCACAAAAACTATTTTAGACACATTATTTTTTTGGGTTTTATTTGAGGAAGTGTGAATGCTGGTTTGGAAATTCATGGTGTAAAGTTTGATGTAAAAATCCTTTGGTATGTCAAATAAAGATTAGAAAAAAAAACTGTGAATGCTTTAATCATTTCTATACTCGTCTAAAATTTGGCGACTTAGTGAGGTAAATGTCAAAGTAAGACGATGGACTTCCAATTAAGCCAAAATTCTTTCTCAAACATAAACAAAAAATTATTTAATTTCAAAATATTCATTAATTTAAATTAAAGAAATTCTTTTTCTTTATCCTCAAGCACGCCCTTCATTCAATGTAACATTTTTCCATCCATAATTACAATTTCATCAGCAAACTATTAAAATGAAGGAAAAAAGTTGTTTCTTGCTAGTTTTTCCATTAACTTTTCAGCCCTTTTTGTGTGCTCGATTATTGAAAAGTTTTTTTTTCAGGATTTTTTTTTTGTTGTCATTATTCTTGAAAGCTTTCGTGAATATAAATTGCAGCATTATGTTGCTGATGGCAAAGTTTGCAGAAGAATTTTGTGATTTTGAACTAATAGTGGATGAAACTTTATGTAAATTTAATGAATCGAAGAGATAAAAAAAATGTTTTGTAATGGCATGAAGCTGCTTGAAATGAGCAGATTAGTATCTAAATATAAAATAATTGAAAATAGTTGAAAGAAATATTTTAAAAATATGTCATTTGAATTCTTACAAGAATTTGTAATAAAATGAAAGAATTTTCAAGTTTTGCTCTAGAAATGCAGCCATGAAGATGTGCATTACATGAGAAAAAACCATTATAATGTCGATGTGTTGATATGTTTTTGTATGGGATGGTATGGGATTTTGTAATAAATCGGATAAGAGTTGTAGATTGTAATCTTGAGAAGTATTATCATGATTTTATTTTATCATGCTTACCGTATGATCCATTGAAGATGAACCAACCTTCAGGCTCGTATCTTTAATGTTCCCAATCCTTAATATATTCTTAAAATCTACAAAACACTTTCTAATGCTCCCATTATCACCTTTACCAATCACAAATTATCCTACTTTAAAAAGTCTTACAACAATTTTCTTTTAAAGTGCCTTTTCTCAAATGTTCTTTCTTATTTTCAATTCTATTATGCCATCATCGCATCATTAATATTTTATAGTAACGAGTTACTTAATACGACTGCTGTTAGTTTCCGTTGTATCTTCTTTACATTTATGCTTGACTTCTTTTTTGTGAGCTTTCGGCTCATCAGTTTTTTCGGAATGTCTATTTTTATATTCACATCATCACCTAATGCGACGGAAAGAAGAGATGAAAATATATACAAGTCATTAGTGACACGAGATACGGAAATGGGGTAAGAAAATGGTTAAAATGAATAGAAAAGCTTGGAAATGAATTAAGTATACAGCGCATTTTTGTGAATATTCCATTATTTTTCAGAGCATTCGGAGTCAAAAAGTACTGCTTGGTAAAACTCTGATCAAAACCTTTATTTTGCACTTCTAGCATATACGACAAATATGATTGTATACCCAAGTGTACCGCCTCCAGCTTCTAACAATGTGCTTGATATAACATCCTAAACTCACCAAAATCAACTTCAAATGTTGATAAAAAAGAAACTGAACAAAGATGACAAACACGAAAAATAACAAAAATAAGGAAGGAATAACAAGCAATACAGCATCAGTAAGAAGATTCAACGAAAAAAAGAAGAAGATGCTATCGCAGCAACATGAATTGGCACTTTCAGCTCATTTTTCTTGCTCCTTTGCTCTCATTTGTTTACATGAGCTGTTTATCATTAACTAAAAGTCATTTCTCAAATATAAATAATGCAGCTGGGAACGTTCATTGGAAATTCCCAAAGCTCCGTTGTACTTTTCAATTTATTTTTGTATTATCAAGGAACTTTGAATCTTATTGTGAAACGGGAAATGAGAGAGATTTTAAGGATGAAAAATTCATGTTGAGGAAATTGAAAAGTGGTAGAAAAAGTTTACTTTTGTGGATTTTTTTTTTAAATTTTTCTATGAATTTTTAAGAAGCTTATGGAATCTTCCAGGAATATAATCTTTAAAAAAGAATCACGAAGTACTTTTCCTCAACGTCTGCGTCAAAAAAAATAATCACTGACAATGAAGGCGTGAAGTCTCATTTGAGTCAGTGTTGAATTTCAAGCATCCAAGGTGACTGAAAGGATTACAATGGCAGTTTAGAAGAATGAATATGAGAGTGATTGAGGAGTATCCGAGTTGAGAAATGTGAAACAATTTGTTCAAAAGAAACTTTAGACAAAGAAAAAGAACAAAGATTGATTTAAGGTGTCATGAAGCTGGATTTTTATTTTGTGATTTCAATCTCACCAGCATTCCAATGACTAATCTTAATGCCACAACATACTTCAACATCCACATCATTACCTATCCAGCATTGTTTAATTTATCGTCATTGCTTATATAACCACATTCTAATTCAACTCAATAAACGTGAATATCCATCTACAATTCATCCTTATTCCCATTAGTAAACCATATTCTATGTTTTACCACTTGTTTCTATTCTCATGTATTGCTTGTAGGCAACTGACGATGAAAATTTTGTTGTCATAGTTTCATGTAGCTTTGTTGATTTTATGGCTTTTTGATATGTCATCGATGTAGTTTGATTTTTGATGTTGGCAAGAAAATCTGATATAACTTTAGTGAGGGATGTTTTTTTGTGTGGATGTATGGCAGATTGAATTGATTTGTGACCAATTTGCAGAATTACATCCTATGTGAACCCAAATCGTACAAAAATTTGATCCTAGAATGACGTGACTCGGTTTAAATCCAGCCAATATACCGACGATCTGGTGCTGTTTGTGCTGTTCGGGAAGACGAATCAAACCAGAATATGAGAAACCTCAAAATTCATATCCAAAAATTAATTCCATCTTGATATCAACCTTTTAATTTAACCCACAACATACATCATTAAAATTACAAAATGGTTCATTACCTTACACATTTTCACATTGAACACGAAAAGCTTCAATAATTATCGATGCAGATTTTAATTAAGCACCCAATGATTTTCAATTATATTGTGGATTTTGTGCAATTATGTAGTTAATTAATAACAGTTCACATACAATTGAACCTGTGCTGGGTGGTTTTTAACAACCTGAATTTTTAATTAATGTAAAGCAAAAGAAATTGAATTTGAGACCAATGGATGGATGGTGTCGATCCTAGGAGTAGGGTAAATCTCAACTTCAACATTTTAGCGAGTCTCAATTATTAATGTTTATCCTTACAAAATCATTTATCAATGTTTATTAAAAAAGTGAAGTATCATATCGCGATGAGGAAAAGTACAATCATGGCTTATTAATAACAGCAGCAACCCCATCGTTATCACAACATCTATAATTGCCTCTTTAATCCAACCTTTTGCTCTTTACTCCTTTGGTAATCATTGTCATTGTCTTGTTATCATGTAAAAAAAAACTTTTATTAAAAAGTAACAGAACAGCATGGATAGACAGTAGTAGTAATAGAATGAAAACTTTGCTGTCATAGGAAATGAGTGAGTGGAAAAGAGAGAAAAATTAATTAACATTAACACTGTGTGTGCTGTTCTTGGTTCTCATTCTTGTTTACCTTTTGGCCTTAACATTTTATATGCTAAGCTCCATATACATAATGAATGAAAATAGAATAAAATAAATGAAAATGAAAATTTACGTGTGTACACACTGGGGAGGCGTGTGTTTGAGAACATAGTACATGATGGAAAATTGGTTTTGTGATGAGTTTAGTGGGCATAGTGGATTGTATAGAGCGCATATTCAAGAAGATTATTTATCAAAAACACTCAAGCATAAAGGTTGACTTTTATCACATTTCTCAAAAAAAAAAGTGAGAACATCTCAAAGGAAAAGTCAAGATGCAATCGAAGGATCAAGAAGATTTTCTCAGAATTGATGCTTTAAAGGCTCAAGTTGGATTTCTTTCATTTTCAATAATAATCCTTAAAAATCGATAAAAATAAGACAGTAAGAAAAGAGTCTTACTCTAAATTGAATTTTTTAGGCAATGTTTGTATATGAAATTGACACCATACTGAATTTTAACTTCATCTAGCATAATTTCGAATTCCGAGGGGTGTGCTACTATTAAAAACAATTTTGAGAAGTCATATTCTTATTTGACCTTGCCTAACTCTGAAATCCCTAGTATATTCTACGGGGCATCTTTAGAATAGCTACTCTTCTGTCCCAGCATTAATACAGTTGTTAATAAATGTTGTATGTGGAATTACCATTTTTCGTACTTTGTGGCTTTTATTTTGGTATTCACAGAAGATTTTATTTCATCTTTTACTTTTTGTATCATTCATGAAAGTCTCATTTGACATAAAAACCTTATTTTATTGCCAAACGATGCGGTTGAATTGATGAATAAGATTTTTTATTATGATGATGTGCCATTTATTTATTATGTGTATGTGAGAATAATATGCATACGATAAGGGTGTCAGTGAGTATTGATTTTTACTGAATTTTTAACGAAAAAGATTACTGAGCTTTTTTTTGCTGTAATTTAAATAGGATTTGTGAGGAAATTGAGATTTTTTGATTGAATTCATAAAACATTTTTCAAAAATAAAATAAACGTGAAAATTTTTGGGTTTTGTTGCTAAAATCAACAGATGACAACAAAATCCTTCTACAAAATTGATGCTATTTAAGTCCTTAACCTTCAATATTTCATATTTTCTGTTGATATTTCTGAAAATAGAATAAATTTCACGTTCTTAAAGTCGAGTGGGAAGGAAGAAATTTATCCATTTGAAGGACTTTTTGCCCCACATTTGAAATATACAATATAATGGACTTAATGAATGGATTTAGAGGGTCATTAGACTAATAGGATTTGAATTTTCGTCCTACAATAGCCATATGATTCATATAATAAGCACAAATCATTGAAAGTTTGATTCTGTTTCTCAGATGAGGCTTCTTACGGTCACTTGAGGATACTCTCTTTACGGTGATATGCAGAATGAATGATAATAAGCCTCTATTGTTGATAATCTTGATGATTCTTGAGTGAAACATTGATTTTGATTTTCTTTCAATGACTGAATGGGACTTAAAGAATAATTTATAATGATGTTGAGTGGAGCTGTTGAGATGATGGTTCAAGTACGAGACTTTTTTATTGGATTTATTTCAGTTGATTGCTTGGTGTAGTCTTCAAAAAAAGAGATTTGATACCTCAGTGGGAGTCTTTCTCGTAAAAGTTGTGATCGATACCCACGTGGAAATCAGGATTCACATTTATTTTCTCATTTAAATTTTATTAAGCCGATCATGTCATTGAAGCCAGTAATCAGGACATGGCTCGCATGGAAGTCGAGATTCATGCCATTTTAAAACTACTTCAAATCCGTCAATAATTTAAATCCTCGTTTCATTTAATTTGGGTTAATTAATAAAAAGCCTTTGTTGATTCAACACACAACAAAAATTTTCCCAAACCACAAAAGGTTCAATTTGAAGGAAAAAAAATGTGTAAAGAAATAAAGAAGACAAAATTATTGACATGGTAACTCTGGCATAAAAAGCACTCGAAAGAGGTCTAGTGGGACATATTACTTTAACTTAAATTATTATTATTACAACTTTTTTGATCCCTCAAGTTCTTTCAACTCAATTTTAAAGCTGATAAAATTAAAATAAAAATGAGATTATTTTCATTGCAATTTAATGTCTCTAATTGGATTCACTGAGCGAGTTTATGAGATTTTCATTAAAATGTCTAATAACTCTATTTAAAATAACGAAATTTGATATTTTATTAGCGAGAGGAGGGGCTGCAGTAACTTAAACATTGATTACAAGATTAAAAATTATGATTCAGGGACGTGGAAAGGTGTATATAATGCTTTGAGGCATAAAATGTACATTTCTGTGTATTTTTGCGATTAGATGATATTATACTAGAATAACACTTGTCAATTTTGACAAAATAACCTTGATATAGTACAAGAACATCAATTTACATTCCAGACAGCATGAGATAATAAATCACTAAGTAAATATATTTTTTGTAATATAGCCCATCAACATCACTTCCAAGAACTAAATTTCGCACAAAAAACAAAACATTCCCAAGCAGTTTTTATAATTAACAGATAAAACCGAGCAGATAAAAGTTTCAGTGTGATGAAAGTTTTTTGATTAAAAAGAATATAAAAAGCAGTTACGCAGGCAGTTGCGTTAAAATGTATATGCGGCTACGTGAGATGAATTTATGGCTGATGTCTATGAAGGGATTCTCTTTTTGTTTATTATGGATTGAAAGGTATTTTGCGGGAATTTAATATTTTTTGATGTAATCTATGGAGCTTTTGGAGGATTTAAATTAAATTCATTGTTGCTGTAAATTTAATATTGGCAATTTTCCAGATGTACAAATATCGTAATTGTTTTATAATTTCAATCAGTTATCAGACATAAATGATTGTGCATATGGAATTTCAAGAGTAGTAATACGATTATATGACTAGACTAATTGGATTCTCATTTCTGATTGAGCAGAATTATTTCAGCTATTTTTGATAATTAATCCGATTTCAATACCATGATTTATGTTGGATTTTTTCAGTCTGATTATGGCAAGCTATTATTAGGTAAAATGTGAGGATTTAGGTTTCATCAGATTTTCTATTTGGGTATTTTGACCCCTTTTAAGCTGCATCTCAAGACGTAAAATCTCACATAAAATGTTATCAAAATCATGAATAATCCGTCTCATTCAATGATTTCTCACCACAATATTGTGTCATCATAAACAGCTTGTCAGCTCATTTCATAACAATTAAATCTCAACACAAATAAAATTTGTGATAATAAATAAATCTCGCACAAGTGTCGGTCATCAACGAACAAAGCCTATAGAAAATATTTCATTTTGCGTTATCTCCCTTTGAGTTTTGATTTGTCATTCGCATCGCGTCATCTGTGACTGACATAAAACTGACAAATATTGTGTTCGAAATAACACATTTAATATTTTACGATCAGATAAAAAAAATTTATGGATGTTTTTTATGAAGAGACGACATTTCCTTCCTGTGACATTTTTTGTAACCTTAAAAAATAATTTTCATTGTTGTGAGAGGTTAAATTGAACATTTTCAAGTTTGTTAACTCTTTATGTCTTATGATCCACTAGGTCGCATGCACCTCTTAGTCACATACCCATGTGCATGTACAGTGCACTTTTTAAACTCAATTTGAGGCCCTTAAATTATAACTTAGACGTAGAAACTTGATCGATGTACTCAGATTCAAAGCTACCACGCCTCCAAAATGTTTCAATGATGCTAGTCAACCGATCAATATTAAATTGATAAAAGTAAGCTTTAATTAGAAATATTTGCAGATGAGAAATTTGATATTCGAGCTCAGCAAGAACTAACGAAAATTTACATAAAATATTTGCCATAATTTCTCATCCAACGTAAAAGTATTGAATTTCCATCCTAGTCATCATCCTTTTTAAGCAACGAGCTTGAGAACATTGATGAAGGAAACGATATAGTAAAATTTTCTATATTTAGCATTCATCGCATGCATAAATTGGTAAGTGTTGGTTACTGATAAGTGAAAGGAGCGCATGTTTGTTTAGAAGGGCCAGCAACTTAAATTATTCGACTTGGAAGTTAGATACCATGTGAACTAAAGGAGGTAGGGCTGTAGAGTAGATAGTCTGCCAGACATAATGATACTAAAAGATGCCACGCATAACTTAACCCGTACTAACAATCTCTTAAAATACCCAAAGAACGATAAATTTGAAGATATGAAAAATTTTATTCATTCACTAACAATCACTGGTACTGATACATATTGGCAGCCGTAAAGCTTTTTCACATAAACGAGCACATTCCTTATTATGTATCAAGTCATGAATGGGAGCTTCCTTAGTCGAATGGAAATGATGATTTATGATGTCATACCATTAAAATTTATTTCTTTTCATAAATCTCAGCATTGAATTTTATCTTTATTTC
The DNA here is from genome assembly GCF_022539635.2 of Chironomus tepperi. NCBI lineage: Eukaryota > Metazoa > Arthropoda > Insecta > Diptera > Chironomidae > Chironomus > Chironomus tepperi. Next base: position 223,778 of record NW_027226156.1, read on the forward strand.
TTACTCTATAAGATTGTAAATTGATGCTTCATTGTTTGTAAATTTTTATCGTAGATTTTGCGAGTTTTTCAATTTATTTAAGTCAACAATCAGTATTATCAGGATTCAATAAAAATTGAATTTTGTTGAGCAAAATCTACAGTTTTTATAAACTTTAGATGAAAAAGTTTTAATTAGTAACGTCAATGACAAATGAATCCATCCATACCACACAAATTTGCATAATATGTAAACTATTAAAACTTAAAACGAGCATATTTTGTTCTAAAAATCAGAAATGATTATTAATGCATAGTCATTATTCATAACATATTTAAATGAACATACATTAATGCAAATTAAAATTGATGAATAATCAGAGATCATTTGAATTTCATTGATTCTAACTTTTGCTTATTCAGAATTTATTTAAAATTCAATCAAGATAAAATTATAAATTTAGGGTTTCAATTTAGAACGAAAATTCAGATTAAAGTCGAGCATAGCTCCATACAAGATTCGAAGGCGACTAAATTACAAACAAGAGCACGAAGCTGAAAAAGAACTGTCAATAACAATCAATTATGAGAACATAAATATATGAAGACGAAAAGATGTGCACGATGATAGCAGCTGATACCTGTTGCATGACAAACATCAAACGACATTCTATTCCATTTTGTATACATAAAAGCTTTCAATTGTGTCTTGTGTCTGCATAAAATCAGATACTTCTTCTTTTGTTAGGAGGATTTACAAATTGAAAAGTAATTTAATGAATGTAAATTAGAGCGCATTTTTTAAATTTTCTCCTAAAAATACTTTAAAATTTTATTTTTCGAATGAAAGCTCATTAGTCAATCAATGTCGTCAGTCAACTAATTATCTGAAAACAAAAACCAATTAACATGAATATTAATCAATCAAGTTAATGTTTGAACTGTCACGCAAGGTAAAATGTTTGTTTGCATATTAACTGGCCTGATTGTCAGTCAATGAACTATTAAATAAAGAAGCTATTTTGAATTTATTTATTCTGGTATGTAACAAATGTTGATGGTATTGACTTGTTGCTTTGTTATAAATTTGACAGTTTTAGGATGGAGAATGTTCTGAAATTTGGACAACATTTGATTAAAATTAGTCAATCAAACCCATATTAAATTTAATTGTTGAATCAGCCTCTGGCTATATTCTTAGTAAACTCCGATAGCTATACAAAATGTCCATATTTTTCATCGAATTTAATGCTAAAATCTCCATTCACAAAAATTTTCTTTGTGACTTTATTATGCGATAAAAAAATCTTTTTATTTTTGTACAATTCATGAGAAAGTTTGTTCTCTTCTCGTTCTTTTTTTTATCGTAAATGACGCTGATGCTGAAGCCATTGAATGATTTTACTCTTCATTGTTGACTGAATAGGGAAGACATAAATGACACTTAATGGTGACTGAATTATTTTATATCAATGATTTCTTTTTTTTCTGTTATTTATAGGATTATGATTCATTCTGTCATGTTTATGTCTATTTTGGGGATTTTTTCTGGCTACACCTCTAACTAGTTTTAGGAAACGCTAACAATAACTTTCATATGAAGCTAATTACATCAACTGTAATCCACGTCATTGCTTAAATATAATCTAGCTCTATGACTGGCTTCCACTTTCAAAGCATCTGCGGTAAGCATACTTAAAAGCAATACAACGATGACTATGCGAAAAAAATATATATTTTTAATATTTTTTGTTTTGGTGTTCAGTCTATGTATAGTATTTATTAAGTGAATGTTTATTGATGCCACAAGCAAGCTGTATTTGTAAACAAATGTAAGAAGCTGTATCACGATTGTCATTGAACGACGTCATTGGTTTTTGTGGTTGAAACATCAAGTCATTACTGAATTTTGAATTACTTTTGAAAATTTCCTCGCTGAGCTCCGGTGATGAAACTAGGGCCGAGTTTTAAAAGAGATTGAAGCGACACTAACCAAATTGAATTGCGTATCATGAGTTTTTTATATCCATGTTCTATTAAATGTTCCATATCTACCAAGTACAAAAAATAACTTTATATCCTACCTAAAACACATCAAATCTAAGTATATCCATAATTCAAACCAAAACAAACTTTTTTAAGGCAGCTCTGCGGCTACTTTCTAATTCATATTTTGAAAATTTTATGATTATTTTCCGAGAAGTCCCAAGTATTTTGTGAACTTAAATTATTTCTAAAATGTCTCAGACACCTTTCATCTTTCTCACCCACTTTCACGTGCCAATGCTTTAGGTACTTCAAAAATCTTTTTATATATTTTTTTTGTTGTTTTTAAATCTTTTTGTAAAATATCACAAGCTTGAGATAAAAAGAAAAGACAGGAAGAAGCCTTCATTAAATTGTACCCTTAAAATTAGATTTTTTATTAAAAAAATTTCAAAGGTTTATTTTAATAAGGAGTTTATGGAGAATTTTTATAGTATATAATTAAAAATACTTGTCAATCCAACTAGTGATCGAGTAATTTTTGAAGGAATTACAGTGACATATTGACGTGTTAAGAGTGAACTCGTGACGTGACCCGAGTGACTCCAACAGCAATGCTGCATTGCTCGGTTTGCAGACTGACAACGATTGCCTTCCATTTTGGGTCATTTTTATATGAATTCACTAAGAAAAAGTTGTAATGATGTTAAAATGAGAAAAAGAGAATGAAAAAGACGCAAAAATGTTTTGAGGATTCTTCCTTAATTACATTTGATCGGAAGGAAATTTCTCTTTTTTGTTAGGGACTATTAATTTCCAGGCTTTTGAGACGCAATGTCTAAAAGATTTTTAAAATTTGTTTTTAATGGAATTCTCATTCATAAAAAAAGAAATATTCCTTTCCTAAACCATACTAAGTCCAATAGTCATATGAGTATTTAATTGGAATCTCTATCCTTGTAATTAGCACCACGCACATAACAACACATTATAAAAACTTTGTTAAATAAGAAACTTACCGCAAGTAAGCTACTGCTAATAGTCTCACGTCCATTGGCACTGCCTTTATAATGTTCAATTACTTCCCATTTCTTCTTCACGTCTCCGCCACTATTGAGATTTGAATTTCGTTGATGAACGTCGCTTGGAGCATTTTGCGGTGAAGGATTTGTTGACGTCACTGTGCTGCTACCTGTTGCTAATGATTGTTGTGACAATGCTGTCGTTTGATATTGCTTCAATGACGACCAGCGTCTTGTTAATGCTTTTGATTTTTTATTGTTATTCTCAATGCGAATCAATGAGCTTGCCTCCATTGGGTCTTTTACGCTTTGATGCTGCTTCTGGTGGAATGAAAATCTTTTATTCATTTTTCGATTCTTTGGTGGTGTATATGGACTCGGGGTGGAAGATGTCGGTGGCGGTGGATTTTGGGTGTCGGTGGAAAAGGAACGGAGGAGTGCGAAAGACGACATTTTTTTCATTTGTGTAGATTTTTATTTCTATTTTGTATCTTTTGGAGCTCAATAATGTTCTTATAAATATTTACAGTCGCTTTTTATTCTCTCTAATGGTGATACTTAAATTGAAATATTTTTATGATTTTGTGCCCTTGTGATGAGTTTGGTGAGTTTTGTATGGATTTGGTATCTAAAGGTTCAGACACAATATACTCAGTATCCAAAGGTTTTGATACAATCTAATCAGTATCTTATTCATGGAATTCAGAGATTCAAAACCAATAGATTCAGTATAAAAAGGTTACAATTTAATAGGTTTCTAAAATTTTAAATACAAAGGTTTGATCCCACAAAACTCCTCACAAGGATGCACGGTCTTCTTATCACACTCACGAGAAATGAAATGGAAAGCGTGCGTGCATTTGAGAAATTTGTTTTCTCACTCCGCATTTGTCCTTGGTCCTTCCATTTATATCATAAAACAATTTTATAGCTTACTTTGTGCTACCTTTCCTCTTCCGTTCTTCTTTTTTTTCACTTTACACTGCCGCACTTCCTATTGATTTTATTTACTTTTCTTATTTACACATTGATATACTTTTTTTTCCTGCTTTCTTTATGCTGTTGATTTAAAGCAAATGGTAAAGAGCTCTCACATAAGTACAGCACTCTTCTTTATATCCACGGCACTCACTGCAAAGAGAGGAAAAAAATAATCAAATTTATATATTTTTTTTATAAAATAAAATTACTTATGAGCTGAAATAGAATGAGACTGTGGACGAGTAAGCAGTGACTCCTGCTTTTGTATGTGAAATATGCTCCATGCAAATTTAATTTAAGGTCGAAGTTTTCTTCTTTTTATCATCACTTTTAGATTGAATTTGAATATTTTAAAGAGTTTAAGGAGAAAATTTTATGTTTATTTTCTTTGACGAGATCAAAGATGGGAAAATGTGAGAAATGAAATAAGTGTAAATGATATTAAAGTATTAGAAAGTTTCAAACAGAATGATGAAATTTTTTTTGAATTCAACAGATCTTTACTATATTTTTGCACAGAATTAAATACAATTTTCTAGTCCAATTTTGTCAGAACCTAGTACGACATTTCGAACAATCCACAAATTTACAGGCATCATAAACCAAACATTTTATATTACAATCAGCTTATCACCCATCAAAGATTTATTAGAGACATTACTGCATTGCCATAACTTTCAAAGCTCACGAGACTTTTATGAACCCAATAACGCCTGACATTGTATGTCACCTGTACCTTTCAAATGACAAATGAGTGAAATATACGAGATTTATAGCCATCAAATAATAAGTAGTCTTATCACGATATGCTTTATTTCCAATATAACTCAATGGCATGTCAATAGTCATTTGCTCTTTGTATACCAAATAATTCAATGTCATTATCGTGTAAGTCGAATAAACTCTCGAATAAAATAATATGGATATAAACCACTGTAATAAAATGAAACAAAAAGTTTCGAAATTTTTGCTTGAAATTTGACAAGCTTAAATAATTTTGAATTTTTTGAAACCGTTGAATGTTTTGAATTTTCAAAAGCATATAATGGATTGCTTAATAATTAATTCACACGATTTCTCAAACAGCAGTCAAAACAATATTTCCATCAAACCCATTTTTCACAAAAATATGCAGACGACTAAAGCTATTCATTATATACATCAACTTCTTCTTTCATAGCATTAATTTATTATTTATTAGGACGAAAATTAATTGTTCACAAGTAATTTAGCTCGTAATTACACAGTGATGACATGGATGAGTATTTAGTCTGTGCTGTAATCAGAGTTTGTCAGATTGAACTAAGATGCCCTCCTACTCCAAACAAAAATATTCAAGTATAATTAGCACACGCTATCATTTTCCACATCAACAATCAACAGTACTTGTTTTTAAGATCATTTACAAAATAAATTACAACTTCATTATAATGATTTTGATGGAAATTTGAATAATTTCTAAAAAAAATGCAGATTTTATGATCTTCAAAGAAAACTTCCGAGTCGATGTGTATTCATGATGATACCAGAGTATGAAAAATTTCGGATATTAAGATTATTATGGTTTTGGGTGCTTTTTGAACATTAAAATAATTTTTTTTTGGGAAAATAAAATTTTGTTGCGAGAGATTATGCAAATTGTTATTGAGATGATTTGATGGGCATTAATCGTATCCTAACATTACTTGAATAAGATGTGCGGATTTTCTGGTTCTCATGGCAGTTACTTGGCCTACAAAGTAGTCTTTGTTTTCTCAAGGATCACAAGAAAATTTCAGAATTTTTAGACAAAGAGACTGTAATGTTAGACAGGAGTAGCCTCAGGCAAAAGTATGTAAGTTACTGTAAGAAAATTGTCTTTACTTCGAGTAAGGTTAAACAGACTCAGGCAAGAGTTGTTCATTCATATCGAGAGTCTGTTACCCCAGGCAGATGATCGATTGCAAGGAATGGAACTTCTCTCATTTTAAAGATTCATACACAATATCATCAATCTAACTTCATCATCCTATTCTTCATAAAAAGAATAGAATTCATCTTTTTTCAAGTATCTTCCCATAATCAGTTCAAGCGAAATTGAATTTTACATTATATTACATTTCAAAGAAAATTATATTAAAAAATTGATATGAGACATCCCAGAACCTCAGAATTTCATCATCATAGGAACGAGAAAACGCGACACAACATAAAGAGTGATGAAGAGTCGCGCAATAATTCCTCAATTATGGAAATTTAATCTCTCATTTCCCCAGTTTTTTTATGCTCTTCTGATTATCGTCATAATAAAAAAGAAATTCTATGTCATTTTATCGCGATGATTCTTCATATTTTTTTTTACATGCTCCAATTATGGAACTGGAAAAAGGAAAACTTTGATGTATAAATAATTGAACATGTAGTATATAATGGTTCATATTAAGGCAGGTGGGTCAGACTTTGTTTGAATAGGGCAGGTTTATTGTAGAAGAATAAGACAAATCAGAGTAAAATGGAGAAAATTGGATTCAAATGGTTCAAATTTAAGCAAATTAGATTAAGATGGAAAGAAAAAATCCAAAAATACACCAACAACATTAGAAAAATCATAAAAATCACCAACCATAAAGCGACGTATCAAAAAAATTCCGTTATTTAAAATAGAAACTCAGCAAGACATCAACCACAGAATGTCGTTCTGCTCACATTCCCTGAAGACTTTAAATTCCCTTTTGTAATTTCTCCTCTGAAGCCACAAAAGTTGAAATAAATTTTTCATTTTTTCATAATATTTTTCCTTTTTCTCTCTTACTCTATATCCAGCCATGTTAACATTTTCTCGTCATTGTCGTGTCAAGCTTACTGAATAAAAAAAGTGTAGATCCTTGAAAGTAAAACTGAGGATGATGAGGAAAAACTGCATCCTTGTCATAAAGAAAATTGAAGATTAAATGAAAATTTAAATTTATTTAAACAGCAACGGAAGCAAATTGTTAAAGCAAATACCCTGGAGATGTAGAAAATGAGGAGAAAATTATTTTTACAAAAAAACCACTGATATTATCGTGTGCTGAGTAGAAATGCGGGCTTGTTGATGAAAGGAAGATAAGTTGTGGTTTTCGGGATGACAATTTTGAAACTAGAAACTGTGTTTGTGACCGATTCCTCTCGTTATGAGTATGAGATGGACATGGGCCAGTCATGTAAAATTTTGAAAGTTTAATATGAACGTTTTCTTCATCATTTGAAAATTTGACAATAATTTTGAATTATTCGAAATGAAATAATTGCATGTTGTATCCATCAACATCGAGTCCCCTCATAAATAATAATTGAATCCATATGGTACAAAATTAGACTTTAAAATGCCATCAATGTGCTAAAAATGATGAAGAAAACTCAACAAGAACAAGCAAAAGTGATGAATAAAGGAGGACAGAAGGATGACAAGCGAAGACACATTTTTTGATGAGGAAATTTCTCTTTTTGGTTTCATCTGTAGGTGATGAGTTGAAATGAGATTCGTTGTGACTTGACTTTGTGGATCTAATTTCTAATTTTGGTTCTTGTGGATAAAATAATTAATTCATGATTAAAATATTTGAAAATTTAATCCTAAATGTAGGTTTAATACCTTCCTGGTCAAGTTTATTAATACAAACGAATAACCGAATGTCTACTCGTACTTTACTTAATATCAAGTGTATAAGATGCCAAAAAATTGATTATTCAAAGATAATGGCTTTCATTATCACTTACTTATATTTCAAATTCATCCGGATAGTAAAAAATCACCGGAGTATATCTTATCATTTGCACACTTATCTTTCTTATGGATTATTTAATTTAATTGACTATTCTGAGAATAAAAACTGGAGTACGTGATATAATTAAGCAATATTTGTATTTAAACTGAAGGTTCTTTAACATATTAAGTCAGTTTAAATTTATAAGACTTTAAAGCGGCTTTGTTGAAAAATAGAACCACAATAAAATAAAAAAATGCAGAAATTTCTATTGTAAGTTATTTGTTGATATGTGACTAGCGAAGGGTTCGACCTTTCAATTTTCCTCAGGTTAATTGTGCAATTTTCATCACTGCTTTACATTTCAACATGCGTGGATCTAAAATGTGACTTTATAAACCATGCAAGTGGAGATTACGCCCCAATAGGAGCAATCTATACATGTAAAGTAACTAATATATTGGATATAGTTTCACCTGACACAGCAATCACTTCAGTAAGCACAAATCATACCAGTGGAAAGACTAATGATGATGTTTTAGGGATTTATGATCAGAATGGTGGCAAAAATGTTCTATTTTTTCCTCGCGGACTTGATAAAATCTTCAAAAATCTTATAATGATTGACCTGAACTATGGTCGAATCAGAGAACTCCATCAGATTGATTTGAAGGTGTTTCCTAAGCTCGTAGCTCTTGATTTGTATGAAAATGATATTCAGGTAATTGAAGCTGGTACCTTCGACTTCAATCCAAATCTAAAAATTATTTGGCTTACATCAAAAATTCTACATATTGAATCTGGTGTTTTCGCTAACTTGAATGTCTTAATTTATTTATATTTGCCATCAAATCCGTGCATCGATAAAAGCGCAAGAAATAGTTTAGAAGAAGTTAATAATTTGGCTCTTCAGGCGTATGCGATGTGTTTCAATTCAGAATATTCTACTTTAAATCAGAAACTTATCGAAATTGAAATGGAGCCAAAAACATGCGAGAATCTACAAAGCTTAAGAGAAAGGCTTGAAAGACTTGAAATTGATATCCAAAACTCAAATTTTTCATATTTATCGTCATTTAAAAGAAGAATCGTAGCTGAATATCTAATATTGGCGAATGTAGATGAAGACTGTGCACTTATGTGTAATGATAATTTGGACGACATAAGGAAGGGCATTGCTGATTTGAATAAAAAGGTAGATAATTTGGAAAATTTAATTAAAGATTTGATTGATGAGATAAAAAATAAATGTGGAGCAATTGGAGAGTGTGTTGAGAAAACTGTAGATCCTGAGAATGTCACGAGTATGATTACAACTGATGATGATGCCGATAATCTTACTAACAGTAAAGTTATAAAAACTAACGTGAAAATTTGAATTTTTAATGAACAATAAAATTACTTTTTTTTAAATGTAAAATTTTAATATAAGTATTATGAGCAACATTGTTATTTTTAAACCAATTATAAAAGTATTTTTTCTCCAACCATTGCTACATCCCTGCTATACTTTATATTCCCACAAATCAATCAAAATTCAAAAGTTCAATTTTCCATTTTCGAATATTTTTCTTTGTGCCTTAAAATTTTATTCAACAAAGTAGATACAAACTTATGAAAATGTATTCACGCTGCTACTCACTCCAAATTGGTCTCATCGAAGTTGTAAAACTTTTTTTCTCTCTTCAAACAAAAGAAAAATAAAAAAAAACTTTTTGAAATTTTCAATGAATGAGTAAAATTGATGGAAAATTTATTCATTCTTTGTAAATTTTCTAAGAAAAATAAAAGAAAAGTAGAAAGTTATTCAATTTTTTCATTCTTTGTTAGAGAAGAATGTGAGAGGTAAATGTATAAAAAAATGTGGAAAATGTGATTTATTTAAAATTTTAATATTCATTTCAGAAATGAACAGTCATTCATGTACAATTGATAAACTAGAATTAACAATGGTGATATGTAATACCCAAATATTTGCTCAGTACCATCTCAAACACTCAAAACACAAACAATTTTTACAAAATTAAATAAGACAATAGAGTAAGTTGAACTCATTTGAGTACAAAACACCATAAAATGAAAAAAAGATTTTTTTCATCCAAAAGTGGTAAGACAAATGAATTGAATAACAAACACATGAATTTTTTATTAAAAGCAAAGTGAACAAAGAGTGAAATTCAATAAAAATTTTACAAAATGAAATGTGAGAGAAAATTGAAGGTTAAATAATACTGATATGGGATAATCGATTGTTGCGGATCGTCTCAGTCAACATCCTTTAGATTTTTGTCTCTGTGGTGTTCAGCTATGTATGGAAAAACTCAAGAAAAACTTTAAAACTGTATGAACCAGCAGACCATAAGGCAGATGTTCATGTGTACAAAAAAACCATATTGTGTTACATTATATATGAACGATCACAAAAGAAGAGAAAATGATTGAAAAATATTCATTACATGCAACAACTTTGTCATGCATGAGCAAGTTTCTTCAATTAAGGATGAAATCAGAAGTAAAGCGAATGAAAATAATTGGAATGAAAAGTCTGGCGGAACAGGATTGAACTGAATGAAAAAGGTGGGTGAATTGGGGGGGTTGAAAGTAATCAACCCACATATATGCATTTAGTGTATATTTAGATTTTTTATCTTTTTGAAATTCATTAGACTCTCATATACATAAAATTCTTTGTCTTTGAACTAAAGTTATTACTATAATACTCAAAAATCACAGTACTTATATCCACATGACAAAGTTTTTAGTTTTCGTGTTGATGAAAATATGCTCATTTGACAAAAAAATAATCTATGTGAATGCAATAGAGATAATTTAGTCTAAGTTTTAGTTTGGAACAATTGTGTCTAATTTGTAAGTTTAATTTGAAGAAAAATCTGAATTCTAGATAGAAATAATTGGTAATTTCACGAGTTACTCATTTCAGATCTGCCTATGAGGATGCTAATCTAAATTAGTAGAGATTGCTTTGTGGATTCAAATTTGCTCGGTAAGGTATTAAATTGATTTTGCAGATCAAACGATGTTTTTAATTTCAACCATATTTAACTACCGCTCCTGTATCGGATCTTACGTGATTTTCCAAAAAAAAATCACATTCTTAGATTAAATTGAAACTTTTGTTAAATGAAAATTAAAGCCATTTTAAAATTTTTATTTTCAATTTGCATTAAACGTGACAAAAAAGTTGATTTTGTATTAAAAAGTTTCTTTGTATTAAAAAGTTTCTTTGTATTAAAAAAAACTCTAAATTATGCTTCAATATTGAACAATTTTGTACCATAAAATGACTGTTTGAATCACATTTTGGGTCTTAAAATCCATTAAGTCTCATCCCATTCAGCTTTGAAAAAACTTTTAAAAAATTATCAAACTTTCCACTTTTTTTTGTCATTATTTTTTATGAACAGACAAGAAAAATAAACTTTTTTTCACTCTACCAATTTTAGAATCATTTTCTATGCCGCAATAATTTTGAAGGCCAGGAAAAGTTTTGTTTAATTTTATTATTTACACTTCGGTGGTTTTGGATTGTTGTGAATGGTAAATTTAAAAAAGCGTGTAAAAATTTAGAAGTGAAATGAGGGGAGTAAGAAATAGGGTTAGTTTGGGGTAAAACCTATGCCCTACAAAAATTTAACTAACCTAACTTAAATGCTGTAGTTTAAATGATATTGTTAGAGATTTTTGAAATGGATAGAACATTTTATACACCCACGAAAAAGTCAAATTTTAACCTTTTATTCCATTTTTATCTTCAATCTTCCTTCCGATCTCTTATTCCTCGAATTTAATTTGTATCTCATCTTTCATACAATAAGAAAACAAGTCTAAATAATGGTTTGGTAAATAGGACATAATAGCGCATATAATAATAGGATTCATTCAATATATGCATTCAGTGAGATCGAAAAAAAAGTCAAATGAGTCTATCGATGAATGGTTTTAATGACTGTTGTAAGATATTTTTTAAAAAAATTGGCTAAAAGGAAGAAAACGAAGGAAGAAAAAGTAAAATCGCTGTGCGTTCAAGTGTGATTCGATGATGAAAGTCAATAACATGAAATATCAATAAAGAGACAAGGCAAAGCACAAAAAAGTTTTTTTTTTTTTCATCTATTTGCTTTTCAATTTTTTTTATTAAGATCGATACGGATATGAACGATGCAATTGATGTTTTTAATGTATATTTTTGATGATGAAAATAATATAATGAATTTTAAGGTATAAATATGATGCATTTTGATAAAATGAGCTTGAATTAGGGATGTGGATTTTTCATTCTGTACCTGAATATGATATTGACTCAAATTCGGATCTAGACGAGTATTCAGCTTCAGTGAATTTAATAATTATGATATTATCTCATTCGAGCCTTTATTTACTCAATATTTGTATTATTAATACATCAAATGTTAACATACATTACAGAAAATCAATACAATAATGTGAAAAACATGTCTGCTAATCAGTAAGTTGTCTACTGTGAGTTAATATCTAAATATCTAAATCAGTCAACAATATTGATTCTTTTTTTGATGGTTCCTTCACTGCCGACGTTGTCACTTTAAAAATTTGATGTATGTCAGTTTTCATCTTTATATTCAGTATATTTTTAGTCTCTCTTGAAATTGGATTGACTTTTGCAAATTTAACGGTTAATTTCTTTAGGGCATGTTCTTTAGTTGAGTTTCTAAGTGATCCAGATTTGATAGTTTTACACCTCGTCTTTGTTGCAAATAATCCAAGTTCCAATAAAAAGACAAAACAATTTATTGAACAACATCCAATCCAAATTAGAAAACCAAAACTCAAATTGTCTATAGTTAACACTTTGGGTTCATTCCTTGTCACAAACTTTCGCCTTAAACCCATATAACTATCTAAAATATTTTTCATAATTCCAGTTGATATCCATGCGTTTAAGACTCTATTGATCACATGCATATAAAAATTATTATCATAAAATATAAAACTAGCTCGTGAGACTTTAAATGGATCGGCAAGTTGATGCCAATTCAATGATTTACGTTGTTTGTTTTCACCGAAATATATCATATGCATCTGAAAGACTAGACCAAGTTTCGCAGATGAATTTTGTGATTGTTCTCTAATAATTTGGAAAAATTGATCACTATTATGCATAATTTCAATTTCTGGTAAATCTGGATCTGCATCATCGATCATATTGTACTTCTTTTTGAGTAATTTGTATCCTTTTTCCTTCATATCATACAACGAAATTGGCGGTGATCGTCTCGGTGAGCTTGTTAACAGCTCAAACATTTTACTTTGATAGCAAGTCCGAAAAATGAGGCAGAAAAAAATAAAATTAATGAGAATGAATCGCGAAAAGCTTAATTTTGGCATTTTATGCTGAGAAATTCCAAAAAATGTGCTAATAATATTCAATGCTGGTGATTTAACATTAGTTCCATAAAAGACATCTTGAAATTTCGTTGGTAGAAAGTTAATGATGAAAATTGCCAGAAAAGCAAAAGAAAATGTAAAAATAAATAAAATCCAAGTAAACTCATCAAACGGAAGCAACAACTTTTCATACAGTGAATATAAACTTCCGGGCGTAACAAGGACAATATCTCGAATTTCCATAAAAAATGATGCAAAATTAAGAGCCAAAGTTTGCATAACTTCAAATCGAGTGAATCCAAAGCAAACGTGTGGATAGTTTTTTGTGTAATTAATATAAATTATTTTATAAGTTTCAGCGCAGTGGAATGCATCGATGTTATCAGGAACTGAAAATTGATATCCTGGCTTATAGTTGGCAACTTTTCCGAGAGATTCAAACAAATCGGGAATTAATCCATGAGGAGTTATTGAATTTGAAGTTATTTTGAGATTCATCCACAGTGTTTTGAGATCTGCAGTCAACATAACTAGTTCACATCCATGAAAGTCAAGAAATTTTTCATAAATTTGCAATTTGTTTGTCCATTTTTGTGCCGATTTGGAAAATGAGTTAAAAATGTTCAATTGTGGTACATTGCAGCCTTCATTTGTAAAGTATTCAATAGATGATAAGTGTAAGTAATTATCGTCATCAATCAGCAGATACTCAAGGACTTCCATCATGCTTTTAAAGAACGACAAGTGATGTTGAGTAATTAAGGATTTTAAATAAAATTTAAATACTTTTATATTGCAATTCTCTACATAAACTAAGAATTTTAGTGGTCTTGAATACTTGTTAAATGTTCCTTGAGTTCTATGAATGAGCTTGTAGAATTTACATGAATATACAAAAATTACAGCTGATATTTTATGAAATATATTCTGTCCAGCCATCATATTAATTTTGTATGCAAATGACTCATTATTATTTCTTAAAAAGTTGTTATGCAAAAATTCAGTATATTTCGATTTTTCAGGCTCATAAACTAGAACGTTGAAAGGCTAAGTTCCTATGAATAATGTGTCCACGACATCGTTTAATGCCTTTAAATTTGGTACCAAACTTTTTGATTCTAACTTTAAAACACACGTTACTAAAGAAAATGATAAAAAATAAAGTATAATATTAAAAATCATTTCTCGATCCCGGCACAGTTTATGAATGACTGACTGAAATGTAATTTCGTTAAAAATAAATTTAGGAACAGCAATCGATAATGATTTACATTGCCTAGTAATTAATTTAATCTTTAACAATGCTTCGCATGCTACATTTCTAAAACATCTTTTAAAAATGTCAAGATTATATTGAGCAATTGACCAAAGAATTTAATATTCAATATTAATACCAAATGCTCCTGCCAACAGCAATCAATCCAAAAAATCAATATCAATTCATCTCCTCAAGCTTATAACGACCTTTTGTCAGCTTTTTTCTCGTTACAAAGCTTCATCTTTTTTTGCAAAATTCGTTGACAATTTCATCACAAATGACGACATGTGATCATTATTCACACAACAATAACCGTCATCATCATAATCATCAATTTTACTTCACCGTCATGTTCGGCAAAAGATTCGCATTTTAAATTTTTTATTCTACTTCAAACTTTTAATTTGAATCACAAAAAGCTTTCATGTTTTACACTATTCTCTTCATTGTTGCTTGTTCTCTATTAATCTGCAGCAGCAATGGCAATTTGTAACAGCAAAAGTGGTTCAGTACTCATTCGAAACAGTTAACGTACAGCTAAGATTGATATTGTGAATTTTTCATTTCATTTGTGAGAGTCAACGATGTGAATAATTTCATAATAGATGTTCTTTCATTTCCTAGTAAGTGGACAAATGGAAGTGGCTACGGAAGCTGTTTGGTTATATTTATGTGAATGTGAATAATTTGATTTAGAGCTAATGGACGATATTATATTGAATTAAGAAAGAATAGCATTGAATTTTGAGGAGCTTGCATCCACGAATATAAGACTCAAGGGATATGCAACTATTAATGTTAGATTTGAAGGATAGACAGCTAAAAACATTATTCTTATAAATTTATCATATTACATTAAATAACCCAATTTCAAACACAATCTACTAGCCAACATCCAAACATGACATTGCTAATAATATTTGCAACAAAATCAGCAAACATACGTCCACATACATAATTTATGAGCCATTTCCCTTCATCTCAATCAACTTCCTCATTCATTTGTTACATCAAAACACAAAAACCGCTTACAAAATTAATGATAATGAAATCTACAAACCTTCACCAAAATTCTTTAAATTTTGGTTTTTTGTGCACGAGTTACCTAATAAAATGAATATTTTATGATATTGTCTTGTTGAATGGTCAGTAGCTAATAAATAAATTTGTACATACAGTACAGATGAATGGATGAGCAAAGTCAATAATTGAATAATGCATTAATCGTATTAATCAACTTTTTTAGCTAGTCATGGGTGACTGATGAGCCTTGTGGAGTAAGTTGAAGTAGAAGCATTGCGTGGGAAAAGTTTTTGTTGAACTGATTAATATTCTTAAATTGACGCCCCCGCAAACTCAGAAAAGAACTAAAATTCCATTTAGATCTCAAAAAAAGTAAAACTCTACATCGTCCTTAACTCTTAATTCACTGAAACTTAATCCAATAATTTCATATTCTACACCAAAAAAATCAATGACAGCCCCATTAGAAATGTGAAAATATACTCTATAAATAGCAATTTTATCAAAGCTTATAATAAATTTTCATTAAGATTTTTCATTTTTTGCAAATTTTTTTGGCAAGAATGCTGTTATGTATGAGTTACATTTTGAGATCCAATGCAACTTTAAATGCTCATATCTCGGTGCAGGAACCTTCACAAAATTTTAAAAAAAAATCCCCAAAAAAAATGTGTTATGCCAAATAATAACAAGAATAACAACCAATAGCAGCTATTGCCACATCCGGAATCGATAATTTGTTATCAAGATAAAGGTTGTTGTTGCCTCAAACAATATTATTTTCGTGTTTGTAAATACTGTTAGATTTCACAGAGATGCAGATTAGGGTGGAAGGGAAAGAGGTGTGAATTAGAATGTAGACTAGGTAGTATGACTTGACAAACAGTGAGCACAAATTGACATTTTGATGTGGAATGTGGTTAGAAAATTTAATTTGAATAAATGGACAAATATGTCACAAAATTGGGAATTTTTCCTAGAGATATGTTAACATTGAACTTAGTTCTCCTTACTACATTGCATCTACAATCAAGAATGCACAACAATGATCCCAAAATAGATGAAAATTGCACAATAATACACAATATTGATTCCAAGAAAAGACAATGAATGGAGAAATTGACAATGAAGTACACAAATAGAAACGTATAATGTGAAATTGAGGGAAATCAGTTGGAATTTATTTGTAGCATCTGAAGCATCTATGATCGATATTTTCTTTGTTACTGAACATCGAAACTGAAACATTATGGTATAGATGTGTAATACTAATTTACCCCATGGTGTACGGTAATACTAATTAATATGAAAATATACAGTTCCATACCCATTTTTAATTAAAGTATCCTTAAACAGAGAAAAAATTTCAACAATTTAGTCATTTTAAAGCCATTTCAATATTTTCATTAAGTTTCAAGATAAACAAAAAAAGCCTTTTATTTTCTTTGGGACAGGCACTAAAAAAACTTCAATTTCAATTTCTCACAGCACAAAAATGAGAAACTCAGAATCAACCCTTTTTCTATTGATATTGAGTCTTTTCTAAGTAAAAGAGAAAGAAATTCGTTTTTTTGAAAACATCAGCAAATATTTTCATTTCTACTTCTGTGTCTAGAACCCAAAATTTATATAATATGGAAAACTTGATGGCATTTGTTCAAATGATTCTAATTTTTGATGAAAACTGAAATATGTGTACAAAGCAGTATTGAATGACTTGATTTTAAAAATCTGATATTGATATGCAACTCACAATCTAATATTTAAGGGAAGTAGAACTAAGAATTTAAGATTCAAATTGTATACAATTAACACAACAATTCTAGCTCAATAATTTCCATAAATTTGCACATAATATCAGCCCACAAAAATCTAAGAAATTTTTCAAAAGTAGAAGCAATCAACTAGGGTTCAAGAAATTGTAACCAACGCAACACGCACCGGAAAGTAAAACTTTTCTTTGGTTTTTTGCTGCTCACATAACGATAATCCTTGTAGCGATAATAAATGTTGGGGTAAGACTTCCCAAAACTGCCAATAATCTCAAAGGTACAGCAATTCAGAGTTAATAGCATGTCAAACTTTTAAATACTTTCCAAAGTTGAACGAAAGGCTTAAGGCACACAGCTATCCTGTGTGAGGTTGTAAAATGCGTGATAAAGAAAGTATAATAATAATTGGATATGTTTTTGATGTGGATGGGATAATCGAAAATATTGGACTTGCGATGGAATTTTCTTCATCTGAAATCGATGGTATTTGACATTTTAATCTAAAGCTTTATGCTTCACGTCTGTTTATTCCCATGACATTTTATTTACACAAATATTTTCTCAATTTCTATCCAAAATGTCTGTTGGTTTTCAAATGTATCCAAAATTAAAGTAATTCCTCTTCTTCTTTGTCTACTGGCTGTATGAGACAGCAGCAGAGATGTAGGCAAACGTAAGAAATTTATTATCCAAAACATACCCATCTATTCTTCCCTGGCTACACCAGTGTACATCAAGGTTGAAAGATCTCAATAACATAAAGCATATATTTTGTTTAGAAAGTTTTTTCGATCAATGCACACATGGAAATCCCACATTAGGCATTTCGTATATGAAAAAAAATTTAAGGGCAGTTTTGTGTCAATTGAATTGTCTGTTGCAGGAAAAAGAGCATTTAGACTTTTGAGAATATGAAAGGCTTTTCAATCGGATGTTGAATTGAATAGAAAAAGTTTATAGAGTTTTTTGATTAGATTTTCTATGTCAGGGGAATATCAGGTGAGGAAAAAAAGACAGGCCATATTATGACCGTTTACTTATTACGTAACGCAATTATATGGGTGAGAGAGGCGTTGAATATCACCAAATTCAAAAATCTACTAGATATCTCAACATTATTTTTTTAATCAAAATTCCCTAAAAAAAATCGAAAACTGTGTCTGCTATTGAATCATTTAATTAAAGAGTCATTCAGCTAAAGGACCAAAATCACACAAAGCTATGAAACATCTAGTCATTTTCATAGAATTTCAATTCAATTATTCAATTCAATTCGCTCAATATTGAAACGCAAATGAACCAGATGTGAGTGAGTAAATAGAGAAAATAATTGAACAATAAAAACAGCTTCAAATGACTCAATTTTATTCATTTCCGTTTCTAATTTAGAATTTGACAGCGACAAGTCAATAAATTATAAAGATAATTAGTTGAACTTCCGCGTTGTGATGGGGTTGGACATTCAAACTTTGGATCTCCTCAATGCAAAACGCATCTGGTTTGTTAATATTTCCTCACAATCTATCGAAATTGTATATGAGCATTTGAGAAACTAATTTTCTCATTCAAAATGAAAAACTGAGAAAATTGAGAACGAAATTTTCATTCATTCAACTTCTTTGTGTGCACACATGCTCATCCATTTTCGTTATTAGCTTTCCTCTCGTTTCAACAAAAAAAGGCAAATTTAATTCCACTTTTTTCAACAATGAAGAAAAGCGAAGAAAAATCATTTTTCTTTTCATTTCAAGTTTGACTTCAAAGAATAAACGGAAAAGAAGAAAAGTTCTTTGAGTGATTTGAATGCAAATTTTGAAGAGTTTTGAGGCATTTTACACAAAATGTTTTCAGTTTGAGGATGTTGAGTGTTTTCTGGAAGTTAAATATTTTGACAGATGTTTCACATGTTTAGAAATTAGCCTTGAGTAGCTAAAAATAGTGATGCTCCATCTGAAATTCTAATAAGAGTGGAACATCAAGTTGAATTTATTTAAACATTGTCATGGGGTGCATCAACCTTAATTTTTAACAAAACCAATCAAGTAAAAAAATTAAATCATTCCTAAATATAGCTCATACCCAAATACAATCGTATACATCTCAATTCTGTACCATTAATCCACGCCAACTCAGTCTTTATTTACATCATCAAAACACACGCTACTTCCGAAATAAAAATATTTATATATATTTTCGATCTCATGAGACGCAAACTTTTCCAAGAAGTAACAAAACGACCATGAAAAGATGCAATCCAATCATTTAGGTCATATAGTTGCTAAGTAACCGTATTCGTATCCATCGGTATGTTTACAAATGCAGAGATTACCATTTGATAAACATTCTGAAAATTTTTGGTAAATTTATTCTCTGGTCACAAAACAGAGATACTGGAGGGTAAATTACCGTTTCTTGGGTATTTAAACACAAATTTTTGCGCCATAAACAAAAATGCAACAAATTGGTCGCTTGGAGCTAAATTCCATTTAAACAGTATTTTAACTAACAATGGAATTTTTACATTGACGTCGGAGTCAGGGATGTTCCTGTCAATTAAACAATTGTAGGAAAATAATGGGAAACATTTCCGAGAGTTCCGTTTTCCCCGCTCAGAATGGTTAATAATATTGAAATTTTTCATCTCTACTTCCCTGGTTACATCTCTGCCTCAAAATAAGGCAATTTAATCATAATCAAGGTAAATTTATGACGCTGTGTATTTTATTGCAATAAAACATGAAATGTATATTTTTTGGATTGGTATTTAAGAACTGTTGTTGTTATGGAGACGAGATCTGGTACTTTAATGTGATTTATATGCTGAACTTTTATAGATTGTATTGCATGTACTGTATTTCTTCATAAATGATATCAATCATGTAATTGAAAATTAAAGCTGTATATTTCCTATCACTCCAAAAAGTCCCACAAAAAAATATCTCCGTAATTATTTGGAATAGGAAAAAGTACATTTTCCGCCTTTTTAATTTTTTCCTCTGCCGTGACTTTGTTCCGGTCTACCTATGGCATACTCATGAAATTTATTGTAGGATAAATCCATGCCAACATGAAAAAGTTAGAGTGATTTTGAACATTAAGATTTAGACGCATTTTGTAGTTGATATAAGACATATGAAGGTAAAGATCAAATCGCATTAAAGCACACCCCATACTCTTTAAATACATAAAGTATATAATTTTAAATCCTAGGATATTGAATATAACATGTTATTAAAATTTACAAAAAAAAAGTATTTCCTCTTAGCTTAGCAGAAATTAACAAAAGAAGGTAAAATTTTCCGCACGTAACTGTGAACGAGATAGGAAAAAATGGATCCACACACACGGCATAAACAAATTTAACAAAAATAGGAAAAGGTTGTGAATAATATTTAAAAGTATGAAAAGTATTAATGAGGAAGGGTTGACTAGAGCGCATATTAAATTTTTACTGCAATATACCCAAAATTTGTAGACATTTAAATTATTTGAATTCAGTTTGAACTAGATTATAAATATAAAATCCGAAATAATCATAATAATTCACTCAATACTCATTGTTTTGCTGTACAATATCAAACAATTTACATTAATTCTTTCAATTTCAATCTCAAATCCATCGAATTCAAATCACGACAATCTAATTCACTCAAAATGATCTCAATACATCAAAGATACTCAAGCTTTCCAGACTCGATGGGGAAAGTGAAGATGTGAGTGAATATCGAGATGAATTTAACAAAAGGATTGAGGAAAGTGAAAGGAAAATGATGTAAAAAAAGCAATTCAAGGTCGCTATTGACAATTGGCAATAGGAAGGAAGTGAGCGAAAAATTTGATGGAAGGAATAAGATGGAGAAATGAAATGTCAAGAGGATGAAATTAAATTTGGAATGTGAGTTTTATTCTTTATTTGGATCACGAAGATGGAAAAAGTTTTGATGGATTTTCGGGGAACTTCGATGAATTTTTTATTTGCTCACTTGAAGTTAATGCTAGTAACATGTAGGTGTTGAGTATTCTCAGAATTTCAAGAAAAATCAAGCATTTTCGAATTATTCTTGGAAATCAGGAATGAAGTCAGGAGGAGGTGTCAAGAAGGTTCGAGAGGTTTTTGAAGTTCCAATAAGACAAAATGAATCCATTCCCAACCCTTCTAACAGTCAGTCAATCAAGCACTCAGTAATAAAAATGCTCGAAGCTCAATAAACTTCAAAGCTCATTTTATACAGCAAAGAAGAGAAAAAAATATTCAACAAATAAGACAGAAATTCAATAAAGTCGAAGATTTATTTACGCGTGTTCTCGTACAAGGATATACATATGTTCAAATAAAGCATGAAAGGTCAAGGATTCTCAATAAATATTCGATCAGGACCGATTTACGATTCTCTTAAATGTTCAATTGTTATTTTTATTTAAGACTTTATGACTGTTATTTATGAGCTATTTGGATCTCTTTTATTTTATTGGATATGATTTTAAGGAAGTTTCAGTTTTTTTGTGAACATTTCTATAATAAAATAATCGAGTTTTTTAACAATTTTTTTATGGATGCACAATGAGCTTGTATGATTTTAGATCAAAATCACAAGGAGCTTCTTCAATCGTAGTTGCTAAGATTCTCAAGAGGGAGTTACTAGGCAACTTTGAGTTGTTTAATATTTGAAAGATTTGATTTCATAATTTAAAATATCTTTGAATTCGTAAAAAATAAAAAGCAATTTCAAAGACTTTTTAAAGATTTTTTATCGTTTTATTTAATTCAGAGCTCAGAGTCTATTCAAACTTGTTGTCGTCTAATACTTTCATATTAAACCTCCTTGAATAGACTTTATTTCAAGATCTACTTGAATTTACTTTATTTGACTCAAGTCAATTCTATTAGGCTCTGACCTAATATAGCTTGACTTAAAATACCAAAAGAAACATTAAATATAGATTATGGCTAATATATTCTGTTATTCAATTCATCTAAATCTTCTATTTCTTTCACAGTTGAGCCTCTCAATCTCAATTTTAATCAACAAAATCTTTTTTGGACATTAATTCCATCAAAATCCACCTGAATGGGCTCTTTTGTCACACTCGAGGATATCCGACTAATTTTTTTTGTTTACAAAATAAGTAAATTTTATTCATGCTGACAAAAAGCAGCTCATCAATCTGTTGAACATAAGGTTCTCAAGTTATGAAAGATGTTGGGAATAAAGTGAGTTCAAGGCGCGTTTTTCAATCTTTTTAGTACATTTTTCAATTAATCTAATTCATGTTCCATCTGAATTTCGAGTGTTGACTTATTGTAGTCTTTTGATCAATACCAAAGCACATACAATATAGCTTAATAGCACAAAATGACCCATAAACTCAACAACCCTCAATCAAAAGTCGTTCAAAACTAATCCATTTATCCATTCAACGATCAACGTAACACAAATGGCCATCTTGACAGCTCGACAAGCCTTAAGCCGTAAAATCATTCATGAACGAATTTTTTCTTTTTTACACAATATGAAAGTGATGATTAAGGATTTGCTAGGTATGATGCTAAGCAACGTAATAGGATTTGCTTTTCTTACGGCGGATTTCAGTCAAAAGACGTAAGGTGGACTGTGAATGTGGAGGATATTAAGCTCAATCGTGTGGAAAATAATCATGACTTGTTGAGGATTTGGGTGAATGAATGGGCATTAAGATGATGATTAATTATGAGGATTATCATTTGTTGTAGCTAGTTCTGAGATTTTAGTGTCAATTGTGTAAAATATGATGAGAATTTTAACTCAATTCATCAGAAAATTATTCATAGCATTTAAAAGATGGTTGCACATTATAAAGAAAGCTTATAAGAGCATAAAGTGATGCCATTGCACTGCACAGCTTACTATCCTTTATATAAGTACCCAGAAATTGTAATTGACCCAGAATTTTCAAGATTTTATTGTGAAAACAGCAAATTTGCAGCATAATTAGAGAACTCAATGAATGTACAACAAAGCTTACTTGAGCTTATTTAATTAATTTCATTAAATTATTTGCAGCACAATTTACTGTTTATGAAGCTGTGGATTTGTTTGATGTTCTTTGTTGTTGTTGTTAATTAAATGAAGTTGGAAAATTTTCTTTTGATGCAAGTTTTTTTTTCTATTTTTAGTGTAGGAGTGGGTGGATAAAGGGGTGTGTAACAAAAAAGTATTTGTGCATTTATATTACTGCAGGTGAACAACTTGAGTATTCGAAAACTGTTGAGCAATTTGAATTTAAGAAATTTAGAAAACGTTAAAAAATTGATTTTTTTACTAATTTTATCTGATTTTCCCAATAAAAATGCTCAAGACATAAAAACGGAATCAATGTTTTTAGACTTTTTACGTCTCATTTGATCTCCAAATACAATTATTCCAATCAATCAGATTCAATTTCCTCACAATAATTGTGTCATGTTACAGCAACAGTTACAACTTTTTTGTGACTTCACTTCCAATTCCGCATGAGTTTTGAAATCGAAAAAAAAAAATGCCAAGAAGAATTTAAAAGAATAAATCCGAGACGTATGTCGTCAAATATTGCAGAGATTTTTCAAGTCCATGGAATTTTTATGTTGAATTTCTTAACAGACACAAAAGAATTTTTCGAAGTCAATTTGAGACCGAGGATTGAGGATTGAAGGACTAAAAGAAACATAATATAGGAAGACTTTGAGATGAAAATTGGATATTTTTTCGTAGAATTTATTCGAGATATTTGAGTAATTTGAAGGATATGGCAGGTTGAAGGATACAGGGCGGGATTAAAAATGATGTGAAAATATGTAAAGTCGGTGAAAATACCAAAAGTTCCCCAAATTTTGACTCTGTTCTATCAAAACGTTGAGCATGTCCGATGTAGCTTCTCCGCTCTCGCCAATCTCAAACGACATTTAATTTAATATAAAAAATAAACTTACCTTTTTATGCGTCCTTAAAAATTCAATTTTCATCCATTCCGATTATCTGCTTACACATTTTATCCCCTCGTGACTGTCTTTTGTGTATTATCAACTATAATTCTATTAAATTATCATCATTTTTACTAAGCCACAAAATCTCTCGTTTATGTCTTCTTTTTAATGCCGTTTTATACTTGACGCTTGAGTTCCGGCAAAATTCACAAATTTTTTTTGGTCTTCTTTCGCTTGTCTTTACTGCTTGGTTTTCTTTACGGTCCAAGAATTCTTTCGACTTTGTTTTGAAAATAAATTTTGTGATTTTTTAACGATAACTTTTGTTTTTCTAAAGAATTGTGAAATTGAGATGATTTTTTTGGAACTGAAAGAAGCTTCTTGTGTGCCATCATGTGGAAGATGGAAGGGGATGGAATAACATTTTCATAAAATGTTAAATTTCCTCAAATATCCCCAAATATCCACTAAAAAATTCCGTTTGTCTCTACCTCACAAATTGAAACTACAAACTGTGATTTCAATAAAATTAGATGGAAGCTAGTCACGGCAATGAGCTCAGCATTTGCATTCGAATTGCCACTTTTTTCTTTGTATTCGACAGAGATTTCCCTACTGCTATAAATGCTTGCTGTGTCACTTTATTTATACAACTCGTTAGTGCTTCATATGAAGATTTTTTATGTATTATGCATACATTTTCGGTTATTTTTATTTGTGAAAATGAAAATAATGAGAAGATGATGTCGGATATGGTAAATAGGCTGAATATGGAGCTTATTTGGGTTAATTTTGGATGTGATATGGGGAATCTGAATAAATTAAAGTGTTTTTCTGAAATTCTTCATATTTCAACATTATATTCAGTGCTGTGCCTTGAACGTTTATCAGTTTTAGGAAACCTATTTCAAAATGTTTATTAAAATTCCTGAAAATATTATTCATTTCCAAAAACTTAACCAAGCTCAGTTTTCCATTAAAAATCCTTCAAAACGTCCACAAACATCCCACTTATGAGTAAATTTTCAATTTTAAATTGATACAAACGTGATGAATTAAATTGAATTGAATTGAATTGAAAACTAGTTTGAACATTGAGGTTGACTCCCACCGTACAATTTTCGGTAATGTTGCGTATGATTGCTGTAACATTTCGCTAATTGCTTCCTCGTTCCATAACATTTTGTAAATGTTTGATGATTAAAGGAAGCTAATTAGTAAAATTCATGTTTAATTTGTTCTTTACTAGTTATGATTATTCGTTAAGAAAGTAATTGGTTCAAATGAAAGTTTTGTTGATCCATAGAAATATCAAATGGCAAAAATGAAAGTAAGCTCACTCACAAGAGGATCTGTTGATTCACGAAAAGGTCCCTCGACTAAAAAGAAATATCCCTAACAAACGGTTATGCAAAACTATATATCCATCAAACTTAGTTCGCGTTCTTTATACCACTTGTCACTGTTTCTGACATTTCCTTTGATTTTCTTCTATTTTTTTGTTGGAAATCTTTCACGTATGTCGTGCATTAACGAACAATTTATAACGAATTTCAAGTATATTCAAGGTGGATTAAGGTTGAGTGCTCAATACTGAAGTAGTAACATCGCATACATTGACTTGACATCAAATGAGAATTTTTTAATACTTTTATCTCTTTGATATTAAGTCATTTCTAGACAGACGATGATATATTAAAGTATGGAGTGGGAAACTAAAAGTTTTTAGATGATAAAGTTTGCAAGCATGTTGGGGATGTAATTATAGTTTTATTAAACATTATATTTCCATCACAAAGTCATAAATTATGTTTATGTGTTTGGTAATGTGAATATAGTGTTAATATTAATTAGAGATTTATGCTTACAAGTTGGATATTTCTTCGAATTCAACAAACTTTCACCAATAATACCCAAATTACTCAAAAAGTTTGGAAATGTTCATAGAAAGTGTCCAAAATAATATATAAAATTTGAATATATACTCAAAATTTCCTTCAAAACGTCCAAAATTTCCACAAAAATCTCAAAAATTCCAATCCACACTAAAATTCATCTCCATAAATCATAAATCTGGTTAATGTGTTGATAGTCCATCCTAAATGAGCATTTAATTTTATTATTGTTAACTTTATTGCACACTTTATCTCAACAAGTACGTAAAACCACTAAATGACACTCTCAAATAAATTTACAGCAACAAACAACTACAAAACTAATTTTCGTGATGTTCCTTCAAACTTTATCGTGTGGATGTAATGAACTTGTGGTAATTTGTACATGAGAATCATCCAGAGAATTAAACTTTATTAGACAATTTGAACAAGTTTTTTGATATATTGAAAATTATGATAAATCCATGCTTCGCATGCTGCATCCATGGTTATTGTGCATTTGTGAAAACTGGAAGGAGTGTGCTGATGTGAAACATTGTACATTTTGAACATAATATCTATTGATTATGATATGTTTCTTACTTATTTTTTTTAATTTTCAATATTTTTCAAAAGTGATCAATTTATTAAAAAGTAAGATTAAATCTTAAATTTTCATCATCAAAATCCATTATAATCAAAATCCATTAATACATATTTACTCAACAAAAAATGTCAATATCCGATAATTCAGACATTTATTGAGAAAATCCAACGCATAAATTCACATAATAATTGAGAAAAATCTCATCACAAAAATAAGCACGGACATAATTCCGCATAAAATCCATCTCATTACATTCACAAACATTCATTCTGACATTTATTTGACCAATTCTAGCACACTTAAATGTGAGATTAACAACTATTCTCTATAAATTAACCTCATGTTGTTACACTTTATTACAGAACAGGTGTCGCATTATTTTTCTCAACAAATTAACTCTCAGTTAACATTTTCAGATTCCATTAGTGTCTATTTACCTCACTTATGCTCAACTCCTATTAAATTGTCTCCATTTAATCCAGTAATTCATTCAAAGGAAGGATGATAAGTAAAATAAACAATTTTGTGTCTATAGATATAAAGCGAATTTTTCAAATGGCACAAAATGCAAAACAGTCTCATGTAGCCGTTTCGAGTACATGTACTTCTATTCGTACTTCAACATGACTCTTTACAAATTCCTTCCATTTCAAAGTGACACAGTTTATCATTCATTTTATTTTCCACATAAAAATGCATCACATAATAGAATATGGTGGTAAAAAGAGCTTACAGAATAGCAATTACAGTCTATTTATAGATTAACACCTAACATAATGTGATGCTTTTATAATAACGAGTGCAGTTTTCAATTTAAGTAAAATCACTGAACCCTTTTTATGTGTGTTAAATTTAATTTAATGTGGCGAGCATAAAAAGGCTGAATTTAGATGCCTTAAGGTGATTTCCTTTATTCTAGGTGAAGATCGAGATTTGGTGAGTTGGGGTGCGATGTTATTTTTGATTATTATTGGATATAAATTCTTGAACTTGAAAATATTTCAACATTATTGTGGGATTTTTGATGGAATTTTGATGAAGGTTTGAAGAATTTGAGGATTGTGAGCTTTAAAATGGAAATTGACCATGCTTAAAAGGGACGATTTTTGCACAAATTTAGTTGTTCAATTTCACATTTTATCTGGAAAATAGAATTTTTCCAGATTATTTAATCAAATTTGAAGTCTAACTTGATTATTAGCGAGTTTTTACCCCGAGGCGGCAGTGAAAAACGTCAAAAAATTTAATTTTTCAACATTGTCAAATCAGTTACAATGGAAACTGGATCCACCATTCTATAAAAGGAAACCCAAGCCCCATCAAAAATCTGGTCCATTTTGAAATAGTGGGTATAAATAGTCCTACAATTCATATCTCCATCTCATTCAATCCCAATCAAAGCAAAAAAAAAAAATTAAGTAAAAAGTAAAACTTTTTTCATCTCAATTTCAATTTAAATTTACATTTCCAATTTTACGAGCATACACAGGAAAAAAATTTCTTTCAGTTACAAAAATAACATAAAATTTTACACACCGATAAAAGATATAATTTTGCCTCAACCTTCACTTTTTACATCAAATATCACTTGTAGATTCTCACTATACTGTAATATATGTGTATTTTTGGATCACAATTATTTTTTCTTCGAATTTAAAAATTTTTGATTAATTATTTAATTTCTTTTCAAGGTTTTTATTGGACACAGTTTTCACTTTTGATATTAAAATTTTCAAGAATTTTTGGATTCTAATCTCATTTATTTTTAGGATTTTCAATATTCTAACCTCCAAATTTGAATAATTTTTGGACTCTAACCTCAAAGTTTGCTGACTTTTTAGATTCTAACCTCAAAATTTGCAGACTTTTTGGATTTTAACCTTAAAATTTGCAGACTTTTTGAGATTCTAACCTTAAATTTCAATTTCTAATTTCAAAATTTCACAAAATTTCACTCAAAATTTATTTTTAATCCAACTTTAATTTTTTTCAAAAAAAATCAACTTTACTTTAACTCAGTCCAGAGCAGAAAATTGCAGCTAATTTAAAGCTCATCAAGTAAAAAGTACACAAATAGCCCCAACAAGTGCTTGTCGGAACAGTGACAACACTTCGCCTTTCATCATCGCGTTCACGGAGTCTAATGAGAGTAAATCGAAATTCGAGATTAGAATTTTTTATGTTTTTGGATTTTATTGTAGTTGGAAGTGATTGACCGACTGCTAGAAAGTTGTATGAGCTTTTTTAGGGGTTCTAAACTAGAACTGTCTGATGTACATACACAAAAGCTCTAAAAGCTCATTTAAAAGCTTTGGAAATTTCCATTTTATCGATCAGAATTTTCCATCATTCCAACATGACGTCACATTACCACTCACACAAGTCTTGCTGCTACCAAAACAAGTATCAGCAAGGCTATGGAGCCAACAGGTTACTTTTACAGAACATAGCCGCTGGAAGGACTGCCAAGCACATCTTCTTCTTGTTTCCATTTTTATCGATTTTTTTCTTTATTATTCCGAGCCGTTTCGTGATAAGAAGCGCTGCCGTTGTTTTGGATAAAACAGCACACATAATACTATAGAATCGGTGACGAGATATCATGTAACAATGTGTTTGTGCAGTAGCAGCAAGTGTTGTAAACATTTCGGAAGTGTAGAACTTGGAGGATGGGTGGAAGGATGCTCAAGGTCTTTTGTCATACATCATGTGATGCTTAGGTGGAATGAGGAATGATAAATTTTTATGAATTAGATGAAAATATTTTCGGAGATAATTGGGTAAAATTTGATGAGTGTGATCCAGAGAATGACGATGATTTGGAGATTTTTTTATGGATTTTTATGGTCGTATAAGGGATCCAAATTTTATGTGTAGTGCGTTAAATTATTGTAATGACAGTTTACGATTGTATGTCAGATTCTTTGAGTCAGATTTAGGGTCAAGATTCAAATTTTGCAGGCCCTTGCACCAAATTCATGCAACCACATTACTGTCTTCCCTCAAAAATAATCTTTACATTACTTATCTTTTATCCCATTTTTCTCAAAACTTCATTTCATATTCTACGAAGCATAATCTCACTTTTGATGAGCATTCAAAGATAAAGATTCATAAACAAAAGGAAGCATGACTTCCGAGAAGGAGAAAGTACTATAAACATGAATAAGTACGCCATTCAAAGACACATTTCATTCTCATTATTAAAAAAGCGAGCCAAAAAGCAACAGAAATGTAAGCTTTTGGTTATAAATCTTTGCCAACAATTTACATGAAATTTTATCGTCAACAGGGAAGGCAGGTAGATGGAAGAGTGGGGAACAACAGAAGGAAAAGCATGCACAAAAATTTGAAAGGTAACAGCGAATAAGGAAGAAAAGTAAACAAACATGACATGATGTTGTGAATATTACTACTGTTATGGTTATTAAGATGGAATTATCAAGGGATTGTGAGTCTTGTTTGAGTTATACTGCTGATTTTAACCTCAAAATTCTGGATTCTAACCTTAAAATTGAAGATTCTAATCTTCAAACACGTTTCACCATCAAAAATTCATAGCATTAAAATTAACAAATCCTATAAAAATTTAAGGTTTCTTATAATACATTCAAAAACATCTCTAAGCCTATTTCCCATCTTTTATTCCGAATTATTTAGCATAACTTAATTGATTTCTCCCCCAAAAGCCATAATTATGCGTGAAATATTCAGCAATAACAACATTAATTCCGATTATGCAAAAATAAAAAAAAAAAATAATTTTCCTATATTTTTACTCAAAGCAAGCAGCTTTAACAGCTCATTTATAATGCAAAAAGGCACAATGAACAGAAAATTTTTTAATTATAGGCCTTCAATAGTATCAGTTTGATATCATTTTGTGCATGTCTGCCACTTAACGTATTAATATGAATGGAAATACATTAATAATGTGTCTTTTGTGCGGCTCAATGTGCCTTTCTGTTGGTGTGGGATAGACTTGCAGAGTAGATTTAGGGGTAGAGTGTTAAATTTGAGGTTAGAATCCAAATTTTTGAATTTAAGTCCAATTTTATGAGGCTAAAATTCACATTTTGATATGAGAATCTAAATTTTTTGTTTTAATTAGAGCTAGAACCACTTCAACATACAGTTTATGTATCCACACGATGGTTATATAAGCGGAATATGTAATCAAGTTGAACATTTTCCCTTTCCACACTTTCCATCTCTCTCGTACTCATATTTTATGTTGGAAAATTAATAATAAATTTTGATTGATTGGAAAGGCATAGAAGCAAACAGGACGGAGGAGGTGGAAAGAATTTATATTAAAAATTTACTTTCACTAACTTTCTACATTTTCAAGACGGAATAAAAATGGATTTCCATCTGGAATCATTCCAGTCTAATAAAAGCTTATGGAAGGACTTCCACTGGAAGTCAAAAAGTTTGGAACCTAAAACTTTTCCCGACAATTTGTGACGCACGTCGAGCGCGAAGATACATCAGCAACAGAAAGAGCGGAAACTTACCGACATTTACATTTTCTTGGGCTTCTGTGTTTTGATACTTTACCTGCCTCATCTTTTCTTCGTGCATATCCGTAAATGCTGATTTTAATAACACTGATAACATTTTACTCTTTTCTTTTCTAATCTTTCCTTCTTTGTTGTGTTAAAATTGGTGCTGTAAAGTTGAGAATAGATAGTTATTGATGTATTTTTTGTGATTTTGATTGTCTGCGATTACATAATCTCTAATTTCTTGCTGATAAGCACAGATAATTGTTATATAACCTATAAAATGTTGACATATAACCTCAAATTACAATATAAACTGTCAAAATTTTGGTTCATATCAACATTTTGAAAGTAGCTCCAAAGATGCGCTCAAATCCTACTGCATCTTAGTTACATCACCTTTTGTACTCACCCTTCTCTACTACTTTAAAAAAGAAGAAAATCTTTGTCCTTTTTTTGCTGATTCCGATTACGTTTTGAAGGACAATGATGATGATAATAATGAAATGAATAGCAAAACGAGAGGAAAGAATAAAATGCTGAAAATTTGTTGCGTAATATTGAAGATAGGAAAAAAGTGAGTTCAAAAGATAGGAAGATAGTAAATGAATTTGATATAATTTAATATGTGAATGTAAATGTGTGAATATGATTAATAAAAATTGGGGTTTTCTGAATATGCTTATGATTATGATATTGATATTGAATCATATAGGAACAGAGATAGGACTAAGCGCTCTTGATTTGGGATATAGATATTCCTGTCCGCTGTTCAACTCTTTAGGGAATGTGGTTGATAGAGTAACTATTTAGCTTTCTGAATCATATACTTCTCACAAAATACCAACATTTTGACTTGATTCTTCAGTTCCTCATAATCATAGTTTTCATATTTTCATAGCTTCACATAAATTACTATTTGCTTATCATTATTATTAAAATTACCATCAACATTATTATTTTTATTTCTATTACTTTTATTTTTATTGCAGGGAACACAAACGAGTTCATCATAGATGCACAGTCTTTTCATCTTCCTTTCTGTGCTCTACTTTTAGTGGTTAGTTGGAAAAAATTTGTCTGATCGGAACTCACTTTGGGTTGTGTTATTTGAGGTTAACATTTTTAAGGAACTCGGATTGTGACTCAAATCTGTGCACGTCTCAAAGCAGGCTATCAAGATCCATCAGTGAGTATTTGGATGATTCACAAACTCCATTCAGGTTCAGTTGAAAATTCAAAAATGCGCCTTATTACTATCCCAAGTCCTTCTTTACTTAACTATTTCAACCATTCTTTTATCAACATCATCATCATCATTAGAAAAGTTTTATATAATAATGGTTATAGTATTTTTACTTTTTATACTCATTCACATACGTCGAGTCAGTTATCTCTTAAATAAAAGATACGAGTGAATGAAGAACTGCAAAAAAATGAACCAAAAAAGAGAAAAATTATTGCAAGATAATTGAAATTAATTATGTTTTGATAAAAAAAGTATATAAAAACTAGTTCTGGATGATTTATGAATTGCTTCATATTATAGGAAATAAGGACTGTCACAATGGGTATTGGAAATGGATAGAAATGCGGTATATATAAAAATCCCATAAATAATCGCGACCAGCGGGATAATTATCCCGACCAGCGGGATAATTTTTTGGTACCCCAAAAATCCCATAAATATTTATCCCGACTAGCGGGATAATTTTTTGGTACCCAATTCAATAGGATTGGACATAGAATTTCGTGAACAAGAGCCACCATTTTACTTTTACAAAACTAACCTTAATTACCATAAATTACTTGATTCGTTTACATAAATTCACATTATCATCAACAGATCATCTCTAACTATCTATAAATCACACCGAATCCACCATCGCTAATGAAACTCACACAAAAACCCATAATTAAAGCAATGAAAAAAGCACACAATACACACTAAATTAACAAGTGAAAGTTTCCGATTTCATTTGCAGAACAAAAAAGCTTCCATTAAAATTCAATTAATGCTCGTAGTTGCACAATAATGAGGAATTGCTTTGCATAGAGCCGCATAAGGTTTAATAACAACAATGAATAGTTTATCGTAGCTTTTCTTCTCGTTATGCCTGTTTGTCTGTGCTGTGTGGATTTGTTCTGTTATAATTAAATGTGAAACATTGCAATAACATTATGATGACGAAGAATGAGAGGATATGTGGTGAGGGTTGCTATAGTTCTTATGCTTTGTGTGTGTATTTTACATAACCTCAAAATCCTTTATTTTAACCTAAAATATTTCAATTCTTAACTCAAATTCTTCAGCATAACTTTCAAAATTCAACAGAAATTTTGTCTAACTTAACGGATACTCTCACCTAGTTCTGATTGTCACAAAGAACAAAGGACCTTGCACGTTCAATACATAAGTGATAAATTGCATGAGCCTACCATGAAAATGAGGAAACTTTTATCCATCAACATACAAAGAATCCACTTATTGTCCACATATCCCTCACATTCTGTTTATTTTTGTCTTTTTACGTATAAAAAGGCTAATTAATTTATCATCGTCTCTTTTCTCATACATATGAGGACGGTCATATTGAAGATTTTTTTATTGACATATAAACACGAGAATGGACATTCGAATGAATGGATGGATGAAGCAGCATCATCAAATTGTTCCATTTTTTTTTTTGTTGTTCTTCTTTTTCTCGTTTATTATTGTAACTTTTATGATGCACTCAAGCGATAGCTAATTTAATTACATATCAAAACGAGGAAAATGAAAAGCATTTTTTTTCTATCTCTGTAATCATCGTCGTCATTATCAAGAGATATAAAATGGAACTAGTTGTTCGATAGATTGCTTTTCATCATCCGTTTCTGAGAGACTAATAGACTTCATATGGTGCTAGATTTATAGATTTTATGGACTATGATAGATCGATGAGAATTGTGACTCTGGCTGAACTTATAAATGGTGACCTTAAAAAACTTTTAAAATCTTCAAACATCTCGCACCAAACATCTTTATCATCTCATGTTTTTCGACTATTATATTTCCTTCAACCATTTTCACATACGTTTGCCACACAAAAAGTCTGTTTACCATCAAAACAGTGAACAAATAATCGTTTTCAACAACAATTTCAATTTAATGCGACACTCATTTCTTCTTCATTGTTTTTCCGAGTGTCTGTTAAAATGTGTTTATAGACACAGTAACGAGAATGTGAGCATCCTTGTGAATTTAATTTGTGAGGAGAGAAAAGGGAAGAACATATAAGTAAGGGAGGCATTAAAAGGTGACTTAAGGGGATATGCGACAGAATTCTGACGAATATGTTCCGATATAAATTGGAACTTCCTTAAAAAACAATCAGCATCTTGTATTTATTATATCACTATTAAATAGCTAATATAATTATGATTTCATATCATTAAATTCATGTTATCGCCAAAACTGACCAACCAAATGCTTCCATTTCCTAGAAAAACTAGAATCAGCACAAAAAGATACCGAATATAAAGAAAATGTGATTATGAGATGTGAAAACAATTTCTTTTCATATATGATGCTCACTTCTTTTTGGTTACTTTCTTAACGATGATAAATGATCATTTTTAGTATCTATATGAACTCTTCTTGGAGTTTACTTAGGTGAATTTTGCCCGAAATGTTGGATTATTTATAACAAAAATTATATTTACTTTGGACAGAATCAACAAGAATCTCAACAAGTTGCAGGAAACTGTAATTTTGGCTTCAATTTCTTCCTTCAACAAATTTTCATTCTTGCCAAAAAACTGCACTTATTTTAAAATTAAGTAAGTTCCAGAAGTTAATTCGTTTGCAGTAAGGAAGCCACAAAATCATCATAAAATGATAATAATTTCAGTTTTTTATGAAGAAAATGAGCACAAAACTTCATATTTTATAATTTTTACTTTTTATGATTTTTTTCTTGGCAAGTGCAACAGAAAATGAGATAAGAAGGATGAAATAAAGAAAGGATATTCACAATGCAACATAAAAAAGCTGCTGAATATGCCAAAGTGTCAATTTCCTTATTATATTTAATAACTTTTGAGCTCATTTTGAATGAGGTCATTCATTACTTAACTTAAGCATTCAAAACTATTTGTAATCACAATTAACTAAGAGACTAAGTAGATAATCAGCAATTTATATACAAAAACTATCCATTGCGTGAAAATAAATCATTTTATTCCAATGCATGACAACATGCTAAGTTTATTGACATTTTGATTCAACAGATAATTTAGTAATAATTATTTCATCTGAAACGTGATTTTCATGTCAAAATTAATTTAGCCTTAATGCGATAATTTTTTGTAGAATTTTGACTCTTGGCAGCCTTCACTTGTCGAAATATATGCAATTCCACATACCAAGACTATCATCTTTCTCCAAAATTTCTCAAAAATCACAAATTAGACAATAACAAAAGTCTTTATTAAGCCATAAAAGTTTACAGCCACTAAATTACTTCCTCTTCTTTGCGTTCTCCATTACCCAATGTTATGCCGCTTGACATTCAATTCAAATGATTAACCACCAAAAATGTCCACTTGTTGACCTTCTACGATTTAATCCGATTAGCTGTTGACTGCGCCAAAAAGAAGAAAAACTTAGAGGCAAAATGTTATTGATTATAGTGAGCCGATTTGCATGATTGAGGATGAGGAAAGGAAATTTTGGTATGTTTGAGATTGATATTGTGCAAATTGATTTGAATTTTAACGATTTTTGAAAATTCAACTTTATTATTCGCATTTTGATGAGGTTCTTATCCAACTTAGTTTCAGTATTCATATGATGAGTGACAGACAAATGGATCATTGAACTGTCATTACATATATGGAATGTAATCAGTCAAATTGATTGTCATGAGTCTTTGTAATTGATGAGGTGGAAAATATGTGTGTATGTGTCGATTTGGAGGTGTGTTGGGAATCATTTGTGCTGGTAATGATGACAATGGGTATGTAAGTGGGTAAGATATGGATTGAAATGTTAAAAATTAATGTCATTTTGAGGTTATAGAGACAAATTACTAACCAAAATTTCATATAGACAATTGCAATCGTATCAAACCTACCAAATAATACAACAAATTTTATATTTCAAAAAACTTTAATGCCATTTATCATTATTAACATGCAAAATTGCTATTATCGACATTATTATCATTATTATTATCCCCTATTGCTGCCATTCATCATTATTTGAGTCAATAAATCAAAAAAAGAGAATTTTAACATTTAAAATTAATTCACAAAAAATTTGTTTTCATCAAAAAAGTGCTATGAAATAAAAAAAATTTATTTCCCATTTATTGGTTGTACAATTTGATGAATTGATTAAATTGTTAAATGTATTGAACGATAAAAATAAAGCGTGTAAATTGGTTTGGGAGATACGAGGCTATAATGTGTTTAATGGACAGAAATGATGTTTTATTTTGGAACGGCTATTTTCTAGGGAGTCTAAAGAATGAATAAGTATTAAGAATGACGAAAATTCAAATTTTTATTCACTGAAATATTGAAAAATTATTAAAATGTTGAACTTAAAATTGAAAATCCAAAAAAGATATAAATTCAAACCTTCTCAATTCTAGATGTTCAATTTCCATTTGACCTTCCATTAATCTTCAAATTCTCTTTGTTTCATCAATCAATAGATTACAAAAAGAGTCGAACAAAAAAAATAAAAAAAACTGAAATCTCATGAAATAAATGAGAAAATTTTGATACAAAAAAAAAAACGGAAGCTGCAAAAAACGATAGTTTCATATTTCTCATACTCAAAAGCATCGCATGCCATTATCGAAAGGCATTAAGTAAGTGAAAGATGAAGAAAAAAAATCAATTGATTGAAAAAAGCTAGAAATAAATTAATGAAGTTGAAGAAGAGCAGTAGCCAGCCAATCAGGAGAGTTCAAACCCGTCGTTACGTAACAATAATTGAAAATTGGCAATTTAGTTATTGACTTTGTTCCATGTTGCTCTCTGAATCGTTACTCTGGATCCGTCTCTGCATATGTCTTGTTATGGACTTAGAACCAAGAACAGAAGCAATCAATTAAGTCCATTAAATCCTCCTCGTTGCAACTGAACACTCAATAGAAATAAGAAGCACAAGCAAAGCCATCACGAAGTAATGATTGAATATGGTTCCAGTTAAACATCGGACTTCCTATGATTCAGATTTTGGCAATTGGCAATCAATATAATCAAATTCACGCAGTTTTTCAGCATTTTTTAGTGTTTCACTTTCCATATATTTCAGTAATTTTGTTTTTGAAGATCAACCATGAGATCAGGTAGTTAAATAAGATTTATTTAAATTATTTTCGTACCTGATAATATTTGATAATGTCCATGTCCATTTTCAACATGGTTATAAAGTAAAATATGTCACGTGTAAGTTTAAAAATCAACTGAATTAAAGCAGAGTGGCGCAGTGGAAGCGTGCTGGGCCCATAACCCAGAGGTCCGTAGATCGAAACTACGCTCTGCTATATTCACTTTTTTGAAACTTTTTTAAAATAAAATTCAATTTTTTTATACCTGTTAATTACGAATCACTGAAAAATTAAATAAGTTAAAATTCAAAATTTTTCGTTTCTATTTTTTTTTTCATTTTATTTCTCTCATGATGATTTCAATGTGTTACTATGGTCAAAACACTTATTTCGCTGCTCCTTAATTTGTATATAATTTCATCTTTTTTTTATTTAAATTAATTAATTTTTTTCTTCTTTTTAAACATTTTTTTTTCTCTAAAAAGGAGTCTTTTTTTGTAATTTTTTTGATATATATATACTTTTTTTAATTTGACGACCAAGCTATGAAAAATCATGTCAACTTGGATGTCGGTTTGCTTTACAAATTTTTTTTTATTTTTATTCACAAACTTTTTAACATTGTTTTGTGTGAATATAAATTTTTATCCATTTGTGGTCTCAAGTGTGTTGAA
The DNA here is from genome assembly GCF_022539635.2 of Chironomus tepperi. Lineage (NCBI taxonomy): Eukaryota > Metazoa > Arthropoda > Insecta > Diptera > Chironomidae > Chironomus > Chironomus tepperi. The sequence continues at coordinate 261,834 of NW_027226156.1, forward strand.
ATATTGGGAGAACTTTGCAAATTAGCTAGAAGCTTGGCTTCAGATGAATTTTGGGTGATTCTTGCTTTTCATACAAGCCATAACTCAAGTTGACTCCTACCAAAAATTCAGCACATTCTTGAGACTTTCTTAAGAGATCAAACATAGACCAAATGAAGTTTGCATTCAGTCTAGTTTGCGTCTTTCATTAGCGACCGATTTTTCATTCACTTCTTTTCTGATAAAGTCAACGATTTTGTTTAATTTTACTTTTTTTTGTAATCATTTTTTCATATTTTCAACTTTATTCTTTATGATATAACAATGATTAGCGATTTTCAACAGATTTTTTTCTTCAACATGGTTCTTATGAAAAATTTCAAATGATTTTTAACTTCTTTTGTGCTGCTTACAAGCCTTTTTAATAATTTTTTAACATAATTTTTGTTAATCTTCTATTTTTTACAATATTTTTTTTGTGGGTATTGTGGGGGTAATAATGCAATTTCAGACTGTTTATAATACTAATTTCATGGAAATTCAATTTAAATTTTGGTAGGGCTGTCATATGTCATGAAATTTGTAATTAAGTGTAAAGAAACTTAAAAATCAGCTCATTTAGCTTAGCTTAGTTAACATAGTGACCTACCGACTATGTTGTGCTGCTCATATTAAACCTTAGGTACTGAGCTGATACAAACTTCAACTGACTGCAAATTATAATCAATTATTTTGATAGCTATACTCAGTAGTTTTGTGATTAGAAGCGTATTCGAGGAGAGCTCTTCATTTTTGCCTAATACCCTAAAATTTCATTGATATTCTCGATATCAACGATTCGAACTTTACATGAAGTTCATACAAAATATTAATCGCATCATTTTTATAAATTTACAAATATCTATGATATTTAAGTATTTTCTTCTGTAGGCTTCGTTCTTTTTATAATATTTTTGACAAAATCTATTTTTTTGTTAATTACACTTCAGTTCAAAAATTAATAATCAAAATTCTTTGCAACTCTTTTTTTCTATTGTAAACTTTTGCTTTTGTTTTCGGTTTTATTTGCGTATTGGTTAGTACAAAAAATGTTAATATGGATTATTTAATTTTTCTTTTGTATTTTTTGAGGCTCTAATGTGAATAATGTGACAACTTCCGTATGCTAATACTGAATGTAGCCAAGAAGGGGTCTATAGGGGTATTGAGGGTATTTAGACCAATCAAAGTTCTTATTTATCGGTCCATATCCCTTTAAGAAACCCCTTTTTCTTGGCTACACTACTGCTAAACTCAATCCAGACATTATATCAACAATCAAAAAATCTGCAAATTTACAAAATGTTATGAAAATTGCTTTCAACATTCTTTTACATTAGAAAATATTTTTTTGGCAACATTTCAAGATTATCATTCAACGAAAATATCAAAAAAAGAAAAAAAAAAATAAGGAAAACTAGAGATGTTGGCTGTTCTGTATTGTAAAACTATAAGCTTATTATTACGCCATCAATAATTTTTCTTCTCTATTTTTTGTCAATAATCATAAAAAGCTATTTTTCTGTATGAGAACAACATAAAACTTAATAATTCAACATTATTGTTATGATTTGTGGTTAGAGATGTAGCTAGGGGGCTTGGGGAACTGGAGCTTCTAGATGATAATTTTTCAGTCGATTTTTAGTGACTAACTACCAAAGATCCTCCAGATAGATTCCACTTGAATACCCTAGCTACACCCCTGACTTTTCTATGGTTGTATTTTCATTATTCTTTTGCTTATCTGTCTAAGAAATGTCTAACAATGATAGAAAAAGTGGAAAATTTTCACATTTTCGCTTTCAACTTTTTCATTATTTTTCTTCGAATTTATTTTTTGTGACTCTTGGATTTGATAAATTTTATCAATATTTTGATATTCATACAAGGATGTGGAACCAGTCAAGATTATTTGATAACTTTCGCATCCTTGGGTTTATATATGGCACTAACCCCTCTCTAAATGATCCACCTAATCCCTATTTCATCAATATTTATTTCTTCAAAACAAACCACTGAAGCTTAACAGAATGAGTTGAATCAGACCAAATCTAATAAACAGCACAACACATACATTGCATTCGAATGTTCCAGATAGAATTCACAACAGATCTTGCAGCTCTAACTGCAAAATTTCAAGACAAATAAATCGAATTGAACATAAATTGTGATAGTAAATAAATAAATTAAAACGAAGCATTTGTTCATTGTTTAGGATTTGTTTTGGATGTTCATGAGAGGATTGAGGCTATTTTTATTAAGTTCAATATCGGAAAATTTAATTTTTAAATTGATTGAATCAAATTGATGTGAAGTAAGTGCAATTTGATTTGAGATGGAATGTGTGGGTGATTTAAAAGACTGCTTAACATGCTGAAAAAATCAAACATCTTGCCATATTTTGACTGAGTGTCTTAGATGGACATTATGCTTATATGCGCTGTTAATACTTAAGTTCAAGACAGTACATTATTATGCATCCCAATATGCCAAAAATTACCTCTCTACTTCCTTAATCTAATCCCAAAATCTCATAATTTGCTCATATCCTCAAAACTACATCCAGATAATTAATATGAAGCAAAAAGAGCTTTGAATGAGTATTCAACATGCTAAATGCGACAGACGAAACTTTTTTTCAACTAATTGGCATTAAAACTATGAAAAAGTTCAGCAAATTGAGGTTTTGAGGAGAATTTTTACTGCAATAATTCAGTCTAAACTTCCGGTGTTACTATGAGTATTGTGCTGCTTTCCATACTAGCTTGTTTTCAGTTTTCCTAAAAAACTGAACAATTGTGACTGTGAGAATTATGGATCATAAAAATGAGTTATGACGAACACAAAATTGATTGAATTTTATTAAAGCTGATTATTTTTAAAAAAATTTGGGGACTTTTTGGAGCCAGTTTTGTGATGAAATGGAGGGGGTCGTGCCTAAACATTCAATTTAATTCACGACGAGCACAAAATTTTCTAATTATTTTTTAAATCTAATCTGTTGATTGTGAAAATTTCCTAACAACTTGAAGCAACATTCGTCATCGTTTCTATGTCTACGTTATGACTAATTTACTAATTCGATAGTGTCATTTTGGTAGCTTTTGCAAGGGGTGTCATGGGCAGCCACCGATGCGGAACAAATTAAACTTTTTTGGATATTTGAAGGAGAATTGTAGAAACTTTGTAAATAAAATATTTAAATTTCTGGACAATTGGACTAACTCAAAAACTTCCTGGCTGCATATTGATATTAATATGAGAATTTTGACCAACCCAGCCTAATTCTATCAAAAAAAGCTAGTTAGAAATCAACACCCCTTGCATTTTTTCATGCCTAATTATCAATTTAAATTCTTCCTTTTTTGTTCCACATTCGAGTTATCTGAGCAATCAAAAATTCATTTTTTTGTGATCTACACGATACTTTGAACTTCCACGCGCAACAGTAAAGTCGAAATTTTTATTCTATACAAAAAAGTGATGCGCATTGATGATTTTATACATATAAGTAGCTAAACCTTGCAAAAAATTGCGAGACTTTTTTCAATTTTTAAGTCAATAAACTTTTTTTAATTTCTATTTTTTTTTATCTCTAAAAAATATTTTTTATTCTCTTTTTGTCACTTTTTTATGCTTATTTTTTTTTGTCAACATCTTTTTTACTTTTTTTTATAAAAAATATTATTTTGGAATTTTCTAATTCCATTTTTGCATTCATTTGCGTCCACAAAATTAAAGAAACTTTTTTTTATTTATATAAGAACTTTTCTTACTTTTATTAACTTTATTACTATTTTTAATTACATACATTTATAAATTTTAAGATTTTTTAATTTTTTTCAGTTTTTTGTTTATTTTGAGTGGGGTGTTTGGGATCATTTGGTGATTTATGAGTGGTATACAGGATATGAAATAAAATTAGGTTCTGAAAAATCTATGAATAATTAACAAAAATTTGGATTTTTGAAATTAAAACAACATTGTGGATATAGAATTATTTAGTCTTTAAAATTATGTTTAAAAATGGAAAAGTTTTAGTTGAAAATGCTGAAAAACTTTGCAAAAATCGAGAAAATCTAGAAAAATTATTAGAAAAATAAATAAAATTCTGTATACACCTATAGAACCCTATTGACTCCCCAAACCCCCCAACAAATTCTCAACGGTTTTTTATGCTTCAAACAAATAATAAACTTTTGTATTTGATTCCATTTTTTAATAACTTTTATGCTACACAATTTTCAACAGCATCATTTTTTATAAACGTTTTTTTTTTTCTCTTTTATTTCAAACTAAACTAAACTAAACTAAATTGAACAAATTTTCTTCGTTACTCAATCAAAATTTCTATTCTGAATTGTAAATTTTTAACATTTTTTTCTACATTTTTCTCAAACTGATTCCATACAAAATTGTCATTTATCAAGGATGGATCACATCATGCCATAATTAAATGGGATTAAGGTCCATCCCCATCCAAGCTCCGTGGCTCATTCGATATTTATATCTACAATTTCTGATTGACTTTTTTTTTTCTTCATTATTACAAACTAGACTCATTATTATCTCACTTGAAGCTGATATTCATTCTCGTATGATATTGAAAAATAAATTTTATTATACTTAGTTGCCTGCTGCATCCCTTATTACATATTATATGTCAATTTGATGTCGAATAATTTGATTATGGTGGGTTCTGCTGATATTAAAACTTGTTACATCGTCTGTCATATGCTCGCATTATGAAGTGAAATGGATTATGCTTCGCGATGATTATAGAGCGAGAATTACAAATTTTTAATGGATTTTTTGCTAGATGAGTTTATAGCTTGAAGTCTTATTTAAGGAAATTATTATGATTATTAGTTTAGTTTGTGATGAGCGTTTAGGGTGTGGGAGGATTTTGAGGTTAGGTACATTTTTTTGGGGTTTCAAGATCTACTTGGATATTCTTGGAGGAGCACTTGGATGAATTTGAAAGGTTCGTTAGTTTTCATCTTCGGCTATCTTCGAAAGTGTTCAGAATACATAATCTCAAAATCCGATCACATCACTGTAAAATGTTCCTTGGAAGAATCAATCTCATAATGAAAAAGTTTTCTATAACAACAACAGATGAGAATGAGAGCCGCGAGCCTCAATGTGTGTCTAAGTATGAAAATGATTGCAAAATTTTTCAAAATATAAGACGTTTAGGAAGGAAGCTCATCTTCATCATATTCTCATTTTTTTTTGTAAGCCGACATTCAATTAAATCTCAATTAACCTCAATTATACTTCTTCTTATCTAAATATATCTATATATGTGTGTTTGTGTGTGTATGATAGTAAGCCAGATGAGAAGCTCAATATATTGCGCCATTAAATATGTAATCTGAGGAATGTAATGGATAGAAATGTAATATTATTTTATGTCTCGAGATAGAGATACAGAGAGTTAGTGAGATGTAATGTAATTTAATTGTAAAGACACAGGAGATGGAAGTAGAGAGACACGAGCTTAATGTAATTTAATAGAATAAAATCTTTCAAACTGCTATTTTTATTCGTCTGTAATTAATTCAATACTGCTGCTTTGATGCCTCTTTTGATGCAATTTAGAGCGAGTTTTTCACTATATCTGATGCATGATGCTTTTGGATTGACAGTTCATGTCAATCAGAGATTTCAATTATTTGTTAAATTTAGCATCACTAAGTTCAAGCTTGTCTCAAGTTAAGCATCATCAAGTTCATGTTAGAAACAATTTGATCGCCATTATAGAGCATCATTATATCCTCTAGGCATGTCTTGTGTTAAGTGGTGGTAAATTCCACTCAAAATTGTCCCAAACTTCCCTATGAAATGCAAACCGCACTAATATACCCAACATCCTGTCATATTTATCTTTCCGTTCCACTCAACTATGCACTTATTTTCATTTCCTCCCGCTATGCCTTTCAGCATATATGCACAGTGAAATTGGAAGAGAAAATTTGATGGAAGGTTAAATTAATTACAAAGTTATGGATGTGGATTTTGAATGCACACAGAAAAAAAGCAGTGCTTTGTTTGTAAAAGTTTTCAAACCGAGATTTTATAGCGGAAAACTGTATCGCTTTGACTATATGGATGAAGTTTAAATGAAAAATTGTTTGTCACTTGTTTTAAAGTTTTAATAAAAACTATATGAAAGGTTCTTTGATGGATCTATCAAAGGAATTCGGAAATATGTGGAATATGAAGCGTTGATATCTATACAGCAGAGCAATACTAAATTAAAGCTCAAAAAGTTGTTCTTTCTCTACTTTCGATTTCCTCTGACTTTACTTATTTAACCCATCAAAATTCTTCTTTAACTTCAATTTCATTTCTTATTACTTTGTTTCTATATCAATGATCGTTTATGAATAATTTTTTTTTGTTTTGCCACAGCCGAGTTATAATAATTTATACATTTCATTAATTTTTTTTTTTCACTCTCTTTATTTGACATTTTATTGAATTATTATTAAGTTTAAGTAGTCATTCGCTGGATATTCACATTTAGTGCAATGATGATCGAGGTGAGTTCAATTGTGAGGTTGTTTGTGTCTGATTTGGTGGTGATTTTGTAATTTTGGCCGGAAATTGAATTCCTTGAATGCTTCTAAAACTCAAACACCTGAATATCGTACAATTCAATTGAATCTTGAAGTTTTTTGGAATTTTCCGAAATAAAAGTGGTAAGTTAGTCAAAATCAAGTAATCTATGGTTAGATGAACCACAATCCCCTGCAGCGTCCTCACCTCGATCCCCAAAATTCGCAACTATATGAAAAATACAAAAAGTAAATTAACAAGTCAACCTCACTTCTCCAAAACATTTCCAGTCGAGTGAATTCTGATTGAATTTTCTTCATCAACCAATATTTGTCCATTGCCTGTTCACTTTCAGTTCTCGTCCATAAACTCATTTATTGCCATAACGAAAATCTAATTACGATAAAGCCACGCAAAAATGTCAAAACAAATCTTTACATGATGCCATATTTAGTTGGTGTTGTTGTTACTGTTTGTTTTGGGTAAGTATTAAGAATTCCTTGCTAGCAATGGACTTTTTTTTTTCTTTTTGAATTGATGTGAAATTGATTACTCGAATGGAAAGTTTAGCAAACGTTGCTTCTTCGTCTTGTCATGGCAAAAATCATAAAAAATAAGCATTACTTTTATTCTCCTTATTGATAAGGGTTTGATGTTTCATTTGTGGATGAAAATGAGATTTTTGAGTGGTGAAATCAAATTTGCGGAACTTTTTTTTGTGTTTTTGATAGATTGACAGATGTTTTTCATTTCTTTTCTGGCATATTATTGTAATACAAGATTCTGAAAATACCTCGTAGTATTGAAATCTTAGAATAGCATGTAATGCTAGATTCTGAAACTAATTTGTAATATTAGAGTCCCAGACTAGCTTGCAATACTAGATTCTGATCCTAGCTTGTAGTCCTAGATTCTGAGACTAGTACGTAGTACTTGATTCAAACACAAAATCCAGATATCGATGTCAAAACTTCCATTTTCATCCTCAAATTCAATAATTTTTTAAATTTCTTCAATATTTTTTTTTTTTGTTTTTTTCTCATAATTTTTTCTATCAATTTTTTTGTAAATAATCAATGAATGCATTGACATTTAGTTATGCAAAAATATAGAACTTTTATTATCTTTCTCATATGTTGTAATAATAATGATAATAATAATAATATGTAATTCATATATGTATTTATGTATATAATATATAATGCCGCAAATGAACGTAGTTTCCTGACTTGATTTCGATCAAGAACTACTGTTTATTGCATTTTCAATTTTTCTTTTTTTTTGTATAGAGCGCGATAAACTTTTTTTTTTTGTCTTATTAATTTCTAAACTTCCACGCTTAGCACAGAAGTAACTTTTCTTTGTATGATTCATAGATAAAAATTTTAATGATTTTTTCATCTCCAAAAATTGATAAATTTTTCTTCATTTTCTCATTAATAATAATATGATCAATATTAATAACCGTAATGACGTTGATGCACTTGATGATGAATAACTTTTTAATGAAGTCGATGAATTTTGCTTATTCGGGCTTCAACCGGTGCCACTGCACAATTGTTTGTCGTGGTTTTGAGATCATGTCTTGCCAGTGCTTAGTCTCTGATGCACCTGATCCATTTTTACCTGGGAATGATATGGAAAAAAATTGAAATTTAATCCAAAAGGTAGATTTTACTAAGTTTAACTTACCCGCTAAAAGTATTCGTCCAATCAATTCATTACGTCCTATATTATCGAAGTCCATAACCATGACATCGAGTGAACATTCACGAATTTTTTCCCATGGCACATTGAAGCTAAATGATTCGTTAAAGTGTGGATTGAGATTACATTTAAATATTGGCGTTTTGCGTTTCTCGATACGCTTATCACCAAACTGAAGCCAGACTTTTGTATATGGATCTATAAATTAAATGAAATTAAACACAGTCAGTGATTGGTTAAATATTTGAAGTCACCTGATTTTCCATTGATATCTTTTGCCTTCAAATTTCGAGCCTTTACAAGTGTAAGTGTGAGAATTGAATTTGATGGATGATAACATAATGAACATAGGAGCTCTCCGCACTGTTTAGGGGTGAATTGATAAGAAGAAAATGATTAATATTGCATGAAATTTTATTGAGTCATATAGGTGAAACCGATTTATGGCTATAGTTACTTTTGGGATCATTTTGTTAAATTAACCATAAAAGGGTTTTTGAATTTCATTCTGCGGATTATAGGAGGGGGCTATTGAGGGTTACTGATTGGTATTCTTGTGCAAAGATTTATAAAAATCAAGAATTTTTATGTACTCATGCAGAGTTTTTAGGATAGAGACTAATGTCTCTACCCGTATATGGAGTAATTCGAACGTTTATCCGATCAAGATGTTAACTTGAAAATGTGGATAGTTCTGACAGGAACCAGTTATCCGATCAGTAGGTAATACGAAAAGGTATCTCATGCATGATATTTGGGAGTAGATGTTAATGTCTACCCCCAAATATAAAAGTTATTTAAAATAGTAAGTATGACAATTATTAAGGTAACTGAATTCAAACCAAAACTTTAAAAAACTTGTTCAAAAATTTTAAAAGTCCAGAAAAAATTATTCAATTCTTATCTAAACTTTTAAAACCCAACTACAAACGAAAAACTAAAGAAAAATATTTGTGCAAAACCCAGGATAGGAAGCCATGCATGCATAATTGGAACACAACTCAATTTATCTTTCAACGGTGGCTTGAGAGCTTTCCAAAATGAAGGTTTCCCGGTAAAGTCCACCTGACACAATGGCAAAAACACCTCACCGATCGAGTCATCTCTCGAGAATCGATCATAATCGAATACATGAAGGTGCAGTATCCTAGATTGGAGCTTTTGTATTGGGAAACCCTCAAAATAGAATGTCTCGTTCCAGCGTGGATTCAATGTTCGACGCTTGATTTTCGTCTCGAGACGGTGCTTTTTGTCTGGCAGAAGAGTCACTCGAACATATGGATCTGATGTGCCGCTTAAATCTTTTGCTGGGAGCTCTTTGCCCTGGAAAAATAATTATTTTCTTGTGGTTAAATGCAATTTTTTTGATGTTATGTCATTACTCACTTGAATAACTTTGAGTATCAAAGTTGTGTTCTGGAAATCATATTCAAGTGAAAAATGTATCTGACCAACATTTTCACTTGGCTCTGAGTTGTCAATATACATGTCAACCATTGATACACTACGGTTCTGTAATAAATTAAAATAATTTTAACATTAATTGCCACTATAATATTTGATTTATGATATTATCTTAAGTAATCAATTCCAACTACCGTCACCTTCAATTTCATTATATTACCTTCAAGGAAATAGGGTATTATGACCCAAAAAAAGAAATAATTTGTAACCAAAGATCTTCGTAAAACATTTTTAATGAGCTTTTCCGAGAAGAATTTTCAAGTTTTTTTTACCCTTAAGCTTCTCCTCTTTCAATTAAAATTACGACGAGATCATATTTTGTAGAATTTAATGAATTGAAATTAAAATGAACTTTTTGTTCACTGCCAACTCGGTTTTCCTCTTTCTTTATTAAAAAATTCTTCATTCTTTTCCTCATATTTTATTGTTATATAATGTGGGAGCTTCATATTCAACTATAAATCATCTCTTATTCCGGCAGAGATGGAGATTTGTGAAGGAAAATTTCAAAATTTTTGAGGCTATAATCTGAATTCCTCTGGATATGAGCCTGAATGTTGATGGATTTGAGTCGTAATCTTCAAAAATATAAACCAGAGTTTTGACAGACTTGAGTAAAACTTTAGGTTATTTTTCAACATTATTAAATCACCCAACCCTGCTTGATTATCCCATCCAAATTTTCCATGACGTCAAACAACAAAAATCCTTCCAGCAAAAAGCACAGAAAACAGATATCAAAAGCATGTAGTTGAAAAAAATTCTTTAATTAAATCATCTACTTACAGTTGCATTATCCTTGTCCTTATTTAATGCCGCCACCGCACGTGAATCGTCTCCACCAGAACTGGAGCCAGCAGGTGATTTGATCTGAGAGCTGGCCGACCTTAATTTGTTTTCATTGCATTATGGATAGATTCACAAAAGACGCAATAAACAGTAATCGATGACGATGGAAAAAACAAAATGAGAAGAAAGAAGAGAAAAATGAGATGGAAAATTTTAATTAAATTTTATGTGGAAATTGAGACAGAAAATTATTTTGAGCTTCGTTGTTATTATTTGAAAGGAAATAAAGTATGTGAAAATGGTAAACATAAGATTGAGACTTAGACACTGGAGAAAAAAATTTTAATTTTCTACTTACAGTTGGTTAAAGTACACATTCCACCAGAACTGGAGCCAAGGTGTTCAAACTGTGAAGTGTTGAGGTTAATGGAAAAAACAAAATGAGAAGAAAGAAGAGAAAAATGAGATGGAAAATTTTAATTAAATTTTATGTGGAAATTGAGACAGAAAATTATTTTGAGCTTCGTTGTTATTATTTGGGAATTATTCAGGTTAAACATAAGATGAGACTTAATATGTTAAAGATCTTGAGATTAAGTTAGGGAATTTAAAGGATAAGGTATAGATTTGAGATTAAGGTAAAGTTCAAAATCATCCATAAGTTGTCTAAGCCTTGATACAAAAACATAAAAAATGCAGCATAAAGTCACAGAAAATTCAACTTTAACGATACGAAAAAAAAAAAAATAAAATTGTTGTCAGAAAATTGAAAGACAAAAGAAAGCGGATAGAAAGATAGAGTAACGAGATAGAGATATAGTTTATCTAAATAGATAAGTGGAATATAAAAGAATGATAGAATCATATCATTAAATTAGAAGATAGTCACAATAAAGAGCAAGATTACTCGCTGTGTGGTCAAGGGAGGAACATATTTTGATTGAAAATTCCACAATTTTCATTCGAAAATGTTGTGAAAAATTCATTGGTGTACATATTCAACTCATAAGTACCATCAATTCACATCCCTTGACTCACAACAGACAGCATAATCAGCAGCATTTACAAAATATTATTTTTCAGCTCACAAAAAAGAGTCATTTTAGATTATTTTTGTACAACAAAAAGAGCACGATAGTAAGAGTAAAAAATACACATAAAATGAGTTTGTAGAATAATTTAATAAAGTAACAACATCGAGATAAAGTCACAACAACAGCTATTTTTTGATATTCAGCAATGAGAAAATGTAACAAAAAATGAATAAAATTGCACGAGAACGAGCAAAGTGATATGAAGTGAAATGAATGCAATCAATATCAAGGTCGTAAATATGCTGGATGCAAACAACAGTGATATACGGAACAAGGAGGAAGTGCACATGAGGAAGTTAACAACAAGATTTTGTAAACATTTAAAATATTATTTTTTGTGTGCGATTTTACGAAATGAGCATGCAAATTTATGGTTCAGATAATTTTATGAACAATGAAGTATCTAATAGATTTTTGAACGATCTACATGATTTTCAGTTGCTCAACTCACATGTTATCCTATAACCTAATCGAGATCTTACATAAGACTTATTTGAAAATATAGCTAGCAAGAATCGAATAAATTGTCAGAAATTCAGGTAAGGGGAACCGCAAAGCAGCCATTCTAATTCGAAATTTTGAACAACTGAGAACTCAACAGCAGCTGCTATAGAAGTTGCGATTAATGAACAAGAAGATAACTAAGAAGAAAAGTGACAAGACATGAGATACATGTGTACAGGCGCAAGATGTGTGTCTATGTGTAAATAAATTATCACGCATACAGCCAAAAAAGAGTAGAGAAAATCCAGCATCAGTCAGTATATCTTTTCAGGGGGAGCTAGAAGGAAGGAACGAGTAAGATTGATTGAGCAATATGTTAACACCCTATGCTATGGTATATATACGTATGTATCAGATTGCATGAGCGAGAAACGTCGAGGAAGAGAAGCAAAATTAGGAAAATAATGTTGAAGGTCGCATGGGAGGAAAAATTTGCACAAGCGACAGAAGATAATGAGGAAAATATGTCGGATGAGCATACGCAAAGTGTAAACAGAAGGCGAATTAGTAGGAATAAGAGGAATGTGGATAAATCTCTTATGAATCTGATGGGATATAAATTAAACATACTTTTATTTACTAACATAATAAGGATTTTAGTACATGTACTAAATGTTAGTACTGGTTCAAAAAAATAAAAATAAGATCCATTTTTTTATCAAGAATTTTTATATCCCTGCCTGTGCATCAACCTCCAAAAATTAAAGATTTATCCATCCACAGAGACAATACAGCTCAAAATTTTAATCCTCACCCAAAAATGTCTTTTAACATTAACAAGATCATCGCATTAAATGCTCAAAATGTCGTGTCGTCTCATCTCACAGTTGACAACCGAAATTGCCTTCCTTTTCTCATTTCTTCCAACCTTGAACTTAAAACACAATTGAAGCGACGTCCAAAAAGACAATAAAAAGAATTTCTTAGCCATGAATGGAATTTGTAAACATCAAAATCGCCAACTGAGGCACAAAATTGATTCAATCATAGCATTCGATCGAAAGGAAATTTTGTTGAGCAGCGTGTTGTGATGGAATGAAAAATTCATTAAATTTTCATCTCATTCAGACTGTTAAGTTTCGTCTCTGAGACGATGAAAAAATGTCACGTCATGAAAATGTCATCTTGTAGTGGCTAACAAAGTTTATATGCTGAATATCACTTGTTGCTGGGCGAGTGAGATGACTGAATATTGAACAACGTGATAGGAATGACTGAGTTAGGTTTTTTAGTTAGAAATGGAGATTAGAACACATTGTTGACTTATGTTGAGTTTTTAGAACTAAAGTTGATTTTTCAGAACTGAAGTAGTCTTCCTTACGTAACTTATTCATCATCAATAGCATCATCTTCGCCAAAGACCTACAACAGCTAATAAACCATCCAAAACAATTTCAATTTCATCAATTTGATGAATTTTAATTCCATTTTCTTCCATGTAATTAAATTCGCCATAAAAAAATGTTCAAAATTTCCCCACATAATAATTCTTTTATATTCAATCAGTCTACAAAGAAAGCGAAATGAAAGAAAAATTTATCGATTCTGACAAGTGGCACATTTCCCTACATCAAAATCACATTTCGAGATGAGGAATTTTTATTGCTGCTCATTCAGCATCAGCAACAAGGAAATGAAAATGGAAGCGATCAATTCGAGACATTCTCATTCATTCTATGCATATTAATATGGGATATAGCTTGATATACTCAGGGATGGAATCAGGAGGTATTCTCTATGGATTCAAAGAGTCACAACCTGGAAGACTGATTAGTTCTGACATGGAGAGTTTAGATCTAAATTAGAAAAAAGTCAAGAATCTCCTGATTGCATCTCTGCCTTGACATGTCATGAAATGGGGATGGATATGAGAATAATAAAACTAAACGACATTAATATGGACAGAAATTTTCATTAAATATGGAAAATGTGAAAATTTTCCAAGGTTGTTCTTGTTGTTTCTATGCTGTATGTGTTTGTAGACGAAGGAAATTATTGATGCAAAATAGGGTGTTAGGAGATAGAAAAATCAATTTGGGAATAAACAAAAGTTTATTCGCGTGACTTTGTGAATTAATGTTGTAGATGGTTTATTGCTTATGACATTGAATTGTTGAGCATCAGAAGAACAGGTTTTTAGAGGTCCAATTTTTAGTGCTCACACTACGGCAGCACTTAAGCAGTACTTGTATTCCTCTAAAATAGCCAAAAAACTGCATAAACAAAATTTTCTCATTTCATAAAAAACAGGAAATTTTGGCATAAAATTTCATTTCCTATTAACACAAATTCGCACATAGCACGACAAATATAAATTTTTTTCTGCAAAAAAAGCACAAGGCATCGATTTAACATAGGAGAATGAACAGAATCACAGAAAAATGTTAATAAACAGCACAAAAAGTACACAAAATTTATACATTTAAGTGCCACATTCATAAATTCATTCATTTATTGTTACTGTTATGACTGTTGTGAGCACATTACATACAATATTATATAGAGTACACGAGGCTATATACTGAGCTAGAGTGACAGTCATCGTAAGTTAATATTCTTAACAGAAATAATAAATTGAGACTAAAATTGTGGTTGAGTTGGTAGATTTGGTGGGAAATTATCAAATTTTGTGAGTGCATCTGAATCTTTAATTTCATTAGATTCCGTGTGAATGCACCTTAAAATCCATAAAATCTCACCAAAATCCACGCTAACCAACTCCTGTAATCATAAAAAAATTCATTTTTGCGGCCTTTTTTATTCAAAATAACCAAAAAAATAATGTGAAAATGTTGATGAAAATGAAAATGAAGTGAAAATGGATAGGCTGTGAAAAATGACAGAGCGACAAAAAGTGTGATAGAGATAGACAGCTAGGATTGGACAGGAAAGCTTCAAAAATTACACTCGGGATTATTTTTTTACTTTTAATATATATTTTTGCAGTGATTTTACAAGCACAAAAAATGGAAATTGAAATTTTTCCAAACTTTTTCTTCCTTCAACTTCTTCTATTGATATAAATGTGTAGTAGCAAATATAGTACACGAGAGGGTTGTGTGAGCTAAAATAATTGTGAGATTTACATCTAGTTTTACATTTATGGTCTAAGTCTAAGACATAGAACTGGATATAAACAGTTAAAGTACATTTAAACAATTATTTATTTAGGTTATGTTTGTGGTTTTAGTGATGGTTCGGTGATAATAGTGGAATGTATAGGGAACTTTAGGATGTTTTTTGATGAGGTTGGATCTTAATTTTACAAGGTAAATCCAAGTTTGAGTCATATATCAAGGATTAACTTTAACCTTTAACTTTACTACATATCAATAATGCAGCTTATGATATTAAGATAACACCTTAAGAAAGGCATTCTGTATAAACATTAGAGTTACCTCAGCTTATATAATAGTTATTATCACTCAGCTTCCTGCTAAGTAACTATCAAGTTACCAAATGTATCTTAAATAACAGAATATGTGTCTTAAAAGAGTATATATGTAGCATATAGTATCGCCTTTTGTCAGTAGTTAATGAATTAAAGTAAAATTTAACAAAAAAATCAATATGCAATTATACATAAATGTAAGACAATAACTGTGACTGATCCTGAACAGAACATTGTTTAATGACAAATGCACTTAATAGTGATTCAAAGTTATTTAAAAAAAAAAAAAAAAAAAAAAAACATAAATGCGTCTCGTTACTATCAAGTACAATAAATGGTACAAAGTTGAATAAACCAGCATTGGGCAGGTTTGGTATCAATATAAAGCTTGTATTACACCACCCGCCTGAATGCTCGAATTTTCATCAATATTCATTCAGATATGCAATTAAATCTACTCAAGCTATTAAAAGATCAAAAATTTTCAAAAATAGCAAGCTACGTGCCTCAAAATCGAAGCAATTGGAACCAAATAAATAGAATTTATAATACTTTTTCATATCCCTAACTAAACCCAGATGGCATTAGGAGTGTGACGAGCCGATTTGGTGCCAGTTCAAAATCTGATCTGTCTACTCAGAAGAACTTAATATATTTGAGAAGAAGCTCCCAACATCCTAAAATAGTGAGTAGATGTGCTTATAATAAATATAAGACTAAGTAAAGTAAAAAAAAGGATGGAATCACATCCATTAAGTTCTATTTTGTACATGTATATCCATAATCGTACGTTTTTATTTTGTTGGAAGGGATTATGGGTGGAATCATGGCTTCGGTTTCTATTCTCGGATCAGCTTTTTTTGTTAAAGTGAATTAAAGGGTGCTGAAATGATTGGTAAATGTTCTTCATCAGAGGATTAGACCTAGTAAATCCATAAATATCCTTTGTACATTAATGATTGCTGTGTACCCCTCAATTTAAATGTTGTCGGAGCTTACTAGCTTGTCAAACTTGTTCAAACACATCACAACTTTAGGCAGTTTGCTCACCAAGAAGAAGACAATAAAAATTTTGCATACTAAGCTCATTTTCACAAAAAAAAAAAACTTTTTGTCACGTCAAAAACTCTTTTTTTTGTCTTTTTATTCATTTCCTCTACATGACATGTGTGCTTTTATGAGATAGAAGCTTTTATGCAAAAAGTTCATAACACATTATGTTTATTAATATATAATGATCAAGAGATTTTAGGGTTATGTTTTTTGTTAGTGCTCAAGGTGATGGAACATGTCTGATTCGTTGGTAATTTGTATCCCTTCCAAGAGCTGTGCACTCCCTCTGAGAGTCTTTCAAAATACTGTATTGAACTGACACATACCATATATTATCCAAAACAAAACAACATGATGCACAACATAGCTTAATATACACTTAGTTTCCATTCAACTAATCCTCATGACATTGAAAATCCCAAAAGGCAAATATCAATTTCAATCAATAATCCTAGTTCAATTTTAGTTCCTCATTCTAACCACAAAATATTCTGTCAATATTTTCATTATCTTTAATGGATATTTCCTCCCCAACATCAACAAAAGTATCGATTTTATTTACTCAATTCAACCATCCCGAATAGATTAAAATGTTATCAATTTCCAACTAACTATCCAACCACAAATTCATAATCTTATCATCTATAATCCCCTATCCAATGCTATTCATTATCTAACCTTGAACAAATATCACAACCACGAATGTGACAATGGCAAGGCCACAAAAGTCAGGAAGAAATTTATTGAAAAATTATGAGCCATACATTTGGTTCTAATGATAATTACAATCTGATATGGCAGAAAAAAGTTTGTCGCCTTTCTTTGCCTTTTTTTTTCCTCATTCACACATACAATTTTCATTTCAATAGAGATTGTGCTTAATGATATTTTTGTGTGTGCATATATAAAAGGAGGAAAAATATCGCAAAATGTACATAATATTGGTTTGTTGAGGTCTTTGAGGTTATGTAGAACAAGACGCATGAACATGACAAGCAATCTGGGCTTGGTTTAAATGCGTTGTGTGTAATTGGACGTTGGACACTCATATAAGTCATGGCTTTAATCAATGACGGTGAAGTCCTTCATTAGGAGCAGTAACTAGAAGATGAGTACCCCATTTATCAAATGCTCTATACGATCAAATCAGCAACAAAAAGCCTCAATTTTTCTTCAAAAATCAAGCTAAAAAACACATCATAAACATAGAGTTGACACACAGCAAAAAATGAAAACTTTCCTATAGAAACCAGCACAATGTACACATTGTGAGAGAAACGAGAATCCATAATTAGGAAACGTGATCAGGATATAATTTTATGCTTTATGCTTTTTATAACCACATATGTACAAAAAAAAAATTTTTTTTTGGGACCAAAATGTATCAGCATCATATGCGTAGGTGGATATACATGAATTATATTTTGTTTCACATAAATTTATCATTTGTCACTTTATACATATGGCGAGTGACATTAGGCATGAGAATATAATAAATTCTGTATGCAATGATATACTTTTGTTGAGTTTTATGAATGAATTGAGCAAGATTATTAGATGAACTTGGATGAGAGAGATTTATTAAGGAGAACCGGGTGTGGATTATTAAGAAAATTTTAATTGGATGAAAATTAAAGACAGGACCCAAAGATTTATGTCACAATTTGGAGATGTCTACTCCTAACAAGAACTATGAATGCCAATTAAGATCTTTGTACTCATATCAAGAACTGCACACTCTTTTCAAGAGTTGCGTACTCTTATAAATAGCCTTGTAGCCGAATATACTTCCTAACTTCCACAGATCTATCTCCCCAATTTGTCATCAACCAATAAAACCGAGCATTTAATTTATACAAACTTTCTTTCTCATTTTCCTGTTTTTGTTATTTTCATCCATGAAAACAAACTTTTTTTTTTCTTCCTGGTTCCACAATGTCGCCCCCAATTCGAAGGAAATAAAAGTACGTTATTCCCTATGGAGTCATTCAAGCATGGCTTATATGTGAATACGGTTTGAAATATAAAAATTTATGGAAATAATACGCAATTTCTCCCAAAGATCAAACAATATTGGAGCTTGTAATGTTGTTTTCTACTTTATGTAATTGTCTTTTGAGATTCTCATTGGGAGAATGGCTTCAAAATGTTCAACAAGATGGCACGGAATGAATGGGAGTTGCGTAACATAAAAGGGAAAAGAGAAAAAGTATCTATTTGGATGTTAAAGGAGAGAAACGAAATTACATGTTGAGGCGGATGTTCTTAATTTTTAGAACATTTTTTGTAAAATAAATGGGCCTAAAGTTTTTTTTTATTGTTAGGTATGGGTATATTATTAAATTTAATGGTCGTATCTTGACTTTTTGATGGACATTAAGTTCAAAATGATTATGTTGAGATCTTGTTGAGAATATTAAATTTTTAAGGTAGTTATAGATTGCGAAGGGCGTATCTGGAGGTTTTGACCCAAAAAGGGGTTGACTTCCTCAAAAATGCACTTTATCCAACAAAACAATCAAAAAATGTTCATCTTATACTTGTTCAATATTTTTTCTTATTACTTTTCCGTTTTACTTACAAAAATAAACTTTTCCTTTCCGTTTATACTTTTATTTTCAATCGCACAACTTTCTGTTTTTTTTTTTCCTTCCGTTATTTTTTTGTTCCGCATAATACACAGCGTGTTCGACATGAGAACAAAGAAAAGCTTCACCATCTAACACCCTCAATAGAGAATAATAAGAAGAAAGTGAAATGAAATTATTTGATAAGAATCCGAATGAAGCACATAAAAAGCTGTCGAGATGAAGGCGATGAATCGAAGCTTTATTTTTTGTCTTCTTTAAGTTTAGTACTTGATGATCAATAAGGAATAGGAGAGCTGAGAAGTGGTTTGAGTGGTTTTTAGGCATTTTGTGTTGAAATTGAGATTTGAAGGTCTCTAAAGAGCATTTGAAGACGATTGAGGGGTTAATTGGATGATATAGATTGGATTCTTAATGGAAAAAGATCAAAATATGAAGGAAAAGTTGAGGTCAACCCTCTAGCAACCAGTTAGAAGCGATTAAACTGTCATAAAATATTCATAACTTCAACTTAAATGTCCAATATAGCAACAATATCCGTAAAAATATCTCTAACATAACGACTTTAATAAGCTTCATAAAGGAAATGAAATTTTCAACTTTTCCAAGTTTGTGTCTCAAGAATCGTCTATATCCATTTTCGCAACTTAATGATTTTTGCAATGACATCGTTTTATTTTTGATATTTTGAGGATGGCTTAGCTTGTTTTTAAAAGAAATGAATGCAACTGCTAAATGCTATATTTTGGCGTTACTGTACAACAGCGAACGTTACACTGTTCATCTACAATTTGCGCCTTATGTCCCACCCTCAATCCCACTTAATCTCTAACTTTTGCTTTTTACAGAAAATTTTTCTCATCTTCTCGTTTTTATATCAATTTTCTCCATCAATATTGTCTTAATCTCTTTCAATGACTGCAATAATGAGAAAATACGAGAGCAATAAGAGATTCTCAGTCCCAGCATCACTCGTCTTTAAGTATCGCAACAAAATGAAAGTGGAGAAAGAAGAAAAACAATTTTGATGAAATTAAAAGGCTTTTTTGTGTGCTTTTTAGATTGAGAAAAAAAACATTTGGAAGCTAATGGTGTTGGATATTAAGGTGAAAAGTTTTTAGATTTTTTTGATTGGGTTAGAGCACCCCCATTCCACTTCTACACAGAGCAATCTCTGAAGCTCAAAATTCAAGGAAAAAGTCATCAAAAGCAAGAAAGCACGGAGAAAGAATTTAAGAATCAAACAAAAGATTTAATTAAAATCTTTTTCGTTTTTTTGTGGCTGCAATGAAATGAAAAACTTTGAAATAAATATAGAATGGATTTGAAAAATGCTTTGTGTATTTGAAATTCGAAAAAGGAGCACGCTTGAGATTTGTGTCTCAAAATCCTAGTGTCATGACACCTGAACCTCAATGTTAAGACACCTGAACTACAAATTATTCCAACTTGCCCACTTAGTGTCGATCCGATGTCAGAAGGAAATAACAAAAGTAAACAAGAAAATTTCCTGCAACAATTTTTGAACTGTTTTGAATATCAAATGTCAAAATTGATTTATTACATGAAACATTTTCTTTCCTAAATACTTCAGCCCACGACCTCATACCCTTAATATTGACAGGAGAAGCTGAAAAATTTCAAGTGCTTTGAATTATTCATAAATTTATTTCCACAAACTGTGTGCGAACTGTAAACAAATTTATGTACATCAAAATCATCTGGCTGCTTATTTTCCTTCTTTTATGTTTTATGCTCTATAAATGTGCTGTTCGTGTTGTGCAAACGAATATGAATCAACTTGCTTTATATTCTATTTGATTTAAACATGCAATCACTATAAATAAATAGACGAGGAAAAGACGGAGGAAATAATGAGCGCGGTTTGCAGTAATGAGGAAACTTGAGCCTTTCTAGTGCTGATCTGCCAATTTTAGAAAATATTTTGAGCGTGTTTATCTCAGAAAGTTATTTTATTGGATGTGTTTTTACCAAAAACCTGCATTTTTACAACTTCAAATTTCCATTTAGAGAAATTCACGCTCAAAACAAATCATTTATTCATTAACTCGTTTATTACTATTTTTCTCAATATATTTCCATATTCTTTTATTTATTGTATAAATAAAGTCTTAAAAACTTTCTCTTCTCCTCATTTTTTTCCCATAAAAAAGGATTATGAGCTTCTTATTTCTTCAGTGTGAGTTGTACATGCAGCTTTTGTTATCCTCTTGAATTCAATTATGACGAAACAAAAGGCATACAAAGTGGATAATTTTATCATGGATAAAAGGACCAAAGAGGAAGAGAGAACTTATTGAATTTTTGCAGAATACAAAACAAAATTGTGAAATTAAATGAAGGAAATTAGGTAAAAGGAAATGGAAATGAACAGAAGAGAAATAAGATGTAGAATTGTAAGGACAACAGAGTTAAGGGGATTAAGTCTTGTAAAAATTTTAAAATTTTCCAAAAGTTCTACGAAGATTCCCAAAGATCAACAATGCCTTTCATTTTCAGAATTAACCCTCTAATAAGCTTATTTTCAACAGAAACTCTTCATCGATGCTTCACATAAATTCCAGAAATGTTATGTTAACACCTCACACTTAACGTATTTATAAAATCTGAAACCTTCAAAAAAGTATAATAAATCAAATTCACCTTAAATCGACATCAATTACTCAAAACCGTTCAAACCTCATAAATTTCCCATTAAATCAAACTCACATTCCACTTAAAAGAACTTATGTGTGTCACAAGAAAGTCAATCAAAATAATCGAGCAATTTCTCAACAACAAGGAGACATTTTTTTCTGTAAATTTAAACGACTGTGAATGTTTATCATCAGCAGCAGTGTCTGTGGCAACCAAGTAGAAATGAGAAAAGGAAGAAAATTGAGACAGAAATGAGGAAAATGTTTTTATGCGACATAGAATGTGAGTAATGGAGCATAACAATAGGAATCTAATAGAATATTTTAAGAATATGTTTTCTGGTTTATTCAGATATGTTCTTTGGTGGTTCAATGCGGATGGAGTCTGAGGTAAACTTGATTGAAAAATAAGGATGCCTTTATATTGATGTTTTTGATGTTCAGGTGCCATCACATTAGCATTTTAAGATTCAGTAGCCATTACACTTGCATTTTGAAATTCAGATGAAATCACACTAGAATATTGAGGTTCGGTTGCGTTTACACTAAACAGTTTCTGTCTATTCTGGTCATCCCAAACTATAGCAACCCCTAAAAAAACCACTTTCAAGACATTATAATATAAATGAGCTCATATACATGTGAAAAAGATATATACACATTGAAGCTAGACATTCTATAAAGGAACAGACGAATAAAATATTCTTTAGTATGTCCAGTAAGAAGAAGTAGCAGAAGTTCTCATGTTTAATGAACATTAAGAAGAACTAAGTTGGTCGATGAAATAAAAAGTTTGTTGGATATGAAAAAATAGGAAGCTTTTGTATTAGACTGAGGCTTGTTAAGGAGAAAATGAAAGAAGTATGGCGAATTAGTGATGAAATATAGGTCGAATGAGTCAAATTAATCAAGAATTTAAATAAGCAATGTCAGATTTTATCTATTCATTAATTCTACAGTATCAAGCTCATTTATCATTTTATCACTATTAGTCTGTCTACATGATAATCACTGCAGGATCGTAGTCAGTGAAGTCCGTACCGACCGAGACGAAAGCGGTCTATTTTGGAGACAATGGCTCATAAATTTGGCCCTGAAAGTGTCCAAGAATTGTCACCAACCCAATATAAGTAATCCTGACTCTGAAAATTTGTGACTGGTGAACGAAATTTAATTAGAGTGCAGTCCTATTCAGATCCATTCGGATCCACTGCTCAGACCCTAGCTACACTCCAGCATCTCCATATGAATACAAAAAGCCCATTTCAAGTCCTTCAAGTCTAAATGAATAAATGAATAGTAAAATATTTTTGTATTCATAAAAAATCCATTTTGAAGCACTTAAGCATGCTTGAGTGACTGAATTGATTTTCTCTGAAAAGTCTGCCTACTCAAAAACAAGAAAAAAATATTTTCATAAAAAAATTGTTTTCAGAGTCAATTTTATAGTCGAGTGGATGAACATGAGCAGTTAATGACTTAATAAATACATATGAAGATTAAAGCATCGTAATTTAGTCGTAAAATTGCAGACTTTTTGACATTCAACATGGGCGATTATCTCCCACATCTCATGTAATTGATAATTATCTTAATTACATTTTCAACATTTTTGATGATGAAAATTGTCATGGAAATTATGGAGATGATGCCGATGATGAGAAGGATTTTAATTGGAAAATGAAGTTTATTGTGGAAAATTTATTGGAAATTAGATTATGATTTTTAGGTCGATTGTCACGAATTAGATTGGATGCTGCGATGCGGTTAATTTTGGGTGTATGAGGCTGAGTATGGGTTGAGAATTTGCTGAGTTTTAGGATCGGAAATTTTCATGGAATTTTGGTTATATTTTGGGAAATTGTCATAAAATTGTGGTCATTGCTGACTGAATTTCAGACATTTTTAGAGATTAAGGCACATGTTAGTGGGACCCAATTAATCTAAAATATTCCCCAAAATTGTAATTAAAAATAAGCAATGAGCTGAATTAGTAGCAAGAATGAGAAGAAAAGTAATAAAAAAAGCTGCAAAGTTGAACAGAAATAGCAATAAAAAGTAGTGTTGAGAATTAAAAGCTCCATAATTTTTCGCAGAACAGCACCGAGGAAAAGTTAAAAACTTTTTATTTTTTATTGAGTTGAATTAATAAAATGAAAGCACTTTTGTATCTAGTGCGAAACTTAAGATACTGAACGAACAATTGCCGTTATTAATTGCAGATGATATTTAAGTGCTTGGTGTTGTATAGAAGCAAGGAAATTAATGAATTATGTATAGTTAGGATTGTGTTATTTGAGAAATTGAAAAAATGTGAAGGCACCTGAACTTCAAGTTTCTAGTGTAAAACCACCGGAATCTCTAGCAACATACAATTTCCTATATTTTAATTAAGACAGAACAATCCCCAAAAAAGACCCAAAATCTCAATTACGATGCAAAATACTCAAACGTTTCTAACCATAATGTCAACATAACCTCAAAATAAACTCCAAAACATTTTAATTAAAGTCTACATGACAATTTTCAAAAAATTCCTCGTGTCATTTCAGCACTTAATTATCCCTTTTTTGACTGCGAAAATGTTAAACAATTTGAAAAGAAAGCCATGTGAAATGAGTGAAAAAAATTAGATTAAATAACACTCATTAAGCTCCTTATTTTCATCTTGAGACAATTTTCAAGCTATAGACATTCATTATGTGACAACTTTTAGTCATTGTATCTGAGATGAGGCTTCACATTCTCTCACAAAATTAAATAAATTGGATTCTTTTGTGCTTCTCAAGTGTGTAGGCTGTGATTTATTCATGAAAAATGTTGAAATAAATTAAAGATAGAATGTGAGCTTTTAATGGATTTTGGAAAATTTAAATTCCAATTTTATAATGGTTGCTAAAAATTCAAAAGATCATTTTAATTCACAACAGCCACAAAATACTTAACTTCAATTTATTTTGACTCAGTTGACACATATTGATTATGATCGACATTGTTTCAATTTATGTCAGTAAATGGCATTTTTATATATTGACGAAGAGAAAAAAGGAATATTTTTATGAAATATTATTGATGCCATTATTGAGATATGTTATTTCATTTTGCAGACATCAACGTCAAAGTCAATCAAGAACTAAATTAAATTGAATTTAACGTAAATAAAGGAAATTTAACCAATTTTGTTGCTTGATTTTTAGATTTGTGTACTTTGTTAGTATTTTTGATAGTTTGACATTTGTGCTACCCCTTGAAATTCCAAATAAAGCAACTACTCAACTTTTCATAAACCGAACCCCCAAATATGTCCAAAATAAAATTATTTTGTAATTAAATAATCAACAAATCCATTTGTCGAATCCGAAATTCAAGTTTAGAGCACAAAAAGACTCGACAACGAATAATTTAATCAATTTCTTTCTTAATTGCTTGTTTAGTTCGAGACTTTTTGTTATTCAAATCATCTTCAAAAGTTTTTTATCTTTTTACTTAAAGAAATAATTGAAAAAGTGTCAATTTTATTGTAATCTTTGTATGTTTTGTAGATATTTTGGAATCTGTCTTGTGATTGTGATAAAAGAATAAAGAATATCCATTTAATTTTTTTAAATTCATTTAAAACATGCAAATTAATTCAGAGAAGAGAAAACTTTCTTTTATTTTTCAGAAATGCATTTAATTTTACTCATGAACATCTGCAACAGAAAAATGAAATAAGTTTTTTTGAATCGTTATTAAAGAATTTGCGAAATATGAAGAAAGGAAGAGTGGATGGAATTTTGTTGCAGCTGGGAGGAGATGACAAGGCTCATAGAAGGATTTTATTCCTAAAATGACAATACTCGACTTGAAATTGTAATTGACAAGAGTCTAAGGGATGGTTAATTTCCACATCATTTGAAATTTCTGAGATTCTGTTGTAAATCTAACAAAATTTCAACCAAGGGAGCCAAAAGCATAAATTCTTAAACAAGGAATCAAAAGCACGTACAACTGAAACAAGAAGAAACTTTTGTGTTGTTAATTAAGATAGAAAAAAGCGAAAACTTGAAAGTTTGAAATTGCATTTTTGTATTCAAAAGCTTGAAAAAAGTTTAAAATTAAAGATTTGGGTATTAGACGCATTTTATAGGTAACTGAATCCAAATCTATGTAAAACCAGCTTAACCTAAAGCATAAATACCCTGAAAATGTTCCAGTTCCTTACTGTCATTCACCCAAATCTACTAAAATATAACAAAGTTAAAACAAACTTTCGGAACTTTCCAAGTATAACAAGTAAGGCAACAACAAAATTTACAAAGAAGAAATGAAGTTTGTTGAATGCTTAAAGTGCACTTGATTGTTCCAACAGTAACAATAATGAGGAATTTGTTTTTCATTTCAAAAATAAACTTGCAAGTTGTCTAAAGTTTGTACATTTCTTGAATCGTGTGTACTCCTCCCACATCCACTTACAACGTAACTTAAGTTAATTAAATTTAAATGAAAATTAAATAAAATAAAGAGAGTAAAAAAATTGGAAGTGATTTGTTATTTCTTCTTGTAACTTGTGAGATTTTCTTAAATTATTCAGGTTGATTGTGTTTACAAGTTGTGAATCGAGGGAAAAATAGAAGAAAAGTTTTGATAGAGCTGGAAAATTTCTTAATTGAAAAAGTATTTACAGAGTCATTATTTATGAACTAAACTCAATGTTGTTTGAAAGTTGAAGTCAGGTTTCCTGGAACTTTTGAATAATTTTTAGCTTAAGTTCTGAAATTTGACGGATTTAAGTCAGATTATTGGCTGATTTGAGCCTGATTATTGGATGATTTTGTAGTTAACCCATACCAAACCCCAATTTTAAGTTCAATTCATTCACATTCCTAATAAACGTAACAAAATTCATGTCTATCTATTCAAAAATAAACTCTTAATCAAACCTTAAGCTGATATTTATAATAAAAAACTCCAAAATAGCTTAATATTAATTTCAAAACGAGCGCATGTAAGAAAATAATTCAAACCAAATAAGACACGTGTATGAACATAATAATATAAATATTCGTTCTCTAAATTGTGCTTCAGAGAGATAAGAGACAAAAAAATTTAAAAATAAAAAATAAAACAATTTTTTTTTGTTCGTCATCATCATTGTCACAGAAATAATTACAATTAAACAGTATTGTACAATTTTTTTTGCGCATACATTAAATATTTTACATCATAATAACAAATTTTTTATGTTGTTACTTGAAACTTCTTCACACAGTAAATAAATTAAAATGAATTAAGTAATTTTTAGCAGAAAAAATGAGAAAATTTATCAGATAATTTAGTAAGTAAGTGAAATAATGAGGAAAGTTAGACATACAAAGAGTTAAGGATGGAGTAATTTGAGTTGGAAGACTTTAAGTGAAAGTTTTATTAAGGAGGAGTTGAGATGTACCAAGATTAGGAAGTAATATTGAGAAACTTTGAGGATAAGTTGAAATGTTAGAGACTATAAACATGAAACTGGCAGTTCAGGTTAGATTTGAAGACAGAGCCATAAATAGATGAATATCAACTTCAGGGGCTAATTCTGATAACATTTGAGGTTATGTCATCCACAGTAGTAAGGTACATCAATAAATAGATCAATATCCAGTATTGAATCAGGATAAATTCATTAACAACTATAGCAAATCCTACTAAATAATCAAATTTCCAACACAAATTACTCACACCTAAGAAAAATGTCATTCAAATAAAAAAAAATCAATAAAAATAGAAGAAGTAGCAGAGGAAGAATCAACTTTACATTAACTTTATCTTGCGATAGGATACTTATATATAGATATATTTGATACATATTTTATGCATATCCAAAAAAGCAATAAAAACAATATTTTTTTTAGTCTCACACAAAAAATTGTTGTTAGTTCCACTACCTGATATGATTGACATGATCATTCACATTAGTTGTTGTATTTGGTGCTTGCTCATCATGTAGTGCCGTGTTCGGCGGTACTACTGCCGTGGAATAGTATTCGAAAAGGGCGACAATCATTTCAAGTGATCGTGTCATTGCCGCCCACATCTCACGCCGACTTTCCGCGTTTTTTTGAAGCTTGCGGGGCTTTCTGTGTGGATTTCTTATACTATGAGATTTTTTTTTTTTTTTCATTTTTCATTTTTTTGTGGAAGTTATTTAAGGAAATAAATTTTTTTGAATGAAGATTGTATGAAGTATGAGATGGTATTTAATGGTAAGGAATGAGGACGAGGGTCAATATCCGATATAAAGAGGGTGTCAGGTACAAATATGCACGACATATCACAAAACCACGTTTAATTATTGAAATTTTAGGAAGAATGCATTGTTTTGGTTAAGCGGGGGGAGGTAGTAAGGCATTATGGAAGATTATTTGGTCCATCGTGAGTGATTTGTTCATAAGACATGGAGGGACAATAATGGTAATTAAAAGGCATTTGGGATAAGCGGATGTTAAATTTTAGAAGCGATTTTGGGTCATATTCAAGTTCATAGAGTCATATTTAGGTCCATAAAGTCATATTATGGACCATAAGGTCATATTACAATCCATAAAGTCAAATTGAGGTCCACAAAGTCATATTTAGGTCCATAAATTCAAATTCCAGTTCACAAAGGTCCAATGTATCCAATTTGACCAAACTCACGCAATCACGGACCATATTAAGGATAAAGCATTGATTTTTGGAATTTAAAGCATCATTTTAAAGGGGTTGTACACAAACATACGCAATAAACACAGTTCATATCATAGACATGACCGTAAATCATGGGGAAAATATTCACATATTTTGTCACAATGCAAATTCATTACAGGAAGGGTGGCAAATGACACACGGCAGGGCATAATTTGAGTTATTCATTGATTAATTTTTTTAATGGTAGGCATGGTAGGCATGGTTCATGGCATGTAAAAAGAAAAATGAAGAAAAAAAGAATGAAAATGATGAATTTGAATCGTTTTTTTTTCAGATTTTTTTGATTGCTATTAAATAAAAATTAAAAAAATGTAAAAAAATCATTTTGCGGTGCCAAAGCAAATAAGCCTGGAAGTATTTGAGGTTATGCTGAGTTTTCTCATCGTTTTTCTTCTCACTATGAAGTTTTTTTGGATGTTTTAAACAATTTGTAATAATTTTGATCAAATTCTCCGCATTTGATGAGGACTCCCTTGATCTCACTCATCCTAGCAACTACAATTGATACTCTAAGCTTATTGTGTTCAAAATTACTTTATCAAATTTTTGATGCTATTTTAAGACACAAAATCAAATTTTCTCATTTATTATTACTCTCTACGCTTTTGCATTCTTCGTCTTGTTTTGGATAAGAACTTTTTAGAAGCTTCCACATCTTGATTTTATTAGAAGAGAAGAAAAGGAAGCTTTGATCAGTGTTGCTATATTGGTGATTTGGGAGTGGTTCAATGAACTTATTTTTAAATTCATCTTCACATGCATTAAAGTCACCCAATCTACTTTAACTAAATTTTATGAATTTCAACACTGATTCTGAAGCCAAAATATCACCTCTGCATTTGATCAAAAGACGAAGATAACAAAATTGACGAAAATTTTGTTGGCAAGTGAGATAAAGATGATAGAAAATTGGATTAAAATGATAAAGGAAGCAGAGAATGAAGTTTATTAGAGACGAATGTTTGGGATAAATTTAGAATTATGAATGGGAGTGAAGATATAGAACTGATGGTGTGGCATTGAACTGTTCAAATTCGCATATTGTACAATTAGGCTCAAACCACTAAATTTAATACCCTAGTTTGCCTATCTCATAAACAGTTTAAAAGTTCAATTAAAACTGAATGAAAATATTAAGAAAAATGTAAATTGCTTCATAAATTAGTTCCTGATTTTCATTTTCATTTAGCACGAAAATATTCACAAATTTTCAATAAAAAATAATTTTCAGTCATTATTATTGAACTTTTTCTTCATTTTCCGCCTCAATATCTCATTTTTCCAATCAACTTCGACAATCAAGTCAAGAAAAAAAAGTTGTTAATTAAAATAATTTTTTTAATTAAATTTCATTTTTCCATTCGAACGTAAATTCAATTAGGATTGATTTAAGGGAAACTGAGACATGTAAATGTGTATAGCGTACACGTGGTGAGGCTCACAGTTTGATGTAATTAAATGAGCTGTCGTGAAAGGAACAACATACTGCTGGTTGATTTTTTGGGGATTTTAATTTAATTTGAGGTGGTTTTAAAGGTATTGAAGACTGGGGTGGTGAGATTTTTATTCTAAAAATAATGATAAATCTGTATAATTAGTTGCTTAAAAAGTTCAATGACATGAAACTAGAATGGAAATTATACCAGAACTATCAAATAACCCCAAAAGCCCTACATTATGATTAATTCTATATTCCATATGTTCCTTCATATTTCATTCCACTTGCCAACAAATAAATGCGGAAGTCATTTTTATGGAAAATTAAATTCTGACAAATAAAAAAGTTTTTGATCTTTAAACCCGTTACATAAAAAATTTTGTTGAATTCCATCCAAAAACTTGCATAAAATAAAATTAAAAAAATCTCAGCGAATTGCAATGAAAATTAGCTGAAATGGCAGCAAACTTATGAGTTGCATTAGCAGAAAGGCATGAGCAGCAACAGCGGGAGAATCCATTGATGCAGATAAATGCAAAAACTTCATGTGAGAAAAAAAAATTGCAGATGAGAAAAGCAAAAAGCATAAAAATAATTTGCATTAAATTTTACTAATTTTCATTTTCTATGCACAAAAGCTTTGGCATGATCAGCATGTGCATCGACTGTCTTCTATTTAATTTTGTGCGGTAAATAAGGAGAAAGGGGTTATTAAATGGAGTAGGGTGTGAATGCTGGGTGAAGAATTTTTCAAAAATTCACAAATTCCATTAAAATTTATTAATGTTACAAATTTGGTTTTCTAAGAGTTTTCACCATTTGTGATGTATTTCGGTGACTATTTCGACTCAGCATTCACACCCCACCCACATATTTAATCTAAAAACCTCACAGTGCACACAAGACTTTCTCATTTTCTTCTGTGCATATTTCTTCTACTTATATAATAACACAATCTATAATGAATGAGCTTTTAAGTCAGCTTTTATGTTCTCTCTTTAAAATAAATGTATGAAAATGGTTTGTGCGGTTGATTGGCTTGCTTGCTGATGCAAAAATATTTTCCAAATTTTTTTTTTGTTTTGTGGCTCGTGCGAAATTTATTCAATATTCATAGTTTTTCACCATTTCAACACCCTCAAGTGCCATACCACAAAAAACTTTACATTCAATATTATTAAAAATCATCTCATTCAACTCAAAACATTCTCCAATAATCATAAAACATGTTTTGGCACATATTCTCATCTCACAGCTCCTTTTTTTTTAAACAACACAACATGAAAATCGTGGTGAAATGAGAAATTAACCCCAAAGCTAAATAAAGATATTTCCAGCATATATTGAACATATTGAAAAATTGTCGAGATGGGATTGGCAAAAAAAATACAACTTGGCAGCATGTGTGATTTGAAAATATGGGTGGAAAGGATTAAAATAAATATTGTGACTGTATGTAAGTTCTTGACATAAATTCTTAAATCTGTCGATGATGGAATTTAATAAAAACTTATAAGATTTAGTTGAGTTCAATTTGAAGGTGGGAAAATGGGTTTTGGAAGTGTGAGGGACTGGATAATACAAATTGAGAACTTTTACAAATTTAAACAACATTTCATTCGATTCAATCACAAAAAAAAAAGTCTCAGACACATACACAACTCATACAATCAATTGACGAAGTTTGGTTTGTGGCAGATACTGACTGGAATAGGTGACCTTCTGTAAGGTATTTAGATAAATGTATTTCCTTAATTGCTTAACAATCACAATTTTCATCATTTACAACAAATTTTAAGCTCAATTTGATACAATTAACCAAAAAAGCTCAAACAATTACATACAAATTTCAAGTGAATATGGTTTACATCATTGTGTACCCAGTTCAGCGATAAAAAGAATCTGCAAGAACTATGAATATCATTATGCTGATTTTCTGCATATTTTCAGTAATAGTTTCAACAAATAGTGATAAAAAATTTGAAAAAATAGAGAAATGTTACTCAAGTGGCAAAACAACTCAAATATTAAGATGTAACATCACTGATGGAGCTTTAAATATTGTTGGGCAAATTACTAAGCCATTGAAGAGTTTAAATGTAAGTCAGATGCCTTCACACTAATTTTCTAATTTCAAATATATTCTCAATTTCAGCAAACTTTCTGCTTCTACATTTTATCAAATGGAAAATTTCGAAAAATTTCCGAATGTTTTGCAATGAATTGGTGTGATGTGATGAATCCTAAGTTCACATTAGGTCCATTTCAAATGAAGGTGATAAAGATGCTTAAAGTTGATGCTCGACATTTGTTTAAGCCATGTCCATTGGCTCCTGGAAGGGTTGAGCTGCTGAACTATCGATTGAATGAGGAATATTTGAAGTTTCTGCAGAAAGGTGTGATTAAAGGAAGTGGACACTTTTACAATGATGAAGATGAAAATGTTTTTACATTTATTGGATATTTGATGTTTTCTTGATAGAGTTATGGTTGCTATTTAACTATCCAAAGTAAATTTATCATTCATTTTGCATGTTCATCGAACCATAAATTTCGCAAATATTTTTCGAAAATTGACACAATAAAAATTCATAAACAGCCAAATTACTCCGAAACAAGCAATTTAAACACAAATTATCCCATCACATGCCCATAATCCAATTTTATTTTTAGCAATGCGGAATTATTTTTTATTTCTTATCTCAATGCCAATGGCTCCTACTAGTCTGCAAAAATTTTCGAAATTAGAAGCAATAAAAATTAAAATTTATCAACTCATTTTTTGGGGATTATTAAGTGCAAAACAAGCCATGAAAATCATCGCAACAACTTCATTAATGTTTCTCGTGTCTTTTGTTTTCATTAAATGTGATAAAAAGTTTCAGAATTTGGAGGTCTGCAAAACGAGTGGAAAGACTACCAGAATTATAAAATGTGAAATTGTAAATGGAAAATTGAATGTTCTTGTGGACAATTTGTATCAACATACTGTCATTAATGTGAGTATAGGTGAACGGGAAAGGAATGGGACTACTCAGGAAGGTCTATGAAAGTTAAACAAACCGAAGAAGTAATTTATTATCATTTTCAGCAAACGTTTTGCTTTGCATTGTCAGCAAACAATAAATTTGGAAGACTTAAGTGCATCTTCATGAACTGGTGTGACGTAACTAATCCAAAATTTAAAATCAGCAATCCATTTCTCATGAAAATTTTCAAAATGGTCAAAATTCAACTTAGACAAGTATTCAAGCCTTGTCCATTTCCTCTCGGAACTGTTGGATTTGAGGAATTTGCACCAAATGATGTCTATGTCAACTTTTTACCGAGAGGAATCTGGAAAGTATCAGGTCACTTCTTTAGTGATGTTGATGAGAATATATTTACTGTTAATATGTATTATGTCATTCATTCTTAAATGTATTGTAAAATTCTAAAGCAATAAAGTTATCAGCAACAATCTTTCATCCTATATCCATGAAGACAAAGGAACCAGCAGGCAACAGAACCAGAAGAAACAAGAATTAGGAAGCAATTTATGACTTTTTCTTCATGTCACCAAGAGAAACTTTTTCATTTCATGCTTCTTTATGTCTTCTTTTTACATCCGAAACCAAACTTTTCTCCCTTATCTTTTTTCATCAGCAAACAGCATGAAATGCTCATGCAGCGTGCGTTGTTTTGTAAATGTGTGTAACATACGCTACGATATAAATCTGTTATGATGAGGCTTATGACGCTATGAGCTTATAAGAGAAACTTTTTTGTATATAGAGCTGGCAGATGATTGATTGCACAAGAAACATAAACTCATAAAATATCTTGAACAAAACGCGACTAAGATTAAATTGAGCATGAAATTTGAGATATAACCTTCAAACTAAAGTCAAATCCAAAGCATGCGTCTACTACACTCTTGCTCAAATGTGACTTCCTTACTTGTCCACCCTTACTTATCTTCGCAATCTTCACACTGATTTCCTTTGCCTTCAAATTATATTTTTCACTCGCATGATTTATGTATTTTCATATAATACGTCTGCCAGTGTCTCTCGCTCTATATCATGTGATATTAAATCAGATGCCGATTCCGCTTACAATTGATGATGTTTTAAGTGCCTAAAAGCAAAAGCTTATTTTTATTTTTATTTTTTCATTTATATATGTGAATTTTGTGATTGTCGAACAATGTTTTTGCATATAAAATTGGGAGTTGGGTGGTTGAGAATTACGGAGTGCCTGAAGCATTTTCTTTCCGCTTGTGGGAGCTTTAGAGGAGCTTTAAAAAATTGAAATTGTAATTTTAAGAGGAAGGAAAGTAAAATTGATTTGCAGTGATTTGAGGATTTTTGGTAGTCAAGTGAGCAATTTTTGTGAGAATTTATGGAAATTGTTGAGCCAGTTCATCCTTTTGTCAGGTGACAGACACAGTTGTGAGCCAACAGACCCAATTTTTTTTCAAAATGTTCATTATTTCTATTGAAATTTCCTTTTCAATTTTTAATTTCCACACAAATTTCCCCCATTCATTTTTCATTCCATTCAACACGAATTGATATTGTCATGCAAATCCCTCAACAACGTCCTCCTCTTGGGTATTGAAATGTGCTTCATTTTGTAAATGCATTCATTTTTTTCATATTTTTCAATAAATGAGGAGGTAAAAAAAGGATATCGACCGACAACTCTTACAACTCATAATATTTTTTGTAATAAAAAGAGGATTAAAGGAAATAATTGTGAGGAAATGGTAGAGGATGTGATGATTCATGTAGTTCTTTTTGGTTATGTGTTGATATTCAAATTGAATGTGCTTTTTGTGGTTTTGATATGAGACATTCAATTTGAGTGGAATTCGGGATGATTTAGTAATTTGTGTTTATAGTTGCATTTTTTGAGGACCTGTTGCATTTGATTGGATTACTTTATATAAGCTAGGGTCTTAATTAATTTCCTCTGAATCAGCAAGCACCCCTCTATGTATCATTCACATGAATCATCAAGCTCTCCAAATAAAGCACAAAACTGAACAATTTCCTCAATAATCACTCATTTTCCAGCTAATGAATCCACAAAGTCATTCAATTTCCTTCATATCATTTCATCTTCATCTCACAAAGTGTGACAAGAAAAATGAGAAAGAAATCCACAGTCAAAAGAAATCCACAAACTTACAGAAAAATGAAAAGAACTTTCAAGTGTCCTTGAACGGGTGTAAAGAGCTTTAGAATCACTGTATTCTTTATTATCAATATTATATTACATCAACAGTCACTTGACTCTTATTTTAATTACTTTTAAGGATCAGATGACAAAGCAGAAAAATTATATTGAAATAATTTGAGATCCTCAACCGATTATAATGGCAATGTAACGCAAACTGTTGCATCATCACCAAAACTTTTTACTGCAAAAAAGCACACACAAAAAATGCTACAGTAGCAAAAAAATATCGTCCTAAAAGAGCGAGAGAGCGAGGAAGTGCAGCATCAGTTGGAACAAGATGAGGAAAAAAATGAGAGTAAGGAGAAATTGTGGATGGATGAATTTATATTCGGTTGTGTAGATGAATGTTTGAAGGTAATGTAGAATGAGAACTTACGGGGATGCTGTGCATGGCGCACTTTAGTGTTTGGTTGAGTACAACTCATTTGTTGGGTACGTTGGTGTACTTTTAGAATGCTATAGGGTATTATGTGGATATACTAGTTACTGTAAATTTAGGGTATGGACTGAATGAGCCCTAATAGGAGCTGTGCAAGTAAAAAGAATATTGCAGATACCAATGTAGTGTATAAGGACACAAAGCAGTGCCAACAGACAACCTAACTGCTTATTGTCATCATCATAGCTATTAAGAAATTCCAGCTAATAACAACTGCAACAGAAATGAATAACAAGGAACAAGTATAGTGAAATACACATCTACATTTGTAGGTCGAATGTTATTCACTCTTTTTATTTTTTCGAGAGATTCATTGCCATAAAAATGAGAATTCACAACAAACGAGAAAAAATGGAGGGAAAATAAATCTTGTGACATGTTATGCAATCATTAGTAGAGGAAATGAGCTCAAAATTGGACAGTTAGTAAAATTGGTCTGGATTTAATTGTGTGGAATATTTTGAGAGATTTAGAATCATTGGACATGACCTTGGCAGGAAAAAAAAACAAAAAGTTAATGACATTTTGGTAATAATTCCAACATGCTGAGTATCCCAAGCCCCCAGAAAAAGTGCCTCAAATATTGACTTTATTGATTTTTGCTTCTTCCTCATTTCCATCATCAACAAGAATTCTCAAGTCATTCAATCAACTTTATATTCTTCTTTCTCATTCTCTCATTCTACGAATACAGATCCATCAATTGTTTCATTTTAATTTAATTTATTGAATCCACATTGATGACGAAATGTACTCTCACATTTTTCTTGGTTCTTCTAGCCGATGAGAATAAATAAAACAAGAAACTTGAGTCGACATAAGTGAGTGATGTAATCGAGTTTTTTCTGTGTTGCTTATATCGTGATTCGGGATGATTCGGGATGAGTGGAATTCGGGATGATTTAGTAATTTGTGTTTATAGTTGCATTTTTTGAGGACCTGTTGCATTTGATTGGATTACTTTATATAAGCTAGGGTCTTAATTAATTTCCTCTGAATCAGCAAGCACCCCTCTCATGACTTCTAGCCGATGAGAATAAATAAAACAAGAAACTTGAGTCGACATAAGTGAGTGATGTAATCGAGTTTTTTCTGTGTTGCTTATATCGTACACAACAACAAATAGTGAGTTTGAGGAACATTAAGGTGAAATCTAGGTAGCGTCTTTGATAGCGTCATGTGAGTCAAAGTTTGAAGTCAGTTAAAAATCAAATTCCGAAATTGAAATTGTAAATTCTCAAAATAAACCAGAAATAGCACTTCATAACCTCAAATTTCTTCAATTCCCAAAGTGTAATCAGTCCTTCAATCAAAATCCCGTCACATAAACATCAACATTGTTGTGTCTGTATTTGAGCTTTCCTTTATCTTCGCACTTGCGACGGAAATAAAAGCTTTTCCGAGGAGGAAATTTTTCATGCGCACACTCTAAAAAAATTGAATGTGAAAAATGTTCTAAAAGCTAGGAAAAAAAAAGAATGAAAATTTATTGTCGATACGATTTTGAGGATTTTTGTAAGCTTTCACGCACACATTTTTGGATAAAAAATGAGCTTTTTTTTTGTTTGGATGATTTACGACTCGAACGAGATTGTGTGCGAATATTGTGTAAGTGTGTCTCGTTCACAATAGCATTAAACTTTACAGTTTATTATTAAATTTATTTATTTTCATTTTTTATATTTTTTATTCCTCGCTCACTCTTTTGGGGCTTTTTGTTGTTGCTCAGCTTGTGTCTTTTCTACTCGCTTGCCACTTTTGTGGCATTTTCTGAAACGTTTAAAACTAAATTAATTACTATTATTATTTTGTAGATATTTAATAGTCGGTTCATGTCCTTTTTATTGATTCATTCTTTTTAAATTATTAGTTTCAGAATGAGTGTCGTTGATGTTTATGGGGTGTTCTGGATGAGAGGTTTAATGCCTTTATATTATTCTCAACGTTTTCCAACCTTTATAGAATTTTTCATATTTTTAATCCTTCATCATCCAGGGAGACTAATAAATCTCAATGACTAGCCTTAATTCTACAATATACTGTAATATTCTCTTCAGCCATATTTTTGGAGTTCCCCAAAAATCACATGATTTCCGAAATTTCCTTCGTACAAACATTTCACCCTATAGTCAAGCTGTGTTGGACATCAAAAGCTAATTTTTACACTACAACTGTTTACAAGAATCCCAAAATAATCAACCTGCTCTGCCCAACTTGTCCTTCACATCCTTCAATGCCACAACAAAAGATTGAGAAGATGATTATTTGAAATCGAGAAGGATGAACGACGATGAAGACAAATGAATGTTTTATGGAAATTTTCCCCAAAAAAGGAAAAATGAGTGACTTCTTATTGTTATATTTCAGCTATTGCTGTCATGGATCTTATATATCCATTTGTTAGACATTTGAGAGACTATAAAGGGATTACGCAATAGATTTTCTATCGATCGACTTCTCTTTTCCTGTCAAGCATGATTGGTTGATTAGCTTATCAATAATTTGAAGACTGATGGACTTAAAATGTTGCTTGTGCTTAGTGGCATGAATATTTTGTGGTTATGATGCCTCTTTTGAGGTTATATGAAGATTTTTTGAGATTATTATGACATCTTGAGGGAAGCATTTCAATATCATGACAAAATGTACACAGTTTTTTGAAATGCATCTTATGTACCATCTTCTAGTACCTTCCATACTTGATCACATTTTTAAAACTCTCTGACCCAATTGAGCAATTTTGCTTATAATTCCATCACTTTTCAATACTAACAGCACTCAATATTAATCACCAAGCTGTGTAATCCACCCACAAAGCAAGCAATTTCCATGGTTAATTAAGCAACAACGACGGAATTTCTCATACAACATTAATCCACCAACTCCTTGACCTAATCCGTAATGAAAAATTGAAGTTTCTGTATCAGACATAATCCTATATAATTACCATTGTCACAATTTATGCAGCGATTTTTCGTCCCCGTCGTAAAGGCAGTAAAAACAACAAGAAAAAAATAAATCCGATTTATTTCATGATTTATGGTGATTTTTATGAAATTAAATGCAGATTGTAGTCAAATGAAGGCAGAATTGAGGACAATGAACTTATGTTTTTGGGGTGTGTGGTTATGACTTGGATTTTTTTGGTTATTGGAAGTGAGAATTTGAGGTTTGACATCTGTGCTGTTTGTCGAGGAAGTTGATTGAAATGCTTGAAGAAGGTAGAGGGTACACTTTTTGGATGTACCTTTGATCCATCCTGAAAATTTCTTTATTTGTTGCCATCAATCTCCAAAATTCCAATCAACCTTGAAATTCTTAACAAAACTCCAAATCACACGAAAATCATCTAGCTCAATATCAATTCCAAGAAAAGGAACAAATCAAAACATCTAAACAAGAATTTCATTAAATATCGTCCTCAGACAAAAAAGTAGACCAATAAGAAGTTCAAGACATTAAAGCTCCAAAGCACAAAGAGGAAATTTTCATCATTGAAATGTCCCAAATGGAATTGAAAAGAAAAGAAATTCGAAAAAGTGTTGGGTAGACAAGAAACAGATGAGATCCATTTTGTAATGCAAAATTCTTTCTTTTTATTTAAACTGTCGTAGTCAGGGGTGTAATTGGGAGCTCCTTGCATCATCCTGGAGTAGATGGACCGCTAGCTCCGCCACTGCCAATCTTATACTCTTATTTGAACTGAAAAGTGCGAAAATGCAAAACTTTTGTTTCTCGCTCCAAGAATGGTCCTTGCCTCAGCCTTGTGAAATATTTCATGCCTTCAGGGATTGTGAAAATCGGAAAATGCTGTAAAGTGCTTTGTTGTATTTCTTGTGGTTTCCTTCTGGGAATTTCCAAATTTTTCTAATTTGTTTTTGTTTTTTTTTTAGGAAAAAGAAAAAAACTTTTGCGTTTTGTTATTTATTGTTGCTTCCTGTTTTGATTTTGTTGATATTAAGGCAACTTGGACCTGTTGTTTACGATCTGTAAAGTTAAAAGCTTAAGGCGGAAACTTTTAAATGGAAATTTTGGATTATCTTGTGTAAATTTTAAAAGCTTTTTGGGAAAAAGCAATAAAGATTATTGATGAAGTCAATGGGGGTGGAGACAACATGAGGAAAATGTAGGCAATAAAGATGGTAGAAGACAATAAAATATTGAAATTGCTGTATGGAAATGAGGAGTCAATAATAAATATTGTCAAAATTTGCATACATTTTTAAAGGGAGTTGGGTATAT
Organism: Chironomus tepperi; assembly: GCF_022539635.2. Classification (NCBI taxonomy): domain Eukaryota; kingdom Metazoa; phylum Arthropoda; class Insecta; order Diptera; family Chironomidae; genus Chironomus; species Chironomus tepperi. Next base: position 301,722 of record NW_027226156.1, read on the forward strand.
GGCTTCAAACTAAAGGTCACATAGCTTTAGAATCGGAGATACTCAACTAATGTTCCTTAAAATACACCAAATTGATTCAAAACTAATCCACAAGCTTTTCAAACTGCTAACTTGAGAGATGTAAGTAGTATATCATGATTTATTGAGTAGGTAAAGTTCTATTCTATTACTACGAACCAGCATTGAACATTCAGCTCATTATAAATGTAGATTAAGTCATTCAAACTGTCATTCCAACGTTCGTCTTTATTCATCGTTTTTGTGGGATGTAACGTTCAATTATTAATGTTAAAATGTCTTTTAAATATTGAAATAATGAAATTTCTACGACATTAAGTGGATGTTTGTGTATTAATGACCATCTATTGTAGACGCGCACTTGCTTGTTATTCACTATGGCGATTATTTGAAATAAATTGGAAATCATCAGTGTTATTAATGATGATGGCAAAGTTGTTTGTGTAGTTGGAAGAAGGGTGGCTTTTTGAGACTGAGTGGTTTGTTTAGATTGCGAAATTTTGAAGAGCTTTTAAGGAAGATGACTATGATTCTGAGTTTATCAAATTAGGGGTATGCAGTGATGAAAAAGGGGCACAATACTATGTCAAAACATGATTATTTAACATTTAAAACCCCAAACTATCCATTTAGACACCCTAAACGCTAAACTATCAGAAATTTTCTTAGAAAATCATCCACATAATGCGCAATAAATCCCATTCTACGTCCACCCAACCCCACAACAAGTCCTTTCAAGTATCATATCATTTGGTTATGTATTGCTGATGTTCAACGTAAATATCAAATATTTAATCGCTTCATCAATCATATAAATTACAGACATTGAGCGAATGAAAGACAGCAGCAACAGAAAAGCCCATGCTGATCCACAAAATAAATTATTTTCCGAAAAATGTCGAGTGATTGCTCATTGTATGTGTATGTGTGTGTGAGTCGATTTATTTAGCGTGTAAATTAATTATATTTGAGCATTGGTAAGTGTCTGTAGATGTAATAAATGCTGTTTATAATTTATTGGAAGTTTATTGACATAACAAAGTGCTCAAACTCATATATTTGGATATTATGTGACATAATAGGCAAGTAATTTTAAGCTACAACACCTTCCAAACTTGATCATCAATCCCAACAGGATCTGAAACCTCCAAAATGACACCCTTAAACAGCCCATTGAGCCAAAAAAATTAAAATTCCTCTCAGCAATATCCTCTAACTTCATAGCTCATTCCACTGTGTCTCATTTTCAAAGAATTTAAGTTTTATTTCCATTTCTGACTGAATAAGAAGGAGAATTTTTTATGCTCAACAAAAGCTTCGGCAATAGAAAAGAGGAAAACATGATCAAAAGGGGGAAATAAGAAGATGAAAAAATTCCAATTGAGGAAAATTTTTGCACTGCCGCTTTTTTTGTTGTCGATGAATGGAGGAAATGGAATTAGCTGGCATTGGTACGCAGAGAACAATTTTTGGTAGGGCGTTAGTCAAAGCTTAGATTCTCAAGTTTAAGAAATATTATAGAAATGCGCTCTATTCACCCAGCCTTTCTTGTTCCATTATATTACTATTCAGTCCTGTGCTTCAAAATAAGTCATTTGTTTTCGATGAATAATTAATCAAAATATCATTTTATGTTAATAATAGTCCTCAATATTTCTAGGTATTCTAGGCACCTTTACCGACGATATTTGACCCTTTTAGATCCAAATGCTTTCTAACCTTCACCAATCTCAATCGTCTTTCAAACTTTTCTTTTATTCTATCTTCTTCAATCATTTCCCACAGGTAATACCATCCAACATGTCTCTTCGCAGAACGACTCAGCAAGTTAAGGCAAAGGAATTCAACCGATGAATGAGAAAAGAAAAAATTTTCATTGAGTAATTCGTTTTAAGATATTTCGTGGAAGTACAACACAAAAAAAGGAAAATGTTTTGAGGGGGGAGTGTCTGTACTGAAAGGCATCTTCTTACCGGATATTGAAGGTGGATGATTGAGGTGAGATGTGGAGGTAACGTTATGGAAAAAATAAATTTAATTAATTCTTAGATGGTGCTTTTTTTGGGGATTAGAACAGATGTATATTTTAATGGGAAGTGTGTGGTGAAGTATCAACTTAAAAAATTGGAATCAAAATTCATCAACTTTATCTACAATCTATTTTTATCATCCATTTATCTCTCATTTCATGATATATTTCCACAATTTTTTTACCCCCAACAGCAAACAAGAATTGCAAACAAATGTGGTGTAAAACATGTAAAAAAATATCGAGAATTGAGGTCAGTAGGTGTTGAAAACTCATAAATTTGTATGGATAAAGGAAGTACATGTTATGAAAGAGGGAGTGACCTGATGTGTGAATTTTGAATTATTTTTTATTGCGAATAAGCATGTGGGGACATTTTGTTCATGTTCGGTTAAGAGATAAATATGTTAAATATATAAAAATTATGGGAATTTTAAGGGACTTGAATTACTGAAGCATACCCCATCTGATACTTGCTAGTATGAGCTAGCAGATAAAAAAACCTTCCAGCTTCAATACAATTCATTCATTTACATCCACTTGTTCACACAAATTCAAAAGAATGAAGAAAAAAACAACGAATTACATTTAAAACAACAAAAGACCTCATAAAATTTGATTAAAGAAAAACAGAAAACAAAAGCAAATATTCAGTGATGATTTGCATCACGCTATGGAACAAAAGGAAACAAAGCAATTCATCACATTGTCGAATACAATTCATTTTGTAATGTAAGAATTCTTCAAATTATCGAATTTCAATCAACAAGGACATTTGACATTGAAAGTAGTAAAAAAAAAATTGAGAAGAAAAGAGTTTTGAAGACCATGAAAATTTTTGTGGAATGTTTATAGCTATAACAGAAAGAAAGTCTGACGATAAAATTCTCCCGAAGGAATGTTTTTGTTTTGGGGTCGTAAAATAAAAGTTTTAATGCTTTTGTTATGGAATTGTTTTTTTGTAAATTTTCTTTCTGTACTCCGTTTTTTTGGAAGAACAGCAAAAGTCCTGAAAGAATCCATTTTGATACTTAAGGAGTTGTTGAAGAATTTTTTTCTTCATTGTTTATTGACTTGTTTTGCCCGAAAAGTTTCGAGGATAGATGAGTTTGAGGTATACAGATGGAGAGGATTGGATCGATAAAAAAAACTGGTTCAACTTTTAGAGGGCATGCAACTTAGAAAAACGGATATTCAAAGAAATCAACCCGAAAAGCCACAAGTCCGAAAAATATCCTTGCTCAATTCTTTCATAATCATCATTACTAAGCAAGCTCCATCAACAAATTCCAAGAAATCGTAAATCTCCAAATACAAAAAAATCCATTAATAACTCCCAAAAGAACAATTCACAAAATAAACTCAAATAACCTCACAGAAACAACTCAAACAACACCAAAAAAAAAAAGCCCCACAACAGGCGACATTTCTCAACCATCAAAATCCATTTTTGATGTTCCTTTTCATTCATATTTTTGTGACGTTCTCCAAAAATTTCTGTTGCTGTCTGTTTTTGTTTTGTTTTGTTTCATTTCATTCAGTCACTGACTGTTTTTTTTTATATTTTGAATGCTAATGGCTTTTATTGATTACAATTGTTCGCGAGACTAAAGAGCTTTTTCCACACTCACACATACGTACGGGGAGGCACATGAGGAAATATGAGAGAAGTAGAAAAAAATGTGTTGCTGCCAGGCAGGCACGAAATAAAAGTTCAGTTTTTTTGTATTGTTTCTGTTTTGTCGAGGGTAAATGCTTCCGCTCATTTAATGGGAAAACATTAAAGTTTTTTCTTTTTTTTCCTTTTTTTGCTTCAATTCGTTGTTTTTACAAGGAGCCAATATTGTGTATATGAATGTGGATGTGGTGCTGTTGTTAAATTAATATAATTAATGCTGATTATTCTTTTCTTTTGTTTAATTTTGGATTTTTTTTTTGTTAGCTTTTTTAAATCGATGTTGAGTGTCATGGTTGGTTGCAGCTATTCTAAGGGTAAATCGCTACTTAGGAGGTATGCATCTAATCAAAGAGTACACAGCTAATTAAAAGATACGCATATAAGGGATGAGTATACAAATACACAAAAATAGACATAGTTTAAAAGATTAGGTTCAAAATTGTGACAATTCCATGAACATTGTCGTCCTCAACCACCTCAGCACCCCAACGTTCATCAAATGATCAATCTACTGTCTTCCCCAAACGACAATTCTACTTAAATTTCACCCCAAAAATATTTCATCTCCTATCTATTATTTCATTTCTAGATATTCTCTGCTAGCCCTAAAAATAGCAATTTTGCTCTAATTTTGATGGACTAGAAATAGAATGGAAAGAAAAAGTTTGTCTCATTAAAGAATAGACTCAAAATAAAATGAGCAAAATGTAATTGAAGTCCCTTTTTTTTCTTTAAGTTCCTTCCATTATCCTATTACTCAGAGAATAAGGACAATGAAATAGACACAAAAGGGAGACATTGAGTAAAATTAATGGAATGAGGAACAAGAAATCCTCAAAAAAGGGCCGAAGACGGACTGTAATAATAATGAGGAATGTAAATAACTGATGAATACTTTAAGATGTTTTGCTATTTTTTTGTCAGTAGCCGAGACTATTATTCAAAAAAGAAGGCATATTCATTTTGTGTGCAGATGAATAATTTAGTAGATTTATATAATTATATGAAATTAATGTTTAGGACTTCTAGGAGAGGAAATTTACATTAAAAAGTGATGAATCTTGTGGAGGTGGAATTGAAACATCAACTTGATGATATTTAAGCAGTTTGTGAATCTTATTGCATTATGGGATAGACGAAATAATATTCTTGACTCTCTAAATCCTCTCAATATTTCAGATAAAATTGTCATGGATCTGTGTTGCTTGTAAGTCTGTGTTTCTTATCTTAGAAACAAATGTTGAGGGTTGTATGACTCAATACTTCTTATGAGACTAGGATGACTATCTAATGATGGCTGTTAGAGGTTACCTTACTCCAACTTTACCTCAGTAAGTCTATTAATGTTAATAAAAAAGAACTAGATTTAGTTCTACACCAATCTAGTCACTCAACTAACCCCCAACATTACATCCTATATTTATTGATGTTAGACTGTACATATGGAATGTCAGGGATATTCATTCTAGAACCAGTCATATGTATATATCCCATATCAGTAATAATATTATTATACACACATACACACACATTATTTTACAAATATTCATATTGATAATAAAAAGGAACTACATAGGACATGATAGCCTACATGTGTATATGTTTCTGTAGGAAATGAGAAAAGGATAACATGAAAATTAATCTTTCGGAAATTATGGAATCGACACAGATTCTTTTTTTTTTGGAGATCTATAAGAGGACTACTAGGAATTAGAGTTTGTGGATTAAAGAATATAAAGAGTTGTGGTAAATGTGAATTTAGGACATCTAAAAATAATTTTTGGTATGGATGGAAGTTTTGACCTTCTAGAGTTGATCCTCTAGAGGTGTTCATGGCCATCAACACATGAAAGTTGTCTCATTTATTTACAATATTTGAACGAATTAAAAGTTTTAATTTCAGTTGCTAAGCTTCTATATCCAAAACATCGTAGCCCCATCAGTCTACTCTACATACCAAATTCCTAAGAAAATCTTCGAAAATTCCTAAAATAAGAAATTCTTGTTTACACTTTTCCGTCATAATTTTAAACAAAAATATTATTTCAACAGAAAGCTTACAACATTTATTTTTGGATGTGAGATGAAAGACATTCCGATGGAAAGGGTGCGAACGAAAAGCACAAAAAAAAGACATGAAAATTTTATGACTTTATAAATTTTCCTTTCCTTTGAATTCTCAAAAGAGAGTGAAAATGCTTAAAATAAATTATATTGCAAAGACATTGAGGAGGTTGAGGGGATATTGATATGACTGGATGGAGACGAAATTGGAGCTGTCTGAGTGAATTCACTTTAGAACTTCATTAATGCCTCCCCATACTTCCATTTCCGGTACCAATGTAAGATTGATAAAAGTGATCGAATGAAAATAAGACACATAAAAATTGACATCACAAAAAGGGGGAAGTAAGAAGCTATAAAAATGGAATAGGGAATAAAAATAGGAAATTATGGAGCAAGGAAGTTAAAATGGAACACAAATAGCGGAAAATCAGGAAATTTCTAAAATCATTTTCATGAATTATTAAAGAAGTTTATTGTGATTTTATCAAATGGCACAGAATGCTGTACGACTTGGAGAATGTGAGGATTAAGCATCAATAATTTAATCTATTAGAGCGATTGTTTGAAATTTCAGCAACCTTAATCTCCAATTTAATAGCATAACCTCAAAATGTGCATTCGTACCATAATCCATATAACCGACAATTATATTCACAATATTTCATTTCCAAGATGTATTAAGATCTATTAATAAAATTTAAAATAATTAAAGTTGAACCATCCTTTTCTAATTAAACTTTTCAGAACAAAAAATATTCTCATGACTATAAAAAGTATGAAAATTATCGAAAAGAATCTATTATACAAAGAAAAAAAAGTTTGTCTTCAAGTGCTGCTCGTTCCATTAATGATTTTCATTGCTTGTTCTTCACTTAGATGAGATTTTCAGTTTATCAGGGTTGGTGATTGGATTTTGAGGTTATGTTGTCAGAATTCTGATAGATATGTATTGATGATTGGTCTTAAAGGGGGTGGCGAGTTCAAACAGCATCGAAAATTGAATATTGAGGTCATGCAATTAAAATATAGAACAACAGCAATCCAACTCTTCCATTTAATTGCGACGTAATTTCCTCTTTTTCTGTTCTTCTTCATTTCTCAAGCTACAAACTATAAGTCATTATTAAAGCATGAATTGCACTTCCATTTCAAAATCTTATGTCGTATGGCATACAAGTTGAGCTTGTTAGATAATTTTCTTTCCTCTTTTTTGTGACTGTAAATGTGTACAAGAGACGTCATAAAGCATCTGCTGCTTTCAATTCTCATTACTAATGACATTGTCGTAAGTCGGGCGATGCTTTTTCGTTCAATTTTATGGGTGATGTAATTGAATTTTTCTTTTTTTTGCGACGAAGATGATCGATGAGAGACTTGGCATTTAAGAATGAAAATTTAATTTATAGTCACGTGGTGCTGTAATCTTTGAGTCTTATACTCAAAATACAGACAACTTCATCGACGTAAAAGAAACAACAAAAGACGTAAATCAAATTTAGGTCAAATGGTTGCCCATTTTTATCAGCTACTCAAGTGCTTCCTAATGCAATAATGATGGATTGAATGACCCCGATTTTTATGTCTTGAGGATATTTTTCCACTTTAGCAAACAACAAAATTTATTTTAAAGAGGGCGATGAATCTAAGAGAAAAAAAATATATATTTTATGGAAAAAGTTTAATCGTTCCTTGTTACAGTGAGGAAAATTGATGCCTTCAGGGATGTGATGAGTTGATTTTTGGTGTAAAGATTTTTTTGGTTGTGGGTGGGACTAAGTGTTGGATGGATCAATGTTAAAGTGATTAGATTTTAGGATAAACTTCTGAGGATGTGATCTAAATATAATTTGTGGTTATAATTCGAGTTAAGGATTGGAACTTAATTTTGTGTTACTACTCAACGCTTCCCACATCTCCCAGACATAGTTGAATCATCTCTTTTTCACACCTTCTTCATGCCACCTTTACGCGTTCCTTAATAATTCTTTTTTGTTTACTTTTCTCGCCGTTTCGTCAACATTGTGTTGACAATGTCGATAAAAAAACGCTTCAACATCATCGTAATGAATATTCATCCGTCACATCCACAACACGTCTATCGTCATTGTTGTTGTCGTCAACATTTAAAAGTTACTGACAATGACACATTAAAAATTTAAATATTTGCATGGGAAAATTTTTCTTGCTCCTCTTCTATTAGCTTCTATAGCTAGTTGATGAAGTCCTTGTGATGGTTTTGTTAGATTTTAAGGTTAGAACTTCATCTTGAGATTATATGAACAATTCTGAGGTTATGAATCTTGATTGTACATCATAAAATCATAATTCATCCCAAAAGTATTCTAAGGGACTCCATCACTACCTTATTCATCAAGAAGAAAGCAAAATATTTCATGAAGTAGAACAGCAAACATGTCACATCATTCACACTAAGAAGTTTGTATAGGAGCTTGTAGAAGCCGGGTATTTAGATGAGAAAACAGAATAAAAAAGGCTTTTTTGAAGGGTAGCTTGTGTTGATGATGAGATTGTACGTCAAAAGCAGCACGTGTCTCATTTTTGTGAAGGTAACGGCTAGTGGCAGTACATAAATAAATATATTGTTTTTGTGCTATTTTTGTAGGCCCTGAAACGAGGGAAAATTTCTCTGGAAATTGCTACTGTAGTTAAAAGAGAAAAAAAGGTCTTGAGATGTGGGATTGAAATCTACAAGAAATTTATATTGTGATATTCAAAGGAAATAATATGCTTATGGGTATTTGATGTCAGTAGAGGAAGTACTGAGACTGTCTGAGTTTTGAACTTGAATTTTGAGACAAACTTATAACTTCTGGAATTTAATTTTTGAAGTCATGTCTAGGATTTTGAGGTTAAGTCCACATATTTGAAGTAAGGTTCAAGATTTTGAGGTTCTGCTTCCACGTTTAAGGTTTTGTATATAATCATGAAGTTTTGTCACAAAATAAAGGAACTACGCGTTACTTATTACTATGAATTCCCAACAAAATCACTCAACCTTCACGTATGAGTAGTTGCTTATGAAATATTTCACCTCAAGCATTGTTTATACTTATTTCACTCACAAGACATTGTCCTTTCTTCTTCATATTTCTATATTTCTCCTTTTCTATCTCATTTCTCATGTTCATCTTATTTTTAATGCAAATATTTTCGGAACGATGATGGAAATAAATAAAAATAAACACACTTGAAGGGATAAGCTAGCGTGTGTGGATCAACATGATAAAATATATATGAAACAATTTTTTTTATTCCTCATATATCGCATGCACTGAAAAGGGATTGATTTTTTAAGAATTTTCTTTCCTTGTACAACGCAAAAAAAGTGAACGGTTGCTATAGTCTGATGAATTTTTTTTTATGAATTTGCCCTTGTGAATGAAATTCATTGTGAATGGATTTTGTAGATATGAATGAGGCTATTGATCCTTTAGATATTGTACATTTTTTTGACAATGATATGGATTATGAGTAATAATGCTTTATGAATATTAAGATTTTAGATTTGATCATGAAATTTATTTGAGGTTAGTAGTTCAAATTGATGAATATTGAGGCTGTATTGCTGGACTTTTTGAGGTTATGCTACTGTATTTTCTAGGTTATATTGCTGAAATCATTAAAATATTCTCTTTACATCCACCAATAAATAATTGAAGCCTAAAAAGTTACCATCCAATATCCACAAAAGGCACTCGTGCATTGGATGTTCAACGAACGAGAAAAATCAATTTTCAAAGATGAAACAGATAATTTCAATGAAGGAACATTCAATCTGAAATACTTTGTGAATGCAAAAAAAAGAAACCAGTGACACGTGCGGATTGAAATTATTTGAAAATTTCATTAAAAATTCTTTTATAGATTTTTAAGGATTGGCATGTCTTAAAGCACGTTTAGCTTTGAAAAGTCTCAAATTTCAGCACAAAATTCATTATTCGGTCACACACCCATAACTTGAGGTCAAAAAACCCATCAGCGACAAATAATTGTTTATAAGTTCACTTCAAGACAGTCTCTTAAGAGTCCATCAATCAAAGATTCACTTCCAGTTCCTATTGCTCTTACATTTTAGGTCATCTCATCTCATTTTTACATCGCCGTTCATTATTTTCATTTATATTCTATTTTTAACTTCCTTTTATCATCATCATCAGCATCATTATGATCTGCGGAAGAGCATGCACTTAACAAAACAGAATGAAAACAACATCAAAGTATTTTCACTATCCTGGAAGCTTCACTCGTTAACCCTTTTGACATTTGTGTACTGACATAGTGAATAGCCTGCTAATGGCGATGTTAGGTATGAATTTTTGAGGTTGTGCAACAGAGTTTTTGAGGTTATACTGCAGATATGTTCCTAAAATTTAAGCTTATTATGACGAGCTAAGGGGTTATATTGATAAATTTAGAGATTATGATAAAGAATTCTGAGATTATGCTAACAAAATTTAAGGTTTCGTTTTAAAATCTCACTCCGCTTTCAGCAAAATCAGAAGCTGCATCAAAGTTGCAATGGAAAGCACTCCGCTTTTATGTCACATAAATATGAAAAATGCATGAAGAAAATAAAAAAGTTGAAGGTCAAATGATACAATTTGTAAAAAGCTCTTTTAGGCTGCAATTTCTCTTCCTTCATTCACTTCCATCTGTTGTTTTATATCCACGATACAACACAAATAAAGAACGAAGGAAATGAAAAATGCTCGTGTGACGTCAAACATGTAACAGACTTTTTTATGACTTCAGAGGATGAGAATGAAAAAAACTGAGCACGTGAAAATTTTTTGGAACTGACAAGATGTTGTCAATGGCGATCAACGTAATGGCGGTGCCTGACGAGCAAATCTTCTTAAATTCTGATCTAAAAATAAAAAGTTTTCATATTTTCGGGGACTTTCTATTTTTGCTTTTCAAGTTTTGGAAATCAGATTTATCCCAGGTGTATTTAAGGCTCTTTAATGATGTAAACTTTTGTTCACGTATTTTTGAGTTTTTGACTTTTGGTAATACAAGTAAGGAAATAATCGGAGTTGACTAAATACAGCACGTTTTTGAATCACTTTAGATTCTTATGTCAACTTATACAGCAGAATTGACTACATCAACATCACATCCACACCCACATAATGTCTTTAATTCCCAAGTCATCCAAACAAACATCAAAACCGGAAGTCACACGTGCTTCGAACACATTTTTGTCATTATCATTTTTTCCACTTCATACGCACATACTTAGTTCAGTGAAACATTAAACCAGGTTGAATAGCAACAAGAAACAAAGTACGCAAAATGTAATTAATATTATAATGAAAATCGGTCTCAAACGTGACATTCTTGGCTCTTTCACTTTTTACAGTTCCAATTAATGAGCTTCTCATGTCCTATCATTAAATGAGGTGAAAATAACAATAATAAGAATTAAATTAAAATTACTGACAAGTAACGACGAGCTGTGGAGTAGAAAATATTGTTAATTTGATATACATAATGAATTTAGGTCATGATAGTGACAGAGCTAGTTGTGTCAGTTATTCCTGTGTGATTGTACTCTGAACTTCAAGCTTCATGTTTACTTCAGCTCAAAGCAGTCTTCTACACTATCCCATCTAGTATTCTTAACCTTCAATTCTATTGACTACTTCTATCAACAACTTACGTAAACTGTTCAATTAAGCTAAAATCTACTCATTCGAAAGTCGTTTGAATTTCTACGAATGTTAAGTAAATATACTCAATAAAGTTATTGAACCCACGCAAAATCACTCAGACGAGATGAAAACAGAAAATTTTCGCGTGAAATTTCATTTCATTTCATATTAAATTGAAGAAAATGAACATTGAAGTGAAGTGAAGTTCTTGTAAATATTGACAATTTATTCAAAGAGCTTTACACGTGCGATGTTCCTTTTGTGAGCATACTGTGAAATTACATTTTGATAATCAAATTTTTGATGATAATTTGAATGAAATGTTTTAATGAGATTTTGGTTGTTAAGTTTAGAAAAGGATTGATGAGATTTGTGATGAAATAGAGAACTGTCGGGAAGAAGTGAAGATTTGCGAGGTTCTGCTTCAAATGTGCAATACCTAATATGTTCAAAATCGAACCGACACGCAATTAGAATTCCTAAAAGGTTCCATAAAAAACACACAAGAAAATGTTCAAAAGAACAAAAAAACGGAAAGAAGAAGAAAATAAATTTCAAAGTAAAAAACGCGACATACATTTTGAGCAACAAACGACAGCAAAAAAATAAAATTATTGGAAGGAGAAGAAAAGCTTCTTAAATTATCTATTAGACATGAGACATGATCCGCTTTGTCGATGCATAAAAAATTTATTTGCTTCTTCTTCGTATTTTTATTTAGAAACTTTCATGTATGTTTAGAAATAGGTTAGAGGGAGAATATGGATGTTCTGATGTTTTTTGTCTTGACTTTATGCGTCGTCTTTATGTCACAGACATTTTTATAGTGAATAAAGTAGGTTAATTGCTAATATTTTTACTGTTCCTTGAAATTAGATTTTTTGGTTCAAGGATGCAAAGCTCTGTCTCTAGGATGCTAAGGACTGTTTCAAAGATACAAAGCTTCACATCATTAAATCAAAATTCCTTCCCAAAATTGTAAATTTACATTTCTCCCAAAAACTCCTCCAAACCCCATCAACATCGTCATCATGCACCCAAATCACGATCATCGTCTACCAAATTCCATTTAATATTCAGAGCTTCAATTGACACACAGTACAGTCAATCAATCCATCAATTTAGATTTCCAATTGAGACACATAAAGTACAAACTTTACCAAAAAGATCCTCTCTACCTTCTCTTCACTTTAGTTCCAATGCCTCTAACAAGGACTTATTCTGTTCATTTTTCCATTATTTTTTATTACCCAAAAAAAGATGAAATTTGCCTGCCTTCATCTTGCTGCTTCTTGTTTTATTATGCGATAAGAAAAAACTTTTCATTCTTTGCTGTCGTTTGAATATAAATTGTGATAAAAAGAATATACGAAGAGGGTATTTTTTCTCATCTAGTGAGAATGTAGTGGCACGGAGGGTATCGATGATGTGTGTGCAAGGCTGTATTGAGGAGTGCACTAAGTGAATAATCTTGATGTAATAAATTTGAAGTGAATTTTGAAGAATTGATGCAAAAATTTAATATAAGTTTACATCTTCGATGTACGGCATTGGTTTATTCAGGGAGTCGAATCTCCCCCTACCCTCAAAATCAACAAAACACCCCTAGCTACGCTCCTGATGCACGCTAATTGGATTAAAACGTCATGAACAGTCATATAAAATAATCAATGAAACCGCAGACATAAATTATCTCCCAAATCCTTAACAAACCCCCAAAATCAATCCAATAAATCAACTCACCATCGCTAAAATACATAAAAACAATATTACGTCATAAAAATTCAAATCGATCAAAGCTTTCCTGCATAAAAAACAGGAATTTCATTGCAAACAAAACTATTTTGCATGTTTTTGTTTCCTAATTTACATTCACCTTCTTACTTCCCTCTGGTGCCATTAAATGCTGCACACGCTGTATTCAATAAATATTCCAGAGATTGGATATTTTTTTATTATTTTTTTGGGGAAGTGAATGTGAGGAAAACAGGAAGGATATCTCGAGAGTGTTGAGAGTTATGAGCTCATTGATAATTCGTTTATTTTTTCATATGCACTATATGGATGAGAAAAATAAAGCGGGAACTGAGAAAATAAATAGTGTGAGCTAAACAAGTTTGAAAGGCATCATTGATGAAGGCAAAGAGCGCATTTAAGTCAGATATCATGTTTAGATTATCCCATTCGGATCACATAATCCAAACAAATTACTCTCTTATACCCTAATAAATTCACCATTATGAAATCAGTGCCAACAAAAGAGCACATCGAGATCCCTTCAGCCTGTTCCATCCTCCCTTAAAATTGTGCAGAGCAAAGAAATTGGAAATTATTGATGATAGAAAAATATTTGCAAGCACAAAAGAAAAAAAAAAGGAGAATTGTGAATTGGCATTGCATGTTGTTCATACATCGTACATGACATGAGCTCTTATGAGCTTTTCAATATGTTCTCTCAAGCATGAAGGATGAATAGAATCACAAAAGAAGAAAATGGAAAGAAAGTTGATTTTTTTCATGATGAAAGGGAAGTCAAAAAAATTTTTGAAGCGGAAATGAAAGTGAGTTGCTGTTCGTGATATGCTGGTGAATTATTGAGATAGTAATGGAAAGTAAGTTCGGGATATTGGGTATGGATTGAGAATTGATGTGAAATTTAATATAGTTTTGCATCTTTGAGGCAGAATATCTTATTTTTGAAGCAGATGTTTGCAATTTTTTACTCAAATTGTCCATTACGTCAACTTACTAACATTTTCCCATCCATCTAACTTTATAAAACCCTATTACTCTAGAACAGTCACCTTCATTCCACGACAGCACTTTTCCCACCCTCAACCAACTCAATAAAACTTTTTCAATAACTCCACGCTGCCATTCATGAATTAAACACACGTTTCATGCTGGAAAATGAAAAAAAAGTTCCCATAAAAGCTCATAAAACTTTAAATCTCGAAACTTTTTTTTTTCACCTCTATCCACTAATAAGAACGACAAAAGGCTACATCACATCATATTGAAATATAAACTGAATAATAAATTATGCCACTCAGTTGATTATGAAACGATTTGCAGCAGGTGAGGATGTGAATAAATTTTTGTGAGCTATTTTTGGAAAATTGTGCTTTTGATGCAATTATTGACCGAGGTAATAGTTTGCTATGTCAGTATTTTTTCATCAGATTGAGCTGTAATCAGGAGTTGACCTTTTGGATGTGAAAAGTTTGAATCGCTTAACATTTAAATGCATGACCTTTTTTGAATAATCTACCTTTAGTACCGAGAATGCTTGATCCTCTTGAAGCAACCCCTATAAGAGTGAAGGACCTCTGCTTGGAGAGAGGGGGCACCACAGAATGTAGCAATTTGAGTAGTTCTAGCCCCAATACACCCCTTGATCTCCAAAATTATAATCATCATGGTCATTATCATATTTAAATATTTGAAGCACAAAAAAAGTTCACAAATCGATTTATTTGCATTTTTTTCTTTGCCATTTTTTTTATTTCATGTCCCCATTCCCTCCCGAACTGAATGCTCACTATGAGTATCATGCGGAAATGCACAATTGCAGATTATGCAAGGAACATTTTTTTTGCTGCTGTTGCGGTAACATGACATTTATGCTGACTATAAATGTACGAAATGAAATAAGGAACAATTTTTTTCATATTCTGTGTGCTGATATATCAGTTTTGTGGTGATATCAATAGAGGAACTGAAAAATTCATGCAAATTGAGAGTAGACAGACTTGAATTTTAGTTCATCGTGTTTTAGTTCCGATGAATTGCTGCGAAATTGGAATTTAATTGAGAAAAAGGTGTGGTTTTAGTTGATTTGAGGAGTAGTGGAACCAAAAATTTGGAATCTAGTAGAATGGATGGTGGACTTGAGGTTGCCTATGGCTAGAACTCAATGATCGCAATTTTAGATAAAAATGACAAAAGAAATATCGAATTTCAAACATATACACAAAAGAGGAATCAAAACGGAAAGAAGTCTGACAGAAGAACTTTTAGCACAACTTGATATCAAGCTAGTCAAAGTTAAAACTTTATCCTTAACTCCTTTTCTCATTTTTTCTATTGTCAGAATAAGAAAAATGCAAAAGAAAAAGTCTGAAAGTATTTTCTTAATCAAAAAAACAGCAGTGGTAGTGGCAAGTACATTATGGTGATATCATGATGACTGTTCTATTGTTGAATAGGAGAAAAATAAATTGAAAAGTAAGCGAATATAAATGTAGAGTAAGTTAAGGAAGGACGTAAGATGGTCGAAAGGGTTTTAAAAATTTATTCATTTTCTTTATAAGCCGCGCACTATGTACTAAAAAGTAATATGAATCTTCTGTTACTTTGTGACATCGATTTCTTACATTATCCGCGGACTATTTCAATCCGCGGTTTTTAAAAATCAAAAATATTTAAAAATCTTTAAATTAACGAAAAGAATATCAAAATTTTAGTATTTTTTAACAATTTTTATCAACTGCGTCTTATGAAACTAAAATGCAGTTGCTATATTCTCCGAGTCTCTCATCCACAGGAAGCATTCCACATCCAACTTTATTTTTCATTCCATTCCATTTCTATTCAGATCAAGAAATGTCATTTCATTCATCCACATTGCACATTTCAAATATCCTCTTTTTTTAAACATTCAATACAACTTCCTCAGAAGATATCCAAGGATGAAAAAATAAGATACGTCATGTAACAAAAAATGACAAGAGATGCTTTTATTTATCGCTGATAGGATAAAGTAAATAGTAAATAAAATAGATTTACTATCTCTAGGGATGATAAGGATAAGCATTTTTAAGGTTAGAGTTCCAAACTTTAGGAATTTTTAGGTTAGACTTTTAAAATTTTGGATTTTTAAAGTGAATTTAATGGCTTAGTTACTATTTACAAAGAGCTTGTAATTTTAAGCTCCTAATTGCTCAAATCCTAAAAACACAACCGAATTATGACACGAGCCACACTTTTTCCACGGTCGATGATTTCACAAAAAAGGATTTTTCTATATTAGGGTGACAAACATTTGGAAAAGTTGGAAATTATGCCTCAATTTTTCTATAATGTGGTGAGAAAAATTATTTTTAACAGGAAGGATGCTGAAGCTTTTATTTTTGTGCTTCAAAGTCGAGGATTTTTTATTTCTCTCTCTTCACAGCTGCCGATGGATTTGAGTGTAAAAATCCTTTTTTTTTAAACAAAAAAAGTAAAGAAAAACGAGGAAATTCGCATGGCTGAACTTTTTCATATTTCAAATATACTTGCTTTAATGATGGAACTTAGCAAGTATACAAAACAACTTTTTTTTTCAATTTTATCAACAGTGGAAAATATTTTTTTTAGCAAGCAACTTTTTCTCACGATGATGATTGTGAGTTTTCAAAGTATTTTTTCGTATAGAGAACATAAGCTGATGGATGTTGCGTAATAAGCTCGAATTTACGCAGTTATTAGATTATTTTATGTAACGTTGATTGATTTAGAAGACATTTTGTTGATAGATCAGAAATGGACAACAAAAGGGTATATTGGGTGATTCCAAGGACAGTGGTAGCCCACCTGTTTGCCGTGGTATCGTTTTTCGATACAATATGTTGTCGAGGCATCGAGATTGGCTACTTCTGCTGAAGAATGTACCTTAAGTATCACATCCCAAGATAACCGGCCCAATAACGATTTTCTGATCATTTTTTGCAGTACAACACCTCAAAAGGTGTCATTAAAATTTCATATTTCGAACAAGTTTCAAAATGATTCCGAATTTTGAATAAATTTCGAAATAAAGTTTGATGTCAAAATGACAAAAAAATAAAGATGAATTAAACAAAAAAATCATTAAAAATTGTTGAAGATTAACTCAGAAAAGTTCAAGAGTTGAAGGTCTCGGGGTTCAGAAGGGCAATTCCCCCCAACCCTCAAGCTACACGCTTGCTACAAGACCCACAACTCGAACAAAACATTTCGTTTTCTTTTGCTTTCAATTTAAACCCAAAAAAGTTAATTAAACCAAAAAAATCACTTCCACTATCCGCGTGAAAGTTTAAAAATTCATCAAAATTTGAAGAAAAAAAATCAAATTTTTATATCAAAATATCAAAAAATAAAATAAATGTTTATATAAATGCACAACAACATTGCACAAAAATTGAATTTTATGCAAGAAAATCAAAAACAATCCACAAATTTAGAAAAAATGTGACGACATTGAGAAATGGCAAGCAGTCAACTCACCCAATTAATGGTGTCTTTAAGTTCAAAAATCCATTTAATTTTGTATTTATTTTGTTTGTTTGATTCTGTGGTTGCTGTTGCTGTTGCTGCTTCTTTTGTTCCTCAAGCAGTTGCTCTTGTTGTTGAGTTTCAAGTAATTGTTGGAATTTGATGCTTGCACTGCTTGTTTCATTGTCATCTGGTGGCTCAACAAATTCCAATTGTGAACGCTTGTGACGCCACCAGAAGTAAGCAGCTGCCATGAGAATGAGAACGACGCTGATGATGCCGAGTGTGATGAGGACACCGAGTAGGATTAAATGTCCTAGTTCTGAAATATATATGGGATAAGATTAGTTTGTTGACATGGGGATAAGTTCACTTTTCAGTCAAAAGGATAGGTTCAGTTAGTCAGTAAATGTAATTACACAGAATTTCCCAAATCAAACTTCCGTAAACCATCATCATCACCTACTTCCATCCACTTAATGTCTCATATGAATGTGTTAATTGGTAAACTTTTTAATTTCATCGAATTTTTCGTACACAACAAAATTTATTCAGCGCAAACTTTTTTTCCATGTTTTTTTAATTTTTTTAAATGGAAAATACCTGTTTGGAGGGTGATGAAACATGAAAATTGCACGATGAGACAAGAGTATGCATGTAAGAATTTTCCTATAAGCTATGAAGGTTGTTCAACATGACTGCAACATGCTTCAATTGTTTTCATGTTGAATGTGAAGCAAAAAGTGTAAGAATCGTGGGGAAATTGATGGTTTTAAAAGGTTCAGTTGAATAACGTAGGATGACTGCCTGAGGATATGTTGAGTTGAACAGAGGGATGAGGTTATTTATGTCAAATATGGTTTGGTTAAGTCAGGTGATTCAAGTATTATTTCAGTCAAGTCAATGAAGGATAAGTTCAGTTAAGTTAACCAAGGACAATGTCAGTCAAATGACTCAAGGATAAGTTCAGTTAATGTTACACCAAATAATTCTGATTAATACTCACCCATTTTGCCAACAGTGTCCTTGAGATGTGTTTATGTGTAGAATACTGATAAAATGACGATGAGTCAACGAGAATTGAATTTTTACTTCTCAAAACTCTTTCGTTATGTCGTAATTTTTATTATGTCTCAGGTTGTTTTGCCAACAAAAGCAACAACAACAAAGAAATTTTTCATGTTGATAAATTTTTTTTTTATGATTTTTCTGTTTATGCTCGACGAGATTCTTTCATGTACGTTTTTCCTTAATATTCTTGCTTATTTTAAGCTTTTATCGTACAGAATAAAAAAGGACTTATTTATTCACTCACTTATTTGTTATGCAATAATCAGCTAAGCTGTCGTATGGAAAAATAAATGTATGAACAATAAAAAAATATTATTTTTTTGGACCCGAGCAGTAAATGAGATTTAAGAAAACTAAGAAAAGTTTTAAAATCTCATGGATTGCTCGGAGTCGTCAAAAAAAAATTTTTTTTTTCACTCGGATTATCTCACAAAAATACACAAAATTTCCTCTAAAATCCGATTGAAATGAATTTGAATTCAGAAGAGCACTGCCGTAAAAGCAGGCAGCACATTGAAAAAGTGAGATGCAAACATCAAATTTAAATTACACTCGACATTATTTTTCAATCTTTTTCCATTTCAGACTACTGTTTGGGATCTTCTTATGTAAAGAGTGTGAAGAAAAAGTTGCAAGTAGAAAAGACACGATAAAACTGTTCAAATAGCGCATTTTTTGAAATAAAACTGTCAAAATTATATCAATATTCCAGTCCTTTTTTAACTCAAACCCTCGTATCCCATCATGGCTGACAATCCAAACTGAATCAAACCTCCAAAAATGACCAAAAAAATCCAAGCAAAAAACCATTTAAATTAAAGAAAAAAACGGAATAGAATAATAAAAAAATTATAACAAATTGCCACAACGCGTCACACTGAGTTAAATGAGCAATGAGGACGAGGCAAAAGGCGAAAAGAAATAAGAAAGAATTTTTATTATTTATGCCATTTCGAGACATTTTTTATAACGGAAAAAAGATGGAAAAAAATGTTTTATGACAAAAAATTCTTTAATAAATTTTTATGGCTTTAAAAAGCTAAAATGAATTTTTTTGATGTCATTGTGAAGCTTGTTGCTGGGTACTGGATGCTGTTTGTAATATCTGTGGCACAAAGTGGTGTATTGCGTGCTATTCTTGAGTCCTATAATCAAATTTATCACCATTCTGTTGAATCTGCACTCATAAATTCAAATTTCCACTTTCATTTAAGACCACAGAACGACAATCATAAATATTGGCTCCCAAGCCGTCCCGCTGTCGTCTTAATTTATCTTATATTCGTATTTTCAATTTTTTTTTGTGCACCCACATCGAGCCAAACATTTTTTTTTGTGTGCCATCTCGTTTCATATTTTATGGACGGAACTGCCACAGAGCTGCACATAAAAAGAAACATTCATTCATTGACACTCAACAATGTGAGCTGTTGCGATATCACACATTAAAAATATAATGGATATGAGTTTGGATGTCAGTTTGGGATGGAGATTGTGATGTGCTTTATGGAATATAGCGCACGTTTATTGAATTTTAGGAATGAACTGGATTATTTCGGACCCATCCAGAAATGCGCTCGACTTCCACCGCTCAAGCCCATTCCCTACTTGCAACTTTTTCCACATTCTCCCCTAACACATACAAACAACGTTTGCGAGGGACATTCAATTGCAGTTACCGCACTAAACTTCTCCACGTGTGACCTGAAAATAAAAAAATAGAAAAAATTAATATAATAGAAATAGATCAGTGATAGTAAAAAATGGCATTTTGTTATGTCGCGGATCATCGACATGGCAAGGATAGTCATTTTTCTGTCATGAACTCGCTGCATGTCGCGTGACATAATCGGAACAAAAACATGATAATCAGCTATAAAATGGTACTCGATTTACTTTAGGTATTAGGTGGAGATGCTTATTTTAGGTTTGAGGTATATGTTTTAGTTACATGACTTGAATCAGTTAAAAATGAATTTGTTTAATACTTTATGACTAAGAATAATTTGATTTTAATTAATCTAGCCTTCCCTACTAGTAAATCATCCAAAAATCAGCCAATCCTTCGCCATATCACTTAGCAATTAATTTATTTACACATTAATCCACCCAGCTCTATTTAAATCCCAATCGGAAGTCCAAAAATGTATCGAACAGCGATTAAGTTTCACATATCCATTTAATCCTCTCAGCCTTCCTCCAAATGGCACCTCCGAATATATTTTCAAATATTTTTTTTTTGGAATTTATTCAAAATCCACTTGTTAATACTTCAGAATATTTATATCCGAATCGTAATTTAGTGAATGAGAAAGCAACAGAATCATGGATGGAAAGTCGTAATGTCATACAACAATAATCGGATATTTATGCCGTACTCGCACTATCTCCATTAAATCTTCATTCTCATCGTTTGTCGCCTCAGCAATACACACACTCACACATATCAATTATCCTCATTTTCAACTCATGAACTCATTCCAGTTCTCAGCTTTTTTTTCCAATCCACAAGTCTCACATTACAAATTCACAGTGAGCTGTGAGAATTATGACTATTAAATAGCTTTTCATACTGCTACTATTTTTGTGCTGAACTCAACAGCCATGGCAAGCATGTTCATTAATAAAAACAGAGAAAAGGGGTAAATGAATGAATTTGCTGAGTGAATGTGAACATATAAATATTCAGGGGAATATCGTTGCTCAACTTGTGATGAAGACATGTGATGGGAAGATGATATGAGAACTTTTTTTTTTGGAGAAGTGATGATGAAGATTTATGGATGAATTAAGGAAATTGAGTTGTGCACTATATTTTGGGGTAAATTGTGAAGGACATGAAAGAATTTGATTAAAATTGTCTGAAGTTTTTTGTTGTGCGTCATATTTTGGAAGAGTCAGTGAAGTCTATTCTCGAATTTACCTCTAGCAGCACGCAGTACACAGCATGAAAGTGAACCAACATCAAATGAATATGCAAAATTATGAAAACAAAATCATAATCCATAATGAATACGAAATATCCATTCTCATCTATTATCTTGACACAAAATGACATTCATCTGGTGGTCGATTATCAAAATAGACACAAATAACAGTGTAAGTAGTTGAAAAAAAAGACACGAGTAAAAAATCCTTTTATGATTAATGGACAGTCACTTGATGGATGATCTAAGGGACAACAGTATACACATGAGAACTTGGAACGCAACAAAATGGCCAAATTGGATTGAAATTTTGTTTTTGTGATTTTTTTAAGGCAAGCTACAAAGTCTCAAACGTCATAAAAGGGACGGAAAGGGTTACGATCCATAAAATATGTTTTTTTTTTTTGAGGGTTCGGTGTTATGAATTTAATTATTATTGTGACAAAAATGAAACTTTTTTTTGTGTTCGCTGTCGCGTACGTGTTGTGTCATGGGAGCTGCTCTTTGAGGATGTTTTGAAAGTTTTTATTAGTAAAATTCATTTGCTTCTTATTTTGTGGTTGTTTTGGGTTATGTTTGTGTTGTAAAATGGAAATGCAGTTTGGCTGGTATTTAGAGAGCTTTGTCATAAAGAGTACAACTTATGAGGCATAGCTACTCAAAATTTCAATAAATTACTCAATTATCCAATTAAACTCTTCACAAGAATCTATAAAACCTCAAACAATTTTCCAATTTCATTTACTGGAAAATGGAAGTTTTTACTCTTCTTGACTTTTACCCTTTTTTCTGGTTCCTCTTCTCATTCCCACTCGGTGTTTCCTGTTGAGGGATATAATATTTTAACTAGTAATCAATTTTCCACCCACATACGAAACAATCATCCGTATTGGAATTGTTGCTGAAGAAAAAAAGGCAAATAGCAGGAAAGGTTTTGAATTTAAATTTCAAATTTAACCTTTTACACTTCTTATTTTTTTGTGTGATGTGTATTGCATGCCGGATTATAGATGATATAGTAAGATGCTGAGTTCTGGACCTTCTAAGTAAATAAATTCAAAAAAGTTTTTAACGGCTAAATTTTTAAAGATCCTCTAATAATTTTTCAATTCAATGCCTATCCACACCCCATTTATACCTCAATAACATAAAAGATACACCACCAAAACCACAATGCCTCTTTTCCATAAATCCCAACATGCCATGTGCCTCACATAAAATTCAAACCTCTAAAGCTGCAAGAACACAACAACCCGTGAGAGAATCGAAAGCGAAAGAAAGTCTCAATTACTCATACTTTTTTTTACATAATGCCGAGCAATTTACATTCGCGGAACAAATTAAAATTTCCTGTATTTTTTTTCGTGTGCTCAGCAGAAAAAAAAAATATTTGCTATTTACTGCTCGTACTCATTAACGGAAAAATTCTCTTATGAGCTGAGAAAATTAGGTAGAAGAAGTAGGATGGGAAATGAGTTGTAAGGTTTGTGATTGTACGCATTGTGGGGATTTTGTGTGAAATTTTTCAAATATTTGGGCACAATTGTTAGAAACAATCATCACAAGGGAAGATTTCAATCACAATCCATTATTTCTAACTTACTTTATTTTTTTCCACTCTCATATTTTCTGTTCTACTCGCGACAATCAGTGTGAGGAAATCGCAATTTAGTTAAGACTAAATGATTTGTCGTAGCATTCGAACAAGAGCAAAATAAAGAGTCATAAGAAGCTTTTCTGTCTGCGTGTAGGTGTAAAATGGTCCGTCGATTCTTGTAAGATGTTGAATTTACGGTACTTAAGGGTTGTCAAGTAATGTGTTTGTGTAAAAGTAAAGACTGTTAAGGATGAGATGGAGATAAAATTGAAACTTATATGTTGGCGTGAATGAGAGTGTTTGAGTGGGATTATAGGAGATGGTTGGCAGGGCTATAGTTAGGATCATAAGCCCATGTGTAGTCTCATTGAACCACATATTGGCTTCAAAAACCTTCTCTGAGTCCCCTTAACCCTCCCCCAATCCCACCGAATTCACACCTCTGCCTTCGTTAGCTCCTACGTGCACCCATCCATTATTCCACAGGCATTGAAGATAGAAAAGTGCTTCTAAGCAAATTATTCATATCAGTAGCATGATAAGAATCACAAATGTACTCTCATTTATCATAGCTAGAAGAAATAAGAGGAAATGAGCAAAGAGGGGGACCTGGCAACAATAGATACAACAAAGAGTACATAGTACATATACAGACACTCTTACGTGTGTCGTGTGTGATGAGGACACGAAATGTTTTATTTATGAGCTTGCTCGCTCGCTGACTGCTGATCATGATGATGATGCTAATGCCGAAAAGAAAACGGGGTTGGGGGAGATGTGGACGTGCTATTTGAAAGAGTGAGACTTGTTCTGTGTGAGATGAAAATTAATTTTTTGATGACGCTTATAGCTATGTTGAGGTCTAATAAATTTTATGGTATAATTAGCTTGATATTTGGTCAAAATTCGTACGATTTACACGATTTACAGACATTTTGGACTAAAAACTTAGAGGTAAATTTCCCAATGAAAATACCTCCGATATCTAACAACATCCAACAATGCAATTTTTGTTTACGAAATTTCAGCTATTTAAATCATGTCGCACGCTACCAAATAGATGATAAAATACAAAAAATTATGTACAATTTATCATATTGCACAAAATGTTGCCATTTGCATATTGCGACTAAAAACGGGACTGAAAAAATTTCAAGTAAGAAAGTCCGTTTTAGATTTTTTGTATGTAAGGCGCATTTTTGAGAAGTTTAATATGAAATTTAAAAAAAAAAAAACATAAACTCCTGACTCCAAGGTCAGTTGTGTAGACCAGCGTGCGACCATAGTCAACATTATCAATAATTCATCCATACCCAACCTCAATATCTATTTCGATCCTCCCCTATCGAGTTACAACCTCAAATTTACATCAAAAATTCAACAAACATCCAAACCACAACCCCATACCATGTAAAGTTGTCTCTACAATAACATTTTACAGACAAATGCATTAAAAATGTGCAACAAATGTATTCCTTGTGTCTGTGTCTGCTACAAAGCACTCTTCCATTCTTTTCCGGTAATAAAAAAATTTATTGCACTTACATAAAAAAAATTAAGTTTTTTTTTTATATTTTCATGAATATATTTATGACGAATTGAATGCTAAAATTATTCATGATTCGCATTTAAAAAAAATATATATGACAAAATTCAAAACTGTTATTCAATAATTCATTTTCTATTATACTTTTTTTTTGGGAGAGGTTTGCATGGTGAAATTTGCATTTGGATGATGAAAATGTTTGCATTTGAGTTATTTATGCTTGATATTTTGTGATGTGTTTTTGAATTAATTTGGTATTCATAGATTTATGTATTTTTCTGATGACAAGGTCACATAGCCATATAGGGTATAAAAATTTAGTTCATAGTTCCAAAAATTCTCTGATTTTGTGGTTCAAATCGGTGCTGAACGAATGAAATGGTACTTAGTATACAATTTGATGACAACATGGTCTGCAGTAATGCTGAGCGTTAAATTCCAACTCCAAAAGCTCCAAACAAGAAACTCCCACCACACAATCACAACATTCCCATCCCTCTCCACCTTCGCATGACCCAGAAAAATAAACTTCCAACTATTCAAACGTGACTCATCTATTGTCAACTTAGTACTTACAAAACATTTACTTTCTCAATTTTACAATTGAAAATGTCATTCTCATAATTTTTTATTCAATCATTTCCACTCCTTCCACTTCCTGGTAATTTGTTTCATCGATTTTAATACTTTTTTTAACCTCCCAATACTGTCTTTTGTGTCCCCATCAGCTCCTCCCTTTAGTTCCAATTCCCATATCGATTTTAATTCAAACAGAAGAGTTGACACTGTGTATACTGTTTACAAGATATGTGGAAATTGTGTACTTTATGATAGCCCATGAGTATGGAAATGTATTTGGATGGAAAGTTGTTGGATGAGCGCGGTTGTCTTGAGGAGGTTTGGATTTTTGGGATATTTTCCTGATCGAATTTTTTCTCATAAACTGGTTTTCCAGTCGGATTGCAAATTAATCAGTCAGGAATTCTGAAATTTTCATGAATCTGTATATATACAGTATAAAAACAAAAAAATTCTCATATCCGATGGTACGCGCTATAAAAACAAACAAAAGAGATGGAAAATTTCCATACATATGGTTGTACACGGATGGTGAAGCTATGATAAGAATGACGATGAAATGACAAGTTCTTTTGATGCGTCGACAGACATTTGAATATATTTCTCTACATTTATTATACCAAATTATACAAATTATGGTCTGCAATGAATTGGCCGAGAGAATGATGAATTTTTTTTTTCCAATTCAATGACTGCTTATTATGGAATATCCAAAGATGTAATTTGCAATTTTGCATTGAGTTATAGTTCAGTTGAAAAATTTAACCTTATTCAGTCATTTTGCCAGAATTTTCGATTTCGTTGAATATTTTATGCATTACTAAATGGAATTTTAGGGATCATTTTCTCATTTCCTTATTCATGCTTCAATTTTACCTGACCGAAATGTCATTTGGGGACAGAAAATTTGTTAATTAAATTTCTTTATTCAGTCGAACCTTTTCCGCCTACATTCACATGTTGTAGTACGGAGTAAATAGGAAGAGATGATAAAGAGAAATACCTCAAAAGTCACAATTTGGAAATATGAATAATTTATCAGGGAATCTCCATTTAAGTCGTTTTGGACACTTTGTGCCTGATCTGTGACAATTTTGACTCTTGGTATCGAATTTTAAACAGAATGTCTCGAACTCCTGCACTACTCATCCTCTGTCACAATTTCACCCTCCCTTCACCATCTCATCCCATCTCAATTCCTAGGTAAGACAATTTTCATTATATTAAAAGCACTTTTTGCTGAACTCAGTAAACGAGAAGCTGATAGGAAGAGAAATGGCAAAAAAACCAGGAAGAAGAAACTTCATTAAAACTTTTTTTTTGCAAACACAAACACACATACGTACAGAAATGGATGAAAGATAGACGATAATAGACTTGGGGAATGGGGAAGCAACTTTGACCTTGAACATTATCCTTTAATTGACCCCCAAAAAAAATAAACTAGAATTGAGGATAAAATGTAGGAAGAAATTAAATTAAAACTTTTTATTTTCCTTTTCAAGATGAGATGGGGAAGCGCGTGATGCTTACTGTTGCTGCTAATCAAGACAATGAAATAGAAAATGGATACGTAATCATTCATGGGAAAGTGAACAAAAAGAATCAAAAGTTTTGGAAACTTTTAATTTCCCTAATGGGGATGCTTGATGGATCAATATGAACTTTTTAGATACTTCCACGCTGCAGTAGGTGTGACTGAACTTTTGCTGCATTTTTGTCATTTTATTGATAGTGGATGTCATTCATTTAAATTAAAATACAGCACATGTCTGTCTTAAGTTCAAAAACTCTTAATAAATCCGCGAATATTATCATATATCATTCAAAAATTCTGAATCACAAAAAAGTCAACACAGGCACATTTAATAACCCTCAAAGACATTCCGCCTCGCCTCATTTTTCAACACCTTAAAGAATCCACTTCATCTGAAGAAGCGGAACATATGACATTCTCAGCCACTTCATATCACTTTAATGTTCTTCGATATATCAATGATTGGTTTCGACATCACATTTGAAGTGAGCAGTAATGATGTTATCGGAATTTTTTTCATCTTATTCTTTTCTCGCTCACTTTTTGTTGTGTTTTGGAGATGGGATAAGATAATAGAATGAAGAGACGCCGGAGGCTTTGAAGATTGGATGATTGAGGTTAGAGTTCAGATTTTGAGGCTGTTATTTGGAATTTTTTGGTCAAGAACTCAACTTTTGAAGCTAAAATTTGAATTTTGAGGTTATGAACCATGTTAGGATTAGATATGAGGTATCTTAGAACTCAAAAATATGCGTTACAGACACGTCTATCCATAAAAGTTCACCCTGTATACTGAGCCATCCTCCATGAAAATAAATAAAAAAATGAATTGATTTAGCTCCAAGGCGTACTAAGCATGTCGCGATGACGACATCAAAGCAGAAAATGATAAGAAAAATATTTCTTTTGATCTTTTTTATACGCGATGCTCTCACTCGCGAACGGAATCTCATGATGGGAAATATGTAAGATATTTTATTCAGCTCAAGAAAAGCACATTGATGGAAAAAGATTTGAAATTGAATTAACAAAGAAAAATGTATATTTTTATGAGAAAAGTTTGGAACTCAAAATAAGAATTGTTAAGGAGCTTAGAGTGTGACGACATCTGAGTCTAAAAATAGACAATTTGAAAAAAATGAGAATCAGAATTTAATCTCAAAAATTGAAGTCTAGTCTCAAAATAATATTTTAAAAACATATTCTAACCTCAAAAAAAATGTCAAAAAGTTATTTACCGCAGCCGGTAGGATTCGAACCTACGCTCCCAGAGGGAATTTGATTTCAAGTCAAACGCCTTAACCACTCGGCCACGACTGCTTGATGACATCGCTTGTGTATTTCCTTATCAGTATTTAAATTTCTAATATTCATATTTTATGATTATTTCATGACTCTATTTCATTGTATTGCTGACTTACTTTGTTCTAATATGGACAATATATTGAAGTTTTTAGTGCAAATTTAGATAAAAGATTGATAATAAATATATAAGCAAAAGCAGTCGTGGCCGAGTGGTTAAGGCGTCTGACTTGAAATCAGATTCCCTTTGGGAGCGTAGGTTCGAGTCCTACCGACTGCGGGCTTTTTTTTTTTTGTTCGATGAACCTTTCTTAGTTAGGATCTGAAATTAAAGAAGGTAATACTAATTTTGAGGTTATTTTCTGAAATTTACTTAAGAAGCCACAATCAACACCCCATCTCATCCATCATAGCTGCTACCCCTTGCCCTTTCGTCCATTTTTCAACATCCCAGAAAATCCCATTACTCTAAATTTTCCTTTTACATGACCTTCGTCTCCGCCAACATCATCGCAAAAAGAAAAACTTTTCTGTAACTGTCTTGATTTACCTTTTTTGTGTGCCCATACCCAACAATTTTTTTTTCTATTTCATACCTTTTTTTTCGGTAGCCTTCAACTGACTTCTTTTTATTTTAGCATAGAATTTTCTCGTGTTTGTTATTGTTTGCTTCTTTACATTCCATTTGTTCCATTGCATGGTCAATGGATGAATTTCCTTTGTGTCGTTTTGTGAAATGATACGACTTAGTTGTGTGAAGTTGATATCTTTATTGAATTTAAATACAGCAGGTATTAAAGTATAAATAGAAAATTTAATCGATCGTGATTGATGTTGTTGATGTTTTGAAGATCTAGAGCAACAGACATGATTAATATGGAAATTAAAGTAGAAGAAGTTTTAAGCTAACAAAAAAGTTCAAGAAACTTTACTCATAAAATCAGTCTCAACTCTGGCTTGTAACAGTTTAAGTTCTGGCACTTATTTAATGCTGATTCCACACAAATACATTCCATACTTATTTATATCTCAATTATTCCTAGATTTCCTTTTTTTATGGCCATCATGAAATAAAGAGTAGCATATTAAGCAAGAGAGGAGTGAAGGGAATATAATTGGAAATGAAAATATGATTCAATGTTGCGGTACAGGTTTTACTTCCAAAACCCCAACCATTTTTTATAAAAAACATGAAAAATTTCGGTCATTTTTTTGTATACATTAGACTTGAGATCCATAAATTATGATGTAAAATAAGGTCAGAATGCGATTCCTTTTTTCCCTTACTTATCATCAATTTCAGAAGCTCTTTTCATTTAAAACTAAATGCTGGCATTAAAGCGATAATTATACTGATTAGTTTCTAATGACTTGCAATGAATGCTAGCAATTATCGATTTTTCGTTTTATTGAGCCTTAATGAGGAGTATGAGTTACTATTTAAAAATAATTTAGTGAATGTTTGAGGTTATTTTCCAAACTTCTCTTAATTCTCATCCAAATCACAATCATATTACATAAAATTTTCATTCAATCTTCTTGCTCATCTTTAAACTTTTTACAAGCAAATAAAAACTAAAGCAGCATCTTCAAAAATTCCAATGCATCTTACACAGTATAAATTCTCATACAACAATGAATGAGCAGATCGTTTCACATGATGAACACTTATTTTTTAATCCAAAAGTGCTCTGATATACTCATGTAGTCCTCAAATACTTCCCATCCTCCTCCTCCTTATTGCCTCCAACAACAACTTTATTATCAACATTCCTCGCATCTGTTCGCTTGCATGCCACTAAATTATCAAAATAATCCGGCAATGTGCTATTATTTTCTCCGACGTTCACTTTTCGTGTGCATAATTCAGTAAACGCGCTTTTTTGATTAAAATTTTATCGGATATTTGCCATATTTTCTTGTATCTACGCCTTGCATGTTTCTATGTCTTAAGAGGCATGGTTTGTAAGTTCAAAGTTAAGTTTGAAGTATATGGTTTGTCATGGGAAGTTGTGAGAGACAATTCGACACTACATGACGATTATGACTTCTTCAAACTCAGTGGACCTTCAAATCTAGTTTCCTATCTTCATTATTCTTGATATTCTGTGATAATACACATCCATACACACGATACGATGAATATCATTAGTCTCATCATCTCTACATTCACTCATCTACTATGAAATTGAAGCAGTATAAACTAGAATGGAAGAAGAAGCACATCAAGCAACCTGCAGGGCGTTCCATGTCATTTTTCTATCTTTCGCTTTCAAAGAATTGACATACAGTGAGGAAACATCAATACGGCTACAGTTGAGAATTTTCTGCGAAATTAGTCTAGCTGAATACATTAGAGAGTAAGTGAGCGCCTCAAGCGGTTCGATGTCGATTTTCATACTGATTTTTTTGTGTACTGGGATATATTTTAAAGTTAGAATACGGAATTTTGAGGTTTAAATCTTTAAAAATCAAAAAATACGCTCCGTACTTATACAATTTTTTAATTTTCATTTTGAAACTTTCCATCCATTATCATAAATAAGATCCATCTCAATGCGCGTCTGCTTTTCTTTTCCCCGACGCCATTCATGTTGATGAATTGGTAGTAATCAGTCTCTCGTGTCTATCTCTATGGACATGTTTTTCTCCCTTCCTTCCTCCCCTCATTCAATACAGAAATTGTCGTCAATTTTAATGGCTCAAGCACAATCGCAAATAGTTTGAAAATATATTGAAAAATATAATACAGAATCGTGCTGCTTTCGTTGAAATTAAATGAAAATCTTCAATTTGAGTTACACACATACTAAGTCATACTACTCTTTTGTTGGCTTGTTATGTGAAAGAGATTACGTGACTCGTGTCATCTGCAGATTCAGCTGAACAATTCTTGAGGAGATTCGTGAAAATGTTGAAAACGAGAACGTTCCTTTATAGTGTGATACTTGTATGTGATATGTGAAATATGTGAGGATGAAATTATTTAGGTGGAGATAGTAAATATATAAGTATGTTGGAATTGAATAGGAATTTAATTGACTACCCATAAGTTATCAAGGTTATGGAGATGATGAAAGTGAGTGATGAAGTAGAATAAAATCTCAAAAAGGTCACCAAATTCCATCTTTCACTTTTAATTCGTCGTAATTTTTTATTAACTCCATCACATTTTATGCACATTCACAACGTAATACAACAGCTACTCGAAATGTCTTCATTAAAAAATGAACAACCAAAACCCTTCGAATTTCTTATTCCTTTCCAGCACCTGAACAGTGACTTATTTTGTCTTCGAACACATATACTAAAGTCAGAGCTAAAAATAGCCGAAGGAATACGCATTCGCGTGAAAACGAGAATTGATGTTAATGTGAGCACATAAAAACGAAAAGGCGAATGCTCATTATAGATGAATAATTAATTGAAGACATTGTTTCTGTGTTTATGAAGCTAGTGCCTCGAGTTTGATTTAGAAGAAATCGAGTTGGAACGGATTTGAAGATTTTGTAAAATTAGTATTCATCTTTTGGCAACATAACCTCAAAATTCAGCAACATGACCTCAAAATCAAACATCATAAACTCAAGAATCAGCAAAATTTACTCAAGAATCAGCAACATAACCTCAAAATTCTACAACATAACCTCGAATGTTCCAATTCTACTAAAATACCCATAACTGATTATTCTATGCTTCCTCTCTGCCTACACACATATCCAACGATATCCGAAAAATGCGAAAAGAAAATAAATTGATGTGTTGATGTAGGAACTGAACGGTAAATGGAAAAAGAAGGCTTAATACATACATTTATGTATCTTCACGGATGGATAGTAAGTGGATTTTTATAAGATTGAAGTATTTTTCATCTTTGGACAAGGTTTAGTAGTCACTTTGAGGTTATATTAAGTTTATTGAGATATTAATTATTAAATGGAACTGGATACTTAGGCTTAATCTTAGATATATACTAAAGTACACTTAGAGTATGTCTGGAGATATTCTTTGTGATTTATCTATTAATTAAGCTTGATTACAATATAAATCTAAAGATAATGACCCCACTTCATCCTAGAACAGGTCATCAACCCCACTTCCACTAAAATACTAAAATACAAACATTTCAACTGTTTAGAAAACAAAAAGTGTCCATTTTCACAAGCACATCACGACACTAAAAATAGATGCACGTAAGTAAGAATTGATGTATTGCCCTGTATTGTTCACATTAAGCATAACAATCTTCATTCTAGCTTTCAGATTGTGTTTGTGAGAATCTGTGTAGGCGAAAAGCTGTTAGTTTAGCAAAATAAAAGAATATAAAGAACAAAAGGAAATTGTTGAATTTATCGTGTGAGTAGAAAATAGCTTTCAGGTGTTTTTCGGGTTGAATTCTAGCTTTGGACTATTTTTTGTAGCTGTGTACACTTATTAAGGCACGTGTATCTCATTTTTAGGCATGCAAACCTCTGTTTGAGGCTAAAGACCACTTTAGAGCTATGTATCCCTGACACAAGCTGCAAGCCCCTGCAATAAGCTTCATGTTCCTCTACATCTTCAAACTATATAACAAACCTCTCGAAATGTCAATGCTTATCAGAAGAAAAAAGTCACAAAAGTCCTCTCCAAAAAATATTTCTGCATATTAAAATGTTCCCAATTCAGCTTTTTCATTCTTCTTATTTCCTCCTTACACATCCATTCACATAAAGGTTCCTCATTCAATTTTCAGTGATTTACTTTTGTGGAACATACACAAAAGTCTCCCTGCTTATTTTCGCATTTATATTTATGAGCCTTACATAACAGAAGAAAAAATATTGAATGGATAAAAGGAAAAAAAAGCATAAACATGGATGTTGGATGGAATGGAAAAAGCTTTTGAGAATATTAAAAATAAAAATTTAAAGACATGCATTGGTTGGTGTTTGGTGTCCAATTTTGAGGTTATGATCTAGCTGTCGTGTATCTGAACTTCTAAAAATATTAGACAGAATTTCGTCGGATTTGTGCCAGATTGTTGGCGAATAACTGCCAGATTTCGACGGATACGGGCCAGACTTTCACGGATATAAGCCAGATTTTCAGATTTTCTTTAAGATTATCCTCCTAAATTGAAGGTTATCTGTCTGATTCATTCCCATCTCGAACCATCTTTTATCAAATAAGAAGATCAAAGTAAATAATGTTTTCATTCAGAACTTCCAGTTTTTTTCAAAATTATTTTACTCACAAAGAGTAAACCGCACGCAGAGAAACAAAACTTTATCCTTTTTGTAATGACAGGAGTCTCGAGAAAGTTTCGCGGTTGATTTACTTTACTTTAAAACTTACTCTTTTGCTCATCCTGCTTTTGAAATTAGAAAACTTTGAATGTGGGCAACATTTCATTTAACTAAAGTCCTTTGAGCTATAAATAGTTTTAATTTGCTTGGTTTTGAACTTTTTGGACACTGTTAAGCCACAGAATCTCTATTTTAAAGATCATTTTTGCTTCTTTTGTGAATTTAAAAATAAATTTTATTTGAATTTGTCATCAAACTTCCTGCAGTTTCTTTCTATTCTTATCGGTAGTTACACGATTCCAGCATAGATATCTCTCCCATTTTTATGTAATAGGATAATAAATCTTGAAGAAAATATTCTCATAAATGTCAATTGAAGTGAGATCGAAGAATAATTTGAATAATTTTCTTTCATTTCCATTTCAATTGTTGAGCGAAATGGAGCGTGAAGAAATTTCATTTTTTGTGAAGATAATTTGAATGGATTTGAGAAGTATCAGTCAATGATGAAATGATAGTCATGTGATTGATATGGCTTGAGGGATTCATTCGGATCTACGGAACCAGATATGAATCAGAATTTTGAGGTTATACTATAACCTAAACACTCAAACCCACACAAGATCAACCATTCTAATGCACATAAAATCTATCTAAAAAGCACAAATAACTATCCATACATTATGCATCAAATAGTCGAACCAGCCGTCAAACTTTAGTCAGCAAGTTGTAAAATATAGAAATCTATTGAGGGTCACGGAAGGTGATTTTAGTTATCGTACATAAAAATAATAAAGGAAACATAAAGTGAACTCAGCAGCACAGAAAGGAGAGGAAGCAACGAAAGGCTTCAAGGATCATATCATGTGCTTCCTAATTGGATTTTTTTGGGTCCATTTGCATCCCTTACAATTTGTTATCGTAAAATAAAACCTCCACTAAGGTGGACTAAGAAAGAGGGTGAGGATGAGGATGAGTTATAAAAGATTTATCATTGTGTGAGTGTGGATAGATAATTTGGGTAAGTAAGGAAGGCATGGTGGGTGAGTGCATACAACGCAGTTTCTGAATCAATTGCAGTTTTGAAAAGGCTCAAGTGACTTCACACTAAGGTTTATAGCTTATGTAACTATGCAACAGCTTCAAACTTCCTTTAATCTCATTCCTAAGCTCTCCATATTCCATATTCGCGTTTATTATTTAATCCTGTTCATAAATTTTCCACATTGTCTCTCTCACAACATTAGTAAACTAACATTATTCATTGAGCAACTGCTAAAATAGTTTAAATTTTTTTTGAGAAGCAGTAACAGAAGTGAAACTAAAAACAGTCGTAAAATTTTATTCCATAGTTTGAATTTTATGCGAATGAACGTCCTTGGATGCGAATGAGAGTTTCTAAAAGTTTATGATTCACAATAACAGTGAGAATGAGTAAATTTATGGATTTATTTGTTCTGTGAATTTAGTAAGGAATTTTTGGTATCAGATGTGTGGCTTAAAATGATAAAATTAGACCCAATAAATAATAAATTTGAATGTCAATTAAAATTAATTCAATTTTTAATTACAGACTATCAATCATAATATTAAATTAGTACGCATATTCATATAAATCCACATATACGTATTTAGATGATTATATGAGCGTAATGAGGGGGTATTTAAATTGTCTCAATCCTTTAGGGTGTGTGAGATGCAATGTTTCAAGTAGCGAGTCTAAACTCCTTCCCCTTACTACATCCCTGATTACAAATTCATATCTCATCATTTCGTAATTCATTTCTATTTAGAATTGTGTAATTACGTTCGAATGTAAGAAAATTATAAAATATTCATCCACATTATTGTGATAATTTAAATGCCACAGCTAATTAGCTACCTAAATTACATAATTAATCATTTCGTTTGAAATTTGAAATGAAGACGGTTGTTGCTCCTTTTTTAGATTTTGACGAAAATATTAAAATTGGGATTTCTGGGAATCTTATTAATTATGAGATAATGAGGCGGGGAAGTGTGATGTGGCTGGGATTAGTGAGTGATGTTGAGGTTAGGAGTGTTAAAGTAAATTAAATTATTTTATAGGTGATAATTAAATTTAATATTAATAAATGTTGAATTAAGACGATTGTGAAGCAGTTGCGTAACTTGATCAGTATGGGAACTCCACAACCACTAAGACTGAAGCCATTTAATTCATTAATTAACAAATTAATACATCCTATGTGTAAACACCATTAGAACTCCTTAATATGTATTAAAATTAGCCATATCATGATTTAAATTCCCTTTAAAAAAGCATAAAAAGTGAAAAAACAATAATAAAATCGACACCTTGTAGCTAATCGAGCACCGAACTTATCAGCACAGTCTTATCGCATTACATTTGCAATAGAACAAAAAGTGCCGTAAATTGAAGGCTGATTTGAGACCAAAAAAAAAATAATTAAAAATTTCCGGTTGATTGTGAAAAAATACTCACAAATTTTCCGTGTTTTTCCTTTTTTGTTGGTTTTTCTCGGCTTTTTTCACGTGAAAAATCCAAATTAGAAAATTTTATTTCTATTCGCACGCAATTTTTTTCACTTTTGATAATTTTTTTTTTTGACAATATTTAACAAATTGTGAGCTTTTTATAAGAATTTTCAAGCATTTGCCAATAAACTATTGTGATTAATTGATATTTTTTACTTATTTTGACACAAAAATTTCAAGCACAAGTTCTTAGATTTTCAAGAATTTTAATTAACACTAATTGATATTTTTTTCAAAATTACTAGACACAAACTATTATTGAAACTTGCTAGATGCTAAGATATTTTTACTTTTTGATGATATTTTGTTGATTTTTTGGGGGATTTTTGGGATTTTTATGGATAGAAAAAGTTATTTTCAACTGAATTTTTCTGAAAATTGATTAGAAATTTGTAAGTTTTTTAGTAAAAGAATTTAAAAAATAAATAAAGAATTCACAAAATTTAATTTTTATATCCTTACTAGATAAAAACTTATAATTTTTTAAATAATTCAAATTTTCCTTCTAAATCTCCAACAAATTTCACAAAATTCACTCAATATTTATTCAAAATATTTCCCCAATTTTCCGTCAACTTTTCAAAATAATTTTCCTCTTTTTTTGGCGATTTTTCCACACACACTTGAATTTTCCTTTTGCTATTTTTTTCTTCTTTTCTTTTCGCCTTTTTCACACAATTTTCCACCTTTAACCTTCAATTTTCTTTCACATTTCTGTATTTTCTATCAAACTTTCGGGTCCTTAATGTCCGATAAAAGTCACAAATGAAAATTTATTTGCCTTGCACAGTCCATCAATATATAAAAAAATATTTTCTTCTCGCTACACCGCACGGATTCATAAAAATGTTGATTTTTCCGATTTTGCTCTTTTGCGAATGATAAAAATTCGAGTGAGTGAGAAAGTTTTTCACGTTTTCCACGGTGAGCTTTTCCGGTTGGAAGTTTCCAGCTTTCCAATTTTCCATCATTGGAAAATTCACCAATACAGTTACATTTCTCATCGTTTACTTGTGTTAGTAGAGCTTTTAATTTAAGCTTTTGAAAGCTTTTCATTTGATTGTATTTGTGCTTGAAAAGACATGCCGTCCTTTAGACATGCGTGTGCAGACAACCTTTCCAGATTTGCTATTTTCCTCTCTCATTCGACTTCAATCACCTGTGCCGTGTGGATTTATAGTCTGCGTTATGTTGTTTATTTTTAACTTTTCGTTTTGCTTCTTTGATCCCCAATAGAGTTTCAAAATTAATAAGTGCAGCTTTAAATTGGGGTTCGCACAGTTTTAAATTGAGGGGGACACACCATTCAATTAAGTGGTCTCTAGCTGCTAATGTATGGTATACAGCTTTGATACTGTGGGGCGAGTTTCTTTGAAATTTTGGGGTAAACTTGCTTACCATTGAGCTGGGGTACCTTACTATTGAATAATACACAGTTTTGATATTGAAGAGCATACTATCTTAATACAGAGAGGTATACAACCTCAAATTGAGGGGTACACAACCTAAAATTGAGAGGTAAACAACTTCAAAACAAGGGATATTCAGCTTCAGGCATTCTACTTATCATAATCCTCAACTGATGAGTGCCAACGACCTTGAGAAATATATATATTTTTTTACTTCTTCTTCCTTCATGCTCTACAAAACTGTTTTTGTTGTGGAATTGGCATTGTCGGTATTTTTGATGTTGTTTATGCTGTGTTATTGTTGGTTTGGCTTTCATTGTTATGTCGGCAGTTGATGATGAGAATTACTGTAATAGCTGATACTTTTCTGTTATTATTTTGTGATTATCATGAGATGTGCTGACTTGATAACTTGGAAATCGATTAAAAGAGAAAGAGTTGATTGTGCTTTGGTCTTGCGGTTGATGGATTTAATCTTGATTGAAGAGAAATGAACGTTGGGATCAAAAGAGGCAATGGATGGATATTTAAGATATACCAAAAATATATTTCATCTTCTTTAGAATATTAATTACCTCAACTTGATGTTTTTCTCTCTCAAAAGTTGTTTTTCTTTTACTTTTTTTTATCTCTCAAGACTTAATTTGTTTTATCAAAACATTTTTTTATGAATATTTTTTTCTTTTCGCTGTTTACAATTGCTTATTTTTACATGGAAAATCCTTTAGAAAAATCTCATTCCACTTCTTGGAATTGTTAAAGTCTGAGAGGAAATTTGATTACAAAGATTTTCCATTTAAACTTGCCTTAAGTGCTGTTTTAATCTGTTTTATTTAGCATTTATTTGGCAAAATGTGATGAATTCGTCCTTGAAACTCGAGTCTGAAGGAACTTGAACTTCACAATTATATTGTGGAGGCACCTGAATCTTAAGAATCTATTGTGAGAGCATCTGAACCTCAAGAATCGAGTGTGAAGGCACATGAACCTCAAAATTCTAGTGTTAAGGCACCAAAAGCTGCATCAAAATGGCGTTTAAGCTACAAATTTCAATAAAAATTTTATTCTTGCTCTATTCTGAAAACTTTTCCGTTTCAGCGACAGTACAACAACAACAATAGCAACAAAGGACACAATTTTTTTTTTAATTGAGCATAAAACTTTTCCTTCTCATTACAATTTAAAGGCAAACAAGGCTCAAGTGTCGCTCGCTTTTTTTTTTGTTTCATGCGGAAGAAGAAAGGCAATTTGTTTTACGTAATGAAAGATGATGAAGCCTGGAAGATGAGCTTAAAAAAGAAAAATTTAAAGCACTTTTTTTTTGTCAATCCTTTCAAGTCACAAGAAAATCGTTGTCAGTTCTTACAGTTTATGAAAATTGAGGAACCTTTTTTGTATCGCTTTTTTAAATGATTTTGGGGTTCTTGAGTTTTGTATGGCAATTAATGGGTGGGATTGGTGTACATTGCGGTTTGGGGAAAGCCTAAAAAAATGCTATGAATTTTGAATTTCTTACAACCGTTAAAAAAGCCGGCAATAAAAATTGATTGAAAAATTCATCAAAAAAATATCAAATTTTATGATTATTAAAATCAAAATCATAACTTATTATCCAAATCATCCTTGATATTCTGTAACAAAATCACATTTTGAAGGTCGTTCAGTTTTATGAACGGTATTCTCCGTTAATATTAATGCTTGCTCTTATTTTTGTAATAACGTCTAGAAGGTATTTTTATCATGTCGAGAGTCTTTACGAAGATAATCAATTTTGTGCTAACGCATTGTGGGGAAAAGGCAGGAAAAAAGCACAAAACTCCAGAAATATCCATGAATTTTTAATGTTAAGATAATAGAAAAGGGAGAAAATCCATAAAAATAAATTATTTGTACATTTTGGGGTGATTTTGTTAGAATCGCTGACCATACCATTCGTTCTTTTAGGAATCAGACATTTTAATTTTTAACGACTTTTTATAATTTAAATTTTCCAATTTTAAAGGTCTTCTGTATTCAAATTTGATGGTTTTCTAAATTTCAACTTTCAAATAGCCATCCTTACATCCTTACCATTCCCCAACATCAGCACATCCACATGAAATGGTTAACAATTCATTCTCATTTCCAACAATGACAAAAATTTGTCGTAATTAATTTAAATTAATCAAATCTAATTAAAATTTATCACAGACCTTTTTACAAGAATTGCCGTTCACCTTACTCGGAGCCATTTACCATCTTGGTTAATTACTGGACATGATTTTAATTGCCATGAAGTTGTGGGGTGGAACTGAGCATGAGAAATTTTAGTAGTTATAAATTAAATGTGACAGGCTGAACTGTTATGAGAGAGGAAGTTAGGCATGCCGAGTGGATGTTAAGGTGGATTGGAAGATTGTAAAAATTTTATGGAGATGGCGCTAGTGTCAGTCTAGTTTTGGTCGTAAACTGTTTTTCAGAATGTTCCAAAATTCTAACAACATAAATTCAAAATTTTAACGTTTTTCAAAAATTCAAATGTTTAATTTTTTCCTCGATAATAAAAATCCTCAAATAAAATTTTATGCAAAAAGTCATAATTCTTGACTGTGCAGCTTGCCATTAAAGTCTTCATTTTCACACAACTTTCAGTTACACCTTTAAAGTCAACACAATTCAAAAAGTTCATTTTCCGGATGCATTCAGTAAAATATTTGTAAAAACTTAAATATTTAGCTTCACTGTCGTCAATCCATTTGGCTGGAAATTCACTTTCACATGCTTTTATTGAATTTTTCACAACGTCTTGCCATTTTGTTGTCAATTCCTTAACATCGTTAGTTCCACCTTCGAAAAATAATTTCAAAAATCCATCAACATTTACATTTCCTTCTTCAATTATTTTAGTTTCTTTGAGGATGCAAAGTCTTTGGCATGTAAATTGTGGAAATCGAACATCATTTTTACATCTGTAGGCACACTTGTGAAGGACTTGTGGTGGATTGTCGATAAATCGTGGATAAATGCAGCAATCTAGTGGATGAGTGTTGAGTGACTCGATACTTCTGCAGTCAGAGTTTTGGTCTGAAAACTTAAATGTTGTTTTAATGTCAATAAATTCAAAATAAAGCAAAATATTGCACAAACTTACAACTTGAACGATACCACAAAGAACTGAAATGCAAAAATGTATAAATAATTTCATAATTTATTCTAGAGCTTTAAAATGTTCAGCATAGCACTTTATACACATTAAAATAAAATATTCAAAAACTAGCAGACTCTGTATAGAATAATAAACACCTGTTTTGGCATTCATGTTAACATGATGAACACATAATATTCACCAATTATTAAGTTATGACTCTCTAGCAGCTACAGAATTTAATATCAAATTTATTCAATTTTGATTCACGTTCAAATAATGAATATTTTCAAAAATATTCTGCAAATTTTACTTTTTTCCATCACAATTACGGTAAAATAAATAAATCTGTAAATTATCTTTAAAAAAAATCAAACCTCAAATTCTAGCACAGCAAACGCCTCACCGATGCCCAAAAAAAGAGCCTAGAAGAGTCGAAAAAATGTCGAGAAGCTGCAAATGCTCAAGTTCATCCACTCGACTGCTGCAAATATCCACGATTCTACGACAATACACCGCAAAACCTTAGAGAATGTGACACAAATTGTCGCATGCTTCCATATCCATTATTTTCATGTGTAAGGAATTGCATTATTGAGAGATATGGTGTGTTTACAAAGACTAATAACGGAGCTATTGGTTTGAATCGAATAACAGATGCATTTGTTGATCAGGATGAAATTCCGGGTGAGCTGGACAAAATTTTACACGATTTTTCTCATTTATTCCACTCATTTTTAGGTATCAGACCGCTCTCACCAGTATGGCGTTCTGTAGTCCAAAACTCATCAATGTTTTGCTACTCAGAGTTTCCATTATCACCTTCAAATGATGGCAGACGAAATGTTTCAAGCGAAGAAAGTTGGAACTACTATTATATGAATTATGTCGAATGTATCAGAAAAAGGAACTTTCTAGAATGCATTGTAAATGATATTCCAGGATGTAGAAAGCTACGTGAGGCAATCTTTCATTGTTATCAACCGGACTATGGATTCCTTCATCAATTATTTTTCGAGGATTTTTACTATCGAAATAAGACTGAAGAAGCAAGGCTGAAAAATTTGAAAGCAGAAAATAAGCCTGATTTATATGAAGAATCACATAAAGATGATGTAACCCAATCGTCAGCAACTAGTGACAGTCCAGATACTAACAGTGATGTGGATATAAAAAGTACTCTTAGTGGTGCAGATACAACAAGTTTTAGTAACAAGAGTAGAGGAGCTCAAAGTGGAACCCAAGAACAGTTCCAAGAGTCTGGAACAAATTGGAAAAAAACCACGACAACTCCAAGTCAAGATCCTGGAGTCAATGCAATGAAGTGAATAGCTGTACTAGGTTGAATGTAGCAAGTGTTTTAGATATTTTGGACCTGGCTTAATCTTTTTACACATTCTTTAATCTTTCTGGACCTTTTAAGACATTCCCCAATCCTTGTAGACTTGCTTATTTTCCCTTTCATCCCAACTTAAAGCCTAAATGAATCAAAACTGTCCTCATACTCATAAAAATAAATTTTATTAAAAAATCTTCAATTCTTTTAGTCACTACAATAAATTTCCAGTTAATCAGCTCATCCAGAACGTCCAAAAGCATTAAACCTCTCAAGTTGAGCAGCAATTCGATTCAATGGCTCAACTATTCCATAATAACGATCAGCAGGTATGCAGTTCCTTCTCAATTCTCTCTCCCATTCACGAAAATTGTCAGTCGCATAAGTATTTTGGACACAAATATTGTTGCCAAAGTCAATGTACCTTATATTATTCCAATCGGACAGCAATGCTGGATGGACGAACTTAATGAAATTATCAGAAAAGTCAACAAAAATGATGTCTGGATTTTGATGAAATAAAAGACCCGGAAGTTCCACAAGTCGATTACCACGAACATTAA
The DNA here is from genome assembly GCF_022539635.2 of Chironomus tepperi. Classification (NCBI taxonomy): domain Eukaryota; kingdom Metazoa; phylum Arthropoda; class Insecta; order Diptera; family Chironomidae; genus Chironomus; species Chironomus tepperi. The sequence continues at coordinate 344,243 of NW_027226156.1, forward strand.
GGTACTGCAGCATTGGAAATTTGTACAAGTCACTATTGTCTAATGCCAATAATCCACTGTATGTGATCTGTAGCTTCTTTAAATTCGGCATTAAATCTCCAATTCCATTTGGCACATACTTGCATATTTGTGATGATATTCTTAATCCACTGACATCATAGTCTGAATGATTAGCAACATGGCTTCCATCGAATGCATTAAAACCAGCACCAAGTCCACGGACTGTCGTGTTTGTTGACACACAATCGTATGTTGATGTCTGCGTGTCGTAATGAAAGACACAATTGAGAATTTGATGTGATGGAACTGGATATTGGAACTCGTATAGCTGTGGCTGTGATAATGTTGGCGATGTGATGGATATGATGAGGAATAAGATGGATATGACTGGTCTTTGGTCCATATTTGATAGGTTTTTGATAATTCTCATTGACTATTCACTCTAAACTGATCAGTTCCTCAACATCCAACACAATTTATATAAGATTTTTATTCTATTTGCTAAAGATTAATCTTCTAGCTATAGATGTCATTTGAATATGAATGAATTGCAATCAGCATGTGTAAATTGACAATTTACTTATGTCCATTGTGATTAGCCAGACACATTTTAACGCCTAATTGTTGTGGATGTAACGTAGAATTGGAAAATAATTAAAAAAATGTTTGATAAACAGATGGATGCTGAAGGTCAGATACACAAGACTTTATATGATCACACCCAGCAATTGGTGATCTATTAAGTGTCCGAAGCATGAAATTCTGAGAAAATCTGTTCCTAGATGGTTGGCAAATCAAGTTCCGTGCATTTATGCATTATCTCATCTGATTACATCAATTTTAAACTTGATATTGTATTTGATAATGGTAATGCAGACATTGCAGCATGCGTATGAGTTCATTAACTGCGTATGTAAGTTTGTTTAATGATTTAAATTAGTACTTGAGGCATATAAATGATGGAAAGTGAAATTTTACTATTACAGGCCACTGATCTGGTTTGAGATGCAAAAAATTATGTAAAAGTTGACTTTATTTTGTAACTGACTGTTGAAGTGATAAGATGGATATCTGAAAAAAATATTAAGATTTGAAAAAATATTAAATTTTAAATTATTGAAACAAAACTGCAAAAATTTAAAAATAAAATCAGGAACTGTTGAATTGGACTAACAATGAGGTAAAAATAGAACAAAAGTTTTCATTTCAATCTTCATACTTACAAGTTACTTGCATGCAAGTTTCACTCTCAAGTTCTCCCAAATCCCCCTCAAACCCACCTATTTTCCAACCTTCCTATCAAAATTCCACAAAATTTTTCAAAAAAGAATCAAAAAAGGAAATTAGGGGCCACCCGGGTTTGAACCGGGGACCTCTCGATCTGCAGTCGAATGCTCTACCACTGAGCTATAGCCCCGAATACTTATATAATCTCACAATTATCATCTTCTCCATTTTATGTCCGACGTGTGATACATTAAAAATATTTAGAATTTTAAGTTCTTTTTTGTGATTTTGTGGAACGGAGTGGGAACATCTTTCTGTTATTTTTGGGAGATGTGCTGGATTTTTGTTAAATAAATTTCATCTAATTTTTCAGATATCTAATAATAACAGCCGTACTGCTCATCATATCATCATCATCATCATTGTCATCAGAATATCCATACCCATTCCCACTACTCAGATCTTCAACCACAGAAACACCATGCAATACTCAACTAATCCTCAAATGTAAAGTTCATTACCTCAACAAATGTGATCGTCACTGCAACGTCTGTGAATCGGATGGCCTCAATGTGACATCATGGGGCACAAAAATGACAGATGTGACTGGATTTAGTGTCCGAAATGTAGCACATCACAATAATGTAGTCAGACTGTCTATAAATAATCAAATTTGTTACTTTATTCCACTCGAAACTTACAAGTTCTTTCCAAATCTTGCAACATTGCGGATTTGGTCATCGGAACTGAAAAAATTGGATCAAAATGACATAAAAGGATTTGAGGAATTAAAAGAACTGATTTTGCCACTTAATGACATTGAAAGTCTTGATTCAAATTTATTTGAGTTTAATAAGAAAATTACAAAAATTGATGTGAGCAGGAACAAGCTCAAGAGTGTTGGATTGGCTTTATTCACGTCAGAAAGGACCATCACGAATATTAATTTAAGCCACAATGAATGTATCGATGAGATTTTCAAGACTAAAATTGAAACATTTATTGCAAAAGTTCGAAAATTTTGCCCGCCGACAATTGAGATGATTATGAATGACGTCATCTTCTTGATTGATCAAAATGAGGAACTGAATCTTAAAATTGACGCAAAGGATGCAATAATTAACGCAAACTGCGATTATAGTAAATTTGAGGAAGTTGGAAATAAGTTTGAAGAAAAGAGTGATGGGAAGAAGGAACTTGAACATTATTATCAGCTGCAAAGTAGTGAAAATGGTCATCGCTATGAAGAAATTGACATTGTATGAAAATATTGCATGAAAGCTTATTGTACAAGATTATTGTTATTGAGCTTTATTTAAATTTAGTAAATACGTTTGTGATTTCTGCTGCACATAGGTTTATGGTCATTAAAACCTTTAAAATTAAGTAAATAATCAGATAGTCTTTGTCAAAATGAATATTTTTAACACCTACGCTTTATCACATTCTACAGATAAAGCCGAAAGTTACTTACTTGGTAAGCATGATGTCAAACTAAATGTATTATTCTCTAAATAAATTCATATTGAGTGTCATTTCATTCGCAAATAATCATCATTTTATGATTTTACTACAATTAAGAACAACTTAAATCTCGATTAAAATTCAACAATGCACATTTATGACTGACTGATGATATCACATGTGAGAATTCAGCATTCAAGTATTTAAATTTTTCTATTGTTACAACTTCTACATTACTGATTCCGACGAGTCTTTGATAGAAAATGTGAGTTGCATTCAAGGTTCTTTTTACAATTTTTATGGTGAAAAGAGTCGTGATTTTTAATAAAATAAATAAAAAGTTTAGCAATGGACATACTTCGTGCCTTTGCTAGACTATGTGAATCTAAATTAAGCTGTTGAATGATTAGCAATATTTAAAGAGCTTGAGAGTTTTTAGATCAATAAATCATATCTACTTTACACTCTAAAAGCATATTTAGCTAAACCGAACCTAAATCTACATAGTTTGACCATTGCAGACCCAATATCACCCAAACAGATCAAATGTATTCAAATCATATTGTTTATCATCCATTCAACCAGTCTGGACTATCATCAAGTTTCTTTAACCTTTTATTAAATGTCACTTGAAATGTCATGAACTTATCAAAACAATTTTGACAATCAATTAGTACCGGCATGTCATCGACTCAAACAAGCTAGTTAACTTGATAAACAATAATCTCCAAAAACAACAAAACATTCAAATCAGGTTTTTAGCTTCTTTAATCCACAAACATCTGTAAATTAAGTTTCTTCACTACACTAACACAATCAAACCTCGATCGTCTTTCTGTTATTATGAAAAAAAAATAACTTGATAACAATTTACGTTGAGACATTTTTCTCTCAATTTGTCATGTTTTCCATTCATTTAACATTTGTGACCCCGTGCAACTATGTTCATGCATGTTAAATCATCGTGTAATTGTATCTGTTTATTGTAAAGGTTTTCATTTATTCAATTAAGTTTTACTCACAAATATTTATTGTTATTACTTTACATTTTGTTTGTTGAGTGAATGAGGAATGTTAGATGATGAGTAAATGGGTGTGTTTAGAGTTATGTCGGAATGTCCAGATAGGTTGTGATTTGGAGTTAGGTTGATTGGAATTCAAATTGGGCTTGTTTAGGTCATGTTATGTCTGTTAGCGTCAAATTAAATCTTTTAGCGTCAAATTGAGTCAGTTAAGATCTAATTGAGTCCGCTTAGATGAATTTGGGTCTCTTAGGGTCAAATTGGGTCTGCTGGTGTCAAGTTGGCTCTGTTAAGATGAAACTGCATCTGTTAGAACATAGGTATTCATCTGGGTATCAAAATCATTCTCATCAGGTACAAATCAATTACAAATATTACATGATAAGCGCTCAAGTTTCCAAAAACTCGGCAAACTTTTCCATACTCACAGTCATATTAGTATGAGTGTTTTAAGTTTTAGTTGTGATGATGATGAGAGAAAAACAAAAAATATCATATTTAGTTCTCATTTGATTGCCAAAGTTATTAAACGTGATTGGAATTTTTGTTTTGAATTTTTTGTTATTAAGGAATAGAAAAGAAAAAAATCTTGGGTGTGGAATTAAAAAAAAAAAAAAGATTTTTCGATGAAAGTCAACAGAAATTTGTTGATAGTTGCAGCTATCAAGGTCAAAAATATGCGTCTGCACAAATGGATGTGGAGTGTGATGGGAGTCGCGTATGAAACACATGTAAAATTCAAAGATTTAGCATTGAAAACAGATGAGAATGGCCGGACGATGCTACAATTGGCTGTAATGTATAATAAACTTGAAATTATTCAGTGGATATGGAAGAAACTTGACAAGGAAGTTTTTAATGCAACGGAACTAAAAAATTTCTTTACAAAAATTGATTTGAGCGGCAAAAATATTTTACATCTGGCGGCTGAACACTGCAAAGATCCAAAAATTCACGATTGGCTTTGGCAAATAGCAAGTCAGAAATTTGGAAAGGAGACACTAAAGGAACTAACTGATCGTGTTGATAAGGATGAACGAAATTTCTTTCATCTTGCGGCTATTTTCAATTCCAATGCAGTATTTACAGGGAATTATAATTTAGCAAAGCAGCATCTTGGTGCTGTTGAGATGAGAAAACTATTAAGGAAGAAGGAACTTGTGTATGATGAGAATGTCTTTGATGTTGCTAAGCAACATGCAAAGGATCCAAATATTCATCAGTGGTTGAAGACGAAAAGACATAAATACTTTTAATGGATGTTATTTTATGTTTTTTTTTTGTGCTGTTGATGGTGAAATATGAACGATTGTGAAGGTACTCTTGGTTAACCAGGCCCTTACTCCTCAGGTATGTCACTCATTCTACCATAGGTTATATCAAACAACCGGCTTTAATGATCATCAACAGCATAGATTTTAAATTATCAATTATTGTTAAACTCTTGTGTCATAAAGGAATTTTATATTAATCTTAAGGTGCTAATAAGCAATGCTATGTAATATTTATAATCAAATAAAACGATCTAAAATTAACTGAATTTTAAAATTTAAATCTGAGCTTTAATGCTTTTTCAGCTTGATGTGTGAACTTTTGTATAGCTTATGTGATGAGGAGCTTTCTGCCTTATACTCTGTTGAGTTATAGTCATAGAGAATTAAGTTTGTTATAAATTTCTCATCCACTTAACATGTTCGATATATTTACTAAATATAGATAAAAAATTGTCACATGAATATGATAATTGACTATAGAAATAAATTGTCAAGGTAAGTAGACGAGATGACTGATACAATGTCTTGTGACAGTCGGAATTATAGTGCAAATGATCATAGATTCTAACGAGAATCAACTATGAAATGAGGAAGTGGGACGTGAAAGTAATCTGAGAATATGTTACACCAGGGCGGGTCAGGATTTTTGTTGTTACATTTACAATTTACAAGTTGATTTTTGGAGTGATTCGGTGTATATATTAAATGAACTCGTCTGTGTGACCTAGTATGGTCAGTAAATATGATTTTTTGGGATATCTTGAGAATTTTGCTTCTTAGTCATATGATCCAGCTAGTGAACAGCTTTTCTTACATAACAAGGAATATTAAATCACAAATCTTACTATTCTTTCATGGAATTTTCCACAATATTTTATTTTACACTTAAAAATAATTAATAAACATTGGAATATTTTTAACTAAATAATTTACACCAAAATCCACATTCTTCAGTTTTTGTTCCATTCTTTGATGCTTCTACAGTACCATTGGTGATTTTAATGGTAACTAATGAGGACTGTGTAGTTGTAGACTTTCCACTACCTGTAGATGTTGATGCGGAAGATGAAGCTGAAGCTGTTGTTGATTCAGCTACTTTTGATGTTGGTTCAGGTGTTGGTTCTGCTTTTGGTTCTGATGTTGGTTCAGCTTTTGGTTCTGACGATGGTTCTGCTTTTGGTTCTGATGTTGGCTCGGCTTTTGGTTCAATTGATGATGATGAGGGGCTTGATGTTGGAATTGATGGTGTGGTGTTAGCTGATGCTAGTGCTATATTGATGAAATTATAAGACAAATTTAATTTTTTTGGATAACTTCTTTCAATTTTTTCAAACTTTTAATTTTTTCTTTTCAACTTTTCACAATTCGTAAAATTTCCAAATTATCTAAAAATCACAAAAACTTACAGCAACAGCACAACAAAGCCAAAAATCCGACTACACAAATTGAGATTGTTCTTGTCATCTTGATAATTTTTTATCGACTGATTCTCCTTTACTGAATATCGAATTTATTTATAAAATGTAAACGACAGACACAAAAGGAGACGAAATACGTTACGAAGGTGATAAAACTGTATTTCGCGGCATCAAAGCACAGTTCATATGCTGCTCATGTGCTCGTCTAGAGCGGGATTTTCTGTTTTGTGTGAATTTTCATTAACATTTGTTATTGGTATATTGATTTTTTAACAGGTAAATAGCTAATGAGAGTTATGAGGTGTTGTTTGCTTTTGAGGAAATTAAATTATAACTTTTAGTGATGTTGATGATGATCAAGTGTGAAGATTCTTAACTGAAAATTAGAGTTGGGTGAATCATGAGTAAGTTGAACATATGAATCAATATTTCATTTAATCAGAATCAAATTACGCTAGAATACTTTCAAATTTAATCAAATTAAGTCCAGTCTCCTCTGTAATTGCATGAATCATGGGAATTTAAAGATATATAATACATTAAACAATAATATTTGTTTTTTCAATTATCAGTTGTGAAATATTGAGTCATTACGAGATTCTTCTTTTGCGCAATAGTTGCCAATACTGTAGCTTTATGCAACATTTTGGTACCACGACACAATTAGATCCTCACATAGAATTGTGTGGTTCATTGTTTTGCATCCAACCAGAGGTGTATCAGGGGAGGTGAGTCACATCTTGTTTTGGACAAAATTTACTAAAAAAAATGAATATTGACACTGACACTTTAAACTAATTCATATTATTTGCAATAATTTATACTCAAAAGCATCAATTTAAAATGCCCAATACAATTTTTTATCAAAATTTTACTTTATAAATTGAATTGATTAGTTCCAAACTAACTTAGTCTATGTAAACATTTCAACTTAGTATTTTAAATTAAACCAATCAAAAGTATGGAACTGTAAAAAAGGAAAAAAGTTTCGATTCTTAATTGAACGAATCCAGTGTCAAGCAAAACGTACTCTTCATGCTGCATATTCCTACTTGCATATGCAAATCAGAACAAGTCATTAAGAACAATTATAAAGTAATAAAAAATTCATGTTTTATTGTCACGCAACTTACATGAACATCTGTCTGGAATGAAAGTGACTTTTGTGTCTACTATCAAAGCGTGCTCATTTGACTGAAAGCTCAGCCACAACAATCAGTTGTCATAGAGTTTTTTGTGTTGAAAAAAGTGCAATAAATTCAGTTTTAAGTGAAAAATTGTGAAAAAATTCTAAAAATTCTAAAAAAAAGTTTCTAAAAATCCACAAAATATGAAAATTTCATCAACTATACGTCAATTTTCAATGTTGATGACTTGCTTCATTGTAAATTTCGATGAATCCATAGGACAGTCCAATGTTTGCTTCTGCACTACATCTGGATACTGCACATCAAACCCAACGGTTTCTCCAAACGATGGATCAAATCAAATTGACATTCGGATTGTAAATGTAAGCATTTTTTGTTGATTTATGTGTTAATTATTGTTTTTGTAAAATGTGAAATAGTTTGATTGAACGATTCAGTAAATTATGGATCTAAGATCTGTAATCATAATGCTTATGACCTTCATTAAGTTGTGAAATGTGTCACACAATTGATTTTATTTAATTTATTAACAGTCATGGAGTTCAACATTACCACCAACATCTAGTCCTTCATTCATAGTACCTGTATCTTCTGGAATCAGTCCATGTAAGTAGAATGAATGGATATAAGCCTGATTGTGTCCTTCATGTTTCTATTCATTTCCTAGCAATATCACAATACAGTTCGTGTCAAGCTGGCTTATCTGTTTGCTGTCTACCTTCATATCAATGTGGAATCAGATATCCACCTGTTGCCAATGCGCCATCACCAGCACAAGGGACCAATCAGGCTGCATTTGGTGCTTATCCATGGCAAGGTATGTGAAGTCTAAAAGATCTTTGAACAAATGTTTAATTCAGAGATTGAAATATTGCAGCTGTAATTTTGTTGGCGGCTGACAGCAGCTTCGTTGGATCTGGAGTTCTAATTGACAATTTTCACATCCTTACTGTAGCTCATAAAGTCAGTAATTACGCGTAAGTGCATCTTTATTTCCGCCAAAGCTTAAATTTCAAGAATTTTTTTATTTAAGCAACAATCCACAAATCCTGAAAGTCCGTCTTGGTGAATGGGATGCATCGTCGGTCATTGAACCAATTCAAGCTCAAGAATATCAAGTTCAACGAGTTTTTATCAATCCAGCATATAATTCAGCTAACTTGAGAAATAGTATTGCAATATTGCGACTTACAAATGCAGTTACACTTGGACAGACACCGACAATTACTTATGCTTGTTTACCGTCTGCACAGATTAGCGGACAGAGATGCTATGTGGCCGGGTAAGATGAATTTTTGAGGAAAATTTGGGGAAAACGTGAGGATTTCATTTTGATTGCACTTCTAGATGGGGAGTATCGAGCTTCAACACAGGAAGTTATCAGACAATTCAACGTGAAGTTGATCTTCCGTTGGTGGACCAGACTACATGTCAAAACCAATTGAGAGCTACACGACTCGGCTCGAGTTTTCAACTCGACTTTAATTCCTTCATTTGTGCTGGTGGGGAAGCTGGAAAAGGTTTGATTTTTGAGTGTGATTCTATAGTGGTTATTAAAAATTCAATTCATGAATTGTAGATGCATGCACTGGTGACGGAGGAAGTCCATTAGTCTGCAAAATCAATAACAACTGGTATGTCGCAGGACTAGTTGCATGGGTAAGTTATCTTGATTTATTTGTGACTGTTTCGAGTAATTTATTAAAATTATTTTAGGGTATTGGATGTGCCACACAGAATGTTCCTGGTGTGTACATTAACGTCGTTAATTACATCAACTGGATACAGCAGACAACTCGAACGCCTTAAATTTTTTGTTAATTTAGGCTTGCATCAAAATAAATATGTTTTAACCAAAGATCCATGCCAAAATATGTCCATTAACTTTGTTTCTTTCACGTCTACATTGTATGAATTTCAAATATTGAATAACATGCAAATATCAATTAAATGACTTCAATATTACGCAATTATAAGCTCGTTAAGTCTGTTTGGTTTTATGGCCTATGATGTTAATTTAATGCGGCATCTGGAGCTTGTTTTAAGTTTGAATGAAGATTTTTTTGCTCTGATATTTTATAATGCTCATAACTTTTTATGTCTTATTCCATGTTCTCTCATTCGAATGCATTCATGCTGCTTGTGAATTGGTTCATGTGTTGCGGTAATTTTGAGAGAATTTCTTGATTTTTTGCGAATTGAACTTGTTTCAAGAATTGCCTTAAATCATTCTAAATTGATCGGATCCTAAAATTCTGAACAAAATATCCACAAGGAACCTAGCCAGAAGCATCACTAGACAAGAAACAGCATCACAAGAAATAACTTCTATAATTTTTTATCTTCTTTCACTTTTCTTTCGAAATCGAAAGTTGTCACATTTGTCAGTTACATTTCTGTCATTTTCAAATAAGAAATTATCCATACTTGTTGCTTTATTGCTGACTATCTTTTTTTTTTTGCATTTCCGTCTCTGTCTTGCCAATTTGTTTTTGTGTCTTTTTTGCGATATTGCTTTTGTTTTTATCTTCATTTTCATGTTTTTTTTGCATCGCACCGGCATGGTTTTCTAAGAGAAAGAGAAAGATGTGTGAATGTTGGTTTGCTTAATTGTAGTCTAAGGTAGTCGAGAAAGAGATTTCAACGAGATCTGTTGTGCCTTATATTGCTGAAAAAATCAAAGTTTTGAATTTTTTAAGCTGTTTTTAAAATGACTGAGTGAGTAAGAAACTAGATTTATTCTAAATGTATTCAAAATTCTGACTATTCCACAGACTATCCACAACTTTACTTCTCAAAATAATCATCTTCAGTAACTTTATCATATCATCACACACAATAACCCTAAATTGCCTGTTTATAGACCTAGAATTCTGTTCATCATCAACATGTCTCCAACAATGCAAAGCAGTGAACTTAATAATCACAAAACCAAATCAAACAGTCACAAAAATATTCACAAATATCCCAAAAGTTGAGGAAATCAAAGTTCTAAAGATGCATGACCAAATTGTTCATCATTTACCGACGAGTTTGAATGAGTTCTTTCAAGACTTGAATGTTTTGCAAATTTGGTCGTGTGGCTTAAGATCACTGTCTCAAAATGATTTAAAAGTGTTTGAAAATTTGCATGAATTGAGTGTTTCTGGAAATGAAATTGAAATTCTTCCATCAAATCTGTTTTCTGCAAATTTAAAACTCACAAAAATCGACTTCAGCAGAAATAATTTAAAACATATTGGATTCAACCTGTTGATTCCACTTGACAACCTAATATTTGCTGATTTTTACCAAAATTTCTGTATCAGCGATGGAAGTCGAAGCCGTAAAGTTGATTTAATCAAAAATTTAAGGGTGAGTTGTAAACCAACACAAGAAATGCTGATCGATGACCTGACTACCCTCAATGAAGAAGTCAAAATGATGAAAAATGAACTCAAAGCATGCGAAAAAGTACACAGAAGTCGACGATGCGGTGATGATGATAGAGGCAGAATTGTTGGATTGGATTCACTTTTTCCATCGATTTTTGTTAGTGAGGAGAATAGGATTGATAGAAGCTTATAATTATAGCTGTGGTTACTTGTTAGATCATTATAAATAGTAATAAATCCGTTATTTTACTCATGGCTATTGCGTAATTTAGATAAACATGTCCAATAAAGTATTGATAAATTCAATTTGATACATTGTTCTTTTTTCAGATCAAATCCATGAATTTTTAATGATCTGATTGTAGAGATGTCTTACTATCTGCGCTTCTGAATCTCTATACAGTCATTAATTTTCAAATAAAATCTGTAATGTTGTTCGTAAACGACATCAGTTGGATTTTAATTGTTCATCCTAAAAAGTCCAAGCAATGAGATCAATTTTTCCATTTTTAGTCATTATTGGATCACTTTTAAGAGTGACTGCATTTAGTCCTGTAAGAAATTTAATTTTGATCAGTTTTATATATCAGTACTTCATCTTTTGATTAACATTTAGGCAGTTGTAACGTCATACTATGAAATCAACTTAGACAGATTCGAGCAAATCAGCGCCAATGAAAAATTCGAAGACTGGTCAACCGTAAAGATCAAAAAAGTTAACAAAACGCGTTCTTTAAATGGTGCAATTATATATATGCGAGATTTTGACGATTCAATACTTGTAAAAATGGAAATGTCACTCAAACGAGGTGGAGATTATCAAATTCTACCATACAGAATACCAGAAAAGCCATTTTGTAAATTCTTTCAGGAAGATGAATACTTTTACGATGATTTGGTCAAAAATTCTGATTTTCCAGCTGATGTCGAAAATAATTGTCCCTTTAAAGCTGTAAGTATTATTTAGAGGCATGAAATAGTCACATAAGACTTGCTAAAAGTCTCGATTTTAGGGATTATTGGTGATTTTTATATCTTTTATAGGGCAAATACGCTTTACGGGGAGTGACTTTTCCGCTTGATAAATTTCCCAGGTCTTTAATGATCTCTGGCGATTATTCTGTTGATTTGATTCATTTATATGAAGGAGAAGAAATTCTTCGTGTGCGAGTTTTTGGAAGCATTGTTGCAGGATGAAGATTGTGATTCTAAAATAGTTTTATTCTTCAATAAAGATTGATTTAAATTATGAGAAATCATTTTTATTTCATCGAATGTCTCTTTTTTCATCATTATGTCTCTTATACAGTCGTGCTAGTGGTGGAACAAAAAGATTCACATTAATCTCATTTACTGAACCTTTAACATAGATTTTGTGCATATTTTGCAACTTTGTCCAATATAAAATGTAACTAGTAACATATCCAACAATAAGAGTCAACAAAAAACCTAAAACTACAGCATACATGTATGAAAGTCTGTATAAATAAAAGTATGTCGGTTCCTCATCATCACTGGTTCCTATTGGAACAGTTGAGTTGTATTGAAATCCTTCAAATGCTGAACAATCTTCTATTGAAAAATCCAAAACTGGAGCTGGTGGTCGTGGCTTTCCGAATTGAGACCACATAGCTACTGCCATTCCGATGATATGTCCAGTAATGACTCCCCATTGATTAGCCACTTTTGTAAACATTCCGAGTGTGAAGACACCCAAAAGTGGACCACCAACAACACCAAAGATTGTTAAACTAGCTTGCAGCACTCCGCCTAGGTTTTGTGTTAAAAATGCGACTAAGATACAGATGACTCCGTAGCAAGTCGCTAACACTTTAGAGATCAATGCTGAGTCACGAACCGATGGTTCATATGGCTTCTTTTTAATAAACAAGTAAATATTTTTGAAATAATCCTCAAGAGTGATTGCTGATAATGAGTTTAAAGCTGTTGACACAGTCGATAGACAAGCTGAGAAGATTCCAGCCACAAAAAGTCCAGCAATACCTGGATAATCCTTTAATGCGTCCATAATATATCTTGGCATGTTTTGATCTCTTGAATTGATTCTTCCTGCTAATAATGGATCACATGTGCTATAATACCAATAAATAACGAGTCCTGAGAATGAGGTAGTCAAACTTAGCGATGATAGAATTGGCCACTGCCACCAAAGACTAAGTTGAGCATTTTTTAAGGTCTTGACTGAGACTAGACGCTGAATTTGAGCTTGACTGACACCATATAGTGAGAGGTATGTGCCCATACCTCCAATGACTAAAGTGAACCATGTATGCCGAACTGTGGGGTCAGGATCGAAGCTGAAATTAGGAAAATGTATAAATAGTGGGGTTTAAGGATGGTTTGAGAGATACTTAGATACTCACTTCCACAATTGAAGTCTTCCACCTTCATTAGCAACTCTGAAAATCTCTGACATACTTCCAGCATAAGCTATTCCACTAATTCCAACAATTAGCACAGCAGCAAACATCAAAATTGATTGAAACACATCAGTCAACAGAACAGCTTTGAGTCCACCAATGATGGAATAAAAGGAACAAACTCCACCGATCAATATGATTGCATAATTCATCTTAATTCCAGTAACAGTTTCCATCGCCAATGCTGGAGCAAAGAGTGCAATTCCCATGTATAAAACCATCTGAATTGTGTATGAAAGTGAAGCTACCAGTCTAGTCAGTAAACCAAATCTCTTCTCTAGATACTAAAAAAAGGCAATAAAAGTTTCAGACTTTACAACAATAAGCAATTAAAATTAAATTAATCAAACCTCATAAGCACTAGTTACTCCCATGTTATAAAATACAGGCAGAAACAGATAAGCACAGATTGGAGTTGCAAGGCCATATGAGATATTAATGACAACAAATTGAGTACCAAATTGATAATTTTCATTTGAAACTCCGAGTAGTGTAACGGCTGACATAAAGGATGCCATTAAGGAGAATGACACGGGCCTGAAAGTAAAATGAGGATTTTTGGTGGATATTTTGTATTTTCTTGTGAATCTCAACTCTGTTCAGTTGTGTACAAATACACTTAAAAGCGTTCCAGCTGATATAAAGCTATCACAGCTGATCCCTACCTCAACTAAAAATACGTTAAACATTATAAAGTCGTCACAGAAACACGTGCTTATGTTCAAAGCATGTTGAGTCATGTCATTCTCTTTTCTTATCGCAAAAGATAAGAGGAAGTACATTGTAAGGTAATCAGAATTATAAGTACTCTGTGGCTATAACAACAAAATTGCTCATTCAATATTTATTTTACAGTGTGAATTATTGTCATCTGTTGTAAATTTCACAAGCACAAGTAGAACGTAATTTGAATGACGTTTCATCAACTTACCATATTGGCATTGATCTATTAGCTAGCAAGTATTCCTGATTGGTCTTTTGTCTCCCGCCAGAAAATCTTGCATACCTGAAATTTCACAAATTATGATCAATTTTCACAGTATAGATCATTACACTACTATACACACACTCCAATTGCAGCAGATATGATCAGTGTTATACCAAACACAACATAATCCCAGACACCAAATGCCATTAACTAAATTTTAATTCAAATATTCAATTATCGAAAAAATTAAGCCACAACAATTCACATTTAATTCACGGATGCGACTGAAGTATCTCAAGTATCTCACTATATTACAGCCGTTATTAATGCCAACAATATAGATAAGGGAAATATTGTCTGATAAGAGATTAAAAACGAACTTTTGGTACTCTATAGAATGATTCAATTTTGTGGTTGTAGACATACTCGAGTGGTTGAGGATGATTATAGATAAAATTTTTAAAAGGTGCGTAAGTGTTGTACTGAGAAAGTAAATGATATCGAGCAGAACTCGAAGTCGATTCGAATTTCGTATGGTCGACTTCATTCTCCGATACTCGATATGACTTGTCATTGGTTTTCCATCAACTCAGTTGGACGCAACTCATTTTGTGGAAAACAATAACTGCACATTGATAAAAGTTTTTCGAACTTAAGTTCAAGAATTTGTCATAATGAACTAGTTCAGCAACTTTCTATGTTAATTACTTGATTACTTATTCTGCATATGACTTATTGCAATTTCTCGAAAGCTTGAACATTTTGGGTTTAAATTGAATTTTGTGGTCGATAAGTGTAGTCGTGTTTAAAGTTCTTCGTGAATATTTATAATAAAATTTTGGAAAATTTCGCAATGTTTTGTTCAAATTTTAAATTGTTGTTCTTATTTTGTAAGTCATATTTAGCATCAGATCAGGCACTACACTATAGTAGCATGCTTGATCTCTAACGATAAAACTGAAGTACTAGCTAATTTCATTTTCCTCAGCACTATTCCTTATAATTCATAAATCAGAATCAGTTCCTGTACCACAAGATAACATGGTTCATTATTATAATCCCTACTATCCGTATTATCAATGGTCATATCAATACTATCAGAATGACAGAAGATTTCCACAAAATATTGTGTTTTATCCAATTCCATTGAATATTGACAATAATAACAATAATAACAATATAGTCACTGATGATGATAGTAACAAAATCTTTGGGAACATATTTGAATCTTTTTTTAAACAAACAACTACTTCGCCTCCAACAACAACAACTACTACTCCAACAACAATAACTACTACTCCAACAACAATAACTACCACTCTAACGACAACTACAACTACCACTCCAACGACAACAACAACTGCTCCAACAACAACAAGGGCTCCAACAACAATGAGCTTTGCAGAGAGTATTATTCAGCAAGATTGCGTCGATAAATGTATTGAAAGACCACCATCTCAATACAATCCTGTCTGTGGCTCAAATGGTGAGACTTACTACAATGATGGCAGACTATTCTGTGCTAATGACTGTGGAGTTGGTAAGCTTATCGAATTTCTTTTTATAAATTCAATTTTGAATATAAATTGATGATTTTGTATAGATGTTACAATAGCACGTCGTGGTACCTGCACACCTATGACAACTATGATTGCTAGTGGCATGGCTCCACCATCATGATTATCATTGTATTTTTAATTGAAATTTTTAATAAATTATGCTTATAAGTTTAAGTATTTATTTAATTGTTCATGTTTCCATTGCATTTTAAATTCTTTACCATAACCAACATATTGAGTGTTGCTGAAGTTTTTTTGATGAGCATAGATGGTAGCTGGTGTATTCATTTATGTGATGTATATCCACCTTTTTCCCATGCTAAAAATTAATGAAATTTATGTCAATTTATCATCAATGTCCATAAATACCATAAATACCAATTCTGGTCCATAACATGAACCTACCTTTGAGTTTATCGCCTAAATTAACCATAAGATCATTCAAGACACTTCCATCAACATCATCACATGGAAGATCTCCGCCCAATGATTTTTTAAGATATTCTTTACCGATAAAATTACCTAATGCCTCCCAGTCTTTGCCAATAAAATGGATCTATGGATTTAAAATTGATTTATTAGTATAATCTTACAGCTGATTCAATTGGATACTATAGTTTGACTAAGATAACCTCAAGAAACTACACCATAAGATCAAAAATTCTAAGAAAACTCACTCGTTGCCTCAATTTAGCATTTATAAATGGTTTGAAGATCTTAAATGCAATATTGAAAATGTACGAATTATTAGTGATGTAGACACCCTTAATTCTCAAAGGAACGCAATCTTGTAGCCATTCCAGCAACATCGCAGCAAACATGGGTGTAAAATGAACTATCTGACCCAGAGAGAGATTTTCTACATCCAGAATTACGCTATTTATTTTTAAAAGTATTTTAAAATTTTGATCATTTGATTAATTAATGACTTTTGAGCTTACCTGACTCCATTTATCTGAAATGAGATGGAATTTTTGATATTAATACAAATTTTTGTAAATTACGCAGCTTGATTTGGGAAACTATTGAGAAATACTTGCGAAATATCAGCCGTATTCGCATATTTTTGTATGTCAAGTTGAGCAATAAAACCTATTGAACATTAAATGAATGAAACATTGTCAAAACAACCAAAACATCTACACAGTTAACTAGTGCTGATCATAATAAAGCATTCAGCAATGAATTTTTAAATTTTCAATGTTTTTCAAATATTTTTGTGGATATTATTCATCATTAATCTTTAAGAAAGTTAAGGACTTGAGTTGATTATTTCATGTAAGACCCGTAAGGATTTCAGGGTCAAATCTTCCATTTTCTGACAATATTGTTTAATTTGCAAGGGTTTTTGACAGAAGGATCCCAAAATTTAACACATGATATGTCTCACTGATAGTAAACCTCTTTGACTTTCCCCTAGCTACACCCCTGACCCATGACTTATCCAAAAACGTGACTTTTAAAGTGCTTATCCCATTTATAATTACTAAAATGACAAACATTGAATTAAAGTCGATTTATTGCTGTATAATTGCACGCACAATTGTTAACCGCAATGACCAGACAACAGTGCCTTATAATAACTCATGTAGTGATTTGACATTGGGAGAAAATATGCACAGCTACAGTAGGAACAGTAATTTAATATTAGCATAGATTTACCTGTGACATTGGTTCTAACATTGCTGCCTGTAGACTTAATTGTATCGTACGGAACAGATCATTAAGTGGTATTTTTGAGGCTTTCCAGAGTTCTATAAATTAAACATTGTATGCTTAGCTATAAACATCAATTAACAACTTTACTTACTTCCAGTATGAATAAAAATAGTCCGACATCCATTTTTATCTCTGAGTGGGAAATACTTGACTAAGTCGTCCTCATACACTGCTCTCAATGCCATCGGTGTCAAGTTTTCATGAATATTTTTGTGCTTAACTCTGAATTTATAGAATTTTTGCATTTTCTCAAATGCACTTTTTGGATAATATTTACATGGACGGAGGAAGCAAATGTGGTAGAAGTCGCCCTCGTGTGGGAATGTAAAGTCTTTTTCAGCTGTAAATTTAATTAGAATTTCGAATATAATTGAGTGTTTTTGTGATGTAATTTACTCATGATATTGACTGCCTTAAGTCAAAATAGGCAAGATAGTAATTATTGGGAATTACACAGTCTTATGTTCTTGACTGACTGAATTGTCTAATTAGGATTTATTTTGCAAATGTTAGATTAATCATGTGAAATAATCAAGAAACCCGATTGTTCTTGATTACGTATTCTGACTCTAAAATTGAGTTTTTGAGGAATATCCACGAATGAACCTTGAATCCTCATTAGGTCCATGTTGTACACTGCATAAAATTCAGCTCAGCCATTACTTAACAAACAGCAATTTAGTAAATGTTCGTAAATGTAAACTTTTTAATTGAGTTTTAATTACAGATAACTTAAGCTTGTGAGATAAGTGCGATTATGTTTGTAAGTCTGGCCTCAGAATGATTCGAGTACGTGAAATGAATCTGTTGCATATTTTACGGGAATTGCATACATTTTTGGAATTAATTGACTTAAGTTTATATAGCTTCAATTTTAAAATCCATTAATTATTGAAATTCTGTCAATTCTACAATGCTAAGGCATAACTGTCATGCCTAACTCTCTAATGTCATAACAAATGACCATTAGTAATACATGTGATTATGATAAACACATGCTATAGATCAAAGTATAAGCATATTCTAATGTCTACCAAACCAGAATTTCAAGTTTTTAAACTACACTTAATTAAATTCAATAAAAATATTCAAACAACTCCAAAATTCACCGAAGTACATATCTAAGTCAATGAACTGACATAATCCGTTATTTATCCATAAAACTATCATTTATGACTCACATTATGTATTCACAGTCATGCACTAAAGGTTTTATACGAGAAATGGGTCTATATCAGTGATTAGCAAACTGTGGGGGAGGGGAGGGGCAATCCCAGATCAACCCTGCTCCCCAAATTCTAAATTTATCACAGACTACTAAAATCAGTTCATTGCCAAGGTCGCTTCATAATATTTAATTAAATACGAGAAATACAGTAAAGAAAAAAATTGTAAGCATTTTCAACACTCAATGACCATGACACAGATTGAGTTTGCATACATCTCGCGGGTCTTTATGATATGCTTGTACGCTGCATGTCTACACTTTCGATTTCATTTCAATATTTATGTTGGATTTATGAAATGTTTAGGCGATTTTGTAATGGTTTGGAGCTGAATTTTGTGGATCTTTTAATCATTTTAAGTATCTTTTATACTTGATATCAATACACTGCAGCACCTGACTCACCTTTAATGAGCTCCCTCAACTCAAATAAGCTTTCATTTACAATTTCTGGATCTTCTCTAAGCTCAATTTTAGCCTTTTCCAAATATTTTGGATCTACAACTGGTTCCTCCTCCAATCGAATTTTATATCCATTACCCAAATCAGCGTACGGCTGATTGTTACTGTCAAATTTCAAAAGTGACATATTTTTCTTAGATGCGGACTTGAATAGACGAGATTTATATCAATTTATTCAAATTTAATATTCAACCGGGTCAGTGGACTACTTTGGATTATATAAAGTACCGAGTTAACCGAGTCAGCAGCTAAACTTCAACTGAATGTGATGTTGAGTCTGTAGAGTTTGAGATTGATTTTGTGAGCAGCATTTGCATTCAATGTTGATGAATGTTGCATGTCGACTTGATGTTTTTCAGATAATGCTTTATAGATTTTGATGGATTTTGCAAAATTGAAGGTCTAAAAAATACAAAAAAGTTCTGAAAGTCACTTAAAAAAAATTAAAAAAAAGTTTAAAATTTCTTTCAAATTTTTCATTTTTATTTTTAATTCAATAAATCATAACTATGATAAATAACAACATTTTTTCTCATTTTAAATTTTATTAACGATTTTATCAATTTTCGCTATGTTTTTAATTTTTTTCATCTTCACCTCTTTTTTTATCATTATTTTAGTTTTTTTTGGTAAAATCTATGTTTTTGTTTCATTTTTCCTTAATAGAGAATTTTTCATGTTTTTATGTTTTTTTTATTAAATAAAGATGAGATTTTTTTGTTAATTTTTTATTATTATTTTTATGTTTTTAAATTTCATGTTTTTTGGTTTTTTTTTTATTTAATTTTAATTTATTTTTACTTTTTTTTTCTTTACAAATTGTGAAATGTTTCTTTTGGTTTGTTTAATTTTTATTGATTTTTTGGTTTGAAAACTTTTAAAAATTTAACGGATTGTTAAAATTTGAATTATTTTCATGAGAAGTTAAGTACAATTTTGGTACCCAAAGTAGGTTTGTAGGTGGGAATGAAGTTTGTGGACAATGAGAAGATTTCCTAATTTCTAATTATATTTCCAGATTTTGTTAACTTTTGAATTTGAAATTTCCTAAATAAATTTCAAAAAGTTGAACACTTTTAATGGCGAGTTTTGGGCCAGAAATTAGAATTTATTAGGGTTCATAAAATGAGATTAGAATGCAAAGGGTAGAACTCAAAGTTCAAAAGTTGATCTTCAAGTTCAAAATTTCAAATTCTAAAAAACCGTCAAATTTTCAAAATTTACCAAACTCGTAAAAATCGTCCCTATAAATAATTTCATATTTTGTTCATTCACCTTATGTTCATGAAAATTTTTACCTTTAATGTTTTGTGTTCTTTTCTTCATTCTCAATAGTTTCAATTCAAAAAAGCTATAATAAATTAAATAATACGATAGAAAAAGTAGAATTTTTTTTAGATATTTTTGGTTTCTTATTTTAAATATTTTTAGAAGAGATTTTTTATTTTTTTTTAACTTAACACGTTTCATTCTCATTTTTGCTTTATTTTGTCCTTAACTAAGTTAAATTTCTTTTTAAGTATATGCATGGGATAGATTGCCAAAAAGATTTTTTTCATTAAAATTTTGAAAAATTAATTTTAAGAGGATTTTTTTCCGATCGATTTAAAGAAATAATTGTGAAATTTTTTTAAGATAGGTTTTTTAAGGGTTTTAGTTTCAATATAAAACTGTCCAATTAACGAGGTAAATATATCGTTTTAGAAATTTTTTTACATAATTTTTCAATATTTTTTTATTATTTTGAACAAGTTGTTCAATTTAAAGTTCAAATTTTGAACTTGAAGATCAAATTTTGAACTTGAGGATCAAATTTTGAACTTGATGATCAATTTTTGAACTTAAAGACCAACTTTAAACTTTATAATCAATATTTCTCAATATAAATTGGGAGATTTTGAAACAAAAAAATAAGAAAAAATTTCAATAACCTAAAAAACGTCAAAAATTTTGTCCATTTTGTTCAAAAAATTTAATTTTTTTTTCTCATTTTTTATCGGTTTTTGTTCATTTTTGTGTAATAAGCAGGGGAATCGATAAGGCAACACAGAGAAGCTTCCATTTTTATTAAAAATTTATTTTCTCTCTTTTTATACATAATAACTTTTTTTACTTCTTTTTTTTTATTTATTTGTTTAACAGAAACAAGATTCACTCCCTTATTAATCTCGCATAAATAGTCTTAAATTCTTAAACGCAACAAAATGAACTTTAGTTAATTTTTTGTGAATTTTTGGATTTTTCTTATTTTTTTCGACACTTTTTAAGGTTAATTGTAGGTTAAAGTTTCCACTTTTTTTTGTAAAAAAAATTTTGAATATCTTTTTTTGGAGGATTTTGTGAGACTTTTTGAAGATTTTTGAGGTTAAGTTCTAGTTTAAATTTTTGAACTTGATTATCCTAACCTCAAAATTCTAAAAGCAACTCAACACCCCAACAATAAATGAACTTAGTCATAACTTTACACAGAGAAGAAACTTCATAATATTTTTTTTGTTAAATTTAGTTTATTTTTATAAAAATTTTCATCTTTTTGGTTTTTTTTTTGTTCCTTAATAAAATCGCAAAACGAAGCACAGAAATGTTATCGAGTTGTTTATTATTTTTTCATTATCATTACTCTTACTTTGTTTTATGTTCATTGAAATCTAAGTCGAGGCGAAATAAATGAAATTTTTTCCTCTATTTAAACTTTTTCTTATAATTTTTAACAGTATTTAATGTTTTTTTTATCATTATAGCAGTTGAAAATGGCGGTTTTTGATGTCTCGATTTTCAGATAACTTGATGCGTAGATTTTGGAAATTATCGAGAAAAATTTGACATTTTAAGATAACATAGTGACTCATGACAATTTGAATCTATGAAAATTTGAATTTTAAGCGTATTTTTTTACTATATTATTCCTATAAAATGAATTTTTTTCAACATAAAACATCGCATTTTTATTGATCTTGAACACAAATCATTTTAAATCGATAATTTCCAATAAAATGCGCTTTCGTCATCCACCTAAGGTGACTTTCCTACTTGATTTTTTTTTTCTCTTATAATAAAATTTTTTATTTTTAAATTTCTCAATTTTTTCACTTTTCATATATTTTTTATATAATTTTCTACCTATTAGGATGTGAATACACATGTCATTTTCTGTACTATTTGTGTGTCCTCATCATTTGAAAGTGGAACAGGAAGTGGATGTAGGGTGAACTTTTTTTTTTAATTATTTAAATGGAAATTATTTAGTTGTTTTCTTCTTTTGATTCTGCGTTGAGTTTATAGATTTTTTTTAGAAAAATTTATAGTTTAATACACAAAAATTGTTGAATTTTTCGGGAATTTTGAGGTTAGGTTTGGTGGTTTAAGTGGCTTTAATCCCGTCTTTTTAGACTAGTATTGATGAATTTTTTGAGGTTATGTTAGAATTTTCAGTCAGAGTCAGATGCCTAATAGACACTTATAGGGATCTTAATCTCTTTTGATTGGAATCTTAGTCAAAATTTGTGGAAAATGATGTTGTACATGACCCTGCAGGTATGTGTATCATGTGTCATAACCTCAAAGTCAGCAAAGGAAGGTAGCATATCTACCCTGAAATGGTCAGAACAGATTTCTGTAGATTGGAATTGTTAGAAGAGTTAGGACTACCCCAAGGCGATCTAAGCTAATCACCAGAGCCCAGACTATGCTTTCTTGACTCATAACCTCAAAACCCATCCAATCTACACCTCAAAACTCCTTCAATTCAAATCAAATAATACCAACATTCAAACGAAAATCAAATGAAATTTTCCATCTTTCTTATTTATTCATTTTAGTTAATATTATTAAACTTTTATTATCTGTTTAGTTTTTTTTTTTTGGTTTGTTTTCTCATAAATCTAGTAAAAGGTGGGATAGACAACAATTTTTTTTTTCATTCTTTAACTTCCACGCGAGTGTATGTGGGGGGAGATGGTTGACCTATTTTTTAAACTTCCACACGTGAATATGGGTCTTGATGTATTTTTTTTTGGTTTTTGGGGAGAAATGAATTGAATCTTTAATAACTAACTTAACTTAAATGTAAATTGCTAGAAAAATGTTTGTTGTTTTTTTAAGGACTCTTAAGTTATAGAAAGCTTTTAAGATGACAAAATTTCGTTTGATGTATTTTACAGACATAAAATGTTGATGACTTGAATCTGAATCAGATTTTATGTTTTATGTTTGTAAAATTAATGAATTATGGATTTTTAGGGGTTGAATTTTGAGGTTATGTGAGTATTTTGACTGCTCTTTTGGTTCAATGTGTAGTCTTTAAGTGGTGGATGTTATTTTTGGTTTTAAAAGCCTCTGATTGAGTTTTCTGTCCAATTCTCTTTTCAATTTGATTAATTTGTCACCCAAAAGTCCATAATAGTGTCACAAAACCCACATAACCTCAAAATTCCACACCAAACCCACTCCACCCTCAATTTTCATTATTTAAAAATTTTAAATACGTTAATAAATTAATGAACACAAACTTAAATTTTAAAAAAGATGCAAAAACAACATAATTCCAACTTTTGACTTTCTCAGCTATTTTAAATTATTTTTCATTAACCCCCGCATCAGCGCGGAAGTTTCCACTTTTTTTAAAATGTTTAATTATAGCTGTGTGTCATCTCATTTTCTTTATTTTAGCGCGTTTTTCACAATTTTTTATTTATTTTTTATTTATGTTTAATCTCATCTGTTCAACTTGTGTTTTTTTCTTTTTGAACTTCCACGCGGAAGAAGCATGGAATTATCATTATTTATTTAAATTTCACTTAATTTAATTAAATTTTTTGTTTCTATCAATAAATTTCCTTATTTTCATCATCATCATGTTTTTTTAAAAATCTAACTGTATAAGTGTGTGTTGTTGTTGTGTGTGTTGTGAGACTTTAAACTTCCACGCGCGTATGGCGCCAAATTTGGAAGCTAAATTTTTTTTTTATTAATTTCATTATATTCAATATTAAATATTTATAATGTCATCATCTTATTAAATGTTAATAGTAACTCCGGCTAGTCAGCAGCAGCAGCAGTATTAGCAGCATGCCATCACTTATTATAATGATTCGGTAATAAATATTAAACAGCAGTTTCTGTGTGACTATGCGATGATAAGCGTTCGATATCGACTTCAGGTATTGTTAGCTCATCCTGTATGTTGTCAGCATACTCGATTGATGATGCCTGCGATAGGCGCTTGCTTAGTGACGTCTGCTTTCGTAATACTTCAGCTAATGTTGTCGTACTATGCTCACCGTAGCGTGAGTCGAGTCCTTGACGGAAGGCATTCACCACACGAATCTGCTTCGAGTTCCATTTTCAGTTCCCGATTTTGTCAGTTAAAAATTATTTCACAAGTTTTAATTTTTTTTTTTTTTGTGAAATTGAAACAAAAAATGAGAAAAAAAATAAAAAAACGAGAATAAGAAAAAAGAAATTTAATTTTTTTTCACTTTTTCTAATGAATTTGTTATTGGTTAAAAAATTTTCAGCGTATTTTTGCAATATTTTTTTGACATCGAGTTGCATAACACATCCAGAGAGCACAAAACACAACATCACGTTGATCATTTGCTTGTTTGCTGTTTAACATTTGATTTTTTTACAGATAGACCTTGCCAATACAGAAATGAAGTTGGTTACTTTTTATCCTTCATTTTTGTAATGGCTGGATCTGAAGCCTGGCTATTTTGACTAATTTCAACGGATTGCAATTCTTTTGATGAGAGGAAAATCGGGTTTTTTGGTTTACTTGTTCCAAAATGTATTCTTGAGCAAGTACACGAAAGGTATACACAAAGTAGTATACTCAAAGTTGAATACTCAATTTAGTATACTCAATGTGGTATACTCAATGTGGTATACTCAATTTAGTACACCCCTATATTTCAAGTAAACCAACCCTATTGATGGACCTCATAGTACCTAAATTGAAGATTTCTTAACCTGGAGTATTTGTAGAAAGTTTAAAGGTTGAAAATAATTTAACCATAGTAAAATTTTGAAGACAATTCTACTTAAATATTTCAAAATTTAGAATAAAGTCTGAAGTTGTCTATATTTTAATTAAAATATACGATAAAGGACTAATAGATCTACAAAGATAGAAGATAGATTTTAGAAACTGTTTACTATTGATTGTCTATTAAGTACAGCAACAATGAATATGAGAATAGATTAATAATCATTATAACCAGGTTCTAATAGGGACATAAAGGGTCTATAACAATATGCAATACATAGTTAGGCAGTCAATGGCTCTACAAGAACCCACCCGCCCGAAGGGCGTCAGTATGGGACCCACTATAAATATCAAATTTTCCTCTCATAAAAACATTGCAAATTTTTGTAGAGAATATTCAGGATGACTAAGTTAAGCTAAGAAAAACTGGACATAAATTACACAACATCTACTAAAATTGAATTGTTCTACATAAAACACGGAAGGAATTGACAGCAAACATTTCAAAATTGTTTTACTCATTTGATGCACATTCTGTGAGGAATTATTCAATATCGTGTGGAAATCCACAAAAAAACATTGTGAAAAAGTTGTTAGAGTTAGACAAAAATCGGCACTTCCATGCGCGGAAGGACAAATTTCAATTATTTTTGAAGGTCTTTTTGGATATTTTTGGAGAGACTTGATGAAGTTGTTGGTTAGGACGTTTGACATGGATCGGAATGAACGTGAATGAATGGTGAGGTATGAAAAACCAATAATGTTTGTTTTTTAGATTAGGCAACTGATCAATGAAGATTTTGGAGGTTATGATAGCAAATTTTGTGGTTAGGAATGGAAATTATGATGTTAAAATTGACAATTTTGAGGTTAAGATCCAAAATCTTCATTGCAATTGCTCATTGTTTTTAATTATTTAATTTATCATTGAACTTTCATTCTCGGTCTCGTTCAATTTATTATTTTTAAAAACCATGTGCATAAATTGTGTGCTAAAAGTGGGAAACTGTAACGAAAGCAGTTGGATTTGTGTGCACAAATGCGCCTTCAATATGTTCGTCATTTGAAAGGTTTGTAACTTAGTAGCTGATTGTTTCGCATTTTCGAGCATGTTTGTGTTGAAGCTTATTTACTACCATTTACCAGCTAAGTGCAACTTTTAACATTCAGTGCGTGATTTTCAGGCAATTAATTTAAATGTGTGATCTACCTACTTGTTACTAATTGGACTATGTCATGCAAATATTAGGAATAAGTATTATTAAAAATATAAATCATTTTGAGCTTGTTTAAAATTAATTTTTGTTATATTTTTAATTCAAAATTTTTCAAAATTCAAACAAGCACAAAAAATTAAAAAATAAATCTTATAATCATCATCATAAATGTGAAGTTTGTCAGGAGTGACGAACGAGTGGACACCAAAAAGTAACAGCAACACAAAGGGAAGTAGAAACAGAATTTCAGGAAGTAGAGAGAGAGAAAGAGATAACAGCGATAGCGACAGAAAGTAGAAGACTTGCACTCTTACTTTTGTTAAATGATTTAAATTTTGGTTTTTGAATTTATTTAAAATTTTCTGATTATTTGAAATTGAAGAAACGAGTTTAAGTCAAAAAGAATTTAACTTTTTTCGATGCACTAAAAAGTTTATTTTAACAATTTAAAAGGAAAATTTTTAAGAGTCAAAAATTGCAAAAAGAGAGAAAAAAGAAGAAAAGTTGAGTCAAAAATACTTTTTGCATGCAAGACAAATTTAAATATTTTCAGAAATTCATTAAAAATTAATCAAAATTGAGGGAATAAATCAAATAAAAATAAATAAAAATTTTTAGCAAAAATTTAAAAGTCATTTTTAAAAGCGATGAATTTTCAACTTTTTTTTTATTGCATCTGGTCACGTGGAAAAGCAGTTAAAAATTTTTTTTTCATGTATCACAACGAAATTTTCTGATTATCTTTGTTATTGTTATTATGACATCGAAAAACGAACAACAACAAGAAGCAATTGAAGAAAGTGAAGAATAAAGTCAAACAAAAATTAAGAGAAAAGGGATCAAAAGTAGCAAAAACTCATAAAATTTTGTTGTTGTAGTATTTTTTGTGTATATTTAGGAGGAAGAAAAGGAGAAAAATTTTCAGTGTCAAACTTTGCTTTCTTAATTTTAGACATAAAATCTTGTTTTTAAGACTTTGAATCCCTTTAAGACTGCAATCATAAAAAGGGGATCCTAATCTTATAACTACTCTTAATTACTACTGATTTTGCCTGTTTTTTGTATGTAAAATCACCTGAATTGTTATCATGACTTCAAACTTGACAAAAGAGGGCATTTGACCCCTTACCAACCCACCGAATCTTAATAAAACCAAGTAAGCTAAACTAAGTCATTATAGTTGAATAAAATTTAAATATTTCCTAATATATCAGCCTAAACACACTACCAAGTATATATCCATATGCTTTCCAGAGAATTCCCTTCTATATCCTAACTTTCATCTCTTATCTAACCCCTACGACCCGTTAACCATTCCCAATTTACTTTTGTATCATGTTTTGTATAGATGACTTAAAAAATATACACATCAGGATATAAAGATAGATTTCAAACAATAAAAGATGTTACACAGGAAAATAGAGAAAATATTTTGTATCTGTAATTTTGATCACAATGTGACACGACTCACACAATGAGATGATTAAAGTCCAACATTTTTTTTTTTTTTTTGAGGTTATGATAGTGAGTTAAAGTAAAACATGAAGATGAGGATGAATTTTGAAATAAAGACAACACAAAAAGTCACACTGATTGGTTAAAATATAAAATACTTTTGATAATAATACATTTTGATATGATATCTATGATATATAATAGTTCTTATCAATATTGATTATATTGCAGCATTAGTAAATTAGCACAACATAACATTGAGGTTGTTTTGGATAAATTCTGTGAAAATCTGAATCTGATACAAAATCCTATATTGGAATTGTAATATGAAAATGTTATTCTGAGTATGCTAATTGAAGTATACTATTCTAAGTATACTTGTATGAGTATAGCTTAGTACTCCATGCTATATTTAGAAACCTTAACTAGACATTAAATCTCTTATTCACAGAATTTAAATCAACTTAATCCTCAATTACTCAACAAAATGTTTTAAAATTGAAGGAAATTTGAAAACTTCCACGCGGCAGAAAGCATGAAAGCAAACTCAAAGCAGCATATTGTTCTTAATTCCTTCTATACTTATCAATATATAATATTATATATACAAATATCAAAAATAATTTCATAGACAGCAAGTAGTCATATCCATATCTTATGCTTATTTTTAGCACACCACAAAAACAAAAAACAACTAAAAAAAAAGAGATGCCGAAAGCCATAAAAACAGAAAATGTTTTTTTTTTTTTTTTTGATTCTTTTCAAACTTGTCTAATTCTTCTGGTACAAAAACAATAATTAGCGATATTAGGTGTTTTAGGGGTTAGGGTTGGGGTGTTGTTTTGTCAGATTTGATTGAATTTTGTAGCTATTTATGTTAGTTATTGGCAGGATGTGATCATATGTTATTGAATTAGATTCTAAAAAGATTCAATAGAATAAGTTGATACCAAACTAGGGTAAATGAGACCTCATGGAATAAAATAGAACTATGTTTGATAGATCTAAGACCCCTGACTGTTGTTGACCAAATAAAATCTCAGATAGGACCTCTAGTAACATCCCTAAGATCTGGAAGGACGATATTGAGCCCCAATTGAATAGAAATACTCTAAGAGGTTCAAAGCAGATCCTGTATGACTAGATAAGACTTCATTGTTCTAAATAAACCCCAGCTTGACCAGATGACACTTGATGTGACCATCCGGTGCCATTAACATAAGCAAAAATGATTATATAGTATAAAAAAGGAACCTTAGTCCTTATATTCTAAATGTTAAAAATCATCTAGCATAACAACACGAACTATTGAATAAAAAATCTACCATAACCTAGAAAAAAGTCTCTAATCAAGTCTAATTATCTATAAACTAACAAAATCTGACAAAAGCATTTCCCACCCACACCCCATACTGGACATAAAAAGGCATAGTAAGGAATAAATAGTGTTAAAAAGTCAAACACAAAAAACGGTTAGAAAAAAAATATAAAAAATACAGAAAAAGGACACAAGGAAAAGCAGCTTACAGCCTGGTCTGTGGAACTCTTGCTGTACGGAACTGGAATCAAGCGCTCTTGCAATTCACCGCCTATCACCTATATATATATTTTTTCATATAATTTATCATTTCAATATTCATTTTGTACACATCGCCCCGCATCAGCATCGTTTTTTTTTTGGTAAAAAATTGGGAATTTTTTGAGGGATTTTAAAAAATTTGATGTGAAAAATAATGAGAGAGAGAGAAAATGATGTTTAATGTGTGTTGGTGGAGAGAGAGAGAGAAAGAGAGAAGGGAAGAAAAAAGAGAGAGAAATATTAAAAATTTGTCTTTTTTAAAATTTAAAAAAAATTTTTGTTCTTTTTTTACTTAAACATTTATTTAAAAAAATTAGTCAAAAAAATAAAGGTCAAAATAAAAAAAAATTTAAGGATTTTATTGGATTTAAAAAAAATTAAATTCCATTTAAAAGGAAAAATACAAAGAGGAAGAGAGATAGAGAGAGACAAGGGTACAGTAAAGTGAAAAAATAGTTGGCAATTATTGCTTTTTGTTGTTTTTCATTTATTTATTAGGTTTTCAATATATTTGTAAGTTGTTTCGCCAGGGTAGAGGGTATAGGGTTAGCCATTGAAGGGTTCAGAACCCCATCGAGAGATTTTTACATTTTTGGCTATTCCCCTCGATATACATTAGGGTATGCACTACGACATGCTGTACTTTAGTACATATCTAATGATATACCAAGTGACCTGGTCCATGCTGGATTATAGGAAGTGCAGTGTTTGGATTTTTATGGTAAAATTTCTTTCAAAACAAATTCAACGATTTCATATTAAGAAACTAAAAGTGACCAAATTTTATTATTTAAATATTTGTAAATTGAACTAAATTAAAAAATAATCAATTAAAATTAAATTTTCAAAGTTCAGAGAGTAGAAATTCAGGATTTGTGTCATCCTGGGAAATTTAAGTAAATTTAGAGAATAGGAGAAAAATTTTAAAAAATTTAAATTAGAGGAAATTTTGAAAATATTTTACAGATTTTACAATAAATTGAAATTTTAGTAAGAAAAATTCAAAAAAATTGAAAAAAATGGAAATTTTATAAAAAATTTAAAAAAATATTAAATTTTGAAATTTAAATCAGAAAGTCAGGAAATTTGAAAAATATCGAATAAAGTAGAAAGAAAATAAATTTTGAAATTTGACCAAATTTGTTTGGATGCCAGAAGTGTTGGTGTCGTTTGTGGGAAGTAAAAATTGAAATAAAAAAAATATAAAAAAATAATATTATTAAATTTTCTTTATTTTATTGTTCAGAAGGGTATAAATGTAAATAATCTGAAATTTCGTGGAGTACAGGGACCATGGATCACAGGTGATCAGCATGCTTAGCGATGTAGGAAATTAAGTTGGGTACAGGGACTACAAAGTGTCAGATCAAGGTCAATATGACCCTAAATCTAGCACTAAGTTGATTCCATTCCAGATTATTCACATCTACACCATTCTGAGTTATGTTAGTACTGAGAAGATGGATCAATAAGTAATATATTCGATGGAAGTTAGTTAATCTTCGATATAGAACTGAATAGATGCATTTATCTTATAAAGTAAATATTCTTTTCGTGCATTGTCCATTATTTGTTATTATTATCTTAATATTGAATCTATCTGATGATATTGTCATTCATTTTTAATGCATTATGACTTATAGTCGATGATATTTTGTTCCCAAATTGTTAAAATTATTTACAAAATAGGAATGTTCAAGATTATAATACCATGACCTCAAAATTCTGCCAATTATTTATCTATAAATACACATATCCATCAATATGCCCCTTATAAACTATTCAGTCACATTCACATGCATTATTTACATATACAAAATTCAAAAAAAAATTCATTTTCGATTATTTAAATTTTTTGAAACGCATTTTTATTTTTTCAATTTTTAATTATTTTAGTTAATTTAGCAACATTTATTTATAATTAATATATGAATTATTAACTTTTTAGCAAGGAAATTTACAAACTTAAATTTAAGCAATTTTTATACTTTTTTGCATTTTAGAAAAATATTAAATTTTTTATTTCAAAGATATCTGAACTATATTTTTTAAATATATTTGGGTTTATACAACAACAATTGATATAATGGGGGTTTGCATGTACATTTGGGGTTGGATTGGATGCTTGGGGTAAATGCCTCTTGATTCTAAAATTCTTAATAGCATGCCCCTTGAATCTAGGACTCTTAGTTGCATGCTTCTGGAATATTAAATTCTTAGTTGTATACCCCTTGAATCTATGATTTTGTATATGGATTGGTCTCGTTACTTGAAGCTCGTTTGGGTTATGAGGACAATTTTTAATTAGAATTTGATTAGAATAAAATAAATAATTTGATCTACGTGGGCCTAAGGCGCTGTGAATTCAACCAAATGTTTCAAAATTTCAAAGCTTTTCGTGCATTTTTATCCAATTTTCAATTGGAAATTTTACAACCCAAATGGAAATAAATTTTGGAATGAATGAAAAAATTCAAGAATGGATGAATTTCAGTCATTAAATTTCATTTTATGGTCAAGAATGTTGGTGATTAATGTAAGAATGTAGAAAATTATGGAATATGGGGTTCTTAAATGCAGTTTTGACCATCATTAAATGGAATGGATTTATCAATTTTTCGAATGTTCAGATTTCATTTTAGTCGAAAAAATTTGAAATTTATATTTTAAAATCCAAAATTTTTCGACTTAATTAACATCAATTTTTTAACATTTTATAAGCAGTTTATAGTTACAAATTTTTATATCACTAATACATGAAATTTTTAAACAATAATTTAAGAAGAAGTAAAGGCATAGATTTTTAGAATTTTGGACATTTTGCTTTATAAAAATTACTAGTTTTTTTAAATTTTTTAATAATTTTGTATCCTGCCCTAGTTCAAAATAGTTGCAAAGTTATTGAATTTTTTGAGGTTAGGAAGTTGAAAATGCACAAAATTGAGAATGTTTAGTTTTTTTTTTATGCGATTTTAAATAATATTATTAAAATTCAGACAGGATACCTTAATATGAGTTGTTTGTTCTGTTTTTATTTATTTCACAGTTGAAATATATCGAACATGACTAAGATGGCAGGCATATACATAGCTTTATGATGGAGGATGGGGTCCAAGATTACCTTGAGGATCTAGATACTTAAAAAAGTTGGAGTAGGTCAAGGTACACGACCAAGACCTTCAAACTAACCCTATCCATGCCTATTCATGTCCATACTATTCAACTGATTTTTTTATTAGCTAATCATCTTTCAATGTTGATTTTTAGTTTTTTTTTTAATTTTTTATTTTATTTTCTACTATTATATCCGTTAATTTAATTGTGAATAATATTTTTTAACTTTTTTTTTTCAATTTATATGTGTATGTGCGAAAATGTTTAGTTTTTATTAACATATCAAAAATAGTAAAGAAATAAAATTTAAAAACTTATTTCTAAACAGTTAATAAAATTAATTATTTAATTAATTCTGATGTATTTGGAAAACTTCCACGCTGGAAGCAATTTTTCAACTTCTTAGCGATTTATTTTTCATAAATTATTAATTAAAAAATGTGATTGAGATAGTTGAAATCTTCAAAATTCACTTTTGTGCAAAGTAAGTACATTTATTGGTTTATTGATTGTTCATTCACTTTGGACTTCCACGTGAGGGCGAGCATGGAAGTTTTGATACGTAAGTAAAGATGTGACGCGATGAAATTGAATTTAAAAGTGATGAAATTTTTTCTTTAAGTTTTTAAAAGTTTTCAATTTTTTGTGACCTTTTGGCATGGACTGTAAACTTCCATGGTGTTTGGAGTTTGGAATATTAAATTTGAGATTTTTTGGAGAAAAAACTGTGAAAACTTTAAATTTTTAGAATATACTATACTTGCAGGTGAAATGGTATTAATGGAACTTCCAGGTGGATGACCTAAAAGCTTTTATGTGAAGGATCACAAAAAATTGAAAACTTTTAATATTAATTATTTAATAGTATTATTCGTATGGTTTACATATTACTACTCTCCATTAAGTTAAAGTTGCATGTTACAATATTTATAAATATTTTTTTCGTATTTCTATAATAAAATTTCATAAATTTTACCTTCAACTTCCTCTCTAAATTTTCATCATAATTCGTCTTATGCTCACTCATGGACAATTTAATTTAGAACTAGATTCGTAGCTTTTGTATCTAAATTTTGAGAATTTTAACAAATATTGGTCAATTGGTCGTAGATTTCGGGAACTGATGTCTTTCGATTCTGAATTTTTGAGCATTTAGAGCTAGAGTAAAACTCAAATCAGGTCCGAAAGACCAAAAAGCTAATGAAAGTTAGTCAAAAATTTCTCAAAATTTAAACACATAAGCATTTCTCCACATGGAATTTCAAACTTCCACGTGGAATCTGGCAGCTTTAGTCTAGAATACTTTTAATCTAGTAACAAAAATGAGCATGTATTGTTGAGGATTCATGAAATGAACAATTTTAATGATTTTTTTGAGTTTATTATTTCTTTTTATAATTTTGTGGTAACTTAAAACCCTCAAAAGTTGAATTATTTATTTATTTAAATTCGTGTCTCTCGTGACTTATCGTTTCCGTTTCGGTCATCGACTGCGTCATCATCAATATAATTAAATGTCTCATGATGACCCATGACTGGTACAGGAATAACAATATCGCCTGGTGGAGATGTCTCGCGACTTGAATGCTTGAAGAATGGCTGCTTATTGAACAAGTATGCGCCGGGTGTGTTTGGCGTGATTGGAATTCCTCGATAGCTTCTCAAACTGTGAATTGAACGGCGATCCTCCAAATCTTCCAGGTTCGACTTGAATGCACGAACGACGCGCAACTGCAATCAAAACAGTTTTTTTGTGTTTTTTTTTCGAAGTTTTTTTTTTGCAAATTTTTATGTTTTTTTCTTAAATTTCAGTTTGAAAGTTTTTGTAAGTCTTAACTTCGCGGTTTGGTTCATTTTATGAGCGGACAAGAAATTATAAAAATGAGGGCAAAAATGTTGGATTTTGTGAATTTGTTTTTTAAATGAAAATTATGAAAATTGTGACAAAATTTGAGAAATTTTGGCTGTTTTGTGCAGTTTTAGTCACATTTTGGACAAACACAAGGACAAATTTTTCAAATTGAGGTCATAAATTTTCAATTTTCACAAAAAATTTCATCAAAATTCAACAATTTTTAGTCAAATGATCCAAAAAAATAGTTTAATTATTCAAAGCGGGGGTTCAACATGCAAATTATAAAAATAATTAATCAAAAAATTTTAACAATGAGCCAAAAAACATAAAAAGAAGCAAAAAATTATGATTTGGATGACGAATTGCACATCTGGAATTGTTTTTTAAATTGATGTTCCGGATGTGCAATTCGAGGTTCAGGTTTGGTTTTTGTATTATCAAAAATATATTTTAATTGGGGTGATGATTTGTTGAAGTTGGGTTGGGCTGCAATTTTGAACAAAAACCAGCAAAATTTCGTTTCAAAATCCACAAGTTTTGACCACAATCTTCAACAAATCATCCAAAAAATACTTCATATTTAAAAAATTTCAAAAATCAAATTAAAATTTTCATAAAATGTGAGTAAAAAAATAAAATAAAATAAAAAATAACAAAAAATTTAAAACAAAACAAAAAATGGTTGTGAAAAAAGAAGGGTGAAAAAAATTAGAAATTTTGAGATAGAGTTGCATAAGTGTAGGCAACAGGAGGGAGTATGAAACTCCCAAACCCAATCTGACTACACCAATGCAGAAATAAAATAGAGATGAGGTTTTGGATGGGCGGTAAAGGTGTGATTCAAAGCGATAGTTATTTAAAAGTGGATTTTTTGGGTGATTTAAAAAGAATTTTTGTGAGTAAATTCACTAAAGCTTGAAAATAAATCAAAAAGAAGCAAATTTTTGAGTCAAATTTATTGTAAAAATTTTTTGCAATGCATTAAGGCTCTTAAGGCTGATTGTATTAATACAGCATACCCTAAAGCAATGCATGACTCAAAAACTACTTTGATTGTTTAAGCACATCTATGGACCAGAAATTGGCCATTAAAAATCAAAAATCTGCAAATTGAATTTCAAAAATCAACAAAAAAGTGCAAAATTCATAAAAAAATAAGAAGCTGTAGGGTTCAAATAAATCGGAAGCTATGGCGATAAAATCAAAATTTTAAAATTCAGAGTAGCATTAGGAACTTAAAATTCAGGCATAAATCAATTTTGAAACTCAAGCAAAAATTTTTATGATGAAATTTTGAATTTAGTTCATAAAAAATGAAATTAACTTTAGTTGCTTATATGTTGCCAGGAGGGTCCTTTGGATTCAGGATTTCCTCAGTCGTTTGGTTTCTGGCATTGTTCATTACTAGCAAGCTAAAAATTACTTTTCAATCTAAATTATTTTTTTAATGAATAAAAAACACAAAATTTTAAACTCTTTTTCATTAAAATGAACCAACTAAATTGACTGAAGACTAAAATATTTGCAAATTCGTAGCTTTAAAGCTTCAAAATTCTAAAAAAACTGTTTTGTACAAGAGCGTAGCCAGAGGGAATTTAAAGAAGTCTGTTGGTACCCTGTATAAAGGGATTCATCCCCTTTTCTGGTTACGTCTCTATTTTCACATCTAGATATCAAATTGCAATTACAGCTTGTATTGTGTATGTAAAGCAAGTGTATTGTAACAATATAAAATATTTTATCATCTTTTCAAAGTTTTTTGTATGGGGCATGTTGAGATAGAGTTCAATTTCGATAGATTTCGATTGATAATATCACTAGAATCATATCGGACCCTGTGATGCCTTGATTAATTTGGGATATAGTTGATTTTGATTTATATAACAAGACTTTCTATGATTAATGCATCTTAACATAATTGTTTGTATTGACATTAGGACAATTTTCGTGAAGAAACTAATCAGACAACTAGATTCACTATAGAGATGTTTAAGGTTTTTAATGGAGCAGTTTTACTGGGCTACTTTAGGACAGAGTTGGTCCGAACTCAACAATTCCAAAAGAAGCACTTCGATTATGGAATCCTGACCACTCTGTCCTTGGATATATTCTAAAATACACCTTAAAAGTGCACCTTAGAGTATATTTTAGTTTATACCAAGAAAACAAATTCCACATATTTTCAATGATGCCTCAAAATTCAAAGTATCCAATTCTGAACACATTTTAAGAACAAACACTTTTTTTAAGAAATTGTGAAAAAGTAAATTTATCTTTAACATAAACATAGGAAACATAAAAAGTATGCTAAAAAAGTTCATTTCCGTTTAACAAAACTTACAGAAAAAGTTCACAGAGAGATTTAGGGATGGAGAATCGTAGATTTTTGGGGATGTCTTCTACAATCTCAAATAAGTTTTGGTAGAGTTTAGGTTACGGGATGAGCTTGGATTGAGTTATTATCAGGATAAGAACAAAAGTTGGCAATATATCGCAAAATATCAAAAAAATAAAATTTACCTTAAAATTCATTCAAATCGGGATAGGAATCAGGGGTACAAAAGAATTGACAATCATACACACAATAATATAGCGAAGGAGGACGTCAATAGGGTAGACAGACACAAAAGAGACAGAGAAAATAGCGAAAAATAAGTTTTTTTGTGAATTTACATCTACACATACTGAAAGGATTTCATCTTCATTTCTTCTTGCCACACATCTAAAATATATAAAAATATTAAAATTTTTTCTCATCTAAATTCAGCCGGACGAACACAAAATTTAAAAAAAAGAGTTAAATTTATCACAGTTAAATTAAAGGGATCTGAAAAGACAACAAGAAGTGTCAAAAAAAAGTTTGTTGCATGACAAAAAGAACTAAAAAGTTTTGGTTGTGAATTTAAAAAAAATTGTGAAATTAAAAAATTAATTTTTGAGGATTATTGGATCTACAGCTTGTCAAGATGCTTGCATGTTCCAAGAAAATTTCTTGCAATAAAGTTGCAGACTATCTAAGGTCAATTGCATTCCGAATCTAAATTTGTTCATTATTATGTGGATATTTAGAGCTTCATTCCTCACAGGAACTAAGTATGCAATTGTATGTGTTGGAATGAAGGGTGTCTTCGATTTTATGAGTCGAAGTGATTTTATGAGTCAATGAAGGAGATCTAAGCTTATAATTAAGGCTTAAAATCCAATAAGGTCCAATGATTTTAAAGCTTTAAAGTTCAAACTACCTTATCCAAGGTTTACAAGAGCATCTTAGGACTAAGTGGTAGAGTACCTTGGGGCATGCTTTAATTACTTTACGGCATATTTATCCAAGAGCATCTTAAATGTGAAATTAGGCTAATGTAAATACTGGTTATGGAACTTGTTATAGAAATTCAGGAACTTTAGTCCAAGACACCCAAACATAATTACAGACCTCAATAACACGTAATATTATTGATCATTGCCTTCAATCTTATTAGTTTTTCAATAAATTTGCATCAAATCGCTACTTTTTTATTTCATCACATTCGCTACTAAAACTTGCATCAAGTTACAAACGTACAAATATTAAAACTGGACAGAAGAAAGTTGTAGGATAATTTTTAATGGGGTTCAAGCAAGGAAGATGCAGTCAAATTTTTATATACAAGTACACATGTCCGATACATGACAGAAAGAGTTAAAAATTAGAATTTCTAAACTAGTTAATTTATAAAATAAAATTGTCTCATGAATGTGTGGGGTACAGTGGTTGGTTTCTTGGATGTAACATGAAGTATCTAAAGAGTGAGAAACTTTAAGGCATTTAGAACCTGAGGAAGGAGCCTAGAATACTATATGGCTATAACGTTAAGTTTCTTGCAGTGTATCATTGCATGCCTGAAAGGTCAATCCTAGTCTACATATGAATTAGTCCTATTGAGGAAAATTAGAGTATCTAGGAAGTACATACTTGTAGTTTGAGGAATCTTAGAATAACTTTAGGGTGTATTAAAGTGTCAAGATGTATTGCACACTAGGGTGCATCCAAATGCATCTAGTATATAGATATATAGAGATTAATACCACATGTTACATAGAAGAAACCATCCCAAGGGGTTAAGGGTAAAAAGGGACAAGTGAATTATAGTAAAAAAAAAACTTTCAACTATCAGCAATCCGGAAATATCAAAATTTGCAAAATTTTATTTTAAAAAAATTACTTTAAGATTTTTTACGTACTTGTAAATATTTTCGGAATTTTTCTTACAAAATGGCGGAAAAATTGAGATTTTTATTCAGATCCTAGTTAGTGATTTGCAGAGATTTATGGTCGACGTACTGCCGGTAATGATTTTTTGAGCGACGAATTTGATGAATTTTTTCTGACGAATTTCAATTATTTTTGACGCAGATTCGAGCAATTTTTGTACTAATTTTATGGATTTGTTTACTAATCGTTACTCAATTTTTAAACTAAACTAAATTTTAAGTAATTTTAATTATCTAAATTTGAAGACTTTATGCTAATTTCTAGTGAAGTCACAGTCATGGATCAGATTTTATATTTAAAATTAGTATTTTACATCCAATTAACTAGAATTTTTTTGAAAATATTTTTATACAATTTATTAGAAATATTTTTGATTGATTCGTAAATTTTTCTATATACGATATATTATAACTGAACTAGATTCTATCAATTAGATGAATCTTAATTAAATATACAGCTTTTGGTATTAAATTAGTCTTTAGAGTAGGATTTATAGTTTCTAGTTGGATTTTACGATGACTACATATGAAGAATTTACAATTCGATATTCGGAATCCCTTATAAGAGCCTATTTTATAGGTCATGAAAAATTCTTGAACCTCTAATAATGACCAAAAGTTAATTAAGATAATTAAAATTGACTAAATGTCATCAAAAAGACATTAAGAAAGCCAAACCAACCAAAACTAACCCAAACGCAACCCGAATCAACTTTAAAAGACCTGAGCTATACCGAAGATGTCCGAACTATTTCGAAACAACCCGAATATACCAAAAGTGATCCAAATAATCTATAAAACTAAAATGAAATGGGTCTAAAGCTGTGCATATAGGGGATCCATGTATATCTAAGGAGATCTCAGCATCCTTTCAGGATATCCATTATCATAAACTGAAAAACTAGTTGCTAGTCATTCAGACATCCATAAACTAAGTCAAGTAGTCTCACATAAGTTTATTATTAGCCTCATCTACAACTTTATATTGCTCATATAATTTTCAAATTTTAACGAACTTTCTCATAAGTCTTTTATTAATAACTAACACTTTTTTATTTACGATTCTATATTCATCTATGATTAATTTTCATCATTTATTTTTTTTTGATGCGTGTGATTGAATTAATTAGTGTTGAGCGATGTTGATTGAAAAATTATCTAAAATTTTTCGCATTTTTTTTATACATTTAATCGTCAGGCACGGGTTGAGATCCAACAATTAATTTTAATGACATTTTTTTGTCTTTTCATTTATTCTTTTATTTTTTTGTTAAAGTCAACAGATTTTTCTAAATTTCTTAAATTTATTCTTATACTTCAGTTTCTCTCATTGGCGCTTCCGGCTGTTGATGGATAAGAACATACAAAAGTAAAAAAATAACGCAATTTTTATGGTTATTTTTTGTGTGTGTGTGTCGGAATGCAGAAAAGAGAGAGAGAGAAAGAGAGAGAGAGAGAGAAAGAAAGAAATTTTGTTACGAAATTATAAAAAAATTTAACATTAATTTTTGAGATTTTAATTAATTTTTAAATATAGATGTCATTAGGGGGTCATGTGAGGGGGGTCTAGTGTTTAAATTTTCACATTTTCTCAAAGTGAGGTTAAGATTTTACTTTTTTCAATTTTACAAAGTATTATAATTTTAAAAATCCAAATCAACCTTAACCTCAATTTAATATTTTTGAAAATATAAGAAATAATTTTAAAAACTTGATTATTTTGCTTGTGAAATAAATTTTTAAAAATTGTTATAAATATTGCAATTTGTGAAAATTATCATAATAAATATTTATTTATTGTTGACATAAAAAAATTTAATTTGCATAATTTTATTCTTATTGCTCGGTATTTTATCCATTATTAAAGCGATGATTATAAAAAAATAAATTATTTTTAGGTTATGTTTTCATTAAATTGTTCAATGAATTTTTAAACAGTTTTATATATTTTTGCATATATGTCACATATTATGTGCGAGTGAAGGAAGATAAATGAACAAAAGAATTAAAAAATGAAAAATATTTTGTAGGATGGTGGCGTAGAAGTGAAAAGAAATTGAAAGACAGCAGACAGAACAGCAGATATGGTAGAGTGGACAACATGGTTGAGTATAGACAGCGAAACTTAAAAGCTAAGGATGAAATTATTCAAATTATAAGCTTCACTAAGGTGGAAAAAATGGAGGAAGTTTTATAATTTAATGGTTTTTTTTTTTTTTGAAATATTTGAATTTTTTTTCAACTTTTTTTCAAATATTTCAAAATTTTAAAAAT
Source organism: Chironomus tepperi (assembly GCF_022539635.2). Classification (NCBI taxonomy): domain Eukaryota; kingdom Metazoa; phylum Arthropoda; class Insecta; order Diptera; family Chironomidae; genus Chironomus; species Chironomus tepperi. Next base: position 385,235 of record NW_027226156.1, read on the forward strand.
TAAAAATTTGTTTATTTTAAGCTAAAAATTTATTTTTTCACAGTTTCTTAAAAAATTAGTTTTTCTATTTATGTTCAAATTGAAATAATAAATAATAAATTTGAGAACTATTAAAATATTTAAATATTTTAGGCTCTAAAGGTAGAATTAAAGTTTCACTTGGGTAATGAAAAGTTTGAAGTGTTTTTAGATTATTTGTATTAGTTTTATATGAAGATCATTAATTGAATATATTTGGCAACTTGTTTGATTATTTTAGAATATTTTAAAAATAAAAAATTTAAATAAAATAATATTTGCCAATTTGAATTCATTTCGAATTTCATTAAAAATATCTAATTGTATAAAATTAAAATTTCAAGAAAATTGGAAGGTTTTAAATTTATTTGTTAAGTTTTAGGAATTTTAGTTTATTTTATTAAAAATAATAATTCAACTAAAGCTAATGACTTGAAAATGAGATCAGTAAGTGAATAACTTGGATGGGAGCTAGTCAAGGATATGGAACAATTGATCAGTTCCACATCCTTAATATAAGTGTAGACATTTCATCTAAATTCGTGAAATCTAAAGGGTGTGAAACTATGAAGATTAAATTTAATGGAAATCGTTTAGAAAATGTTTTTTAATGATGTAAAATTGTCAACTTTTGTGAATCATGTCCAAAAAAATTGAGATTTAATAAATTCTAACCTCAAAATTTTCATTTTCAATCCACATCAGTTCATCAATTTAATGATTTTTTAATCTATATTCATAAGTGTTTTAGTCTCATTTTCATGAGTCAACTAAAGTGGGGAGGTGGGAGTACAAAATAATAAAAGTTATATTTTGGAAGTTACAGACATCCAGAGGAAAATAAAAACAAAAACAGTAAAAAAAATCTTGTTTTTGTTGATTTAACATCTGTAACAAAAAATCATTTTGTCTTTTTTTGAACGAAGAAAAAAAAGCTCAACATAGACGTGAGTATAAAAATAATGACGAATAAAGGTTGTTGAGGAGGTGGGAGAGGGGATTAGAGTTGGATGTTGTAAATCTGATAAAGTTTTAGGATAGAGGAAGAACTGATTTCACTTGAAAAAGTAACTAGAAATTGAAAGTTAACTCTTTGAATAAGGAGCCTTAGTAATCAACTAAAGCAGAGAGCTCGAAGTCGATTCCTGAGAATTCAGTGAAATCAATTCAAGGACCAAAGAATAAATTGTTTGGAAAATAATAAAAACAGATCCTTTTTTCAGGATTTGAGGAATATGAGTTTTTGGTCAAAACATTTAACTCAAATGGAAACAATGATAGAGCTAGATAGACACAGCTATAGTGCCAAGGAATAGATAGTAGAATAGATATAGGATAGAATTTAGGATTTAAAAAGATTTAAGTGAAATTAAAGTAAAAAAAATTATTTAAAAAAATGAAATAAAATGAATTTCATTTATTCATCGTCATCGGAATGAGATTTGGAGTTTTGGGGGGACTTGGAAGTAAGAAATTGGGAGTTAAAGTAATGCACTTTTTTGTTTAATTTATCATTATTTTGTGCAATAAATTTTCAGAAATTTGTTAAATTTATCGCATTTTTTTTTTTTTTGGTTTTTGAAGTAAATTTTTTGTCATAGTAAATTTATATATTTTTAAAATAGAGAAAAAAGGAATTTTAAATTTATTTATACGTATTTTTTTCGTTCCAACAAGAGAAAGTAAAATTTCTCGTTGAGGATAGAAAAAAGTAGAAAATTTTTAAGAATAGAAAAAAAAAGATTTTTTTGGAAGGGATTTTAAGGATTTAAATAAAAAAGTAATAAAATTTAAAAATCAAACTAAAAAAAGGAATTAAAAGTAAGTAGTGATTAGGCACAGGTCACAAGTCTGTTTGTGCCATCGACACTCACCTGAGTTTGGAGCCGTGTAAGTCCGCGAATCCAAAGAATTTGACCGGCACGTGGTTTCTTGTCATCCAATGGATCGTAGCGGGAGTCGTCGCCGCCAATATTGATTGCCTCCGTGTATTCTTCTGGGTGTCCGCGACCCCACCTACGAGTGTAATAAAACCATTTTTAGTTTTGAACCCCAACTTAAGCTCAAAATTAATACTCACGATAAAATTTTCGGTAATTTTCTTGTTGGAACTGTTGTTACAAGTTGACCCCAAACTAGTGTGCCACAACCGAAGAATAAGCACCAGAGCCATTGTTCGAAAGTTAAAGCTTTTGTTGAGAATGCCATCTTGCCATATTGAATGATGACAATCTGAAAATTATCAAGAATATTCCATTAAATATTCAATAAAAATCCGAATTTTTACAGCCAATCCTTACCTGCGACACCCACGTGATGACCCAAATGGAATAGAAAATTGGATTTGTGAAAATTCCTTGGAAAATATTTCTCTGTCCATGAATTTTTCGTGCATTGAGTTCATTAAATAACGTCATTAACACAAATGTATTGAATATAATGGTAAAATGTTGCGATGGTGCATCGCCATGTTTTGCACCCCATCCGGGTTCAATGTCGAGTATTTTATCACCGATAAACAATAAGCCAAATATAATTATGAGCTGATACACTGCCTGTCCCAAAATGTTCTTCATCATCGTTCTTGATATAAGTGGCTTTGTACGACCGTATGGTTTGCGTAAAAGTAAATCTGGTGTTGGCATTTCCGTGGCTAAGGCTAATGACGCAAGCGTATCCATAATAAGATTCACCCATAACATTTGTACGGCTTTAAGTGGTGAATCCTGAACGGCACATGCACCGATGAATGCAACAATGACAGCGACAACATTAACAGTCAATTGGAACTGTAAGAACTTGGCTATGGAATCGTATACGTTACGACCCCACATAACGGCTTTTACAATTGATGAGAAATTATCATCGGTGAGAATGATATCGGAGGCCTCTTTGGCAACATCTGTACCGGCTATACCCATTGCGAAACCAACGTCGGCTTTCTTCAATGCTGGACCGTCATTTGTACCGTCACCGGTTACCGCCACTACCTCACGACTTTCATTTACTTTACTGTCAATTATACCTAAAATGAAATATTGGATTTAGCAGACATTTATATTGATTTTTGGTGATAATATAGCTACCTTTGACTAAATTATATTTATCTGTTGGCGACGAACGAGCCAACACACGCAATTTAGGCCAAACTTTATCCAATAAGTGTTGTTGGATCTGAAAGGAAATAAGAGATTAGAAACCATTCCAAATTCAAATGAGCATATACTTACATCTCCATTGCTATCGCGAATTCTACGATTAAATTCCTTTCCTTCAAGAATTAAAAAGTCATCTTGTGGCCTAAGAATGCCACATTTTGTTGCAATTGAACGTGCTGTATTGATATTATCACCAGTAACCATACGAACAGTAATACCGGCTTTCTGACACTTGCGAATAGCGTCAGGCACTTCAGGTCGTACTGGATCCTCAATGCCCACTACACACAAACATGTTAAATTGTTAACAGTATTGGCTTCATCTTCCCAATTTGGCTCGTCATTGGGACCGAGATGAACCTCATTAATGTTTGCTTTACCGCGAACAAAGTCACGATAAGCGATGGAAATGGTACGAAGACCATCGCATGCCATTGGCTCAATTACTTGGTGCAATAAGCGTTCTTGCATGTCACGTGTGAATTTTTCTAGACGACCTTCGTGGCCGTAGATGAATGCGCATCTAAAATAATACAAGAATGTTGATTAATTTTGGATTATGAGCTATAAGAATTGAGTTACTTTTTCAAGATGATTTCTGATGCACCCTTGGTGTATAACCGATATCCACGATCGGGTAGATTGATAACTGTACTCATCGATTTACGATCAGAATTGAATGTATAAACACGAACAAATGCTTTTTCGGGAATTTCTTCGCGGATTCTTTGATAGCTTTTGCCGAGTCCCTCAACAAATCCGAGGAGGGCGCATTCTGTCTTATTACCGACTTGTTGTGCAAGATCACCTGGATTATGGCCAGGCTGAAATTGAACAAAAAAATTAACGTTTAAAAATTATCCAAAAGAAATCAAAGTCAATTCAAACTCACCAGTAACTGTGACGTATAGGCCGAATTGACACTAATGCCTTCGACAACTTTCGTTCCAACCTCACTTGGGATGTCCGAAAATCTCGGTGTGACCTTCATCAATTTCTCGCAGATATATGATTGTACGACCGTCATGCGGTTTGTAGTTAATGTACCAGTCTTATCGCTACAAATGGCAGTGGCGTTACCCATTGTTTCACATGCGTCCAAATGACGCACTAAATTGTTGTCCTTCATCATTTTCTGGTGAATAGAAAGAGTAATTTTGAGGTTAAGTTGGGAATTTTGAGGTTATGTTGGGATTTTGTTAAACTTACCTTTACTGAATAAGCGAGAGAAAGTGTAACAGCTAATGGTAAGCCTTCGGGCACTGCGACAACAAGTACAGTGACACCAATAATAAAATGTTTGACTAAATTATTGAAGTAAGAACTCTTCCATGAATGTCCTTCTATGACGAATGTTTTAACGCAAAACTGTATAACTAAAATAGCAACCGTTAACACAGCAATTGTGGAGCCAGCATATCCAATCTGAATGGCGAGTTTTGTTAGCTTTGCTTGCAATACACTCTTTTCCTTTTTGTGTCCACCGCCACCGCCACCACCTCCTTCTTCTCGTGTCGGGGTTCCAGCACGTTCGGCTTGTGGTTCTGATGCTTTTGCATTATATTGAAAGGCTTCATGATCATGACCAGTTCCGTTGCCATCATGACTAATGTGGCTATTTGATGTGACTGCTGCTGGATCTAAATTAAGAATTTAATAAAAAAATGATTTATTTTAGAGGTTAGGTTGAGTTTTAAATTAGAAGTTATGAGACTTTTTTTATTGTTGTATGAAAATTTCTGAATGAATTAAAAATTAACTAAAATTTTATAGCAAAACATGCTTAAAATTTATGAAAAATGCAAAATTTTTTGGAATTAATTTTAGTTTTTGTATAAAATATATTTTTAAGATGACCTGTTGAAGATTATTTAGAATATTAAGACTCTTTTGTCACAGGAGTTGGTATGTCGGGTATATACTTGCATCATACACATGTATAGGGAGCCAACAGACCCTGATGTGAGCCAATAGGCTTTCTTAAGAGCCAACAGACTCTGTCGTGAGCCAAAAGATCCTCGTGTGACCTAATAGGCCTTCATGTGAGCCAAGAGACACACTGTAAATCAAGCAGACTCTATGCATTAGTAGTTGCAAGTGTAATTGCAAGTATAAAGCGTTCTCTAATTCCAAATATCCTTCAACAGATCATTATAATTTAAAAAATTAAATCAAAATTCATTCCAAATGTTTTACTTTATATAAAATTTTTAAAAATATTATAATTGAATTTTCAAATTCGTAAAAGCAAAATAAAAATAAAATTCTATGATCAGAAATGAAGCCTAAAAAAGTTTTCATTTTTCGTTCATTTAATATTCATTTCATTATTTTTAAACAAGTTCGTATTTATGTACATTTTTAAGTAGGGAAGTCGCAACATAACAATAAAAATCTTTTTCTTCGTATCCTTTTTATGTAAATTTAAAGTGTGAAGATATTTAATTGGTTTAGAATTTAGAATGCAAATTCAAAGAATGCAACTAAATAATTCAGTTCAGAATTCGCATTTAATATCATGTGGATATGTTTTGGGGATGAAATTTAAGAACATTTTTTGGATTAAGCCAGTTGAAATGTTTTGTTCTGAATTTTTGGTTCATTTATGAAGAAAATTTCAACATTTTTGTGCGATTGTTGGCCATAAACATTGTAAAGGTTCAGTGACGGAGCATAAACCCTATGATTCATGGTCTACCTGATTAATAGATCCTGAAATACCTAGTGTCAGGTTACACTATCCAAAATAGGACAATTTAAGTTAAACAATAACCAAAATTTGCTTAAATTACTCAAGCTATTGCCATAAAAAGCTAGATCAAAGCCCTTTTGGCAACCTTCACATCCTGTATCTACCCTAAAATTCAGTCTTCAATATAATAAAATTCAATAATTTTTAAATATTAAATATCAAAATAGATTTTTAATTTCGTGCAATATATTTTAAATGTTGAATAAAAAGGGAGAATCGAGCAAAACATTTACTGGCAAAATACCAAAATAAGGACTAGATAAGATATATAAAAAAAAGTTGGAATGAGAGGCGTGTTGAGAAAAAAAAGTTCATTTCACATTTCAATGAAGTAGAAAAGAGAGACAGAGAAAAAAATTATAAAATTTTTATGATACATTTTTAATATTTTCTTTAATATCATCTGCGAAATGCGGAAAAAACCGGAAAATGCAAGAATGAAAATCTCGCATGAGAGAAAAAAATGAGGAAAAATCATAAAGAGATGTCGATAAAAATGTAAAAATGTAGGTCATGTATTTCACTTTGTATATTTGTTATGGAACAAAATGGAAAGAAAGAAATTAAGGAAAAGTCTTCTAAATGTTATTTGCATTGAGCTTGTCATAGGGCGCATTAAATGGGTCATTGTAGGATCTATGGCTCAACCCTACGATTTTTCTGGACGCAATTAGACTTCATTAAACTCAATCCGATTCCATTTGACCATTTTGAACCGTATCCGATACTATTTGAACTTCTTCAAATCCTAATGAGCGTTCCTATCTACTATGAAGGACATTCTCCGCATCATATGAATCAAATTTCAATTGCTTTAAATTAATGATGCGATTTTTATGTAAAAAATGAGATAAAAATTCCTTTTTAGGTTAGGGACGACTAGAATTTATGTGAATGACCTTACAAAGGCAGCCTAAATACCTCCCGTAACCTAAAATTTCTCATCACCAAAAGAAAAAAAATCTATTTTTTTTCCTCAACAATTCACAATGGAAGCTTCCAAAACGAGCCCAACCCCTTAGACAATAATGCATTTTGTATGTACAGTATCGAAAAATGGGAATCTTTCTATGTCAAGTATAGAACTTTTAATATTCATGTGTATGTCTGTATGCTTCTGTGTACATAAGTATGATATGGAGGATTTATGGAAGCCACAAAGTGAGACAGAATGATTAATGAGCAATTTTAGTTCCACTTCGTATTTTTTGCCTTTTTATTCGAATTTAGCTTCATGAATGAAGGCTGTAGGAGGAATAAGAATAAGAATGGATGATCCTTGTGAGGATATTGCGGGAAAAATTGAAGCCATAGGTTCAGGTTTACTATAAGCTCAGGATTCTCAAGTCCAGGTGTCTGTACATTAGGATTCTAAAGGACAGAAGCATTACCATATGGATTCTATAGTTTAGTCATCCTCACAATTCTACACCTTACCTCCAATTCTAACAAACTTGCAATCTAACATCTAAAGTAGCGCAAGGATCTATGCACGAGCAGTCTTATCTTGATTGCCGTGTTAATTAATGGGACCCGCTAACTTTTCTTCCAGAAAGCGGAATTAAATGAATTTTTTACCTTCGTAATTTTCACTTTTACGTGCGATTTTTCTCGCTTGAATTTGAAAATGTAATTTTTAGACAGAAAATTGGAATAATGGAATTAAAACATTTATGAAAATGAATAAAGAATGGGTCAGAATTGGGCGGGATTTCGTGTAATTTAATGAGTTTTGAAGAAGTAAATGCAATTGGGTGTGGATTGGTAGGAGCTGTTGCTGGATAAATTGTGATGTTTGGATACACTAAGGACGATTGTGTCAAAAGTCTTTTGCCTGCACGTAAGACACATGTTCAGGCACGTCTACAACCCAAACTAATCCTAATGAATCGACGAAGGTTAATAAATAATCATTGTCCATAGTCACACATAGGCAATTATACCAAATTAATAACCAGCAATGCTCGAAATAGCAAATGACAATTAGAAATGTCACTGTCGAGTAAAAAAGTCATTAATTAGTTTTTTTCGTTCCTTTAAGCGGACACACAGAAGGTAGAAAATTGTTCATATTTAAGTAACACATGACATAGTCCATAAATCCACCCACATATGCTTTACCGTATGAAAATCTTCAATGAAAATAACAATGGCAATTTAAAAATGAAAAATAATTTTACGAGTGTCTGGGGGATTTTCTTTGGCTGTTTTGTGCTATTGATTAATCGACAAGTGGGATATGGCTGGGTATGTTATGTACAATTTGAATGGATTGGGTGTCTTCACACTAGGAATTTAGAGTAAAGGTGCCTTCACACTAGGATTCTAGAATAAAGGTGCCTTCACACTAGGTTTCTAGGGTTCAGCAGTCTTCACACTAGGATTCTAGAATTCTAGTGCCATTAGACTAAGTTCCCAAATAGTATATTTGTGTAAGTGTCTTAAAATATTTGATTTGTTAGTAAACTGTGTGTAAAAATACACCGAAAAAAAAACTTCCAAATAAATTTTGCAGAATTGAAAAATTACAATTTTCTGATCATTTTCATCACAATAAAAATTAAAAATTTTGTTATATATTTTTTTTTTTAAAAAATTTGTTTTGTGTGTAATTTTTTGTATTTTTTTTTTTTTTTCAATAATCACCTGTTAAACTCTTTTTCTTCTTCAGCTTTTTAGCTTCTGCCAAATTTAAATTGCAATTTGTCCCAGTCCGGGTTGGGTTAGAAAATTTTTTTGTTCAATTTTTTTTTATTTTTTGAATAATTTTTTTGTGATATATTTTGTGTGTTGGATTATGAGTAAATAGACGGACACAGTAATTGACGTGTGGATGGTGGTTTAATTGATGATTGGCACGTGTGATTTATTTTTTATTTTCATTTTAGGTAATTTTTATAGTTAATGGATTTTTTTATATATATATTTTTTATATATGGTGAAATTAAATACAACATGCAAAAAAAGAAAAAAAAAATTAATGATTAGATTTTTCAGTCATAATTTTTTTTTTTGATATTCAAATATTAATTTTGGGGGTGGATCTGAAATAATTTATTGGGGAATTTTTCTACAGACATTCAAAAAATTTCGTGGCGAGGGTGGAATGGGGGGGAGGCATGGGTCATGGACAACTGAAAATTACCAAATTTAATACAATCAATATCAAATAAAAAGACAAATTTTTTAAAAATAATATTGAAAATCGATTTGATGTTGAATAATTTTGGGTTTCAATCGTTCTGAAAAATTCTCGCATGAATAATTTATTTGAATTTTTGATCGAGCTTGCAATGGAAATGGTTGGAATGAGTTCTCACAAACATAACCTCAATATTTGGATACTTTACTTAACCTTTCGGTACCTAAACATACTTATTTGGTAGCATAACCTTAAAATTCTGTGACTAGACCTACTTTTTGGTAACATAACCTCAAAATATTGTCTCTAACCTCACTTTTTGATAAAAACTTCTCAAAACTCTTTAGTCTGGCCTCATTTTTTATTTAAATACCCTCAAAACTTTTCACTTTTATTCTACTTAACCCCATAAATGTGCAAAAAATCAATAAAATTCCCATCCGACTTGAATAAAACTTCAATTTAGTTTCCATCTTAATTCAGAAAAAAAGCTCTTAAAACACCAAGTTTTCCATTTTATTATGAAAATAGTTTTTCATCTCATAATGCAATTGTTATTCAAGCTGAAATCACAACAGCAGAAATAATCTCCAATTTAAATTCATTATTTCTATTTTTAACTAGATCCAAAGATCAAAATCTCGGTCAAATGAAGAGAAAAACTCGAGCCATAAAAGAAAGAAAAAAATGATGAAAAATTCATTTCCATTTCCATTGCAAGTTCTTTACTCCGTTTCAATTTCGTTTAATTCTTTAACATAAAAAAAAGAAAATTTATGAAAATAAAGACGACAAGATAAGGAAATTATGGATGGGATAGATGAATGGGTGTGGAAGAGAAGTCACATGTAACACAAATAAAAAGACGGAGGATGAAAATGTTGACAATTAAGGAGAGAAATTTTGTCAAAAATTTAAGAGTTCATGACGACTGAGCAATGGTGGAGGTAATTTTGGGGTTATATGCAGTTTAGTCTCAAACCTATCCTAACTTTTGTTAACTAAACCTCAAAATTTTGCAATCTAACCAAACTTTTGGTAACCTAATTTCAAATTCTAATGACCTAACCTCAAAACCTTTTCTAACCTTAACTTTTTTGTAATTTAACCTAAAAATTAACAATCTAACCTCACTTTCGATGACTTAGCATCAAAAATGCAGGCATATACCCTGATTATTCCCAAATGCTTCACAACATAACCTCCAAAATCACCCCACCTTGCACCATTATCAAAACATAATGAGGACATTGAAGAGATAAACAAGAAGATGTACGGAAAGATGTTGAGAAAAAAAGAAAATGTTTAAAAATTTAAAACAGAAAAGAAGAAAGAAAAGTAAAAAATTTAAGGAAGAATTGATGACAAACATGTTGACACAAAATTATCAAAATAAAATAAGATGGAAAATAAACAAAAAAAAAAGGCACAAGAATGTAAAAATTTATGGAAATGAGGTGGAAGAAAATGAAAATTTTTTAATGGAACATAAAAAAAAATTTAAAATACACGCGACGTTGACGTTGAATATTCAGAATTATGCATGACTTGCGTTATTATCATCATCATCATCATTCATCATTATTCAAAATACAAAAATTATCACTAAGATGTAACAATAAATAATGAGAAGGAAATAAAGAGACAAGAAATGATAATGGGGGATGGAGAAATAAGAAGCTTTACTGAGGGGGGGTTGAATGACTCAATTGAGATGGTTATTTACAAAAGTTTTGGAAATTGTGAAGGATTTTGGGTAGTAAAAATGATATGGATGGTTATTGTTCAGGTTTGTGTCATATTTCGTCCCTAACTGCCCTTAATCTGGTCTATATAGTCTCAAAAGTCCACTATCTGAGCTACATAACCTCAAAAGTCCTTAATCTAGTCTACATAACCTCAAAAGTCTCAAATCTAGTCTACATAAACTTAAAAGTCTTAAATATAATCAACACAATAACCATCCAATAACCATGTGCTACCAAATCCACCACTAAGTTCAGGATCTAAATATTGGAGGATGGGGGTATATTTGTATATATGCAATTATATTCATCTATCGCCCATGCACATTTCCAAAAAAAAACTAAAAATATTCTCAATTTTTAAAGAATTTGTTCGTATTCAAAACAAGAAGAAGAAGAAGAAGAACTTAAGGAAAAGAGCATAGATAGTCATAGATATAGAGAGAGATAGAGAGATAGAGAGAGAGACAGTGGACATTCTCTGAGACAAAACAAAAAGATTGATCATCATCGTATGATAGAATTGAGATATAAATTGGTACAAAAGGAATCTCTTACCCTTTTTCATTTTCTTTATTGCCTGTTCCTGCTCATCAACGGCAGCACCAAGAAGTGTAAAGATGATACCAGCTTGTGAATTGACACCGACAGCTGTGACAATCATCTTGCCACTGCCTTCCATCACATGTGTACCCGACAAGACCATCGGATCGTAGTTTTCACCTTTCTTTACATGATCTGACTCGCCCGTAAGTGACGACTCGTCAATCTAAAAGGATTTTTGTACATTTAGTACACTTAGTATGAGTACTAAACAGCTTTAGTACAAAAGGTTGACACCCACCTTCAAGTCATTGCTTTGAATTATAATACCATCCGCAGGCAGCAGATCACCGTATTTGATTTGACAAATATCACCAACAACAATATCACCAACCAGGATCTGCATCGCTTCGCCATTTCGTATGACGGCAAATTTATGTTCACCTTCAATTCGCGACTGCAGACCACGAAACTGACGCTCCTTTGAGTAGTCATTAAATGCTGTAACAATAACAACAACGATAACTGATACTAAAATTGCGAGACCTTCAATCCAGCTGTAATGCTCGTCCTCTTCTACGATGACTGTAAATTAAGGATTATTTTTAATTAGATTTTGTGAATTAAATTTGGTAAAAACGTAACAAATTTTTTTCTAAAAATGTAATAGAATTTTCCGAAATGTACTAGATTTTTTGAATATTTCGCAGAATCTTTAGAATTGAGGTAGATTTTTTTATAGAAAAATGTACTAGATTTAGGTAAAATATTGTACCAGATTTTCATAAATGTACTAGATTTATGAAAATTCTACTAGAATTAGCTAAATATTGTACTAGATTTTCTATAAAAGTCACCAGATTCTCAAAGACTGTACTAGATTAATTCAAAAAAGTACCAGATTATTGGGAATTATATATCAAATTTTTTCTTAAAAAATGTACTAAATTTTCCCAAATGTCGTCAAACTTTCGATAATTTTTACCATCCTCACCTGCGTCCTCGTCTTCAGGTTTATAAAATGACAGGCCGAGTGAAATTAATGCAGAAACAATAAGAATGATGAGCGTAATATCTTGCACAGCTTCACAAACAAGTTGAAAAAATGTCTTTGGTGGTTTCGGTGGAATTACATTCGATCCAAATGTCTCCCGACGATGCTCAATATCCTGTCGATTGCCACTAAGACCTTTATCCTCAGACGTATACAGCCTCTCCATAACACCCGTCACACCACCATATTCTTGTATTTTCTGTATGCCTTCACGTCCACGATTTTCCATCAATTCACGCAGCTCCTTTAACGTGATGCGATATTTCGCAGGTCGTCCATTTATCGTTGCCATTTCTGCTTGATTTCTTGACTTATTTACTTCCGAAAATGAATAATTTTGTTAATGTACTAAATGTGCGCCGCGTTTATTTTTTTTTACTACAATTGTAATTTTAATTATTTTTTATGTATAATTTACTTCACGAGAGCACCCGCCGAATATAATATTATTATTGATTATTTTATGAATATTTCCAACTTTTGTGTGTGAGTGGAATTTATTTTGAGGTTATTAAATCTCAAAATGTCTTCAAATTATGCAAATTCCGGATTAATTTGTTGGATAATTTAACTAATTTCTTTTGTTCCTTAATATATGCTAGGTTATTTTATGATTGGGTTTATGACTTGTTTACCTAAATTCCGCAGCAACTTGGAAACTTTTTTTTGCTCAAATTTGAGGTTATCTGCTCAAAAATTCAGTTCTTGATGAGAATTTTGAGGTTATATCGATGACTTTTGAGGTTAAACTCCAAAATCTTTCTTATTTCAAGCTTGAATCTTTAAAATTCACTTGTTTACAAATAAAAACTTTGAGGTTAGGTTGCTACGATCAAAATGAAATTTGGTGGGATTTTTATGTAGAAATTTCAACTTTTTAACAGATTTTTGTAGAAAAATTCAAATTTTACCACGTGGATTTAATTTTTAACGACTTTTACTTTTTTAAAAAATTTCACTTTTTGTTCACAATCTGTGCTGCATTTCACGTTGCTGTTGCGAATTTTTAACTTTTTTTTTCTTATCAAAAATTTACAAACTTAAAAAACTTTTGCAAATTTGCAGTTTTAGGGTCTCTACTGTTTGTTCCTTTATTGCTTTTCACTTTTATTTTTTATTTTTTTGTAAGGGTTTTCGGGTGCTTTTTAACCACTTTTTTACATTCACACACTCTCACTTTATTTATTTGTCAACAAAAATTTATAAAACTTTTTTTTTAAAATCGACGAAGTTCTTCCTGGTTCCGTCGACTTTTCTGCTTCCTTTTTTGATGAATTTATTATTAATTTAATTACTATATATTAAATAATTATTATATTATTTAGTAGATTACTATAAACATCAAGTTTCTTTTAGCAGTTCCATGATTTCTTTCTCTGCCTTCTGAACTTTTCCTCCTTCCTTTTCGCTCGTTTTGCCTTTTTATCCGTTTTTGTAGAATTTTTAATTTTGACAATTTTTTGAAGCTCCTCGCTTATTCTCGATGCCGCTTTAATGTTGACTGACACACTAAAATTATAAAAAGAGAAAAAAAAAGAGATAATTGAGTATGAGTTTGCATAATTTAATGACATATTGAGAATTGATTTTGAGTCAACAGATTTTTCTCGGAAGTAATATAATTCATAGATGTTTAAAATGTAAACATGGCCAGATAAAAATGTAAAAATCATATAATGCGCGCGTTATACCATAAACATTATAAAGAGTACTGCGTATTATTCATTGTTTCATGCAAACTACGCGATAGTACGCGCATTATATGGACGAATTTGAGCGCACTATGTACATACATAAAATCAATTTCTTAAAAGTTTTAATAAAATTCTTCAAAATGTTAAATGACGAAACTTCTAAAAATGAAATCATCTAATAAAAATTCAAAAAATTTACTCATAACTCCGCATCCTAAATCTTCTTAATACCAGACTATTTCCACATGTACTACGATTAGTCCACTTATAATGTCTAAAAATTTATGTCCACTCATATTTTCATAGCAGACATATAAATTAGAGCACCATTCATCAGCTCTCATTCATCTAATTTCTCACAAAATTTATTAATTCATTTTGAGAGAAAAAAATACAGTTTTCAGTCGCAAAATGACAAATTTTCAGCGACAAAAACGATTTCACGTGTCAGCATCAAAAATTTACGATTATTCATGTTATTAGTAATTTTTTAATGAATATTCGAATGAGTTTTTGAGGTTGATTTGTGTGCGTGATAATCTTATTCTCATGCATGAGTCACGAGTTTATTTTGTTTATTTTTTGATAATTTTTTGTTTCTTTCTAGTCGATGATTTGTTTCGTTTTTTGCAAGACTTTCTTTTTTTTCCTTTTGCTTTTGTCGGTGGCAATTCTTCTTGATAAACTGCACGTTTACATTTTTTTTGTCAGAAGGTTAAAGAGTAAAACGGACTTTAATTTATTTTTATCGCAACAAAATGAAGAACTTTTTGTTTTTTGTTTGGGAGCAGTTCAAGGTTTTTCAATGTTAACTTGAGTATTTTTTTAGTATAGCGCGCAATGCGCATATATTATTATCATTTCATAATGCGCGCACATACTCAAAAGTAAATATTGTAACGTTAGTCTACTGATGTATTAATCACACTTAACCTTTAAACTTTCAAATTCCAAAAGTCCATTACCATGTCCACCTATCAAAAACAACTTCATTACTAACCCATACATCATCTCTAAATATGACTAATCTCCCCCAACGTCAACATCAATTAAAAACCTCACAATATACATTATTTTTAATTGACAAGCAACTCCACAATTCAGTCACAATATCATCTCATTTCCATTTAAATTCCATTCACCGAAAACAAGCGAGTTTTTGCTCTTTTTTTTCTCCATTTTAATTAATCGCACAAAAGAGATGACAAGAGAATATCGTCATAGCATTGACGTCATTAAATTCATTGAGTCATTCGAATGTGAAGCATGCGATAATTTTATTTGCGACTATATGGGCATGATGGAGGGGGATGTGTTGGATATGGATTTTTGCACGATTTTGTATTAGAATATGACTTTGTAAGGCTACACTAGAGCTTTAATCCGTACTTAACATTCATATATACAAATATCTATCAAGTCTACCGGATCTATCAAATTTTCACCTTCATTACCCAGCCTAACCCAAGTCATCTCATCACATTACAAGCATGATCATTCATTAAATAAGAATGATTAATTGTCGTGCATTAAAGATTATAAATAAGGCATGAAAATACAAAAATTGAAATAAAATGTGAATATTTTTATTAGATCATTAAGGAATATTTTAAATATGAAGCAGTAAGAATCACTTAATGTACAGGAAGTTAATGTGATAATAAATTCATCCAAATATTCACTTCAAGGCGATAAAGAGCTTGATTTATGAGGTGGGGGGAGAGTTGATGATAATTTGATGAAAAAGCTTAGAGTAGGGTGGATGTGGTTGTGTATGGGAGAAGGGGATTGTTGCTAGGAGTGTTCAGCATTGCTGTCTATATTTGAAAACACTTTGGAATACTTAAAGTATCAATTTTAATACAGATACACAGCAGTGAACAACGATGGACTTCAATAGTGTAGAATGGGCTGCCCCAGAGTAGATTAAACTGCCCCAGGGTAGATTGAACTGCATTAAGGTAAGCTAAACTGTCCTTTGCTAAATTGTATTCCAGAGATATATCCACAATCAACGCTACATCATCGAACCTTGACCTATCCAATCTATCTAATCAAACATCACAACCCATATAGCTAATCTCACAAAATAATTTAATACAATCGTCATGTCTTGCATAAACAAAACATCCAAAATGACAATAAAACAAATTGTACAAATATTGCATTGCATGCATCTCAATTCCATCAAACCGTGACATACATCATCATCATCATCATCATAGTCAGCTTTTATTCAATTTCAATTCTACAAAATTCATTTGATAAGATCAGATGTCAATTGAAATTAATTGTCTAGAAAAGTAAATTGCTTAATTGTAATGTAATTTTATAGATTGTGTTTTTGTTTTGGAAGTGCCTTTTTGGGATATCTGATATTGAGACTTTGATGATATGTTTGATTGTTCTGAGAAAATTATGATATTTTTAATGAATTTATGATGATTGATTGAGGATATAGACTAAAATATCATAGAATGTGAATGGGTTGGGTAGTTTATGGCATTCTAGGTTGCCTAACGGGGTACATAGATTCCAATTGAGGATACACAGCATCACATTAAGGAGTAAACAGCTTCAAACTGAGTAATACACAGCCTCGATAAAAAAGGATAAACATCTTTAAAATAATCATTAAAAAATCACTCGACTGATTCAATTACACAAGAAGAATCAAGTCAGTAAGTCAGGAGCCACGAACAGCACACCCCATACTCTTGACATCAATTCCTCATCTTAATCTTCATGTTCATTTTCATTTCACAGCAACCGTAAGTCAATTTCTTTCCGGATTTTTTACATTTAATTTAACGTATCGTCAGCAGCTGTGCGCTCAAGTGCTTTTAATGTGCCGAACACACAGTTCTGTAGTGCTGCAAAAGTGTATATATATACATCGAAAAATAATAAACATGCACATCTACAGCAGTCGAGTCGGGCTTTGAGACTATAAAGATTTTTTGGCACGATGGATTCTAAAAATAGATACATAGCCGGTCCCGTAAATGAGATGTGAATATGAAAAATTTTCCTCGCATGATTGAAAAATTGGCTTCGACTTGAGCACAGCCAATACATACAAATGATAATTCTTGTGGTTGTATGAGGGTGTCTGTGGATTTGTGGCTGTATATTTAGTTTAGTTAATGAAAATATTTGGCGGCTGACTTGTTATTTAATAATGATGAAATTATTGTTCAATAAATAGATGAGGGGAAAGTAAGGAAGACATGGGGTGGTAGGGAAAGAGGCGCATTTAGGGATTATTGAGTCTGTATTTCTTATGAAGACTTTGAGAATCAAAAAAGGTCTCTGTAGACCTGGGAATAACCCTCTGAACCTGAATATGAGTCTATGATCCTGAATATGAGTCTGTGATTCTGAGTATGAGCCTATGATCCTGAATATGATCTTGTAAACCTCAACATAACTCTATGCACATCATACGACCCTTCAACACCTCAAACCAATCATCAGAATCTCTCATCTCGTCAAATTAGTCTTGCTGTCATCATCAAGCCATTCTGCCAACAATTCCCGCCCATCATCATTGCAAGATTTCAGTTTAGATAGGTATTTGTGAATCGATGCATTGCAGACACGCTCATACAAAAGTTTTCTTCTTATTATTAGTTTTATTGTGAGACTAGTCAAGGTTGAAGGAAGTAACGAAAATTTTTTAGGGAATTTTCTAGATAACTTTGAGTATGCGGAACTGATTTTAGAATCCCCGGATGGCTATTTTGAATATTTAACGGAACATTGATAATAAATTTAATAATTCCCTGCCTATTGATCCCTAAATCATCAAAATATTCTGCATACTCATCACCAATTAATGTAAATTGATATGCTAATGACTTAAACTTTACTACATTCATCCCACAACATACAAATCCTATTCCCTGAGCCATAATAAATTGAATATTACTAGTTGTACATAAAATTTAATATCGATCAATGCATTTTCATTATTTTGAATGCTGTCTATCTCTGAATTGCAATAAATTATTCACATTTTTTTATGAATGAATGTTTCAGACATTATGGAATATGAACATTTTAATGCGGAACTGTCGATCGTAAAGCTGGAGACATTGAGACTGACTAATTTAATTATTGAAATGCTTTTGGTGTTGTATTCGGATGGATAGAGTATGATTCTCATAGAATTCTTAAGGTTCAGGTGCCTTCACACTATATTCTCGATATTCAGGCGCCTTCACATTAGATGTTTACTTTAAAGAAAATTATTAACTTTAAATCTCACTTAACCTCAATGAATAATTAAAAATATGTACATAAAACTTCAAAAAAAGTATAAATCATACTTGAAATTGAAGGATTATAATTAAAACAGAAAATAACAATTTTCATTCCCCTTCCGTATCTCATTTTACAAACATAAAATATTCACATTTTCTTTTATATTATATCTTTCCATGTAATCTGAATATCAAATTCAAGTAATTCTTTTTAATTTTTCAAGAGGTTAAAATTACACACGATTTTGATTTTCGCCTTCTTTTTCATTAGCGAGTGACGATCGTGATTTTAAGCCGATGACGCAACTGGCATTTGTGATGAGGGAATCGAAACATGTGTCAGACACTCGGCGAACAAGCTGACTATCCGATTTTTTATTTTTTTCAACTCGAGACTTTTCTTTTCTTTTATTTTCATTTTCTTCTTTCATTTTTGTTTATTTTGTGATTATTTGAAGAATGTGAAGATTTCAGGCACCTTCACATTAGAGTTATGAGGTTCAGGTGCCTTCACACTAGATTTTTCAGGTTCAGATGCCTTCACTGAGCTACAAAACCATTCAAAATTACTACATAGCCATCAATAATGCAGAAAACTATTCTATATAGTCACTGAACCCAAAAAAAAAAACACGGCAATAATTACAAATGTTGGCGACATGCACGCAATTATGACGTTGCTTATTCACTTTTTACATTATTTATGCATAATCTTGAGGGAAAAAAGCGACAACTGTCTATACTTTGTTTGTCCTTTCGTCTATGAAGGCTGTGTAGCATTGAATTTCATGCTAAATTGGCCGACTATTCATGAAAGTTTCTTATTTTGTCGCATGTTTTGGCGATTAGTAAGTCCATTGACGCCATTTACGTGTAAAATTTATGATATTTTTCATCAAAAATATTTCTAATCTCAGCCATTTTCCGGAACAATTGGGGTTGTTGTTTCAATGTGGCACGCCAGGGACTTATATTTTTGTATTTTTTAATGACTTTATAATCTTTCATGTTTATTTACCATAAAAATGGTGGTCTCATAAGGAAGAAATGAGCATTGACCTTGTAGAAATTACAAAATATTTACCATAATGTAGAAAGTTCAAGAGCCTTTTCTGATTTTTCCGCTTAATAATGAAGTAAAATGAGGTAATGGGTGGTTTGGGTGATATAATAACACGCTATTAATCACGTACACTGAAATTCACGCTTTTTGATTACAACCGACAATTTTACATCGATTGGTGTGAGGTTACAAGGAGGTTAAAGAGGGTGAAAATGTTCTTCAAGTGCCATCATTGTCGATGTGTGCCTTGACATTTAGAGTTTGAGAGGATTCACTCTGATTGTTCAGGTGTCTTCACACATTGTGTTCAGGTTCCTTTACAATAATTGTGCAGGTGCCTTCACGTAAATCGAAAGCTAGTCCTTTCAAGCTCAAATATATCACAATATTCCACTCCCTATTTTGTAGATACGATATAAGCTATGTATTCCTACAAATTTGACATTAAGGAGTGGAAACAACATATTTTTAGAAGGATAGAAGGTTTGGTATAAATCTGGTGATAGTTAGCTTCCAAATTGGAAATTATACACGTATAATGTACAGGTAATAAACCTAATTTTGAATGTTGATGTAATTCTATCCCCGCTAAGTCAACAACATCACAAGAACTTTTCATTAAATTTAAAACCCCATTTTTATTTTAATTAAAAAATTCTTCAAATTGCTGCTTTTATTACAATTTTCCCCCCTTTTTTCAAGTTGAATATTGCTGAAAATCCACTGTTGAATTTCCATTTCGACCTTGCATCCTTTCATGTCATTCATGTCAACATATCACTTCAATTCCATCCATCCGTCTATTTTCACAATCCCTCCATCGTGTTTTTTAAATAATTTTTCATGATTTTTTATACACAGCTTTACCGTAGACTATGGAAGATGCTATAAATACATTCAGCACGTACGTATACGTATGGGGAAAATCCCTGTGATTCAAGATGAAAAGTCGGGAAAAGTGAATGTTGAATGATGGAAACGATGAGCAATATTCGTACGAGATTGTTGAGGTTCTGGTTAAAGCTTTGAGCTTTAGGTGTCTTCACACTGAAATCTTGAATTTTTGGTGCCTTCACAATAAATTTCTGGTGCCTGCACTAATGCTTTAGAATTCAGCCTCGTTCCGCAAACCACAATGATCCAATCTAACCAAATCCAGTCACACATACCCGAATTCCTCGACAATATCTCCTCACCCCACTTCACTTTCAACTTTTTTTCCCCTCTGGATATAAGAATAAATTTAAAATCCGCACAGAATGAGGATATATACAAAATAGGAATATAGAGCACAGAGCGAGCATAGAGAATGAATGGATGAATAGCCTAAACCTTACGGATATAAAACATTTGGAATATTCAATTAAAGAAGGAATTAATTTTTATTTTTTGTGAAACTCAGCTGCTTCAAAATAAAATTTTCCTTTTTTTCGTCCGAAACTTTTTCATGAGCTTTAATCGCTTTGTTAGGAATGGCAGGGATTGCGTCAGTTTTGGACTGAGTGTTTGGGAATTTTATATAACATTGTAGCAATCTACGAATGTTTACGGGTACCTTTAGGTATCTACAAGTAAGAAAACCACCAAAAATGCGCTTTATCCATCTAAACTTGCTGTTAATCCCCTCAAACCATAGAAAAAATACTACACGGAAATTAAACCTTCCACGAATCTCAACAAGAATTGAAATAAAAATCCATTAAAATGTAGTATGAGATCTTTTGGCTGTGTTAAAATTCAATAACAGATGTCAGATTTTCCATATTTAAAAAAGGATTGTAAGTGAGAATGAGAGGAAATTAAATGGTGAATGTAATGTCAAGGACGAAAGCTCCAAAAAAAGTTCATTTTACTCTCATCTTATGCACAAGCTTTTGAAGCTCTTTACGCTCAACTTCATTCCGATCATTGAATTGGGATCATTGAATCGAGAAAATTTTGAGCGAGTGAGGCATGATAATTGACCTTTGACATTTTCTGGAGTACCCCCTACCTCCAATACTGACAACAAAATCCATTAAAATTAATTTTTTCTTGAACTTTTCACAATCAATTTATAATAATGGCAGTGATTTGAATGAAAAATTGAATACACTTACTCAAAACCCACACAAGAAATAATAAAAAAAAGTTGACGACACAATTTTATGACGCCCGGTACAACCCACGTTTGTGCTTCTTTAATCCTCTCAACACAAATTCAAGTTGACAAAATTCAATTTTGTCTAAATTTAAATTAAAAGGTTAATGATGGTTTGATTGCTGTGGATTTAATCAGATTCTGGTGTCTTCACTCTAGAGTATTGAGGTTCAGGTGCCTTCACACTAGCTCCCCAAACATCAAAAAATCCATAATTTCCTCAAAAACAGCAAATCAAAATGAAAGCGATTCAAAATCAATTATTTTCCATGATTAGCATGATGCGAAAAGGTGTGCGACTAATGGACGTCACAAAAAAATTTTTTCGAACTCTCTTTTGTGTGCCGAAATGACCTTGAACGCAAAAGTCTACAGCGATGCTAGAACAAATGTTTGTGTTCATCCATAAACTTTACATACACATATAAAGTCCGAATATACAAATGTAAACGCTTTGATGGCTTAATGGATGGACTTGGATTGTTTTGATGTTAATTTGGTGTGAATTTTGTTTACTTGCGTGAGGTAAAGGCACCAAAAAAATATAATTTTGTTTTAGAGTCTTGAAATGTCTTATGACAGAATGAATGTCCTTATTTTTCTTGGTTAAATAGTTTTGATCGTTTATGGGTGGAAGTTTTCTTTTATGTTGATGGGGTATTTATGGATGTTTTAGATGCTTTTTGGATATAAATAGTTGGAAAAAATAGAAGAAATGGACGACAATTTAAGGTATTTAGTTGGAATTTTTATGTCTGATGTTTAGACTTGGTGACTGTTGGTGGATGTTGAAGTGCTTTTGGATGTTTTTCGGAAATTTAAAGGAGTTCTGTCTTGTGCTTGCTGTGTCTATACCCAGTACGATATCTATGTATAATCGGTAGATCCGTATAGAGCTTGTAAGCCCCCAAATTGACACAACTTCTATCAAAAATCTGTTGAACTCAAATTCCTCGTGAGTATTTTCACAATTCTTTAGCGAATAAGACCTAAAATATGACAGAAGTTTCTGATTCTTACCGATTTGACTTTGTATGATGAAAAATTCGATAATATTTTTATTGACTTATTAGATAATCAACCTCGATATTTCTGCAAATATATAGAAAAGAAATTGGTGTGATTAGTTAAAAGCTTATCAAATTTGTATTTAGGATTCATATTTAGTATATAGAACAGTAGCATAATATTTCAATATCTCCAATAACCATCCCCCCAACTCAATATCAATACCCGCTTTAATCAGCATCAAACAGTCTTCAAACCCACCACAAATTCAGCCTCATTCTCTTCATATCTACTATACCGCAATTGATTACTCAAATTTTCCTCATTTTCAATCTTCTTCTTGCTTCGTCAAAGTCAGAAGAGAAAACAAACAATGAGAATCGTCAGAAAACTGATGAAACAGTCAAAGACAAACAACAGCAAATGGTTAATGTCGATCAAAGAGAATAAAACTCTTAGGAAATAAGTTGGGAAATTTTAAGGCCCAGTGAGAAGGCATCATAACTTCAAATTTTGAGTGTAAGGGAAGTAAAATCTCAAAATTCTAATGGAAAGGCTCCTGAACTTCAGAAATTGAGTTTAAAGGCACCTGAATCTCAAAACAAACCAGAACAGAAGTTCTCCAACTCTCCACGCATTCATGTTTGTTGTGTACATGTCCAAGTGGAGCAAACACAGCACACACAAGGAAAAAAAAACGAGAGAATTATATTTTTTGGCACGCGTCCAAAGTGAAATTGAACGAGAGCATTTTTCGATAGCAAATGGGGCGACTGAATTGAACTAAAAAGCAGCAATAGCATGAAATGTATTCACATAATAATAGGCGAGGAAAGATGAAAATTCACTTTTTTTTCTGCTGCTATGTACTAATGTTGCTTGTTGTTTCTGCTCCGAGCAAAAAGAAGAAAATTTTTCATCGATATTTTTTTTTTCTCTCAAGTTTCGGAGAAGAAAACGAAGGAAAAATTTTACGAGCATCGTTCACTATTAACTTATTGATTAAGTTTCAGAGGAAGCAAATAATTTCTTTTAAATCTATAATCGAGTGAATGAGAGATTTTAGACAAGTAAGAAAGGCATTTTTTGGGTTGTACATATAAAGCGTATTTTGAAAGGATTGATACTTTTTGTAATTAAATTTCAAGTTTGATCAGTCATATTCTACAAAACAATGAATACTGCCTAATATACCACCCAAAACACCCCAAACCGACTAGTCACTAATCAATCAATATTCAAGTCAGTCATGACAAATTAATAATTTCCGCTGAATATCCTCATCATACAACATGCTTATGTACACAATTTCGCCATATTCTATGTATTCATCCACAAAAAAACTAACTAAATCAGATCATATAATCAGTCAAATGATGAATCGCATAACAATAAACATTCATGTGATGAAAGTCAGTCGTCTATAAAGTAACAATATTTTTTTTTTCATCTTTGGAAAATCTCTTGGATATTTATTTTTAATACTTTTTATGTTCATTTTTTAATGTCTTTCATTAACTAATTGATGACGAATGAGAAATTTTTCAATTTTTTTATTGACTTTTTATGATGAACAATTTTTAAAGGCTTTCATCAAAAGGATTATTGCTCTGTTTGTGTTATGATGAGTGTTTAGAAGAGTTATGGATAAAGTCAGTTAGTCTAGGGCACAAAAGCTCAATATTTGGCCTAAAATCTCAAAATTGAACAACTAAAACAAATTCCCATCCCAAAACTATTTTAAAAACATTAACAAGCACTTCCAAACGGCCATAAAACTGACACACTTGTGACAACCTCACGTCATTTTGTGATGCAAAAAGCCACACAACATGTTTGACTATTAAAATTGCGGTCAGAGAACAAATTAAATTCTAATTGTTTCGGATTGTTATCTAATAAGTGCCATTAGGAAATGAGCAAATGGAAAATTTTCCAGGTCGATTTTATGGGAAATATTTATAATTGAATATTGTGGAGATGAGTACGTGCTGAAATTGCATCAACAGGATGACATCAGTTTGTAATATAAATGTCATTGTAGAGGCTTAAGACAGAATAAGCAAATCAAGTTGAGTTAAGGCAGAGATGTGTAGAATTTAAATTATTTTGAGGGAGCAATGAGGGTTGGGTAGGAGAAGAAGTACTTTAAAGCTTACATAGCAGTCCTGAATGGTTGAATCTACCTTATATTCTATCTAACATCAGGTTCAAATTGGGTGATTCAAATGAGTCGAATATAGGACGGACTTGCCCCGTTGGGTCACCTTCAATATCCTCCTAACTACACCACTGCATGCCATATTGAAAAAATATTCACAGATTTATAATTTAAATGATTAGCGAGGCGGTCAAAGTATTGAAAATATATAAATAAAATTTGCAAAAATCAAGATGGTAATGAAGGTCATTAGTAAATGTGACTTAACAATTTTTAATACTAACTATCATGTCTTTTTGATTGTATTGGTAAATTTTCATGTACATGTATGTGTGAGTGTTCTTACTCATTTCCCATAATTCTCAAATATTTTTTCATTCTCATATTCTCTCATTACTCATTGATTAATTTTGCTTACTGAAAAAAGAATTGTGACATAAATTTATGAATCACAGTAAATACGAAAGTGCTGTAATATTGAATTTGAAAGGCTACAACTAGGCGATTCTCGTGATTCAGAAATTAAATATTATATTATGAATTGTTGGAAGCCTTATTAGGAATTTTTTAATAATGAATCGATTGGAGTTGTTATGTAATAATAGTGAAGTCATTTGATGATCAAACAGACTTGACCTAAGTCAATAAATATTTTGGAGTCTAAGAGAAATTGGAGG
This sequence comes from Chironomus tepperi, assembly GCF_022539635.2. Taxonomy (NCBI): domain Eukaryota; kingdom Metazoa; phylum Arthropoda; class Insecta; order Diptera; family Chironomidae; genus Chironomus; species Chironomus tepperi. The sequence continues at coordinate 410,655 of NW_027226156.1, forward strand.
AATTTTTGGGGAGTCGATGACTTCAAATTTAGTGGATTTTTGACAAATTTAGAATTTTTTCTCAAAATTGCAAAGCAAAACATCAAAACTTTGCAGTCTTACCTCAAATTCGGCTATATAACCTCAAAATCTTGCATTCAAACATGACATTTGACTACATAACCTCAAAAGTCAATCTCTTAATGGAGAAACTTAAATGCCAGCTTTAAGTTCCTTCCAACTCAATAACATCTTCAATTAAAATAATTAAGAAACAGACTTTTAATTGCAAAAATAAATTAACTTGAAACAAAAATTATCGAATTTATTATGAACAAAAACAAGAACATTTTAAGAAATAATTAAGCTGTTGATGCATTTCAATTTAATTCTCATTGAGGTTGTTGACCATGTTTCGATAATGAACGTAAAAGGTTTTAGCTCATGTTTTATGCATTGTGAATTTTTTATGATTAAATAGATTGTTTACTTAGTAGTGTCTGGTTATAGATTTGAAGGTTATGTTTTGGGGGTTGAAGTATGGATGGCCCGTGGATGAGTAACTCCACCTGAAGCCATCAAGAATCAAATTTAATTTGAATTTTCATCAACAAAATAATCTCAAATGTAAATAAAAACAAACAAATTTGAATTTCTGAATTAATTTTTTGCAGGATTTCCTTTTGAGGAAAATTTCCGAGAATTTTTTGATGTCTTAAATGAAATTCACTGGTTTCTATGGGCTTGTTTGTCCAAAAAAGAAATTTTCTTAAAGTCTAAGAAAAATCAACAAATTTCATTTGAATTTTTTATGAAGGAAGAAGACTAAAATATGCACTTGTTTACTATTTACACGTAAAATTCAGAGAAACAATTAACATCAATATTTATATTTGTGCATTCAGACTTGTTGCCAAGATATAAATTGTCTTCGAGGAACTCATTTAGTCGTGAAATTATTGTGAAAATTGGTGACGTAAATTTGCAGAGGATGGGGTTAAGGTCAATTGAAAGTTTGACAAGTATACGGATTCTAACCTCAAAATTTGTCAAATTTCAAAGTCTAACATGCAAATTTGACAAATTTTTAAGTAATTGCCAACAATCCACACACTACAGTCCTTTTTACGGTAACATCAAGGTCTAATTACAGTTTTAAATCATTTTCTCACAAGATTTATTGCCATTTTGATCCCTTTTTATCGCACATCAGACAAGGACATTCGGTAAAGTGTAATGAGGTTAATTTCATGGGCATTTAGTCATTCATTGTGATTAATAATTTATTGTTTTGTGCAACTTTTACTTGTTGTCGAGGCTTGATATGAATGCAAAGTACTGCACTGGTAGGTTTCGTGGGCTCTGTTGACGTTAGAGAATTACAGTGTCTGACAAAGTAACTGATCAGAATATGATTCTGATTTAATGAATTTGTCATAATTATGTGAATGGCTTCAAATCAAATTATTCATCTGCATGTGATTATTGCTCATTATAGTAAGGATGAGATAATTAAAGAGTATTTGAAGGTGATGAAACGGGAATCTCATGGGATATGATACATATGCTTATTAGAGTCAGATATGAATAGTCTGGTTAGTAATTCGGGAATTTTAGTATCAACATAGACAATTCCTTACAATTTTAACTTCAAATATACCTAATTTAGTATTATAACCTTGAAATCTTGTCACATTTGAATTCTAACCTAACCAATTCCAAACTTATAGATTTTAAATTCCAAGCACACTTCCCAATAATAATAAACAATTAGTAGCCTTTAAATTAAACTAACATTGAACTCTACGTCAACATGACGGCATTTGATTATTCTTGTAGAATCATCAAGTCTTTGTTTTCTTTATCAATGATTGTGTGACGATCTATATATAGGTCTATGCATACAGATATGAATATTTATGGTTTGTGCATTTCCGTCACAAATTTGATAAGTAAGTCAATTGTATATTTTCAGGGTTATGAGTAATTTGAGTTAGATAATCTGGGTGAATCGAGCTAGTTTGATGATTTTTCTGGAATTTTTAGAATTTGTGGATTTTTCTAGAATTTTTGGATAGAACTTTGAAGTTAGAATAGTGAAAATAATTATATTTTGAGGTTTAAATGCCAGAAAGGACAAAAGTTTGAGGTTAGAATTAATCATAGAGTCACTAGACTTTATACTGAATAAGGCAATAGCATTAGTCACATCGTTTCTGTTATCTCAAGTGCTTACATACACGTATTTCACATAAAGTCTGTAATTAAATACATCATAGTCTTCAAGCCTTTCAATTCCTATAGTGTAAAAAATTATCAATATTGGGCGTTAATTCATGAGTCAGCTTGTTATGTAGCTTGATACTAAAACTTTGAGGTAAGAAATTTCATTGAAAAATGTACTGTTCATGTTAGGAATTGTGAGGAGATAAAGGGAAACTTCATCTTCAAAGGGTCCCGAACCCCATCACCCCCTAACTACATTCCTGCCAAACTAAACGTCTCAAGTGTAGAAGAAAATCATATCAAATAAGTAAACACTCATTAACCGCTAAAAATACCCCGAAAAACCATATCAAAATTGCCCATATCAAAACAATTTTTCACATAATATTATCGTCGAGTCAGCATTTGCGTCAATTCAGATTTTAAAGCACACAATTAATTTCACTTGAAAAATCCACACATTTGGTATCAAAAACAAAAAAAAAAACTTTGTGAAGTAATAAGAAGACGTTAAAATGAGCTTAAGAACGTCAATCAATATGATAATGATAAATTTTAAGCTTCTCGTTCACATGAAGATGAAAGGATTAAAGAACTCGGAGATGGGTATCACTAGACAATTCAATGCAGGGGTGTGACTAGGAGGAGTTATGAAGAAATTGATGAAAATTGTATGAGGAGCTTTGGAATTGCTTTGGGGTCCTAAAAGACTCTATGAGTATTTTGAGGAATATTGATCCAATGTTCCTGGGGATGAATATGCGCTAAAAGGGCTCAAAGGGTCAAAACCCTCTTCTAAGGATTAGATCACACACAGTTCACTATGTCCTTCTTCACAAATATTATTCTTTAATTCAAATTCCAATTTCGAGTACAGCAGGTCATCCCCTGAATACACCCGTGTCACTACACATCACATTCTCGTACGCACATGTTCATTGAAATAAAATATTGAGAAAGTTTTTCACATTTTCAAAGTTTTTTTCTTTACATTTTTTTTTTTATCAAGGCACAAACACAAACGTGAGCAGTAGCAGTAAAAAAATTCCATAAATAACTCAAAGTCAAAAAAAAAAAAATTTCTTTCGATTTTGTTTCTGCTCTTTCGGTTTCACATAACTGGGCTTAATGTACAGCTCAATGTGCAATAGCAATTGCACCGATTGTAAATTTGTAATTACCCTCATTAGACACCACGTGACTAATGTTTTGCATACTTTCACTTAATTCCATTTATTTTCATGAGGAACTGACATTATTTTGTTGTTGCTCTATATTGAGTCGGGAAGATTCGTAGACACACACTTATTGAATGTGTGTAAGTTTACACTGTGTAGTCGAGAATTTTCATGCTTTATATTAATAGTGAAAATTGTAAATAAAGGAACAAGTTGGAATCATTTTCGTGTCTGATGACTTGAATTAAGACTAGCTAGTTGAGACTTGAAGTGTATTTTGAGTGTCTATCCCTGATCAAGATTTAAATTCTTAAGTGTCATATTCGACACTACCGGCATTTCCAAAAGAATTATGGATTTAATAACAAGAATGTAAAGTAGTAAACATTCTAGAAAGGAACTCGATATTCAACCCTTTTTTAATGTCTATCACTCATAAGTCATGTGTTCCTAAAGACATCAAGAAGAACAAGAAATTCCTATAAACTGGTATTGACAAACCATTTGGATAACAGATGTTATTCTGTATGAGAAAGATCTCTATGAGGTGTGTTATTTTTAACACATGAGACATTTGTTTTGATGATTCTTTGGGTATTTTTTATGTATAAATGTATAGGAACTAGCATAGTAATTATCGTAAGCAGTGATGTAGTAAGGGGGTTAGAAGTGAATGACACAAAGTCCTGTCATAATTGTGACATGATCCAAGATTTGACTACAGAAGTTGATTGATCTAAAGGTCAATCTTGGGTTTGGATTATGAGGTTCACCCTGAAGATTAGATTAGGATTCCGATTTAGATAAAGACATGGTATCTTAAATTAGAAGAACTGTCTAGTTCGAACTAGATAAAGAAGAACTGATACTAGATAAGAACTGAAATACTAATATCCTTCATCACATCACTGACTTGAACATCGAGTTTTAATTTAAATACGAGGAAATCCATCAACATTCCATGATCAATTCTCACAAAAAATTAACACATCGTTGTCTTTTTGTTCCTCCCGGCGACCGCAAAAACACATTCCAAGTCTCAATCACTAAGATGCCGACAAAATGTCTAAATTATCGCGTCTTTCATCTCGGAAAAATACGCTAATTCTTTTTAATATTTTTCCTAAGTCTCGACACGAAAATGATTTTTTTTTTATTTTCCTTATGTCTGTTACTAACCACAATTATTTTCCTTAAATATCTCTCACTTTTTTTGACAATTTTTCCTGCTTCACAAAACACAAAAAAAGAACCGACCAAAAGTTCAGCGAACTTTTTTCGCGAAATTTTGTTTCTTTCTTATCGATTTCGAAAGCCAAAAAAAAAGAAAGAATTTCCGAGAAATTAAAGAAAAAAAAGGTGAAAAAAATTAAAAGAAAATTTCTAAAAATTTTCGGTCCGTCGCGTTAGAAAGAAAAACAGATCCACATTGCGCTAAATCACGACGAGTACTGATCGAGTACAGCGACTATTGTGAGTGTTAGTACTCTCGACTTCCATCATCATCATCTATTTACATTTCAGACTGTTTGTGTATTGACACAAATACATTAAACATGTCTCTATGTGTGCATATTTGTCTCTCATTTCTTGTGTTCTCTGCGGTGCTCATTCGATGCGAGAAAACCGAGAAGATAAAAAAAAAAGAATTTATTTGCAGTATTTCGTTCTCTCTTATGAGTTATGTCATTGCAGGTAATCAGGTTGTGTATTTTTGTATTTCTGATATGATTTGTTATCTCTTATTACTGCAACTTTATCAAATGTTGACAAAGTATTGTGATAGCAACAAAAGTGACGGATGATAATGAAGTAGATTGTAAATTCTCTTGATTTTTTTTTCTTTTTGTCGGATAACATAGCCTTAAAACTTTAAAATGTAAGTTAGAAAATTCGAGAACTAATCCTTCAAACTTCTGGCTCATTTTCTCCAGATTCCGACTGATAATCGCTAGATTCTGGCTAATATTCATCCAAATTATGGCTGAAAATCTCAAAATTCTCTTCAAAATCATCTCATACATCTTCATCAAAGTGACCTATAACTTGCCACAACATCAATAATATAAAATTGTTTATTTTTATTTTCAACATTCCTTCTCACTTCTTAAGCAACATTCAAAACATTCGCGTCATCTATACCGATCAGTTCCTTTAGTTTCGTATGATTTTCGGTTCCTATTTTATTACCGCCATGAATTAGCATCACAAGACCATCGGCATTATTTATACCGTAGTAAAACACGAAAAAATTTGAATCTACGTCATGAATATTAAAAAAAATTCTACAGAAAAGGTCATAAAAGTATTTGAATGTTGGGGAAATCTTGATTGCTAATTTAGTTCTTGATAGTTGGTGTGGATTACTATGTTTTATAGCCATTTGAGATGGTTTTTGTAGCCTTTTATGTCTTATTATATCCCATGTTTTTGGATAAATTAGAATGCCAGTATTAACTGGTTCTAATGTCTTCTTTTCGGCATTCATAGATCTCTATTTTCCCAAATTTGAGCATTCATAAGAAACAAAACTGGTTTTAAAGATGCAGCATGCTAAATTTAGAAGACACCGGCTTATTCGACTAAGAAAAGCTAACACAAGTCACTGATGACCAAAATAAACAATTTTTTTTACAGAAGATGCCAACAAACTATTTGTATTGTTATAACTTCTGACGTCATGTAAGTGGGATGAAGATTGTTTCCAGATTTTGAACATCAATGGCCATCTATATTAAGATTGTTCATTAATAGTCATTTACAATGTGATTGGCTCTTGCTGTCATCGGTTCAATTAACAGTAAATTAGTTGCCACATCGTAAGCGTCGACTTAAACTGCACACCAGCACATTAGTGTGCCGCGATACGCAGGTTACCCACATCTATCATAAACTACCAAAATTTCCTCTATACAAAGGCTCGCTTAACATCAATTTACAATATTTGTAAATAAAATTAACATTTAAATATTTTCATTTCTAAATAAGAAGTCTTCAAGGTCTGCCTATGTTATTATTTATGTGCACGAAAGACTTTTTTTGATGGGAAATGACGATAAGCATTTTAAATTGGTAAGTGACATGCTCGATGACGAAGATTGCTGATGACTGATAGTGGAATTAAGGTTTGCATCTACAGGTTGAGTGCTGTTGAATGAATGGTTTTGAGGAGGTTTATTGGATATATTGCCAAAGTTGAAGAGTATTAGTGGGTGACTAAGGGATCTGGTGATGCTATCGACTGGGTTTTGAGTACTTGATTCTAAATTCTAAGGTCACAAGTTCAAAACTTGACAAAACTTGGAAATTTTCATAATTGCATCTCCAAAACTGCACCAAAAGTCACAAATTCTCATTAAATTGCAACTGTCACTTCCAATAAAACTGTTTATCTACAAAATCACATTCCATCCGCTCATCAAATCACGTTTTCATAATTTTTTTTGCAACTTAAATCATTCGAAAATAAATTCAAATAAAAAAATAAAAAAGTTGAAATGAAATTCAAATAAACGTGAATGTGAACACATTGTTTATGAATGAATCAAGTGTCAAGTTTTCTTATTTTCATAAATTTTATACACAAAGAAGAGCGAAAGAGAGAGAAAATAAAAGTATTTTTTCCATACAATTTATTTTACAAATGTCAGATAAGATAACATAATAATACAGAAGAAAGAAAACTGTGCTGGAATTTTGCCGCAATGTTGATTTTAGTGTGCAAAAGAGAAGAAATGTTAGCGGGGAGTGAATGGGGTTTATGCGAGTCAGAATTGCTGAATGGGATGGAGCGCTTGTGGCAGAGTTTAGCCACTTAACCTCAATATTGAGCAACATAACCTTAAAAATGAGCAAAATAGTCTCAAAAGTCAGCAACTTAGTCTCAAAAGTGAGCAACCTAACTTGAAAAGTGAGCAACTTTACTTAAAAGTGAACAACTTAACATAAAAAATGAGCAACATAACCTAAAAAGTGAGCAACATAACCTCAAAATCTATCACTATGTCACAAATCCGACTCTACAACTCAAAATTTCCACCAAAACAGTTTCATTATTCTCAACCATTCAAGTGTCATAATTTCGATTAGCGAAATCGTTTTGTATCTTATCTCCATGTACGTGCAAGTGTTCTTTCATGCGGTGTACTACGAATAATATTGAGTAATCAATGAGGTATCTGACCTTTATAGGGGCGGCTTTATGTGAGTTTCTCAATTCTTTTTCTCGCTGTTTAATAAAAAAAAAAAAAAGTTTTTTTGGGGAGCAAAGAGAGAAAAAATGATTTTGAGAGGAAAAAAAAGAAGAGAAAATCGATCGATTTTCAAATAAGTTTTTATTTGGGGAGAATATTTTTCAACATTTTTGTGTCTACAGAAGGAAGAAAAAATTCTTTTAAGCTTTGGCTCGCCTGACTCAGCAATTGGATTAGAAAAATTAAGTTATGTTGCTCAATTTTGAAGTTAGAGTGCCTAATTTAGAGGTTATGTTATAAATATTTCAAAAAATCAATGCCAAACTTCATCAATCTGTGCTTCAACCAACCCCTAAATCCAACTTCAGCTCCAAATTCACCCCAAATCATCAATTTTCATACGACATCCATGAATATATTTTTATAATATATTTCAATATGAAAATTTCTGTCGACTATTATGCATATCTGTGTCCAAATATCCTAAATTATCTAAATTATTCGATCTATAAAAATATCCAAATTATTTCACGTGAATGAACTGGAAATGAGACATCCAATACGAGTATATGAATAAAATTGAGAATAAGCATGGAATATATTCAGCATAAATATATGCAAATTTTGGAGAATTTCTGTATGAATAAATATGTTTGTGATTTTTTTTTCGTGCCTTGTGACTGGATATATTATAATTATGTCATTATATATTCAGTCTATGTGGTGAAAATTGATGGAAAATTTTTGACAATTTTTGAATTTTTAAAAATCGTTAAAATTTTTGAATTTTTGAAAACCGTTAAAAATTCATCAAAATTAAATTTCAATAAATTTTTTCAAACATCTTCGATCCAATATATATTTATATCAGCAATCTTACATACTTCACAGTATAAATTTAAATATTTATAGAGTCAGATGTCGATGAGATTTTCATTTTTTTTTATAAAATAATATTAAAATAATCCGCCTTCAATTTTAATTTCACCATCCATGCACTATGAATTTTTCATTTCTGGTTTTGTAAAACAAGTCGGCTCGTTTTTATATTTTGCTTGAATCGGCAGCGTGTTGGACGTTTATTAATGTTTTAATAAAAAATTTATATTAAATTGTAATTGGCACTTGGTTTTTTGGGTTTTGAGATTGAAATTTTAATTTTTGATTCGATGGTTTTTGTGGATTGATGGCGCAAGGGTTGTAAAGTTGTGGATTTTTGAAAGTTGATTGGAATATTTTGAGGTTAGGTTTTGATAATTGGAGGCTATATCTCCAACTTTAAGTTAAGAATCAAATTTTTTGAGGTTAATCCTGGATTTTAGAGGTTAGAATCTTATTTTTTAAGGTTAGACCCAAAATAATGAAGTTATATCCAAAACTTTACAAGACAATCCTCTCCAAAACCACTCAACATAAATACCAAGCCACAAGACAATCATAAAATTTTCATCATTCCATTAAGGCTCCATCTACAAATTCACTATTTATTCAAAACCCAATTAACAAAATTAGTGAACATAAAATTAATTTTTCCATATTATTCTCTCACTCAGTGTGCTGTAATTTCATTAAATATGCGAAACATTTTGCTACTTTAGCTTGTAGCTGGATACATTTAAACAGATACTGAAAGTTTATTTTTCTCGTAATGGATGGATAAAATATTTCATTAGATAAATAAATTAATTTACTCAGTACTACTGTGTCATTGCTTAGTCACGGTGCATATTGTGTACATGCTGTCATGAATTGAATAGTTTTTGATGGGATTTGAAGAGTTGTTTGAGGTTATGATCCTATATTTTGAGGTTATGTCTCAAAAATTACAAGAATAAGCCTTATTGCTCTCAAAATTCACCAAACAAAGCACGAATATTAGCAACAATTCCTCGACAACTGACAGAATCCATAAAAATAATGAAAATGAGTATCAAAATTGGGAGGAGATCACAAGTTCTAAACTGAAATGAGTCACATAAGAGCAATAAATTTAATGCGACATGACCGAAAAAAGAGAAAATTCTCAAGACTTTAATTCTGTTTGTGGATGGGAAAAAATCTTTACAAAAATTTAATCTCAATGAAAATTCTTGAAAGTTTTCTTTGAAAACAAAAGGAACAAAGTTTCGTTTTTTTTTCGTGCAGATTTACTCAGTGCCATAAAAACAAGTCAGAAATGTCAAGAATAATTTTTTTCTACTTATGAAAAAAAAATTCCCATAAGAAGATTTGCTTCATGTTGAGCCGCCCTTTTTCCCTTTTTTTTTGCTGCCTTCAATGGGGGATGATTTTCATTCATTTTCCCCATAAATCTCTCCCTTTTATTCCCATGGATTAGAATATTTAATGAAATTCTGCTCTTCACTCTTTCAAAAAAATAAGCACAAGAAGCCTTAAATGTGCCATTTCTGATTGCTCTATTCCCAACATCTCAATTCATTGCTTTCATTTCCATCTCAATTCTCACAACAATGACATGTAATTAACAAGCATAAGAATGGATGGAATTGAAATGTTTCTCGATTGTTTGATTTCCTTGTGGGAATTTTTAGGGGGATTTGCATGATTTTACTTGGTATTTGGTAAAAATAAGCCTACAATTCAAAGCAATCACTCAAAATTAAGTCGTAGCTTCAAAGTGACGACTCAAAATTAAGTCAATGCTTCAAAGCAATGATTCAAATTTAAGTCAAAGCTTCAAATCAATGACTCAACTTTAAGTCGCAGCTTCAAGGCAACGACTCGAAATTAAGTCATCACTTTAAATCTAATATATAATTTCGAAATAATCTAATTTAAACAAAATCACATCCTAAATCCACATAAGGACTATCAAGATCCAATTCTAAACTCAAAACGATTCAAAACAGCCACAAAGTTCATCTCAAAATGTGATGAACAATAAATTTCTTTGGCTGTGTGAAATAGAAAGACAGAGGATGGAAATGAAAATGAAAGAAAATTCTTCAGAGTGTAATTAAAACTTTATGGATCTTGTTAACAAATACACACACACACACACATACACACTTATACACAGGGAACAATTTTTCATGTGCGCTCTCTCAAATGTTGCTAAAAATAGCAAACAAAAAAAAAAATATTGAGAAGAAAAGAAGCTCCATTGCGGCTGCCTGACGATGTTTACTACTCGACATACACACATAGTCAGATATTACATTGAATGAGGACTTTTTTTCCTTCCTTTCATTCTATTTAGTCACGTTTCTTGATTCCAATGAAGGTTATGTCCTTTTAATTTCACGATGCTTTTGACATACCAAATGGCACTGCTGCTTGTCTATGAAAATTATGGCAATTATTTTGAATTGAGATGGAATTTAGATGAGAATAATGGGCATGTTTTTGAAGATTTTTTGGCTCTAGACAGTCTTTTAGGCTGTAATGTTTGATAAATACTGTCTGAGAGAGGCGGAGTGTACCACAGATTGATCTGAGTTTGTGTATTGGAGTGGGTAAGGGTAGGGTCTGGTATTCAGTTAGTTCAGATATTAGATAGAAGTTTAAGCTATTGCATGGGATATGGGTTGGGTGTGTAAGGCTCAAACCTAAAAGTATCAAAAATCAGTCAAAATTGACGCTTACCTTCGCTAGTATTTGCTCTAAAATGACTCGAATGACTACTTTGCTGCATTAAAAATCATATTTTGGATGCTAGAAATAAACAAAAAATAGAAATTGCCATTAGTAACAAGCCATATGACAACACAATTTCATAAGTTCCCAAAAATTAATAAAAAATCCATTCACATCATTCCAAGAAAATGAAGAACATTCACAATCAGCAACAAATTTTATTCATTTGTTATCTCGAGGCCATCAAAAAAATAAGAACAAAAATCATTTTAAAGACGAAAAACTTTTTTTATGCTGAATGTCTAATAGAGTCATTTGGGAGAACTTAATTTAATAGGATTGGAAAATTTTTGAGCAGCAGCTTCAACCCTTGAACATTCTACTTAACCTCTTTATAGTCCCTATTATCAAAGTTTTCTTGTTAAATATATTTTTTTTTGAAATATAACCTCAAAATTTTCATTATCTTATGTAAGAAATTCTTTAACTAGGATTAGCCATATACTTTACTGAGGACATTTTCATTCGGATTGAGTTACGATGAGAAAGCATGAGAAGAACTAACGAGAAAAAATCTCAATTTGTGGATGTATGAAGATAAGCTTGATGAAGTTGTATGAGAAATTATTATTATAGTGAGCGCGATTTTCGCTTGATGGGAATTGGTGGATTTACTTGAGGATTCATTTCAGTAGTTTAACACCCTTTCTGGTTGTTGAGTACCCTTTTGGATAGTTTAATACCCTTTCTAGTAGTGTAGTATCCTTTTGGTACTCTTTTGGGTAGTTTGGTACCCCCTTAAATAGTTGGTTATCACTCTAAGCAGCTAATTCCTCATTTAAATTCAGTTAGATGCCTAAGAATTAGTCATTTCCTCTCAGGACCCTTTCTAATACCTCAGTACCTCTTTATTGTATCATCTCTCCTAAATTTTTATGAACCATTTCACAAAACATTCATTTTTCATCACAAAACTCAAAGCTTTTTTTCCAATCACACAAAAAAAACTTTTTCCAATTCTTTAAGCATAAAAAGAAAGCTTCAGCAAATATTAAAAAGCTTTTCTGAGAAAACCACAAAAACAAATATGAACATTTGAGAAATAAATCAATAAATATTATTTTCATCCGAATGAAGCATTTCATCCGTGCAGTTAGATGGCAAAGAACGCTTGAAAGATCACCAGTCGTTGCTGTGGCATCTAATGTCGTATTTCAAATGTCTAAAACCACATCCATAAATTCATTGATATAAATTATCATTCTTAGCTTGCATATTATCCCACAATAAATATATATTTTTTTTGCTGCTATGCTACTCCATACTCTATTCTCTTCTTCATTGTCGAAAAATGAACGGTTTATTCGAAGAAACAAAGTGTGCTGGTTATTTCATATTTTATCTTATTTCATGAGGGATCCTTGTGGTTAATTTTGATCAGATTTTGGAGATGTTGTATGTCCCTTGCCATAATAGTTGTGTACCCCTTCTAGGGGAGGGTTTGTACTATTTCCTATAGAAGTTATGAAAGGTGTGGACCCTTTCTGTTGTTAGCTAAATACTCTCAATACCAAAAACTACAAAACTATCCGAGAATTCTGACAAAAATCTCATAACACAAACAAGAAAAGCTCCATGAAACCATAAACATGTAGAAATGATGTCCTTATTTAACCCCTCATACAGCATCAGCAGGGCATTATTACTGTGCATTGCTCTCAATTTATGTCAATTTACTGAATATGTCTTTATACATTTCACAAAGCGACGAGTTTATAAGAAGAAGGAGATGAAGGAAAAATAAGAGCATAGTTCATGGATCTAAAAATGAAGCAATTCTTTTTGAAGCGAATTTTTCTTTCTTTTTTGAATAGAAAATGAAGTTAAGTGGTCATTTTGAATGGTTGTACGATGAATATAAAGATAAAAATTGTAATGGAAAATTTTATTTTATTTTTGGTAATTTAAAGAGTTTGTTGAGTTTAATGAGATTTCTGTAAGGATGAACTGTTATTTAAGTAATCATGGATCGTTTTTGAGGAATGTCAAGGATTTAGAAGGGTTCTTGCAGATTACATGGGCTATAGAAGGGGTAAACAGCTTCTCGAAGGGGAGTACTTGCTCCAAAACAGACTCACAGCAACAAAATCATCCGAAAATCCTCAAAACAGCTCCCATTCCAACACAATCATCATCCACTCCACCGTAAATCCCCAATCCACCCCGATATCTTCTTCGTTTTACTTTACTTTATCTACCATGAAAAATTTACACTACACATAACACAGAAGGACATCTGGTTACATCATCGTATTCCAAAATTCATTTCATAATACCACGTTTACGTTAAACTCATAGTATGACAGAGAATAAGGAAGACAAAGTCATTGGAGCAGAAGAGAAACTCACTAAACCTTAACCGAAAAAAGGGCAAATTACACAAGTGACAAAATTATTTATGAGAATGACGTAAATTGGAGTTTTTTACTCTAAAGTTGTAGTTTGTAGCTTTTTCTTCATCCATTTGCGTCATTAATTAGAGTTTGTCGTAGAGTTATGCAGTGTATATAATTATTGTGATAAGACTCAAATGTCAAAAAGTAATTATAAAGTTTTGAATCGAACGAGTCAGCTAGACTAAAATTAGAATTTCAAATAATTTTAATTTCATTAACAAATGGTTAGATGCTTTGTTGATCTAGAGGGTTACCCTAAAGTACCAACTAGTATCAGCAATAAAGGGCACATCAAAAATCTAATCTTAAACTTGAAGTAAAATCTGATGTATCAACAAACAAATCTCATCAAAATGAGAATTTATATCATCTGCATGGACCTTTACATCTAAAATTCATATGAGTATGAGAATTTATGGCACATAGACGAGCAAATAAAGATACACAGACGAGGAAGTTTGACGATGTTCTTTATCATTGTGCCAACAATCTTGAAGAATTTTCTGATTTTATTGCCACTGCATTACAGCACAATTGCTACTGTAAACTATATTACTCAATGTATTAGGTACAGTTATCATTATGACTATTATCGAATGACGAAGACGTCCGTATGATGGAAATCTTATGTTTACTCAGCACAAAATGTTTAATACGAGTGAGACATAGCATTTAATGGATAAATAAATAAGAAGTGACCGGTTCTGTGTATAGTGATGAGTTGCCTGCGAGATATATACAACTTTGTAATGTAATACGTGATTTAATCGACTGTGACTAGCGATTTCATGAATATTTGTTAGCTTTTTATCGTCTTGGTGGCAAATTTAGTCATTTTGGTAGAACGTTTGGTGTTCATGTTGTTCATCTTGAGTCATTTTGGCAAAAATTTAGTCCTTTAAGCAAAAAATTCTATCTTCTCAGTAGAAATTCGATCATCTCGGTAAACAAGATACAATTTTCACTCAAACATGTCTCACAACATTCCTCAAATAAATTGAATTGAACGTAAATACTAAGTAAAATCCTTCAACGACTTTCAATCATCTCCTTCTCACCATTCCACTATACACAATCACGAGAGCTTTCTTATTGTCCCATTCAAGGTCAGCAATTCCTTACGCTACACAATCGCACTTATTTCTCGTCCTTGAATTTGAATAAGTGACTAGATAAACGACACTTAAGCATTTTCACGCCATCTTTTCTCCATACTCATCCCCTTTGATGAGCTTGCTTTTATCTACTTTGTTGTGATTATGTCTTTTCTATTTGGGTCAGAGAAATTTGAAGCTTTTACTGGATTTTAATGGACATATTCTAATCCAAAATGCTAATGTTTAGTCATACATGCCCAGTACTCAAATAATGTTTCCCATAATCATCAACATCCCTCTTTATAAATACTCGCCACCCTCTTAAAACACCCACAAGAAGAATTCATCATCCATCAATCACATCCTATACCTTGATTTATTTTTGATAGTAAATAACATTCTCCATTTCTCAATTCATCATTTTGATTGATATTTTACATTCCATTCTTATTTCAGTTCTTTCAATTCTTTTACATCCTACACTCGGACAAATTAGCATGCATAGCAACATTAAAGCCACAATTCAGTTGTTCTATGCTATTTTATGTAGAATAGATTTATTGTACAAATATGTATTTATACCAGGAAAAACATTCTTTTTTTTGTGGATGTTTAACTCAATTGTCTGCAATTTGTGGGTGCTATATGTATATAGAATGTGGTTAGTGGCTAATAGGGATGTGGGTATGCAGTGATTATTCCATATTTTAGGTGTCATACATAGTGTTCAATTCTATTAGGATTTCTCAGTAATAAAACTAGCATATTCATCATACAGCTTTAACATACCCCAAAATCTAGTAAAGACCAACCCCAGCTACCTTAAAAAACATAAAACGATAACATATTGTCATAAATTGGGAGCATCTGTGTCACAAAAAATAAAATAAACAATATAAAACGATAACCAGAAATAACTTTTTTTGTTCTGGATTTCTCTTGTGCTTAAATGGTAAAAATGAAATTTATTGGGACTGAGGATGTTACCGAGGAGAGAAAAAAATATGTATGATTGGCAAAAAAAAGGAATAGAATTTTGCTGTATTTTAGTAAAGTTGATGATAAATCGAGTTGAGTGGTTTGGGGGAGATTTGGAAATTCTGGCTCATATATGCAAGATTCTGGCTCATATCTGCCATATTCTGGTTGATATCCGTATAATTATACCACACAAATGCAAAATGAGCAACTACAGTCTCATCAGTCCAACTTTTCCACATAAACTTAACCAAATTATTATCCATCTTGACATTACATCTTCAATCTACATCCATTCAGCCAACATCATGACAAACTTTTAAACGAAAACTCTCAAAAATCGGATTTACTTTTACCAACTCAATCAACAACTTTCAACTTGAAAAACCTTCAAACTTTACCCAACCACAAACTCAAAAAACTAATATTTTTTCACGGAAATTTTAATTTTATTTGGAAAAAATAAACTTCAGCATGATAATAAAAATATTAAATTACAGCTCTCATAAATTTAATTAGAATGTATGGTGGGGTATTGTTATCAAATTAGTTGAGTTGATGTTGCATAAATTACTACGGTGCTATAAATGTGAGCAATAAATTGTAGCGAAATATTACATCGTGAAAGTTTTCAGCGTATTTTTATATTAAATAATTTTGTTTTATTGTTCTATAAAAAAAATTGCTACTATTTTAGAGTAATTGATTGATGGGTTTGAATGTCGATAGGGAGTTCTTGATGTTAATATGCTGAGTGATGTCAATTGAGCAGTAGAATTGGATAATGTATGAACTTTTCTATTAGAATATGGTAAATAACTCATTTTTTTCATAGAATATTCTCAATAAGAGGCTGCTAGTTTGACAGTTTGGCTAGTCATATGTTCAGGAGTCTATCAAGTGAGGATCTGCCTATTCAGAGTCTATCAAATTGGGACCAGCCTGGTAATAACTACTAAACCAAAATCAATGCTCTACATAACCAGCTTAAGTCTATTTCAATTCGGTTGACTCAAAATATTCATGGTCAAGGCTTGTCCAGTACCAATTTAGATATTTCTATTAAATTTTCATAAATTTTTCATAATAAAAAGGCATTGACATTTATGAACATAAACTATTATTCATTTTTAACCACAATTCTCACAACAGACCCTCCTTCCTCGTCCATATAATTCATAAATAAATGTTTAATGATTTCTGAGCTTTCCATTATGTGGAAACGAAGCAGCCTCACCCCCATTTGATGCTAGTTTCGCTCCCATTTCATGATGAAAAAAAAAAAACTGAATATTAATTTTCCAATTTTGTATATTCTTTGTCTGTCCTAGAATAAAAAAGAGCTAAAGTACTAAATTTTTAATTCCAATCTGTCCAATATCTCACACTAATTGATAAAACATGACATGCCAAATGTCTTGAGTCATACGAAAGTGTCTACAAATTATGATGATTATTATCATTCAAAATGTCGTCATAGTCGTAACTTTATGTTCACGTAAAGTTTTTTTTTTGTGTGTCTCATAATTATGAAGGAGATAAAAAAGGCGACGAAGAAGAAAACGAAGACGTAAAAAAAACTCTGCATTATGACAAATGTCTCTGTTTTATCAGACTCGTGCATTATCTTTTATCGGAAAACTGTTTTGTTGACGCATTTTCATCTTGGTCTGAGAATTTTTTTGGGGCTGGAATTTTATGAGTTAGATGTTAAAAGTGACTCTGGAAGGAGATTTGTTTGGATTGAGGGTGAACAGTTTTGTGAAAATGGAATTGTAATTAGACTTAATTTCTTTATTAGTGAAAGTTACTGGATATTTTAATGCATTTTGAATGAAAAATGTGATAATTGTGTAATTATGGGTGAGTATCAAGTTGTTAAGATCATAATTTAGTGAATTTGGGTCATATTTTTTTGAATTACTTGGTAATGCCAGCTAAAGACTCCAGAGTGTATATTACAATTAATCTACATCCCCAGAAAAGAACATAGCAAATCATAAGTAAATCTAATTAGCTTAGCATAGACTTCAACTAAAATTCCATGAAAATAGACAAAAACCACCCAAAATGCGCACTTTTCTTATCATCCACATCATTCTTACTCAGCAAACTAAAATAAGCCAGAAAAAAGTTCATCCGAATCGTCTAATTATCTTTTCTTATCTATTCTCGTTTCTAAGCTCTCTTTTTTGGATTTGTTATGCTGTCGGCGTCTTCATTTTGTTATCTTGCATTCATAGACATATCTCCTCTAGCTTTAATTTATATCTATCATGTCTGTCTATAAAGAGACCTTCAGGGGTTGTAACTTGTGAAATTGAGATTTAGTATCAGTTATTTGGAATAATTAGCCCTAAACTCGAATTTTTACCTTAACTGATGGGACATATAATCAAAGTTATGGATTCTAACCTCAAAATTGAGAATAATGACCTCAAAATCCATATACATCACCCTCTACAAAACAACCTTAAACACAAACATTGTCTGTAAAAATTCAAGGAATGTTTGTCTACGCATTAAAAATTTATCACCAACCCCTAAATCACTCGAAATTAAGCAATTATGTGTAGATATTTAGTACACAAAAAGTTTCAATACAGGAACGTAACAAACACGTCCAATGTCACTACAAAATACTTCTAATTACCTTCAACAATTCTCAAATAGTTTGGCCATTGCTTCAAAAGTGCCATGAATATTCCAAACATATACAAAAAAATTACTCTAATTTTGCCAAATTGCTACATGCTGAACGCAGAAAGGACGTGAATGAAAGAGAGAGAAAAGTCGCACAGCTCTTTCAGGTCATTAATCAAATTAGCGCCTTAATTATCACAGAAAAAAATGAGAAAATTCGAGGCTGCATTTTTAAGCTCATGGCCGAACCGCACACTATGGTGAGGCATATTAATGAAGTCTAGTGGATGAAAATAAAAAGAAGAAAATAAAACACAAATTTGGGTCAGCATACAGCAACAACAAAAAAGTGCCTGACCAGGATAAAGAAATGAAAAATTGCGGGAATTTTTAAAGCTATGCGATGTCAATCAATTTGGAGCAGCATGCATACGTGAGGTGCATAATTTTCATTTGTTAATTTCTTTTGTGCACCGTTGGAGATTGTCCCTGTTGTATTCTGTTCGTGAAGAGTAAGAAAGTGCCAGTTTGACGATGTCCTGAATTTATAGCCTCAAACTAAGCAACATTACCTAAAAATACAGCACCACAACTTCAAAAAGTTGCAAAAATTCAATTAAATTGAATCAAATATTCCCAACTCAAACCACCCGGAAGTTGATATCCATTTCCTCGTCCCCCCATCCGCCAGCATTTAAATTGATATTTAAACCCTTTTATTATATTTATTACAATATCGATTTTCTATAAGTACAAATACACACAAAGCTACTCAATTTTTCATTCAATCATAAAGTACATAAAAGTCTCCATCCTATTTTATATATGATATATACGACACCATTCAATCAAATGGACACCCTGTTGTGAAAGAGCTCGATCACTCACACCATCTATGCTCGTCTCTTCCATACAACACATTTATGCAATCATCGAAAGTAGGATGGAGACATGTTCACATTGCGAGCCTTTGTTGGTTGCTATGATGATTGCATTTAAATGCAATTTAATAGCTGATTATGGAGTTCTTTTTTTTATAAGTGGGGGGTTCAATTGCATTAAAATTGAGATGAGTTAATTGATTTTCTGCTTTACAGCAATTATTAGGTGTTTAATATCAAGTTTTTATGAAGAAATAAGGAAGTTCTTGCAGAATTTTGAGGTAATGTTGTCAAATTTGAGGGTTGTTGGCAAAATATTCAGCTAAAGTTGTGAAACTTCAACCCCACACTTAATTAATTTCCTGCATATTAAATCCAAACTGCAAATAATCACTAGAAACTCCCCTAAAAGCCTTAAAAATATTCACCCCATAAAACTCATGAAAATTAAAACTTTGACTGCGTGTCGTTAATCACTAGTATTACCAACCAATTTACCACCGATAACTGTGTTCATGATTCTTATCAGTCAGAGTAAATTATTTTTAGTTACCCTACCGAAAAAAAAAGCAAGTTCGGGAAGTCTCTTTATTTTCTAACAAAGTTTTTCTTTTCACTTGACGTGTTATTTTAGTTTCGTTGTCTTGAGTTAAGTTGTGTTGGATATAATGGCAAAATAATTGACTACGTAGGAGTTTTCCTGAAAAGTTTAACGACTTTTAGGTGAAGTAGAAAATTGTGAGAAGAATTTGAAATGGAATTCTGGCAAGTTGAGCAAGTGTGGGGCAGAATTGGGGATAATGGAGTAATGTGAAGACACCTGAGCCTGGAAACTCTATTGTGAAGGCACCTGAACCTGAAAACTCACATGTGAAGGCACTAGAGCCTAGAAACTCAAATGTGAAGGCACTTGAACCCAGAAACTGATATGTGAAGACACCTGAATCTCAATAGTCAAATGTGAAGGCACCTGAAACTTAAAATTCACCAGGAGTCCAAGCCCTTCATGTCTAAACTCAACATACAGCAATTTCTGCAACAAAATAATATTTAAAAACTTATAATTTTCTATAATCATCCAATCATAATCAACAAAAGCAGCAGCAACTACATTCAGCTTTCAAAAATAGTTTTTAAAATTGTTTATAGGAATAAAAAAAGAAATTGTTGAGTCTTTCTCTTGCACTCCCCTCAATTATTTTATCATCCACAGTTTCTCTCCTCATTTTTCCTCTACCTTTATTTTTTTTCGTTGTGTATATTTATTTTTATATTATTTGCGAAAATATTTTCTTTCTCATTCTTAAAATAAATATAAATAAATTTTATAACAAGGCAAGTGGGGGAGACTCAGTGGGTGTGGGTGTAAAGCGCATTTTTGGGTGGAATGTGTAAGCAATAATTTTTTGTGTTTTGAGGTTAGAATCTGAATTTTAAAGTTATAATTCAAATTTTGAGGTTAGAATCCAAATTTTAAAGTCAAATATCCAAGTTTTAAGGTTAAACTAATGCACAGACAGTCAAAACAAACCCAACTCCAACACAATTTACTTTTTGCATCCCACGGACATACCAGAAGCATCACAAAAACTCGTGTCTGCTCTTCAATTATCGAATTCAATTATCATTCCATTCTGTGCAATTTTTTTTCCCTCTGAATATTCTCTTTTTTTTTCTTCACTATCTCCACTCCTCGTAAGTCACAAAACTCGCTCGAGAATGAATGTGCCCGCCAAACTATCGATTGAATTGCATGGCCCCGGATTGCCGGACTAATTAATGTTATCGATTTTCTCATCCAATAAACTTTTTTTTTTCCTCTTCCTCTTTCCTCTTCTTTATTTCGATTTATTTTTCTGTGCCTTTTTTTGTATGATGGAGGAAGGAGGAGCTGCTAGAGCTTTTATAGACGTGTAGGTAGGTAGACAAGAACATTGATTGAATTCACAATTTTTTTGTGTTGCTTTTTGTTGTTGTTGTTGCTTTGAGTGAGTAAGAATGAGGAATGAGTCCATTTGGACATGACATGATGTATATAAATAACGTGAATAGAGTTGAAGAAAATTTTCTTTTATTTTTTTCAATATGGATTAGATTTTGGAATTTGCAATGCTAGCGTGAAGGCATATGAATATCAATACTCAGTTGTGAAGGCACCTGAACCTCAAAACTATTGTGTAAATGCACCTGAACCTTGAATACTCTTGTATGAAGGTACCTGAACCTTAAAATCTAGTGTGAAGACACCTGAACATCAAAACCTCTCATGTGAAGACACCTGAACCTCAGTTAATCTCTATAAAGCTTAAAAAACACCAAAATCTAACCACAAAAATTGAATTCAAGGATTTTTTTACTGTCAACTTTAATATCGCATCTTAGAAAATCAAAAGAAAATTAAATGAAAACACACATTAAGCGCTGCGAGAGGAGAAGAAAAAAAAATTGTTCACGGAAAAAGGAAAAGCAGAAAAAATTAAAAGCTTTTATTTCCCACACAAACACTTTTATGGAAGTAAAAAAATGGAAAAAAGGAAATTTAAGACGAGAGTAAAAAAGTTTATTGTTTGAATGTGTTGAAGCTTACTAATACTAATGTATATCTGAACATTATTCTTGTTCCTTCTTTTTGTTTATTTCAAAAAAAGGCATTTTATAAAGCAAGATTTCGTGGAAAAAGTAATAATTTTGAGAATTTTTTATCACTTTAGTTGTTTATGGTACATGAAATTATGATTATGGCTCGATTACTTTATTAAGGTTAGGTTTATTTTGACTGGATTTCTTGAAAAATCATGTTGAATGGATGGACTTTGTATGGATGGAAATTTTTTACTGTTTTACTTATAAAATGGGGGGAATACTGTGTGAATTTGAAGGTTTTATTTGGGGTGTGTTGAGAAGGTCTGGAGTTTATAGATTGTTGAACATTTGAGGTAAATTATCCCTACACATAGGTAAGGATATTAGATAGGGCATCTACTCCTAAGATAGAAGAACCTATTTTGCCTCGGTTTCTATATGGAATAGAAGATAGGGTTTCTATATTTGGGAAGGATCCATAGGGCTGAGGACATGTTGAAGAACAGCTCTTACAATATGAAAAATCAATTTTTCACCTACATTTCCCAACTATGAAAATCAGTTTATGTTAATTTGAAAATTGTACACTTTTGTCAGTTTTGTATGAAAAAATGGAAATTTCCCAATTTTCACAATTTCGCAATTTTTGTATGAAAAAATTATAAAAATTGTAAAAAATTACAATTTTGATTGAGTGTCTGAGCCTTGACTTTAGTTGTTTATGGTACATGAAATTATGATTATGGCTCGATTACTTTATTAAGGTTAGGGAATATGGATGGAAGTGGGGGGAATACTGTGTGAATTTGAAGGTTTTATTTGGGGTGTGTTGAGAAGGTCTGGAGTTTATAGATTGTTGAACAGCTATATCTACACATAGGTAAGGATATTAGATAGGGCATCTACCCTAAGATAGAAGAACCTATTATGGAATAGAAGATAGGGTTGGGAAGGATTCATAGGGCTTAGGACATGTTATAACAACTCTTACAATATTTAAAATGGAAATTTCCCAACTTTAATTCCTACAACAGCACTTAGTTCAATTTCTTCAAAGCAGGTCCCCAACATTCACCACCATACCTACTCCGACCCCCTCCAACTTCATGAATCACTACAAAAAAATCACAATTGATTCAACTGGCATCTGTTGTGGTTTACTTGAGGAATTTTTCACTCTGTGTCTGTTCTTATCTGTTTATAATTAAATGAAAAAATTTTAATAGTTTTTTTTTTTTTTTTTTTTGTGAAGAAATTATAGCCACGAATATATATATTTTAAGGTTAAAGTTTCTTCTTTTTTTCAGCCAGGTAAAATTAGATTTTTTCTTGCTTTTGTTTAAATTTAGAACAATTTTTTTCTTTCTTTCTCTCGGTTTCATTGATGGAAATGGAGCTGGATTTTTTTGTTTAGATGAGAATTTATTGTTATGTAAGGTATTTTTTTTTAGGATGAAAGATTTTGTACTGATGAGAATGAGGTGGAAGGAAATGACTTTTCTGGTTGTTAGGCGGTAAATTTTTATGAATGTTTAGACGATTTTAATATTTCTTGACCTCATTTGGGGGTATTTTTGGATTTTTTGGGTCTGGTCGATGGATGAGGAAATTTATGGACAATTCTTAGCTTAACAGTGCCTTTTAAGATACCTAGGAGTTCTTATGGACTGATTCAAAACCCATTTGGCTTCCTCAGACCTTCTAAAAGCTCATGAGCATAACTACATAATTATTTAATCCTTTATAGACTCCCTAAACCTTCTAAATACACTTCACATCCTCAAACTCATCTCAAGAACCATCAAAACCAGTAAAATGGCCTTGAATCAAGCATTTCGAATATTTTACTTCATCTCATACCCAAAAAAGAAATGAAAAGTTCTCAGCGAGTAAATTTTGTTTTCTGTTGCTTGATTTCTTTTATAGATTTCGTGTCTCATTGATGAATAATTCATGATCCGTTTACAATTCACAGTTTCATTCGACTCACAATCTGTATGTGACGTTTGGATTTTGAATATTTTAAGGATGAAAGTTTGCTATTTTTATGACTTTTTTCTTTCTTTTGAGAAGCATATGTGGCTGAAGATTTAATGGCTTTTTTGGGGGGATTGGACTAGAATCAACACTAGCTTTGAAGTTCAAAAGCATCTCAAATTAGACTCGTTAAAGTAATAATCTTGAAAAATATCGCAATTCAAGCAAACCTTCATTGAGTAAAGCACTTCCATTCACAAAAGAAATTCAGCCTCGAGGCTCAGAATTTTCTCATTAACCTCAACCATTCAAGTGACTCCAAATAAATTAAATTAGAAATTCTCAGAAGTTCATTCAAACTTACACACAATTAGGTTTAAATGAACTGTATTTATAGAGTCGAAGTAGCCAAAATGTCGAATTTGAAGGATATAGCTAGTAATCGATGCCAATTAGCAGAGTTATTGGATTATGTCAGAAATATTGAAGCAAATATAAGAATTAAATCTAAATTGACCATTGTGAGGTATGAATGCCAAGTATAGGGTGCGAGCGGCTATGTATAGGTAGACATGGGTAGATATAGAGTTGGACTATAACATCCTTAGTCGAAATTCGATAAATTTTCCCTAATTTTCCTCAATATTCAGAGGTATCCTTGAAGATTTTCCTCAAATCAATCCCAAATTTTCACAAATTTTACTCACATTTTCTCAATAATCCTACAATATGAACAAAGTTTTTCCTAAAAAGTAATAATTTTCACAGAATTTTCATCACGTTAATTTCACATTTTGAAAGAAAATTTTCCTCAAAATTTCCATTAGTCTTCAAATTTTTCCTCAACTGTCTTGCTAAATTTTCCTCATTTTTCATTGACTTTTAATCGGATTTTTCCTAACATTCATCGAATTTTCCCATTTATACCCTAAATTTTATCACTTTTTCCTTTTCACAAAAACTCAAATTTTTTCCTCCAACAAAGAATTTTCTTTTTTCCTTTTTTTCTGAAAATGGAGAAAATTTTTTCCTCGTCCGTCACATTTTTAAAAATTTTCCCATCCTCAACTTGAACTTAATTCTCACACAGGCATTTTCCACAAATTTTTCACACACTTTTAATCCTTAAATTGGCAGTGAAAAAAAAAATTGTCAAATTTTCCTTCACTTTTGGACTTTTTTTTTGTTCTTTCTTTTTATTTTCTACGACACAGAGCAGCGCGGAGCAATAAGCGAGAAGGCATAAAGTGGAAAACTCGGAATGAGCGCGAGTTTTCCTCTGATTTTTCCCTTTTGGGTTGGATTTTTTGGGAAAGCTGAGGACTTTATGGAACTGGAAGTTGAGAGCTTTTTGTATGAATTCGCTCAAATTCTCTCCGAGATGTGCCGTACGGAGAGGAAAAATTGGAAATGGATGAAAATCATTATGGGGTCTTGTATGGCTTCGAAAAATCCTTCAATAATTTGAATTTTCAACTTTTTTTCAATATAACCTCAAAATTTTCACAATTTTTTAACTTAATAATTCACAAAAATTTCAAAAAAATTCACAAAATTTATGAAAATTCCACACAAAAAAGAAACTTTTTACATTAACAATTGAAAATTTTTTGCAAACGCTTGCGCATGAAATTTGATTCTTGCGCAACTATAAATACATCCACACACATCACCTGCTTCTGTTCAGTGCTTTTTTCATTGGAAAACTTGGAAAAGTTTCCAAGAAAATTTTACATTTTATTTTTATGTGTGTTATGGAACTATCTATATGCATGAAGATGGAAAATATGTGTATAAAGTAGATTGTGGATTATGGCAACGTGCATAAATTTTTAGTACATCGTTTTATTGATATTGAAATGATTTTTTTTTCTTTCTTTTCTTATTATTTTTATTATTGCATCATTTTTTTCTTGCTGAATGCTGAAGAGCTTTGGATTCTTTGTGCTTATCGGAAACGGCTACTTTTATGGATTCTGAAAAAGGGTTGTGAGATGTTTGTGCGAGGAATATTTAAATGCTTATTTTAACACTTTTTGAGATGGAATATACAGAATTTGAGGTTGTTACTGTTGGAGAATATACAATCAATCATTAGAAAAACAATTCAAACCTAGAATTGATTCAGAAGTGACTCAGAGCCAACCCAGAATGATTCTAGCTTCAGAAGATCAAACCTAACTTAGATAAGCTATCAGAAGACCTAAGCTAACCTATTTAAGCTATCAGCAACCAACCCTAACCTTGATCAGCTATTTCAAGACTAAATTGAATATAATATCATCAAAAATTAAGCAATAGATATTAAATTATCTTAGAAAATGCTCCAAATCAACCACTAATTCAATCAATTTTGTCCCATTACTCCCGAACCAAATCATTGCAATCCAAACATTGATCAAATAATCACGAACAAATGATATCTCAATAATAAGTTGAAATGTTGATTGATATTAAATTATCATTTTTTTTTCTCTTGTTTCTTCGTCTAAGAATATCCATAAATACACACACATAAGGCATTGGAAATGGCCTTGGCATTTTTACTATCATCGTGTGAATCATGCAAAATTCAATAGGAAGGAAAAATGAAATGAAAATGTAAGAAGCTTGGAAGGAGAGGAAAAAAAATTCTTGTTTTGGGAAATTTTCTTGACTAAGGATGGAGGATTTGAGCGCATTATTGCCATCTAGATGTCTTCGGGGGATCGTTAGATTCGGGAAAATCTGATTTTAATATTATTTGGGGCTGATAGTCTTTGGTTTGTCTCGGATTTTGTGTACTTTAGGTAAATTTAATGCTGATCGGTTTATTTATTGGTAAAATATTTTGTGAGGGCACCTGAACATTCATATTCTTGTGTAAAGGCTCCTGAACTTTGAAATTCTAGTGTGAATGCGCTTCAATTGTTCAAATCTAGTACAAAGCTTAATGAATCAGATAGATAATACTTTAAAGCAAGAATGTATCAACCGATATCCCACATAAAGTCATCATCACAACATGCAACAAAGAAGCTTGTCTCCTCCCACTTGATCCTTTCATAAAATCTCCCAGCTTTTGTTCGAAAATAAGAAAAAAAGTTTATCAATCAATTTCTATAAACAAGAAAGGGCGTCCTTCAAACTTTTCAAGTTGTCTCAATTTTATTCCACAATGTGACAATTTATGGCAGTTTATGTTATACCTTCAACAACCCACAGTTACTTTTCATTTTATCAGATATTAACTTGAACCCAAAAAATGCGGAATCTAAAAATATTTTTTGAAAATGTTGAAATAATTGCATGGTTTGTAGATATTTTGTCTGTTTGTCATCTTAAGGAACTTGTAATTTAGCAGGGACTTGTGACTTAGCAGAGTATTTTGACTTCGAGGGGACTGTGACTACTTAAACTTAAATATAAAATATGCGCTAAAGTATCTGTGAACATTTTAACCATATTATATTTAACTTTTCACTGCTGCCTACTCACATTTTAGTTACTGTTTGGTTTTAATGTTGACCGAAAGTTTTGTGAATGAAAAAAGGACAAAAGTCATAAATTTTAAATTTTAAGCACTTTAATTCTCGTGTCAGTTTTGTATTTTTAAGTCACAATTTAAAGACGATTCAAGGTGAAGCGTTTGAATTTTTAGGTTCGACTAATTAGCTTCATTCCTTAATCACTTGACCTTCTTGATGATTACAAATTTCCATCACAATCAACCCCTTTGAATATCGCAGATCATTATCATGATATATACTCAATATCAGGCAATAAAATCGCCATAATTCTTCCTTATTTCAAATAAAATCTCAATAGATTTTACATTTTAAGCTATTTATATTCAATACATACTATTTATATTAACATGAAGTCACGTAGTTGTAGAAGAAATTTAAAAGAAAAAAAGAATATTTCCAATATTAAAGGGCAGAGATTGAAGAAAGCCAATAAAATTGCAAATAATGAATGAATTCTCGAAAATTAGGAGCACAAATACAATCGAGTCGAGTAATCGCATTAAATCGAGTAATATATCACAAATGTGGAGAAGCATTTAATTGCATTTCCCATTTTGCCCCATAAATTCATCGTCCTTCACTTTTGATATGTTCACATTACTGTATATATGGATGTCCATGAGGCGATTTCGCGAGGATTTCTTTTGACTGTCTCGATAAATTCAAATTTTGTTACGGCTTTCAAAAATTCAAAATACTAAAGAATTTTCAAAAATTCACAAAAATCTCATGGAATGATCAAAGAATTCCTTACGAAATCCCTACAAGGAACCTTGACCACATCAGCTACACATGCTTACAGACACATATAGACAGTATATTTTAGTCTCAATATCTCACAATCACGTTTTATTTGCCATTGAAGATTTCCTTCTAATTTTTCCATTTCCATTCTTTTAGCTTTTTTATGCTTTTCGACGGTTATTTGTCTTCTTTAAGACACAAATTGGCACGTCACGAAAAAAATTTTAATGGATATAGTAGCAATAATGATGAAGAGTTTAATGATGACTTTTAATGGGCTACTTTGACGATAATGTTTGTAGTTTATGGATTACTTGATGGAGATTTTAATGGTAAGTTGATCTATTTTGAGGGAAATGAGTGAGATTTGAGATGATGTTTATAATTTTAGTATAGAGTAGCTTTAAAGAAAGCTTTTATTTCAAAAATTTTGAAAATTTTCTCCACATCAAAAAGTTTTTGACTCCGTAAATCCTCAAGTTTTGATATAATTAGAATGTTAAGGCTACTTATATGAGAAAAAAGTGGCAAACGTTAGGTAAAACTAAAATAAAATAGTTTAACTCAACCTGGTTTGAGATCTGAAATTCAAATTTTAAAAAAACCGTTAAAAATTAAATTTTAATATTAAAAGCCATAATGACTAGTTTATTTTGATCCCATCTAAAAATAATTTCATTTTCTTGCCGCATTTAAAAAATTTCTCATAAAAAAAATTCAATTTCATTCCCTTTTGTTAATAGAATTACCCCACCTTATATGACTCAACGTTATTTCATAAAATAATTTTCCTGTCTATTCATAAGAACAGCAAGCACAAAGTTTGAAAAGAAACGAAAATAATGAAAAATTCTTATCCAAAAACCGAGCAGTTTAGACCCTCTTACTGATCCAATTATCCAACATAATAAATCTTTAATTTCACACTTAGTTGTAAATATTTATAGTAAAAGTCGAACAAAACTTTCAAATTCAACATTTTCATGTTTATTGAGTACAAAAAAATATATATTCAAAGTGAAAAAAACTCGTAATTGAAGTAAAAAATCCTTGAAAAGATCAAAGGGAAGCTTTTAATGCACTTACGGATTTTTTTTCCATATTGTGTGAAGGTAAAGTTATGTTCGTTATGTAAATTGAAAATGTGGAATGAAAGAAACAAGAAAATAAATGAAAAAAAAAATTGTAAAGAAAATTACACTGAATTTTTTCGCCATATTTTTTATTCACAGTTGTGGATTTTTTACAGTTTTGCAATTCAAATTTTATGTTAAAGATTTTTATTAAGATTGTAGATTATTTTTGAATTTACTAGAATGAAATGAGTAAATTATTATATTGTTGGTACGAAGGATTCATTTTGAGGGGTATGAAGGCCTTACACAAAGACATCCAAGCCTAACATTAGCTTCAATAAATTATTCAAAACACAAAAAACAAGTTTTTTCAACTATAAAATCTCAGTAAAACTTTTCATCAGCATCTAAAGCTCAGCATCCCGCAAATCCCAAAAGTCATCTCTAAACTCTAAAATTCAACATCCGTACACATATATCACAACATAATACACCTACCATGCATGACATTCTGATTACAGGAAAGCTAGATTCATACATCTTATCATCCGTGCATGAAAAAAAGAGTAAGTTATGCTCTACGTGACAAAAGAAGCACCAAAAATATTTTATTTTATTTTAATGCACACAATTTACAATACAACTCACGCTCAATTGCTCATTTTTTTCATTTTTTACGTTTTACAATTTTTATTCTATTTTTTTGTTCCAGTTGAAACAATTCGAGGAAAAGTTTACACTTTTTAGAACAAAACAGAACGTGGAGAAAAGAATGTGTAATTTAATAAAGAAATTTTTAAATAGTTTCCTTCCCTTTTTGCATCATAGACCATTTGTATCGTCTAGTAGATGCTATAAAGTTATGTAATTTATAGTTTTTGTTTGCGAGACTAAAAAAAATCTTTAGAAATAAATCAATAAGTTTTTGAACTAGATCTATATTGAGATTGTGTTGTGGAATGGGAACATGTGGGAATATGTTGGGTATCTAATGGAAGTTTCAAAGATTGTAGATTAAGTGATTCTGATTTGAGTAGGATGTGGTCCGAGTAGCATTCCTATCTTCATCTTCATTAATCTAAAATCAATGAAAATTAATGGAAATTTTCATTAAAAATAACGGTTTTTTTTAATTTGAATTTCAAATTTCATACCCTGATAAGATTCATAATTCAAATTTAATTTTGTCAAACTTCTGCCACTTTTTTCAATCACATAACAGTTAAAGCTTTACATTTTACTTCAATTTGAGCTTTTCCGAAGCAAAAAGCTTTTCGAGGTGAAGAAAATATAAAGAAAATTCTAAAATTCAACTCAAATATAACCAATACTACCCAATTTGTCCTAAATTCACAATCGTACACAGGCCATACTGCATTTATCCACTCTCAACAGCACACATTTAACCCGTGCCAAGAAATACTACCAACATAATTAATTTCACAGTCAATTTGTACAAATGTGTCAAATTCATTCCAGCTTTTCACTCTATTTGTTCTCAATAACAAAAAAAAAAAGTCACAAAAGAAATTTTCCATGTCCTTTTTTCTTATTTTCTTTATTGTTACTGCCTCACCCACACCCAACCACACCACAATCTTACTTAATTTAATATCAAAAGCAAGAAAAAAAAGCAGCAATTGCTATGAGGTCAATTAAATTGTTCTTCTTATTCTTATTCTCTTCCACTTATTTGAAGAAGGTCAGGAAGAGGAAGGAGAAACTCGAATACAAAAGATGTTTACGCGATGACTTGATAAGCGCATTGTCGGTGTCGTTTGATTGTGGAATTGAATTGTGCGAAATGTGGGAAGCGATTGAGGGGATTAGTGATGCTGGGCGTATTTTATGAGAAATTATGGGCATTTTGTAAGAATTTTGGGGAATAAAGGAAGTCTTTTGGAGGATGTGGGAGTTAAATGGCAATGGCTGAGGTTGAATATGGGTTGAATAATGAAACCAAGTATGTCCTCTAATATTCAATTAGATAGCCAACCTGTATCTTCAGATACTCCATGTACACCCTTCTAATCAATTACCAAAAAGCCAGCACTCCTCCCAAAATTAACAGAAAAACCTCCGCTTTTGTTTCAAATAAAAATTTCAATTAGATTCAGCTACATTCTCAAATATCGTTCACAGCATTCATTTAGCTTTCATTCTAAACATTCTCTGCATGCATTGGCAGTTCTATTCGTTTATTTAGTCTACCTTAAAATGAACAGAGATGAAAGAATGAGCACGAAATTAAAAAGAAGCAAATAAAAAAGTTCTTGGAAAATGAAAAAAAAGGCATTGCATAATGGAGGTAAATTTTCATTACATTTTGAGTGAATAAATTGTGTTTAATTACAACTCACAGTATGTGGATATGGAAATGAGCATTATTCAATTGTAATGACCTGGGATTCAGTGCTATTATTAGGGAAAGTGCCTGTTTTATGTGCAACAAAGGAATAAGCAAGTTAGCTTATCCAGCTATCCAGTCACCATTCCAATTTTAATCAACACCGCCATCCCTCAAACTTTCAATTCCATCCTAGCTCACTGTCACCAGCATTTGTCAACATTTCGTTCATCCACACCTTAATTTGCATTCAGAAACGTGTTCACATAGTTTTCGTATCAAATACAGCTCAATTCAGCACCGAGCGAATAAAAGGGAGAAAAAAAAAGTTCACAGAACGACAAAATGCAAATAAAAGGAAGGAAAACAAAAATTCAATAGACGCTCAAGTTGACATGAAATTCAGTGAAGCATTGTTATAAAGTGGATGTAATTTTGTTCTAAAGATAGTAAGAGATAAGGAGAAATGTTGAAGGAGATGCTGTATAGGTTTGAAGAATACTAGAGTTTGATGAACTATAAGGAATTAGGTGAAAATTTCTTCCACTTCGAAAAGTTTTTTTTGTATAAAATGGAAAATTTTAAGGTTTTGATAATTATTTTGATACAGTTTAGTAGAAAAAAGTGGCAAGCATTGATTGTCTTTATAAATCTATCATCGATTGCTTTTGAGGTTAAGTTACAAAATTTAAATTTCAAAAAACCGTTAGATCTAATAAATTTTAGAAGCGCACACAGCACCCAAACCATAAACAATACATTTCCTACTTCTCCCTTTATCACAAAATGCATACATAAATGAAACTATTTATGCAATTGCTTATCAAAAACACACCAGAAAGAAAGAAAAAAAAGCTGTTCTCATTTCTTTAACTGTATTTGAAAGTGCAATGCACATTTTATTTCTGTTTATCCCAAAAAACAAGAAGAAGAGAATAATAGAATCAGCTAATCTGTATTTGTATAGCTTACAGAACTGCACACCATTCTCGTCTACAGTTGTGTATGAAAATTTTATATATCTCGTCTCTCACTTTGACGTCATCAAGAATATACTTGAGAATATCTATACCGAAAAAAAAAATATTTGAGAGAGTGAGAGAGAAAGAGAGGAAAGAGAAGCACTAAGGAACGGAAATGGAATGTATGTCAACTGAACTTGATGATGATTACAAAACATATTTCTGTTTCGGAGATAAAAGAAACATTTTTTCGATTTTTTTTTTTTATGATTTTAAAACATAAGTCCACGCTATAAATATCAATGACGTCATTCATGTGCTAATTTCGACAGGATCATGGCTATATGGATGTATTTTGCTGTTGATATAGACGCATTTCAGACATAATGGACTAGAATGGACTAAGTTGGATTAAAGAGGACTAGATTGAATAAGAATAGACTAGATTGGACTAGATTATACTAAATTGGACTAGAATAGACTTAATTATACATTACTAGACTAAACTAGATAAGACAAAATGAAGCAAATTGTATCCAAAAACCATTCCTATTCAGGAAAATTTGCTATCAAAATCTGAGCATGAGAGTGAGAGAAAAATTGAGAAGCAGAAAAAAAATTCCAATAAGAACGAAAATCGATTTGCATTTTTTTTCCTCCTCCGTTCCGAAGGTTGTGCAACTAATTATTAATCATCGATTTGTGTCTCTCGGAATGAAAAATTTATAAATAAAGAAGTGAAGGAGAAAGAAATTGAGGAAGGAAGGAGGTCAAAATGTGCAAAAAAACCGCGTGGAATGAGTGACATAAAAAAATTCCAATTTACATTCTTTTTCTTGCAGTGATGGTGTGTGTCTGTGGCATGATTATGGACTTCTGATTGTATGGATGGGTCTGGACTGTCTGTGGTGCTTAGAATTGTGGAATTGATGTGGATCTAATATTAGGCATGTCATAAATTATTAAAGCTAGAAGTCTAGCTTAATGTACTATGCATTTAAGTTTGAGGGTTGCTTAATCAATCGGATTTTTATTTAAGATAGGACTTTATTAGAATTATCATATTCGATTATCATAGGGGGCTCACCGACTTATAATATATTGATATGAGTCCAATTTGGAGACCATAAAGCATTTTTTGATAGGCTGTGTCTTTGAAATGCCTCAGATTAGATTAAATGTCAGTGTAAATTTTGAAGTAGGCTGGCCAGAATTTTTTGTGTAATTTGAGTAAAACTGTATTTGAAAGGAATACAGACTGTCACAGTAAAAATGGGCAGCCTTAAAAATTTCTACAATTTAATCAAATCCCTTCCAAGAAAATTCAATAAAATTAAACAGATAACTTCAAGTGCCTGACACTTCTATTGCAAAAAATGCCCAAATTATCCCGTCATACTAATTCAATCACTCAATAAATCAACATGTGTTTAAGCTGTTCAATTTGTATTTCAAAAATTTGTGAACATCAAAATACAATTTCACTTCCTTGTGGTCATTTGTTCCATAAAAAGTGTGCAATGGACTGGTACCGAAGTGGATTGCACAACAATTGTGCATACTGTCGTCAAAGCTTTGATATTAGAGATGTTAGGGAACATACTCTAACGTTTGTTGAATGCTCAAAGACGAGGAATCTTCAGGAAAAGATTAATAAGCTAAAGATGGAGAAGCGGTCAAAGACAAGCCAGACTCAACAGAACCAATTGAATGAACAGTTAACGCAAGACAATTTCAGGATTCGCACGGCATTAAATGATTCTCAGGATGTAAGTAGATTGTGGAATTGCAAAAGTGAGTCCGATATTGACCAAAACTTTTGCCAAAAATGGGGATATGATGTCCCAGACCTGCACTGCAAATTACTTTCTTAACAATTTTCTTCTAGTTAAATTTTGGACTTCTAGTTCTTGCAAGTGAGATGCTAGACTTTACAGTTGATGAGCTCAAAAGCTTACAAGGATATACTGACAGTCATGCGGAAGTCTACAAGTCATTTTTGACCCAAATAACTCAATATATCGACACTTATAATCAAATGTAATTAAACTTCTTATTATTTTTAATATTCATATTAAATTTAACTTAATTACAGTCAATAAGGTTTGATCGTATGGAGTCAGGGGCTAGATATGTTCCTTTCTCTAATATACCATACAGAGTGGCTACAACATGCCCCCAAGAACTGTTTATTTGCAGAAAATCTTTGATCTACCTCAAAATGTATTAAAATTCTCTACACATTGACACAATCACTCACACCATTAACAACTCATGTCCATCATATCTTTCACCAACACAATCAAACACGTAAAAAATTTTTCACACAACCACAACTTTAATTTGAAAATTTTTTTTATCTCATTGTGTAAAAAAATATTTCAATTTTAATTTTCATGAATAAAAAGGATTTTCAACTCACAATTTTGATCGTTCGGCGTAGATTGATAATCCAACAAGATGAATCGGTGGGGCAGGATAGCTGTTGTTGTTGATTTTCAATATAATTTTACACAAAAAAAATTATTAAAATTTACTTCAAGTTTTCTTATTGTTTCGGGGCGATAAAAATCCACTGTCTTGCCACTTTTGCCTTTATATCAACAAAATATTGAAGCGATGAAGAGTCTGAAGACACAAAAGATAAAGAAATTGTTCAGCACGATTGGGTATGAGAGCCTGTCAACTCTTAAAATCGACAATTTAATATTTTTTGGATAATTTTTCAGAGCTTATCAACTTAGCACTTGATGATCAGGACTGTTCAGCTTGATTCAATGCAAGAACCTGTCAACTATTACACTTTCAAAAATATTCTAATGGGTCTCTTAGGTCTCTTATATCCCAAACATAAAATCACAATGTTCAGCCCGATCGGGTGCAATAACCTCTCAGCCCGTTTCACAAGGGTCTGTCCATACACAAATGAACTTCACTATCGATCGCACTTTTTTCTCTCCATCCACAGAGAGGAATTTTTTCTTTTCACAATTTTTGAGTTTCTATGAAAAAATAACAAAAAAAAATTTTTTTTTCACTTTGCACAGCAAAAAAAAAAGTCCAAAAAATCCACAAAATTTAAAAGAAATTTTTTAATTGTGAGGAGAACTAGATATATAGATATACATATATAATTTGTATGTGTGTTATTATTATGTGACCTTTTTCCGGCTTACAAACTACTCGCATACGCACACGATGCGTTCACATCATTCATTGATGACGGATAGATCACTAAGATGGTGAAATTGTTCACTTTAAATCGCTTTTAATGCATTAAATTTGACTAATTTTTTGCACTTTTTTATTTCTTTTCGTGTGGCAGCGACAGGGAAAAAATTTTCAGTAGAAAACGTTCAGTCCTCCTGACGTTTTTTTCATGATTTTATGTGGGGCGATGGACATTTGGACTGATGGAATTTGAATTTTTGCGTACTTGTTGAGGATGGATTCGCTGTGTGATGGAATGTTTTGGGATGATTTGGAATTTTTCGGAAGAATTTTAATAAGTCTATGGGGTATTTTAGGAGTTTATGGGGATTGTAATCTCAAAATTACATTCTTTTTAGTTGACATAGAGAATTTTGATGGTAAATCTTAAAATAAAATTGCACAAAAGAAATGTCATATTTGGCAATCCATAAAGATGCCACTAGTATGAACTAAATTTGAATTTTCAAAACTCGTTAATTTTTGTATGAACATTTAAGACATAACAATGAAATTTTGAGGATACGGGAACTTCCTACCCATCTTCCCCATATGTATCTACAACAATCTACAACCATCAATACTCACAAGAACATTTAAATTGCCATTATGCTCCAAATAGCTAAACTTCTCCTTCAATTTACAGAAAACCTCTCTAAAATCAAATAACGGTCAAAAAATAAATTCAAATTTTTTTTTACCAGGTTGCTACTTTGTTTTTGTTTACAAAAATATTATTGTAAAATCTCTGAGAGAAGTTTATTACAAAATTTTAGTAAATAGACGGTTTAGTGGCGTTTAAGTGTTATAAACAAACAGCTGTGATAGTAAATTAGTAAGTTGAAGTGAAAATCAACGAGAATTCATCAAAATAGATGAAAATTTTTGTGAAAAATCAAAATATTAAAAAAAATTGTGCAAATAATAATTTGTGGTCGATTTATCTCAATTATAGAGCAATATTGTTGTGGATTGAACATTAAGGACGCAAAATGGGTGAACGAAAAGGTAAGAAAGTGATTAAAATGTGTTAAAATTAATTTTCTAAACTTGATGATCCAGGAGTAATTATTTATGGATTATGTGGCAGATTTGTTAGTTTCTGTTGTGTTATGTAGCTTAATATGCTTTCATTTGAGCATTATTAAAACATATTTGATGATCCAGTCATGAAAACTCAAGAAAATATTACTTACACTCTTCTCATTTCGATTCATTCTAGGTCAGAACAAGTACTATCCGCCAGACTACTTCAACAATCCAAAAGTCATGGCAAAAGGTCTAGATGCATATCATGGACATCATCGACTTCGTGAGCGAGGCAAGAAAGCTCATATTGGAATTTTGGTCATTCGTTTTGAGATGCCATACAACATTTGGTGTGAAGGATGCAAGAATCATATTGGAATGGGTGTCCGTTACAATGCTGAGAAGCAAAAGGTCGGAAATTATTATTCTACGCCGATTTATGAGTTCAAGATGAAGTGTCATTTGTGAGTATTTGAATTTCTTAACTGAATATTCATTTAAATATCAAATTTAATGCACAATCCTTAATAACTTACTCATTTATGCTCCACAGATGTGAAAACTACTTCGTCATCAAGACAGACCCCGCTAATCTCGACTACACAATCATTTCCGGTGCTCGACGGCAAGAGAATCGATGGGATCCAACACAGAATGAGCAAATTGTACCAGAAACGAAGGAAACACAGCGCAGACTCTTCGATGATGCCATGTATAAGCTTGAACATGGCCTTAAAGACCAAAAGGCTTCAGCAGATGCCAAACCAGCCATTTGCCGGTTATACCAAAGGAATGATGACGTCTGGAAAGACAATTTTGAGGCTAATTTAAAGTTACGAGCGCAATTTAGGAAGTCAAAGAAGGAGGCTAAGGCTGCTGAGGATGCAGACAATAAAATTTTGTCACGTACTAGTCTGGTTGGATTAAGTTTACTGCCTGAGAACGAAGAAGATCGGCAATTGGCAAGTTTGTTGAAACTGCACAGCACAAAAAGCATTCAGGACAAGTCACGAGAGAAATTTAAGGAAATTATGGAAAAGCCAGCCCTGCCTAGTGCCACGATTGTGAGTAGCTTTTATGGAATGAAGAAGGAGAAGCTTTTGAGTCAAAAACCTGCAATATTGGGGATAGTGAAAAAGAAGGAAGTGGATCAAGAGCCAGTTGAGAAGAAGCAGAAGATTGAGCCTGTGACGTCATTAGTTGCTGCTTATAGTTCAAGCTCTGAGGAAGAAAACTGAATAAAATTTGAATTTTTTGTACATTTTAATTTATTTTTATGGATTTAAAAGTTTTCAGAACTGCTTACTAATTAAATATAGGCTGAGTAAAATATGTCGAACGTATTTTAACGATTAGTAAACAACAACAAGCACTTATTATGGAATTAATTTAAATTTGTTATTATTTAATGTCATAATTGAAGTTCTTACCCCTCCTTAATATGTTTTATCTGTTCATTACGTCCATATAGTCTTTCCGTCTTGCAATGGCTAAATTTATGTAAAATTCCGATAAATGGAAATCCATTGTTACCATGAAATGTCACAGCTAATTCATAAAGCCTTCGTCGATGCCATCGGAACTTGATCACATAAAATATTAAAATTATGCATAGATCAAGCAACATTGACTGAAAATCAAACATTTTTATTTTTCACTTCCACTTGCTTACTGTTCTCAGTCTGAAAATTGACTAAGTTGGCAGCATGTGATTCCCACAGATATTTATAAGTGTTAAGTAAGTTACAGATCCCTTCATTATGTGATCAGTAAAAGTTCAGAGATCTTTTGAGTTTACTCATTAGCATTACTTCCAGTTACTGGTTTTAAAGTCCTAATTTGATGTCACTTGTAGCTAGATATTAAGTTATAATTAAATAAACGCGTGTAAAAACCAGTTATTGATGTCGATTAAGATAAGTTAGAAGTATGAATATAATTGGACGCTGGGATTTTGTGAAGCTATTGGAGTTAGCTAAAGATTAAGAGACCTATGTAGGTAGAAATTGAGACGAGAACACTAAACAAATGAGCAATTAGTCAACACGCATAGCTGTCAACACTAAATTTTATAATATTCGTCAGTATATATAACTGACAGTGAGCATACCCAAATGATCATAAGTATCAATCAATATAATTGAGTAAGATCAATAGTTAATCAATACATCGAATTATATTGAAATAACATTTAGTGAATAAAGTTAAGCTTGTAATTATTAACTCATTTCTTAATTAAAATTTGCACAATTAAGATTTCGTGTTAATAAGGGTGGAATAATTATTTTAAATTTTGCAAGATTTATCCGGATTTATCTATAACAGAATACAACTTACTGTCCAGAACATAATAACAAAATAATTCAAATTCAAATTATTTTCCCATACAAAACACTAAAATTAATATCAAAAGGTAATAAAAAAGTTCATTCAGAAATCGTAAACTTACATTAAGTCATGTAAATTGGCAATAAACGCAATCAAATGATCGGTCTGTTAATTATTGCACAAATAATTGCATGTTATTGCTATCTTGTGCTAATATAATTTATAGGAAATGCTTTTAAATTTTTGTGAGTGCAAACTTGTGCGAGGTTGGAAGTGTGATGATGTTCAGGGATGTAGTTAGATGCTCAGAGGCGCCAAGAATTCAGGAAATATTAAAAGGTTTGGAACAGCCTCTACGGGTACTTTATCTAAACCAAATCTGATTTACTAGTGATTGGTGCTCTGAGGGTACTTTACGCCACCTTGTATTC
Organism: Chironomus tepperi; assembly: GCF_022539635.2. Classification (NCBI taxonomy): domain Eukaryota; kingdom Metazoa; phylum Arthropoda; class Insecta; order Diptera; family Chironomidae; genus Chironomus; species Chironomus tepperi. The sequence continues at coordinate 450,079 of NW_027226156.1, forward strand.
GATCCCTTTCCAGCCTTCAAGATTGACTCCCCTTGCAACACCCTTGCCATGTCGAAAACTCAATAAAGCTGAGCATTAAAGCTCACCGCTGGAAATGAGTCAAATTAAATCTCTCAAAACAGTGACGACAGCTGGAAAATAATCATGATTCAATTACTCATAACCAGTTACACAGATTTGCACCTATAAATATCAGTGAAAATTGTTAGAATTCTGTTTAGTCAATTTTCAGAGCGAGAACAAAAAGCAAGTGGAAGTGAAATAAAAATGTTTGTGTTTCAATCACTGTTGCTGTTTCTATTTACAAGTATAGTATTCTATGTGATCAAATTTCGATGGAGTCGACGAAGGCTTTATGAATTAGCAGCAAAACTTCCTGGTGACAATGGAGTTCCATTTCTCGGAATTTTACCTAGATTAGCTGTAGCAAAAAGAGAGGACTATTTGGATATAGTATTGGGGATTATTAGGGAAGATACAGTACTTACGAAAGCATGGTTAGGTCCATTTTTGGTAGCTGTATCTAAAAACCCTGAAGTCTTGCACGCCGTTTTTAATGCCCCGCAGTGCTATAACAAACCAGATATATTTTATAAATCATTATTTTTCGAAGAAGGATTGTTGTCGTTAAGTGGAAAAATGCATGAAAGGCATAGAAAAATCTTCAATAAAGCTTTTGCACCAAAGAGACTCCAGCAATTGCATGGAGTTATTAAAGAGCATTCGGAAATTTGTGTGAAAAAATTGGAACCAAAAGTTGATCAAAAGGAGTTTGATGTTTATTTTTACATCGGTGCTTGCTCACTTGGGTCATTTGGATCTGCAAATTTAGACTATTATGAAGATTTGTATGGGCATGAATTGCTTCCATATGCTGATGCGTGAGTCAATTTACTTAAATTTAAAATTTTGAAACTAATTATCGTTTATTAATAGCGCATTTACCATTGCAATGGAGAGGATTCAACAGCCATGGCTTAGTAATGACTTCATGTTCAAACATTCAAAACTTTCCAAGGATTTTGACCGACTGATGGTGTTAGTTACAGAATATATCGAAAAAGTGATCAACCATAATAAAAAATTGACAATTGAAACAAATGGAGCTAATAAGAATGACAAAGTCGTTGACTTGTTATTGGATCCTAAATATGAATTAACAGATAAAGAAATTTTGCATGAGATGGTCATTTTTTCAGTGACTGTAAGAATTCAAAACTCAAAATATGGCAATATTCAAACTTTAAAATCAAATACTTAATTTCAGTCTTTCGACTCAACAGCCAAGACCCTCTCATCAGGCCTCCTTATGCTTGCAATGCATCAAGATGTTCAACAAAAACTCATCAATGAAATCGATTCCATTTGTGGATCTGAAAAAGATCTGACATTTGACAATGAATTTCTTCAAAAATTCACATACTTGGACCTAATTGTGAAGGAAACAATTCGTCTATTTCCAGCTGGTCCAATAGTTGCGCGTGAAACGAGTGACGAAATTAACATTTGTGGCTATACAATTCCAAAGAAGACCATTATGGTGTTGTCGATATTCGCGATGCAAAGGGATCCGAAATATTGGGGAGATGATGCTCATTTGTACAAACCCGAGAGGTTTGAGCATTTGGAGAATCCAAAGGCTTATTTACCGTTTACAGGAGGGAAACGAATGTGCATTGGTGAGTTGAATTTCAATATTATGGAAAGATTCATTGATATAACTGAAAATTGTGAAAGTTCCGAGAATAATTGCACAATACTTCAATAATTGTTCTGTAACTGTGCATTTATGAATTGATAATCAATGATAATTAATGTTTATCATTTGTGAGAATTTTTAGAACAATAATTTGAGGTTTCCGAGGAAATTTGCATAATATTTCAACTGCGTGTGCTAATGACTTGCTAGGAAGTTACAAATAGACAGTTTTGATTTAATTTTAATTTTTTTTTATTTGATTAATTATTTGTAGGCTATAGATATGCGATGATTGTGATGAAAACCTTCTTGATCACTTTCTTCCGAAATTATACTATCGATACATCGCTTAAGTATGAAGACTTAAAGCTAGAAATGTCAATAGTGCTAACAATATTGAACAGATACATGATTAGTATTAAAAAACGATAGAAAGGTGAGTCATATCCAATTTTCATTCCTCAATCTCCATTTTACTTCCTCTTTAGGTCTCATATGGCATTTCTACCTCAACGGTTGACAAGCTCCAACTCTTCGGAATTGAACATCTAATTAGAAAAACGAGAAAATAATTTAACATTTGTATAGTTCATAGAATTTATTTAATAATATGCTGTATGTAAAATGGTGCCTGTTTAACTGTTAAAAATCGTGAATTTCATCGAATCAAGTTTCTTAGTATTAATAAAGTTTTATTGACGTATAATCTGATCAAAAAATTTCAATGAGGAAGTTATGGAATAATTAATGTGCTATGATGTAGGTGCAAGTAGATTAATTAGAAATTTACATTACAATTAGTTTTAATGATAAAAATCTAGTTATAATTAAATTTTGAGCTTATGCAAATACTCAGCTGGTAGCAGAGACATATTTGGATTTATTTGGAGTTAGTATGCATCCTTTCGAACTCTTCTGAGCTCATTTAAACATTCCTAGACTACCTTCAACTCTTTTGGCCCCATTCTGAATTTTCTCTGCCCTTCTAGGACCAATTGACCACTGCATTCTCTAAAAACATCTCTCAAATTCCATCCCAATCTAATATACGTCACAAAAGTTCTCGCACGACTCGAGAAATACTTTCAATTTCAATGAAAATCTATCAAAATTCTCACATGTACAATCATGCGATTAACTCAAAAAACGTCATCAATTATAGCGTAAAAAATCGCACATCTCCTTATAGTCTCGACAACAATAACAATTTGAAGCGAGAAAATGAGCAAGATTGAGAATAATCAGCAGGCAATTAGAACAGTCACATTGAAATAAATGATAATTGATACTTACTTAGACCGCAATCTGATGCACAGTTGAGTTTATTTTGATTGTCATAAGTTTGCTGATTTGTTCCACAGACTGGATTGTATTCTGAGGTTGTTCGTCTTGGACATTCGTCAATACATTCTGGATAGCAATGAATTATGTGTCACTTTATAGTATTTCTAATGTTATTTGCATACCTTGAATATGTTGCGGAATTTCATTTAGATTCGTAGCTGGAGTCGTTGTACTTGTTGAAGGTCGTGTTGGCCTAGCTGGTCTAGGTCTTCTTGTTCGACCCCAACTCGGCCCCCAAAATCTTTCGTCGACATTTTCATCAGATCCTGAATTATTATTATCATTTGGAAATACTACTTGTCTTTTAATTCCATGGCAATCGACAGCAATCACCAAAATGACAGCAGCTAAAATTACTGTTAACATTTGCATCTTACTATATTCAAAGATAATTCAATACTGAATCGCAGTTGAGATTTTGATCAACTTTTTATTGCGACTATCATTTGATTGTGTGAATTACTTTCAACTGATATTTTGTAGTTAATGTATTGTTTTGTATTAGATTTATACAGATGGATTTTCTTGGGAATAAGGGAAGTTCATGGAAGCCATGAGCTAGATTTGATGCCTAATAGATTAGTACGAAGCTATAGTAACTCAAAACGCTAGTGTAGAGACACCTGAGCCTCAAACTTCAAGTGCAAAGCCATATGAACCTTAAACACTACTAGTATGTAAAGTAATGCTGAACATTTCCGATGTGAGTTACGGGGAACTCCCAATAATAAATGATGCAGGAGAAATTGTCAATATAATACAAGTTTTTAGAATTCCTTGGAAAATACGGTCATTGATTAATACAAAATAATGAAATTTAAAATCATGTTTGCATTGTGATACATTGTAATGTAGCCTACAAAAATAATCCATAAAAGTTGTATGACTTCACAAATATATTAATACATTTAATATAATTTGCATCCAAGAAATGATTGAAAACCTCATCAATCAAGATTCTATTGATCAATAAAAATTTATCGCTGTAAAATTGCATCTTAATCTCAGCAATAATTGGAATCGCAGTTTAATTACGTCGTGCTGTGAATTAATTATAATCAATTTTATATTACATCCAATTTTAATTTTTATCTAAAATCAAAAGCTTTATTAATCACACTCGAATGATGCTAATCAACACAAATATTAATGATATGTATATATTGCCAGGATAGTAAGTTCAATATGACACAGACGATCCTATATGTAAGGAGTTGTAGACTTTCTTGAGTTCAAAAAGAACCGATCTATCTACCTAAATAATTTCTTAAACCTAATGCAGTGTTGTAGCTTTCGTAAATGCTCAAATTATCAATATCAATTATGTTGGTCGGACTGTAGTTGCATTACGTGATGGACATGCTCCGTTTTGTGTTTTTCTCAAGTCTGAAATTTATAAGATTATTTTTTAATACTGAAACTAGATCAATATTGAATAGTTAACTTACTAGCTCCACATTCATTAGCGCAGTCAAATCTCTCTTGATTATGATAAGTTTGATTGTCACTTCCGCAGACTGGATTGTAATTTGACAAAGTTGTATCAATGCATCGCTCAATGCAGCCTGAAATTGGAAATAAATAAATTTTTGAAATGGTTTGTTTAGTATAGGAATTTCCTTTGAATATACAGGAACATCAGCAAGCAAATACACTCATACTGATAAGCATATCTTAGTAAAAACCCGATTTGAGTCATTTTTACTGCCACTGACCTCTCATTCTTACTTATGCAGTTCTTTCTCATACTACTTAACTAACTAAGCAAGTTTTATCATTTTAAGTTTCACTTACTCAGTACTTGTGGTGCTAATGTTGTTGATTGTTGTTGGACTTGACCCTGCTGTCCTTGTTGATTTTGGAATTGTCCTTGTTGGCCTTGTTGTGGGAATTGTCCTTGTTGACCTTGTTGTGGGAACTGTACTTGCTGACCTTGTTGTGGGAATTGTCCTTGTTGACCTTGTTGTGGGAATTGTCCTTGTTGACCTTGTTGTGGACGTCCTTGCCATTGTTGATTCGGGAATTGCCCTTGTCCTTGAAATTGTCCTGGAAATTGCCCCGGGAAGAATACATTTTGACCTTGAGGTTGTCCGAATCCAAATCCAGGCTGTCCAAATCCGAAATTTGGCTGTCCTATTTGCCTTTTAGAAATAACGCGAGCATCACTTGATGCAGCAAAAATTGTAAGAATTATCGCAAAAATAAACTGTTTCATCTTTTTATTAATAAATAAAATTTCCGTAGATTATTGAGAGTCTAAAAAACAATCTTTAACAGCCGACGATCGAGTGAGAACTGATCAGCGACAAATAGTAAAATAAAAGTTTAGCACAGAATTTATATACCTGTTTATGTCTTCTTTATTTTGTTTTTGTTTTGTGCCACTTTTTGGGTTTTTTTGTGTTTTTGTTTATAGTAATGAGGATTTGAGAGAGTAACCGAGAGAATTATAATATTGATAAGCAGCATGTCTAGAAAATTTAAGTATGTAATTTACAGAGTTGTTGCTAGAAATGCCCCTGATAAGGTTGGTTTCGAATTTAAGACTGAAAATTGAGATTTTTTCCATAATCAAGGCACAATTAGCAATAATATTCCTTTATATTTATATAAGAGATTAAATTTAATACATTAAGGTACAACAAAAAATCGATCGCAGTCTGTAGTTTTATAATAAATTATAAGTATATGTGGTTGAAATGTCTCATCATTGCTGCCTTTGCCATGGTGGTAATGTTGGTCGAGCACATGCACCAAGATATGAAACTTGAAGACCTGAAAGACAAAAAAATTAAATTTAAGTCATTAATGAGTTTAAGTTGCAAATGGTAAGTGCTGAGTCACTTCAAAACAAAGCCAGAAGTTCCCATGATTTACATTTGATTTGGCATGAACTTTGTACGTATTTAATTAAATGTTAATGATCTGTCGAATTTTAAACTCTTTTATGGATTTTGAAGATCTAATTAATAAGACTAATGGCATTCATAGCCAGGTAGATGGGCACAGACAGGTAGAGACGTACATTGACGTACATAGACAAAACCTAAATTATTGATCAGACCAGAAAGGTTAACATAATAATTGACGGACACTTTGCTAGTAAGAATCAACATTACACCACACTTAAGGTCTCTTCCACGTTTTTTCCTACAACCTTAAACACATTGCAGTAAAATTCTACACATTACTCACGCTGTCCACATTCGAGAGCACAGTTAAATCTCTCTTGGTTGTGATATGTTTGATTATCGCTTCCGCATACTGGGTTATATTGACCGGCTGTACTTTCGATACACGAGTCGATGCATGCTGTATAATTATTGGAGAGAAAATGAGCAAAAAATGGGATTTTTTGAGATTTTTAAGCTCTTTACCTTGAACTTGCGGAGAGACTGTTGTTGACACTATCTGTTGTTGCTGTTGATTCTGTTGGGGTCGGTTTTGTTGAGTCTGGGGTTGGATTTGTTGATTTTGAGGTCTATTCTGCTGAATTTGGGGTCTGTTTTGTTGATTTTGTGGTCGGTTTGTTTGAAGTTGCTGTTTTGGCTGATTTTGAGGCTGAAATTGTTGGATTTGAGGCTGAAATTGCTGATTTTGAAGGGGGGCCTGACTGATGAAGTTGTTACTTGGTGACGAAAATGGATTTGTAGGATAAAACTGATTAAAAAATGGAATTGAGCCAAAAATATTGTTACCAAAGCCGTTTGGATTAAATGGTTGATTAAATAACCCCGGAGAGGAGCCACCCAGGAAGCCATATCTGTCACTGACTGTTGGTCGAGTGTCTGGATTGTCATCTACTTGTCTTTTGACTGGCAATGATTGCATTGTAGTGAGAGTCGTCGTAAAAATCAATAAATAATTTACAATATTCATTTTTCACCAAATAAAAAAGTAAGTTTTTGCCGTAAACAATTTCAAAGTCCGGAATGAAAAATCTTAAAGCACAACACTACACTTGTCAGCATCCAAATGAGAACTAAGCAGATTTTATTTTACCAAAATTTATTTTAGTTCTTTAAATTTGTCACGTCGTCTCGCATGTGATTTTTTTGTTGATTCAACAGTCTTTTTTTTTTGTGGATGAATATAGCCTTAGAGCATAGAGTGCAGAAATGAGAGAAATGCGACTAATATGCGTCAATATTATTCACAGAATGAAATAAGATTGGATCAATTCGATGACTCAGTAATGTGTGATTTTGAGTTAGAGTCTGGGGCGGAGTTTGGATTTTAAGGGAGTCAAAGTATCCGAGGGTGGGTCCGAGTTTTCAAGGGTGGGTCCAAAATATCCAAGGGTATGACTTCTCGAAGGTAATTTAAAAATTAGGATCCGTAAGGTTCATTATTTCCCAAGACCGATCATAATCTCATGACCACGTTTTGTACCCAATAGAACCTCTTAATACACTCTAGTTCCATGCAAAGAATCAAAACAAAAAATCACCGAATGACAACAAAAACTTCACATGAGAAAAAATTCACACATTTATTCATTAAAAAAATTCCGTCATGTCTCGCTTTGGATTTTTCCGGTTTTATATCTAATGACGTTACAGGTGATTTTTGCCTTTCGTTTCTGGTAAGATTAATATGCTGAAAATCGCGCCGAATAGACAAACTCCTGCGTAAATGAACATGCAATTTGAAAGGTCAATAGTCTCTACAAGGATGGGGAAAACTTTTAAGTTTACAAATGTTAGAGTTATAACGACTGCTAAGTAAACGTTGATTGTTGTCTTACGAATCTAAAAATATTAAAAAGGAGCTTATTAAATGATCTGCAGCAATTTAAAATTAAATTCTTACCTTTTGAGGAACCACCTCAGTAACAATCACATTAGATATGGTCGAAATTCCAATCGCATATGATAATAAAGCACATGACAAGCTGGCAACTGGTATCCACTTATAGAATATTGATAGTTGATTAACTGAGTCAAAATATGAATAAGATGCGAGAATCAGAAGTGAAAATCCGGAACCAACACAGGAAATGCTCATTAAAACCTGAAGGATTTAGAAAGGAAATGTCAGAACTGCTCAATCTTGACTATTTGAAGTCACAAATTACCTTCCTTCCTAATTTATTAATGCTATAACTTGATATGTAAACTCCAATAATATGACTAAAAGCTACAATAATTGAAGACTCATTTGCACTAAGCGACGAACCCGATGACTTAAAGATGTCTCCTGTATAGGTCAAAATTGTCATATATCCAGAGCATGAGACAATTATTGCAAGAATTAAAGTCATCGTGAGTCCATAAATTGATGATTTTGTAACTAAAAATGAAAATTTATAATAAAATTTCCTAAATTTTGATACCAAAACTCACAATAATCCTTCATTGTCACCTCATCTTTATGGATATTAAGCCTCATGACTTCTAGTTCATTTTTAACTGCTTCGACTTTCTGAAAGTTTTTCTCATTGCAGTTCCTGTAAAACTTTAACGATTTTAAAGCATCCTCATCTTTTGATTTTTTTAGTAAGTATTGTGGAGTTTCAGGCATGAACAACATCAATATAAAGTGTAGGATCAAAATTGGTCCAATAATAAGTGGAATAATGAAGTAATTGATGTAGGTTCCAATGACAAAAATTATTAAAATTCCAAAGCTCAGTGAAAATTGAGAGTAAGCTTCAAGTTGTCGTCGAATTTGACTGTCTGCAATTTCCTCAATAAATATTGGAACTGCTCTTAGAAGGGCACCTCCAGTCAGACCTGCAACAGTCCTTGCTACATAAAAGTCATAGACACTTGTTGACACAGCAGTTCTTATCCAAAATATTAAACTAGGAAAAGTCAGTACAACTAAACATTTCTTAACTCCAATTGTGTCGACAGTAATTCCAACCGAAAAAATTCCTATTAGGTATCCAAAGAACATTAAAGATCCTAAAAGGATAAGAATAACATCCACATTATTGATGAATGGCTGGCAATGAAAATTCCAAAACTCACCAATCCACGATGCATCTTCAGTCGACAATGTGCCCGTCTCCAAATGTGTTTCATTTGACTTAAGATAAGGAATCATTGGTGATGTCCATCCTAAAGCACATCCATGAATCAAGGTCAATATATTGGCTTAAAAAGAAGAAAAAAGCTATTTTAAATTTGAAAACAAAAATGTTTCAAAGTCTAATTTGACAATATTTCTTTTGTTCCATAAAGATGATTTACCAATAAAAATGGCCATGTGTTGGTTTCTCATGGTGAAATTAGTCCACGGAAGTTTAAATTTGATGAACATTTTTAATTGTTTGATAATTTTTTGAGTTTTCCTATCTAAATTTTTGATATTTTTTTCTAAATTTGTTGAATTTTTCACAAATTCTTTTGTTTGATGGTTTTGATATGAATATTAAGCTTTAAACATCTGCGTTGTCGAGCAGACCTATCAAAACTGGCATAAAGAAACATTTGTATTCAAACAAAAATGATAATCCTCAAAATTTTTCGAGAGATCTGCGAGAGCGACAATAGATTTCTGGTTGTGCATTCTTCACAGAAGCTGAAATTTTATCAATCATAAAGTTACAAACCTGTATTTTTTCTCAAGAATTTGTCATAAGCTGAAATGACCTACACAATATTTATTCAATAGCTAATGGTCAATTTACTAATGATCCTGATATGCTAAACAAAGCCTCACTTTTATTTGGATCTATATACATTAAATTTCAAATTTACAATCTATTGAGTTTGAAATAAATTCTTCCCCTTAGTTTCTGGCATAATGAAGACTGTCACAAAAGTTCCCATGATACAGAATCCAGCATAGATGAACATACAGCCATAGAGGTTAATGATCTCAACGAGTGGAGGATAAACCTGTAAAAATCATTAATCAATACATAAGAACCAGTTTATTTAAATATGTAATGCCAACCTTAAGATTGACGAATGCGAATGTTGTGATTAGTGCCATACAAATCATCACAGTAGCTTCTCGTATCTGAAACATAGTTGAATCAAAGTTACATTTACGTATTACACCATAGTTCTGTTTATATACCAAAAAACAATAAAGTATTTCACCATACATACCTTTTGTGGAACCAATTCAGTCACAATCATAAACGGCAGTGATGAAATTCCAATAGAGTTTAGAAAGATCGTAAATGACAGGCTGACTATCGGTATCCAGTTCAAGCTACTAGAAACATCATAGTTAGTATCAACATAAGAATAAGATGCAAGAACCAGCAATGACAATCCTGATCCAAGACATGAAATACTCATGAGAATCTTCCTTCCAAATTTATCAACAAATAGACTCGCGATGTATATTCCAATAAACTGAATTGATGCAACAATCATTGAGGATTCATTAGCACTGAGTGACGATCCAGATGATTTAAAGATGTCTGCTGTGTATGACAGGATTATCATGTTTCCAGAAAATGAGTTGATGAAGATCAGAAAGAAGCTCATGATGAGACCTCGACGTGATGATCGTTCGACTAGAAATTGGTAAAGTTAAGGATTTGATCCTAGAGACACAGACACACAATGACTCACCAAAGTCTTTCAACTTCACATCCTGCTTATGAACATTCAAAATATTCGTTCTCAAAGCTTCGAATTCAGCTGTAATACTTTCAACATTTCGAGTATCTTTCTCATCACAATTCCTGTAAAATTTCAGTGACTTCAATGCCTTTTCATCCTTTTTATTTCTCAGTAAGTGCTGAGGTGTGACAGGCAGTAGAAACATTAAGAAGAAGTACAGAACCAAAATTGAAATCATCACAAGTGGAATCGTAAAATAGTTCAGATAAGTTCCAAGGACAAACATGAAGAAGATTCCAATGTACATTGCGAGTGGAAAATAAGCACCAAGTTTGCCTCGAATGTGACTTTCTGCGATTTCACCGATGTAAAGTGGAATGATTCTGAGGAGACCGCCATTTGTGATGCCTGGAAAATATTAATCAATTGAATGATGACATCTTGGATAAACGATATGTATTAAGTCACATACCAGCGATTCCTCGTGCTATATAAAGATGAACAACATCAGTTGACAGATAAGTTATGACCCAAAATGTCAAATTTGGCAGACATAAGAATATCAAACACTTTTTCTTTCCAAAATATTCAGCAAGTTGTCCGAAAATCAAGATGCTGACTAATGCACCAGCGGACATCAAAGAACCTGCAATGTCATAAGTTTAGGCACATAGATATGATAATATCAATAATTCATACCAATCCATGAAGCTTCCGTGGCACTGATCGGTCCTGACTTCAAATGTGTTTCATCAGATTTGAGGTATGGAATCATAGGGGATGTCCATCCGACAGTAGATCCATGAATAATTGCAAGTATATTAACTGTAAAATTGAGGAAAATGTGATCAAACTTTTTAGAGAATATTTTGCGAGCTCTTACCTATAAATGTAGCCACATACTGATTAGTAGCACTTTGTGCAATCAGTGGACATTTAATTATCATATTCAGCCTTGAACTCTTTGATTCTCACTTAAATAATTTATATAATCAAAATATAGATCTCTAATTTCACTAGCATTAATCTTTATCAAGCAAATATCAAGCTGTATATTCCATAAATATCACCGACAGCTCTATACCTCAATTTCAAGCTTCTTCTAAGTTATTAGCAATAATTTCCTCAAATTTATATTCCTAAAATTTCACAGCATTAAGTTTTTGAACACATTGCACATCAGATTCTCTATTGAAACTGAGGCTAGATTAGAGTTTATTGGGTACTTAGAAAGATAAGACTATAAATTATATTTTTGAGCAAATACTATAAAATTTTGAGATAGCAAATTGATAATAAAGTTAGAGTTTAAGCTTTTCTCTCTCATTTGCTAGGAACTGTATGATTAAGTTTAGTGAGACAAAAGCTTGTTGCTCTGTGTATAGTCATGAATGTCCTTAAGGTAGCTCCGGTAATGCTATTTAAAATTAAATACAACTTTTCATATTAAAATCAAGCTTTATATTTTTTTTATTCATCTTCATGACTCTTGGGTTTGGAACAAGTTCTTTCCTTTAGTCTCTGGCATCACAAAAACAGTCACAAATGTTGCAAGTAGACAGAATCCACCATAAATGTACATACAACTGTAAAAGCTTATGACTTCAACTAGCGGTGGATATACTTTAAGATTTATGAACGCAAATATAGTAATCAGCATCATGCAAAGCATGACAGTAACTTCTCTGATTTTCTGTGGTACTAGTTCAGTCACAATCATGAAAGGAAGTGAGCAGATTCCAAAAGCATTCATCAGGATTGTCATTGATAAACTGAAGATTGGAATCCAGCCTAGGTAGGATTTTAATTCATAATATGTATCGAAAAAGGAGTATGTGGCTAAAAGCATCAGGAACAGTCCTGATCCAACACAGGATATACTCATAAGAACCTAAAATTAAAGGTAAGATGATTTGAATTTACTGTATCCTGGAGATGAAAGGGTGCCCTGCTTACCTTTCTGCCAAATTTATCAACAAATAAACTAGTTATGTAGATTCCAATGAATTGTACCCCTGCAATTATCATAGCTGCTTCATTTGGCTTGAATGTTGAGCCTGATGACTTGACCATGTCTGCTGTGTACGTTAAAATTGTGAAATTTCCAGAAAATGCGCCCATAAATACTAGAAATATGCTGATGAACAGACCTCGTCGTGACTTCTTTTCGACTAAAATTTGAGAATCCAAAATTATTCAAGTATTTCCAATAAATACCGAAAACTCACCAAAGTCCTTCATATTAAATTGAATTTTCTTTTGACCTTGAACGTTTTTCTTAAGATCTTCAAGTTCATTCTGAACAGTCTCAATATTCTTTGAATCTTTTTCATTACAACTTCTGTAAAACTTTAATGACTTCAAAGCATCCGCATCATTTTGCTTCCTCAAATAATACTGCGGTGTTTCAGGTAAAAACAGCATAAGTATAAAGTACAAAACAATGAATGGAAATATCACAAATGGAATCACAAAGAAGTCAATGTAAGTTCCCATGACAAATATAATGAAAATTCCAAAATTTAGTCCGAGTGGGAAAAAGGCACCGAGCTTGCCACGGATGTTACTTTCAGCTAATTCTCCGATGAATAATGGGACGATTCTTAGCTGACCACCGCCGCAGAAGCCTTTGAATTGAGGATTGTAGGAAGGAAGATTTTAAGGATTGTTAAATTAGGAAATGAGGCATTCTACATACCTGCCACAGTTCTAGCTGCATACAAATGAAAGACATTAGTAGATAGATAAGTTAATGTCCAAAACAGCGCAGCTGGAATGCTTAAAGCAATCAAACATTTCTTTTTTCCAAAATAATCGGCAGCTATTCCTGTTATCACAATACTAAACACAGCGCCAAGTGATAAACACGCGCCTAATAGTTATAATTAAATAGTTTTGTTATCTCACGTGTGTTCCTTATCAGTTTAGTTTATGTTATAAATAAATTACCGATCCATGACGCCTGTTCAGGTGTTATTGGACCCGCATTTAAGTGCGTATCGTCTGATTTAAGATATGGAATGATAGGTGACGTCCATCCAATAGCACATCCATGTATTACAGCTAATGAGCTAACTAATGTTGATTATTAGTCAATTATAGATAAATTTAGAAGTATTTATATCGCATGCGTACCTAATATAGATGCTAAATACTGATTTTGAGTACTTGGAGCAATCCATGGAATTTTAGCAATCATTTTTTAATCAATATTGAATTTTCTCCAAGCTTTTTTCACTAGTCAAATGCCAAAACAAGATCAATGCCGTGATAACTTTTTGACAGTCCACTCAATCATAAATCCACTTGAACTTGAGCTGTTATGACTCGTTTTGGATAGAAAACAATCACAGTTGAGTCACTAAATTGCAAATATTGCAATACCAGTCTAGATTGGTAGATTTTTAGATTATATTCTAGATTAGTTCTGTAGATGTTAATCTAGTTCTGTAAACTTTAGTCTAGTTTTGTTGATTTTAGTCTAATTAGGTCTATTGAATCTAGATTCTAGAAACTATATATTAGATATTTCAATGCACATTTTCAAATTTTCAACACTTTTCCACCAAAAATTCAGGCACCTCAAAATCAGTTTTTACCACTCGAATCCTCAATTGAAACTGAAAATTAACTTTATTTTCTTTGCTTTGCACCTTAATGTTTTGAAGTCAAGTACCTGAAACAATAATGCTACAAATTCTCTCTCACATGTAGATTAAAGTCATGATTTATAAAAATAAAATTAATCTTTATTTACATTAAGTATTTTGAAATAAATTTTTTCCCTTCGTTTCTGGCATGATGAAGATTGTGACGATCGATACAACTATGCAAAATCCAGCATAAAAGAACATACATCCATAGAGGTCAATGATCTCAACGAGAGGCGGGTACACCTGTTAAATTTATTATCAAGAGAGAAAATAAACGTGAAAATGAAAGTTGGTGTAAAGTGGATTTATGGGCTATACGGAGAATGTATGGGTAATCTGTTCCATCTGATACTGAGGGAGCATATTATAACATATTATAACTATCCCCATGTAGCCCCCTACTCACCTTAAGGTTGGTAAAAACAAAACAAGTCATACAAGCCATCAAAATTGTGACGGAAGTTTCTCTAATCTGTAATGACATCAATTAAGTCATTATTCAGCAACAAAGTATCAAGACTTACCTTCTGTGGCACCAACTCAGTCACAATCATAAACGGAAGCGATGAAATTCCAATGGAATTCAAAAGAATTGTCAACGATAAACTGACAATTGGAATCCAACCTAAGCTTGTTGAAAATTCATGAACTGATGTGACGTATGAATATGAAGCAATAAGTAGAAGTGATAAACCTGAGCCAAGGCATGATATGCTCATTAGAATCTTTCGACCGAATTTATCAACAAATAGACTTGCTATGTAGATTCCAATAAATTGGATACAACCAATGACTATTGAAGATTCATTGGCACCTAGCGATGAACCAGATGACTTGAAGATGTCGGCTGTGTATGACAAAATTGTCATGTTGCCCGAAAATGGAGCTATAGCCATTAGGAACACGCCGATGAGAAGTCCACGAATTGAAGCTTTCTCAGCTGGAATTGCAATTGAAAATTCAGAAAAACTCCGAAAACCTTCCACAAAACTTACTAAAATCCTTTAACTTGATCTCTGCTTTATGATGATTAAGCACATTTTTCTGCAGACTTTCCAATTCTTTCTTAATCATATCCACATTTTGAGTATTTCCTTTATTACAGTTTCTATAAAACTTAAGTGACTCAAATGCATCCTCATCTCGATGCTTTCTTATCAAAAATTGTGGAGTATCAGGAAGAAACATCATTAAAGCTGCATACAAAATCACAAATGGAACCATTACAAATGAAATTGTGTGGTAGTCCAAATAAGTTCCAAGAACGTACATCAAAAAGATACCAAAATTCATTCCAAGTGGAAAATAAGCACCAAGCTTGCCTCGAACATGACTTTCAGCTATTTCGCCGATAAAAAGTGGAACGATCCGAAGTAGGCCACCTCCAGTGAAACCAGCAACAGCTCGTGCAACATAAAGATGATTGACATTTGAGGCAATGTATGTTATGATGTAGAATGCAAGATTTGGTAGACAAAGGAGGATTAAGCACTTCTTTTTTCCAATAAAGTCTGCTACTTTTCCAATTATGAAGATGTTGACTAAGGCACCGAGTGTGATTGCTGATCCTGGAAGGCATTTAAAGTCATTAAACAAAGGAACTGCACTTCAGTAATAAAATGACTTGACAGACAAATTAATAATCAAGTTTATGGCCAATCTAGTGATAAGCTTCAAAGGGTCGGTAAAAATTTTCCATTGTGCATTCGATATCTTATAAGATAACAGAATCATGGTAGACACAGTGACATGACAAATTTTCATCAAAACAAAGTAAAATCACGTGTATTTCTAAATTAATTAGCAATTAATGATGTCGAGATTAAGCTTGCCCTACTCAAGGCTCGCCTTACACTCAAAAATCACTTGAGACTACTTACCTATCCAAGACGCTTCTGTTGCATTAATTGGTCCACTTTTCAGATGTGTGTCTTCAGATTTGAGGTATGGAATCATGGGTGATGACCATCCTATTGCACAGCCATGAGTTATTGAGAGAATGTTGACTATAATTGGAATTAAGATAACAATATAGATAGTGTTCTATATCAACGAAAGCTGTATCTTTGTTAATAAGCGAATCTGACCTTGTGAGGACACTAAACTGATTATTTAGGGTTTTGCCCAAAGAAATACTTAAAAACAGTGCTGACCAACTTTTTGCTAGTCATTGACATATTTTGAATCTAGATTGAACTTCTTAGTGCATTTGCAACATCCTATAGGAAACACTAGAGTACCACAGCACACAAGTTGGACACCACTGCCAACAGAATGTTTATACAAACCAGCAAAAGTAGTCAGATATTGATTTGTTGTGCTTGAATGGATCCACGGAAGTTTTATTAATAATTTCATCTTTAACTTTGTTGATTTTGATACACAAATGACAATTTTATTAGCACTTGCTTAATTACTAATGCAGTTTCCAATATTTGATACTGCATAATAATCAACTATTGCTTAATCTTCAATGTGGTTTAGTGCAAATATTAATTTCATAATTCACAATTTAAGATCTTTTTTGAGAATATTTCAATCACTTTAGTGCTAATAGCTGCACAAGCTCGAATGTTTATGAATCGACTGCGATACTATCAACAACTGCACTGCTCGATATATTAAATTTCTTTTAAAAACCACTTTAAACTGCTTTCTTCTCTCCTAGCTTAAATGTTCAGCTCAGATTCTCACCTCAAACTAACGAAAAATAAAAGTGAAGTTTAAAAGGCACTCGAAAATAAAGAAAAAAAGATAAGATTGACTCTCATTTGAGTAAATAAAGATATGAAGCACTAAAGCATGATAATTAAAGAATTAATAGCTTCATTCTCTGTTTATTGATGAATTTTATGATGAAAATATTTGGTGGGAATAAATAAGCGTGTAGAAAAAGTGATATGAATATCTAGACTTAATCGGATACTGGTTTTGATGAACTTGAAGGTTGAGATTAAATTATTGGATTCTGATGATTCTTCGATTTTTGAAGAATTTTAAATTTTTCAAATTTTTCAACTTTTTCCAATTTTCAAATTTTTTCAAATTTAAATCATCATAGTAGACCATGCATATACTTTCAAAACATCTCATTTCAGAACACTTAACGGCATCTGTTGCTGAAACTTTTAACTACAATTTTGGCGATTCAGAAACTTTTGGGCATTTATATCAGGTACCACAAGTGACATTATCATCAATTTATTCCTATCTTCAAATCATCTGAGAACTTCATCAACAAAACATCAAAATAATTTCTCGAAAATACTAAAATAAAAGCTAAGAAAACAAAGAATTAATCATGATGAGCTTAAGGATTGTAGCCAGAAATGCTGTCAAATTTAGAAACGGAATCACGACAGTCGGTAAAAAGTGGAATTATCGAGGTAAATATGAACAAAATTTGATGAGTGGTTGACATAACCAAAATAAGGAGAAAATTTCTTAAAAATCCCCACCGGCATTAAATTTTAATTCACATCCCTAACAATTCCAATTATTTACAGCACCATCATCAGTAACTCCAGTCCTCACATCCCGCCTTTACCATTCAATCATCCGCGAATCAGAAAAGGTCAAGGGAACTCCAGAAAATCATGAATTCAAGGCTGAAACTCGAATGCTCTTGGACATTGTCGCCAAGTCATTGTACTCAGAAAATGAAGTCTTTGTCCGTGAATTGATCTCAAATGCTAGTGATGCTATCGAAAAGTTCCGCTACATTTCCAGCACAAATCCAGATGGTGTTACTGGATTAGACCGAAAATTGGAGATTCATATTGAAACCAATAAGCAAAATAGGACATTAATCATTCAGGACACTGGAGTTGGTATGACTAAGGATGAAATGATTGATGCTCTTGGTACTATTGCTAGATCTGGATCGAAGAACTTTTTGAAACAACTTGAAGATTCACAACAAGGTGCTGCTGCCAATATTATTGGACAGTTTGGTGTTGGTTTCTACTCTGCATTTATGTGTGCTACTAAGGTCGATGTCTATTCCAGAGGATCACATCCTGATGACATTGGCTACATGTGGACCAGCGACGGTACTGGATCATTCGAAATTCAAGAATGTGAAGACGTCGCAGTCGGAACAAAAATTGTCATTCATCTTAAAGCTGAATGTCGTGAATATGCTGAAGAGGACAGAATTCGTGACGTCATCAAAAAGTACAGCAACTTTGTTGGTTCTCCAATATACCTCAATGGTAATCAAATGAACTTAGTTCAGCCATTGTGGCTTATGGATCCCAAAGAAGTCACTGATGAGCAACACACTGAATTCTTCAGATATATTGGAAATTCATTTGACATGCCAAGATACAAGTTGCATTTTAAGACTGACGTTCCATTGTCATTGAGAACAGTCCTGTATTTCCCAGAAGGCAAACCAGGACTCTTTGAAATGTCACGTGATTCCGATACTGGAATTGCACTTTATACAAGAAAAATTCTAATTCAATCCAAGACTGACTTGATGCTTCCAAAATGGCTTAGATTCATTAAAGGTGTCGTTGACAGTGAAGACATTCCATTGAATTTGAGTCGTGAGCTTCTCCAAAACAGCAACTTGATCAGAAGACTCAGAAATGTCCTTACATCAAGAGTCCTTAAGTTCCTGTATGACAAGTCAGTCAAGGACCCAGAAAGTTACGAAAAATTCTACAAAGATTATGGCTTGTTCCTTAAAGAAGGTATTGTGACAACACAAGAACAGCCACAAAAGGAAGAAATTGCCAAACTTTTGAGATTCGAGACAAACAAAACTGAAGATGGAAATAGAATTGGTCTTGAGGAATATATTAAGCAACTTAAAGAGGATCAAAAGGAAATTTATTACTTGGCAGCTCCATCAAGAGCTTTGGCACTCAATTCACCATACTTTGAGAGCTTGCAGAAGAGAGACTATCCAGTTCTATTCTGCTATGAGCCATATGATGAGCTTGTGTTGATGCAATTGATAAGCTATAAGGGTAAAAGCCTCGTCAGTGTAGAAAAAGAGATGCGCCGAGAAACAGCTAACGAAGAAGTCGACAAGTTCTTCGAGCAACATGCCACAGATTCCCTTTCACAACGTGATACAGATGACCTTGTAAGATTCTTAAAGACAGAACTCGGAAATAAGGTTGCAAATGTCAAATACACAAGCAAGCTTGATCATCATCCATGTATTGTGACTGTTGAGGATATGGCAGCAGCTAGACATTTTATTAAAACACAGAGTCATCAATTGACAGAAGATAATCGATATGCCTTGTTGCAATCACACTTGGAGATTAATCCAAGGTAAGAAGATTACTTTGATTTTTAATTCTGAGATAATTCAAATTTTTTTATTAATTTTTAGACATCCAATCATCAAGAAGCTTCACAAATTGACCACAACAGATGAGAAACTTGCATCACTTTTAGCACAACAACTGTTCTCTAATGCCATGACTGTTGCTGGACTTGGTAAGTTGATTAGTAATTTAAAGGATGTCCTTTGTTGAGGATATGATCCTTGAATGATAAATTTTATGAATGAACGAGCTTTTGACCAAAGTACTGGAAAAATTCTAAAAAAAATAATATTTTAATCAATTTAGAATTTTCGCTAATTTTGACATTAATTTTTAATTCACAGTTGATGATCCACGCCTGCTACTTACCCAAATGAACGAGCTTTTGACCAAAGTACTGGAAAAATTCTAAAAAAAATCATATTTTAATCAATTTAGATTTCAAATCAATAAACTGTTATGTGCTTTAAGGTCTGTAAATAAGATATAGTCAGAATAAAACAATTATAAATTACACATTTAAATGATAAGCTTTACTTACTTGTGTTATAAATTAATAACTCGATGTATGAACGATGAAAATGATTTAGTAATCTTGATTTTCATAAAATGTTCGGTACTATTTCGAGTGCAATCTAAGACATATGATTCACCTCAGCTGGTGACCTCCAGACTACCCGAGAACTGAGTTGCCAATCCTCTCAGAATAATTCAAAACTTCAAAAATTAAAAATAACAGAAAATCAAAATATAAATTTAAAGCTTCAATTTCACTTGTTATCCATCGACATGAGTCAAAAATCAAAGCCGATAAAATGATAAAATAGATAACAATCTTAAGACAAGACAACTGCAGTACAGTATAGTTGGGAAAGTTTTTATCAAAAATAAAGTTCATGGCTGATAAAGCTGAAGAAATTGAAAATTTTGCCGAAGTTGTTGCTGAAGCCTATAGAGATGTAGATGAGGAAGACGATCTTCTTGTGCTGGTTATTGTGTTCTCGATTATTATTGTTATACTGTTTATTTACTACTTGTATGTCCTGAAGTGCCAAAAACCAAGGGAGCAGCAACAAAATGATGAAACTTTGAGATTGAACCAAATTTAGTGATATATAAATCCTTAAAATTAAGTCTGAAACTAGTCACATAAGGCACCGGAATGAATTATTATTGTCCATAACCAGTGTTGAACTTCAAATAAATTTTTAACTTTTCACAAAAAAAAATGTCAATATTTTATTCAAAATTTTCACAGCAATAAGCTTCCATCCGATGTCCCCAAATATCCAATCGAGATCAATATTGAGTCCACGATGACCCAAACCCCTAAACCCCCAAAACTAAATAACTTTCCGATTCCTTCCTGCCAGTGTCCAAGATAGAATCGATCAACACCAAATCCACCCAATGTTATGCTGAGCACCAAGGCTGTAAAGTATTTTGATCCTCTCGTCCAATTGCATTTTGCATTTTTCGGGAACTGACGTGATCCGAGACACAAAACAGTCGATTTTACAGTACAATTTGTCTTGTATGTTCCATATGCTGAATTACAGTTTGTGTTTTGTTTACAGTCATGCTCCCAAAGTTCTGTTAAGAAGCAGTAACGGCAGATAAAGTCTCTATTAAATGTTCGCTTCTCTTTGCCATTTTCTACTTCTCCGATGCATTGAACTTGAGATCGTGGCTCACATGTAGCTGTTGATGTTTCACCATAGATGCAACTGAGATTGTAGGAACATCGAATACATGGAAATTGAAGATCGGAACATCTTGTTGTGTTTCGTCCGCATTGGGATGGATTGAAGTTACGTTCCTGGAAATATTGAGAGAATTGGAAGTTCCGGTTAGTGGATTGTTTAATATTTGGTGCTGTATTAGGAGGATGATTGAGATGGGAACCCAAATGAGATAATTGATGTACTGACAAATATACTTACGTCATCCTGACTCAACGAATATTGACTATCAGAATGAGATGAATTTTGCCTCAGTGCCTTCATGCTTTGGTCATTTCTATCGTCGATTGCTAAAATTTGGACACGATTAAAACTATATTCATTCTCGAAGCAATTAGACTTCTTACCAGTTTCAGTATATTTGATGTAATTTGCCGCTAATGATATGAACATGAATGCGACAAATTTAAGGTCGACCACAACTCTTCTAGGCATCTTTTGTTGAATTATATGTGCTACTTTACTACTTATAATATGTTGAACTACTAGCTAGACTTAATAGAATTGAACAATTTTCAATTGTAATTTGAAGGAATATCAGATTCAATTTTTGGTTCTTTAATGCATTTTATGGATGAACTTAAAGCACCTAATAAGCTTTGGATGTATTTTAATGCATACTTAAATTAATTGAACTATAATTTTAATTGTATTTTTGTATTTTTGCTGTTTTTTATCCCCAAATATTCTATTTACCAAAACAATAACAAACAAGCAGTTCGGAACTAATATGAGACAATTTGATGCCAGATTTAAAAGATTTTTGTCCGTTATGATGAATTTTGTACCGAAATAGCACTGAAATTATTGAGAGAAGTGATAGCAACAGGACATATTTATCTACTTCTTATTTAATAGATTCAAAACTTTCAAACTCAAAATGACCGTTATTTTTCTGAAAATTTTTGAATTTTTAAAAACGATGAGAAATTAATAATTTTCAATTTTGTCAATTTATTTTTATTCAATATTTAAATTTTTAATTTTTTTAGTTATTTTAATTAAAAAATTTTTTTCAGACTTTTTTCTAAAATGAAATTTTAAATTTGAAAAAAAAATTAAATTTAAAATTTAAATTTTCTATTTTTAAAAATAATTTTAAATATAAATATAAACTTAGTTTATATATAAACTAAAAAAACTTCTCATTTTTGTCTTCTTACTCTCAAATCCTCTCCGAAAATATACTAATTAAATGCCAATGTTATTTTGATACAAGTGTATATGGAACAATAATAACCAAAATATATTTCAAATACATATAACAAATACTAATATAAAATGTAAAAAGAGATTTCTGTGTTTATATTTCATTTTGAGAAAATTTTTAAAATTTACTTTCGTTTCTCCGGCGGAGTTTTACGGAAGTTTTTCGAGTTTATCTGCATTTTTAGAGACTTTTTGTGATAAATAAAGTGAAGATAAGTTTGAATTTATAAAAGTATACTTGAATTTGACATTTTGACCGACTCATAGAAGAATTTTAAGGTGAGAATTGGAAAATTTATTTTTAGTTTAATTTTTATGTTGAAAATGTTTATAGTTTCACACTTTAATGCTATGTACAGTTAGGTAATGTAAAGCTATTGTTGAAAATTAAAGTAAAATAACCTTAAAATGAATTAACAAGAAATAAAAGTGGATTCAAATATAATTGCGAATCTTTTATATAGTTATACATGTTTGTATGTATATATAAATATATATCTATTAATATAATAATAAGAACGAAATGAGTTTATTGATCCAAGTTCGCAGTTGTTCGAATGTTATTTATAATATATGTAAATTTAAAAAATGTCAGCAAAATACGAGTTCTAATGTAAATTAGATCAAAATTGTCTATTTTATAATTTATATAAATCACTTTTTAAAATATTGGTTTAGAATTTTATTTGAATTTTTAATTTTTTTGACATTTTTTAATTCTTTTTTCAAAAAGTTTATTTTTTAAATTTTCTAAATTTTTTGAATTTTTCAAAAAAAAATTTTTACTTTGAATTTTAAAATATTTAAGAATTTAGCAATCTTTAAAATTTAATGTTTATTTTATCCCTTTAAAAATTTAATAATTTTTGGTATTTTTAACAGTTTTTTCATATTTTGCGTAGCATTATCAGCAATATCAGATTTTTATACCTGCTTGAAGCGAATACCTTCTAGTTTGAAAACTATTAAAATACAAAAATTAAACATTATTCATAGTTTCTTGTATGTGTACCAACAAGTATATAGCTACAATTTATACATTTAAAATAAACAAACATAAATAGATTGTAAAGTAAACTTTGAAGTTTCAGTTCACATTATTTGTGAAAGAATAAAAAAAAGTAATTTAGTGATTCATTTTGTGACTGTCTGTGGACTAGCTTAACGATTTTTTGGTAAAAGTTAACAACATTTTCGTATCGATTTTTTGAACCTTTTTTTTTGCGAACTTTTTCATGTTTTAAATTTATGTAAATTTTTAATGAGATTTAAAAGTTTGTTTTTGTTTGAAACTTATTTGAATGGAGTATTTTTATGCAACCGTACTGATACTAGAGCTGTGATTCGTTAAGATAGTCAAAGAAATCTCAAAGTTTGCACAATTTAACCTCAAAATTTTGATACCTAACCTCAAATTGCCAAACATAACCTAAACTGTTGTCTACCAGAAACTCTTTAATTATAACCTTAAAATTTCTTTCAATTTTTCCATTACAGACCCAACACTAAACCACAATGGAACGCAAACCCCTCGATCTCATCAGAGAACTTCAACGAAAAAACACAGAACTAGAAAAGACCAAAAATCGTCTCGAATATCAAATTCAAGAGATGATTATTAAGTCATCCCAAAGAAGTGCAGAAACGGACCAAAAAATCACGGAACTGGAAATAAAAATCAGAGATTTAGAATATGAGAATCGTGAGCTTAAAAAGGAAAAACGAGATATGAAGCAAAAAATAATCGAATTGGCACCGACCACAACACATAGTGGCGATGTCATAGACCTAGACAGTAATGATGAGCAGGAGATGGACGAGGATGATCATGAAGATGCAGCATCAAATCTCCTTGAGCCACTTCCAAGTCAAACAAACACAAGCTATGGTGAACAACGATCACTCCCGTTTTCATGCAATTTGTGCAGCAAGTCGTATCTTTATCAAAAGCGACTCGAGACACACATGAAAATTCATCAGAATGTCACTAAAACAGCTGCAACAAAGTTTCCGACGCCAAAATCAGAACCACCGAAACAAAAAGCTGATAAAAAGAAAACCTTTGTCTGTAATGTTAAGGATTGTGGATATTCCACAACATTCTATCCAGTCATGGTTAGGCACAAGAAGGCACACACATCTGAGCTACTTAGTTGTGACTTTTATATGTGCGACTACAAGACTCCATATCGCAAGCGTTACTACAATCACATGGCCAACAAGCATGGAGCAAATTTGCCTAATGCTGACATGGGAAATGAAAATTCACAGGATGAGGATGATGATGTTGAGCAGTTCAGTAGTGTTTTTACGGATTTGAATAGTCATTTGATATCATCGTCAATGCAGGATATGGATATGGGTGGAAATGGAAATGTAAAGTCTAGAATGAGTTATTAAGGATTTAATTCTTGAGGGATGAAGCTAAGTGGGTTGATAAAGTTCAGGTGTGTCTAATGAGTTGCAGCTAGGTCTTATGTGATCCATAACAGGAAATCGGGGTCCAGTAGAGTCAGTGAACCTTTAAGTACTTAAATATTTCGTATCTATTAAATTGTCACGTATAACAGAAGCAAGGTGTGTAGTCAGAGATCGATCTCCCTCTTAAACCATCAATGGCTACATCCATATGAAGAACAAACTATATGTGTAACAAAGTTTTGTTAATTTTTAGTATTATGACTAGTTAAATAATTTAAATTTTTATATGACATACGATTATAAACCAAAAATACATTTGAACTTGAAATTTTTCTATTTAAATTGAGTTATTTTTAAAAAATTTACTTAATAATTATGAAAACTTTAAGATGAATAAAATAAAATTCTTAAATCTTAAAAAGATGATTTTTTTTCTTGAATTAATATTTCAGTTTGGAACATTAAGGCGAGGAAGTGATAAATAAGTGAAATATATAATAGTACAAATAAAAATTTGATAACACAACCGGAAAATCAATATAATGAAGAATCAGCTGCAATGTGTTTCTGCCAAGTCATCCAAATGCACATCAGTTTGCCTGCAATCTATGCAACAGGTTTTACATACACAATATAGTCTTGAAACACACACAAAAGAGTTATGTACATTGCAAATTCAGGTATGGTCAAGGACAATAACTCTTTTGTCTCACAATGTTGATCTGTTGGCTCACAATAAGGTTCTATTGGCTCACACCTCAATTCTGCAACTAAGTATATCCATCAACTTGTCTTAATTTTATGACCAAATTCCATTAGCCGCTGCACTTCCGAATTGCACAAATATCCAGTTTTCCTTCAAAGTCACCGGCCAACTACATCTGTCAAGCATGCCATTATCTATTTATTGCTATATTGATCTAATTCAATCACATTGCTATTATTTTAAGCCGCAATGCACAGCTTGTTCACCATCAAAAAATAAAAAATACAACAACAACTTCTATATGCGTGTGTAAGTTATGCCTGTGGTGGGTGAAAATTTATTCCATTCCAACTGACTTCCAGTTCCAACTTCATCAACTATATTTCAACTTGAACCATCAGTCGATCAGTGCAGTTCGTTCCGTTCAGTAATGAAATTAAATCTTTTAATAATTTTAACAGTTTTCGCGTTCTCGCGGGCACATTCGCCGTTTAATAAGCATTATGTGGGTCAGCAACAAAATAGAAACACAAATCTACCATGGACATTACAGTCTCAGCAAACGATACCACAGAGCTTTCCGCCCGAACGTCGCAATGGCACATTGCAAGGTGGATTTGGTACGAATGTCTTTGATGTTATGTTTCAATGGAATATAATGGATTTTGAGTATCCGTCACCACAAGCGCGTGCTAATGCAATTGCAACAAGACAGTTTATACCACAGAATGTTATTCCATTAGGCATTGCTGTTAATGTAGATCGAGTTTTTGTATCGACACCAAGGTGGAATGAGGGTGAGTTAGAATTGCTATGGAATTCAGCCACATAACCTCAAAATTTGATCCAAAATTTATTTTCTTTAACAGGCATTCCAGCATCACTCTCAGCTATCGACATACCAGCTTTCTCCCAGTCACCAGCCCTTCCTCCATATCCTAACTGGCAGTCACACACATCAACCACAAATCCCGATTGTAATCGTCTCCTTTCTGTCTACCGAATGGTCATAGATGAGTGTAATCGATTATGGGTAATAGATTCAGGCATTGTTAATGCTCTAACAAATCTTCAACAGCTTTGTCCACCAAAACTCGTTGCATTTGACCTTACAACAGATCAACAGATTCTTACATATCCATTCCCGCCTGAACAAGTTCTTCAAGGTTCTCTTCACACGAATCTTGTCGTGGATATTCGTAATAACGAATGTAATCGAGCTTTTGTTTACGTCATGGATGTATGGAGGAATGGATTGTTGGTATTTGATATGGCTCGCGGAATTTCTTGGAGAACTACAAACTACTTGTACAATCCGGATCCATTTGCTAGTGATTATAGTTACAAGGGACTTAATTTCCAATGGACTGATGGTATTTTTGGAAGTACTTTGAGTCCGTTGAATAAGCCAGCTGGAGACAGAGTGTTGTTCTATCATCCAATGAGCAGTTTTAATGTGAGTAACATAACCTCAAAATTCAGGAACATAATCCTAACCTTATAATATTTTCCAGGAATTCATGGTCAGAACATCAATTCTTCGCAATCAAACTGCCTGGACTACAAACTCAGCCCCAGCAACAGCATTTCAATCTATCGGATCTCGTGGTCGTCGTGGCCAATCATCAACAGCTGATATGACCCCATCCGGCATCTATTTTGCTGCCCAAGTACAACTCGAAGGTGTCAGCTGTTGGGATACTCGAAAACCATTCAATCAGAACAATGTAGGAATGGTTCAGCGTGATCCCATCCTCCTAGGTTTTCCTAATGACCTCAAACTCGATGCCGATCGTGATAACGTGTGGGTCGTAAGCAATAATCTTCCAATTTACCTTTACGGTCAGTTGGATTTCAATCAAATTAATTTCCGTCTATTGCGTGCAAATGTAGCTCGAGCAGTTCGTGGAACAATTTGCGATCCACAAGTGCCTGCCAATCAGGAACTTGTCGACGTTTGTCCAATTAACTAAACTTTTCTTTAATAATTAATGAATTGTGTAATGAATGGACGCGATAATGATACTTAGTGAGTAGTAGAGATTTGTAGAAGTCGATGTTATGATATAGAGTAGTTTAATAATGATTACATGTGGTTTATGTGGTTGCTGGTTAAGACATCTTTGAGAATTAGTTGTGTTACTCATTTGATTGTAGTGATTGAAGGGTATGTAGTATCCAAATATTGTTTAGATGTTATATATATGGAATATATTGCTTACAAAGATAGATAGTTTAAAATTCAGCTTACTAAAGTTCTTATACTTTGCAATACTCACCAAATACAGCTTCATATCACTCAAAGATCAAGCCACAACTACTATACCATGTCTGCATGACATACCATTAGAATTAACAGAATTATCGCATCAAAGTTCATTAATCATACCTTCATATACAAAAATTAAACAATTTATTGTGACTTTTTTTAATCTAGACTGTAAAATCGATTAATAAAATTAAATTAATTATACTCAGAATTTTTTATACAAAAATAAATTGAATTTGTTCTTATTTCCGTATGTAAAGCTGAATGTTTCAGGTTTTATGGTTATTGATGGATGATCAAGTGTTGAAATTTGAATGAATTGACTAGATTGCAACCATGGAACAGGTTTATGGGTGTGCCCTGGATATGAGGATGGTGTGAAGGCGCCTGAACTTGTACTAAATGTGCAGACACCTACATTGTACATAAGAATCGTTCCCAATCCTACCTAAATTGCTCACTTAAGCACAGACCACAAAACTACATCTTAAAATTCATTTATTCATTCAATAAACATTTACTCTACTCAAAATCAACTAAATTTCACACAATTTCAATTAACCTGAACTTCACGGTTGGGAATTAATTGATTGTTTGGCTAATAAATTCATTAGCGAAGTTTAAGGTTAGATATGCTGAGAATTTTTCATCAAAGCATTACAAAAAGTGAATTGAAAAACAATAAAAAATGTATTTTTATTACAAGATGATGCAAAGAATCCATAAATTTGTGGTGTACATGATGTTTTGAATATTTTCAATGTCCATAGTTGTCTAGATTTTGGATGTACGTGAGAAGATGAGTGTAGGAGTTGAAATTGAAACTTAGAATTGATGTGGAGATGATATGAGTTTAGGTCACTCTCAAATTGATCCTAACAAAGCCATACTTTTCGATATTATGCTGCGGATCCACTTCCTCACCCTCCTAGTCTCACTTAATCACTCATACAAACACTCAAAAATTTTCATTTTTTATATCCTTTCATTTTTAGCTTTTGCATCACGAAATGCACACAATGACAAAAAATTAGACCATAAACAATTAAAATACCTAAAATTTTTTGTTATTATCCGGTTTTTAACAATAAATGTGTTGATAATTTCATTTTCATTACTTTCATTTTTAGCTTTTGCATCACGAAATGCACACAATACAAGCTATTAAATCCACAAAATAACATACAAAAACAATGTTAAAGAAGAAATGCATTCAAAATGCTATAGACCATAAACAGTAAGAAAATTGAGAGTGAATTGTAAAAGATTTTTTAATGATATCAATGCATTTATGGTCGCGTGCTAAAATTATTTATGTTATTATCCGGTTTTTAACAATAAATGTGTTGATAATTTCATTGCAATTGATATTGATGCATAATGAATGTCATTTAATGTTGAGTAATACATTAAGTGAAATAATTATGATGTTAGTTATGTTGATGATAATTGGAGTTTTTATTGATTTTATGTTGTAATTAGTTGGTTTTTAGCTATAGTATGAGGAATGTGTATCTCAAACTCTAGTGTGAAGGCGCCTGAACCTCATAACATGCCAATATTCACAACATTCCAGCATATCAATAACTTAATGACTTAATAATATACTTTCTACTGCATTCACTCACAAATATCCACAAACTCATCCATCACAACCTCATTAATGTCCAATTTTGCCTCCCTGAAAACTAATAGATCACTAATTCCACAACAGCATCATTTATCATCAAAGAATCTACGCAAATAGGCAATTCAATAATCAAAGAGTGAAATTATGTGTAATTTACATGTCTACAGTTTCAATTCCTGCATTTCTTAAATTACACGCCGTAAAGTACAACAAAATTGCATAATTTTTTTGTTAGTCGATCTCATTTTGTGACAATTAATTGTGCTGTATGTTATTTCACATAAATTAGACTTTAACATGATAGAAATTATGAGTTAAATGCATACTTTGTTGTTAATTAATAGGAACAAGAATGCTATTTGATGCAATTAAGATTGTTCCTCGTTGTGAGGGTAGGAATCTTGATGAATTAGATTTATATGTTTTAGGATCAGATCTCAAGGATAATTAAGCTGGAATGAGATCAATTTCTAACAGATAAATGTGCTGCAAAGTGTTTTTCAACAGCATGCCACAATACTTCGCATGCATACGAATTCCAGTTAATAAATTAAAACTAAACGCCTTAAATTTATACAATATTACAAATATTTATTTTTTCATCTCAAAATTCAACTTAATTATTATATTCACTGAATCTTTGTTGTCATCTCTATGTAGCTCAAGTTTACAGCAATATTTTAACTACACACATTTAAGTACAATTTAAATTTAATATTTTTTTAATTTGACAATTTCAAACTTTATTACAAATTTTATAGAGTTAAGCTACGATAAATTGACTTATACACCTCCGTATTGATATTGTGGATTCATTGTTGATGCTGATGCAAATGATGCGTAGATTCCTCTCGAAAAGTTCTCATCACTAAGCTGCATATAATCACTAAAATTGAAAGAAAATCAAATTAAAATTTTGGATTTTGACTTATGAGTTCCAAAAACAAAACTAATCATCCATAAAATTCAAATTTAATTTAAATGCCACCAAAGTTTCCATCCAGAACAAAAGACAAACCCCAATAAACATATTTCATTATTGGGATCATCCGGTTTATGGCCAACAATTTCAGGCACTTGAGAAATTCACAAAATTCACCCAAAAAAAGATAGAAATGTTATAAAATGTGTAGCACTTAAGGGATAAGACAGGCTTACACAACAAAAAACTATTACATCAAATTAGACTAAAAATATTGTGCATTGACATGCTGCATTTACAATAAATATCCCAAAACAAAGACGACTGCAAAACATGTGAGTGACAAAAGGCAGGCAGCAAAAGGAGCACCAACAATGGATTATTGTGAATGGAAAAACATAGAGAGAGAAAAAGGATGACAGAACAAAATGGGAACAAAAGGCTCATCTTTCCATGTAATTTCTTATGGATTATCGCCCAACAATTATTCAGGATGAACGAGAATTGCATAAAAAAATTTGATACTTTTTTGCTTGATGGGAGATTTATTGGGAAATTTAAATGTCAAATGGCATTGTTGGTGACAAATTTATTGTTGGGATCTGGTAAGAAGGATGCAATTACTTAACGACTTTTTGTAAGCTTGACTAATGCTCAGCTTGAGTAACGCTCAGTTTAACTGACGCTTAATTTGACTGAATCACATCATTGAATAGTGAAACTCACCTTCTAGCTTGCGGTGTCCTATCTCTCTGACGTCTATTTTTAAACCAATTACTGACTTGAGTCAACGTCAATCCAGTCTTTTTTGCCAATATTTTCTTCTCATCTGGTGTTGGATATCGGTTCCTCTCATAACAATCTTTCAATGCATTTCGACTCTTTTCTTTGAAACAATAGACAGTCTCCTCACCGTCCCAGATTGTTTTTGGCAGTGGATATTTCTTCCTCAGTCTATATTTATCGACAGCACCAAGTGCTCGTCCGCGGACTTTTTCAGCTTCTCTATAGTGTGCCTTGAACCAAAGTGCTTGTAAATCTGTATGGAACTTGATTGAAAAGCAATGACTTTCGAGAATTCCATAAAGTTCATGAAAGGAACCGCGATGATAAGCTACGATGGCTCTTGCACGAAGGATGCTTTCACTATTGCTAAGCAGCTCGTCAGCAGGTAAACTGAATAAAAATGTTGTCAACTTTTCGATGTCATTTTTCTGCTGTAAAGCCTCACACATGCACTGAACCTGCTCTGATGTGAATGAGAAATATTTTTTGTTAATTTCGAGGCTGATTTCCATAGACGGTGGCATGTAATTTTCATTATTTTCATGATGTGACTTGTAGGATTGTCCATATGCTTCATTCTTCATCTTTGACATGCCGTTGTTGTTGTTGTTATTATGGGTATGATTATTGTTGTTGTTATTTAATTGAATATTTAATTTATTTAATTTTAGTGGATAATTGTCAGTCACATCTGAAGTGTCGGGGATCGAGTACATGTTAAGGTTTTGTAGATTAGATGAGGTTGGGACTTGTTGTAAGTTCATGTAGTTTTGCATAACTGACTTTGTAGATTCTGTCATTTGTGAGTCGATTGAGTGGAGTGGAAGGTTCATTGGTGAAATAGCAAGTGCGGCTGCTGAGATTAGGGATGATGGAACTGATGATGTATCCATTATTTGAATTTTTTTGGGGTATTTAAACTGATTTTTTGTAGATTTTAACTTATTTTTTTAAGTTTTTTTGTCAATTTTTCACTTTTTTTTATTTTAATATTTTATATAATTTTTCTCAAATTTTAACTTTTACTAATTTTCCATTTTTCACTTCAATTTTAAAACTTTTTAAATTTTCTTCAAAATTTCTCTCACTTAAATCACAATTTAGTGTATCCAGTTTATTCCATATTAATCCAATTTTTCACATTATTTAAATTTTCTGAATTTTCCACTTTTTCCAACTTATACATCCGTTTACCCCAAAGTTTCACAACCGTTTGACTCGCATCGCCTGCTCATCTAATTAAACAAATATTTTCATTCTTGACGCACACCATTAAGCCACAAGCAGCACATCCTCAAATCTGATTATGTATTTGTGTATTATTTATGTTTTTATTATGCTGTGCAGTGATTTTACTCAACTGAGGATCAAATTTCAAGAATTTCTTTATGTTGTGACTGTATTGGTGAGTGTAAGCAGTTTTCGATGGGTTTGAGCGAAGAACTGAGCATTAAATGTGGCGTGTTAGAGTCCAATTGATTGGAAAATTTATGGAAATTTTTGGAAAATTCAAATTTTGAGTGGATTTAGATGCATGATTAGCTTTTGATGATTCTGAGGTTGTTTTTGGGTAATTTGATTGTCCATTTTATAGTAGCTTAGGATGCGAGTTGGGTATCTATGATATAGGGCTAGGTAACTTCTTATTGCTTCAATTAAGCTTATGTCAGACTATACACCAGAATACATTTATTAATTGTGCAATATAGGCTCCTAAAATACAAACTAGTCACTCATAACACATCCATTCAATACATCGACTCATCATTTCAATGAATCATCTCCAAAAAATTGCTGTTCAGCATAAAACAATGCTCATTTATTGTAATTCGAGTTTCGTGACATAACTCAACATTTTTTGTACTTTTATTGATTTTTAAACACATTTTAGCGAAACCAAAAGTTATTAATAAGTCTACATCTTCAAAAGAGCAATTAAATGAGTGCTGAAATATTTTTGTTTTTGAAACTCAATCAAGTAAATCGACTGATTTTTTGGGGGTTCATCGAGTCATTCAACAAATTTTCATATTCCACATAAACATCCGGTCAGTCCAACACCGCGTGATTCTCGACTTTCACAAAGTACACAAACAATAAGAACTGCTAAAAAATGCAGCATAGTCAAAACAAGCTAAAGAAATTCTCAATTCTGCAGAAGTCAGCGTTTTACTGTAAAGATATCAAATTATTAAAAACAAAAAGGCAAACAAAGTAGCGAGGTAGCAGTGCTGATCATATGAATGCATTTTAATGCTTATAATGATGACTGCTGTGATGATTGAAATAAAAGATGGAAAATGAAGCGGGGAGGTTAGAATTTCTGAGTTTAGATGATGAATTGCTATAGTGTTATTGAACTTGATGAAAATTTTTCTAGTCTGATTAAGTTTTGAAGTTCAAAGGAGTCAATTTGAGGTCTGAATATTATTTTCGATTTTTTGAGGAGCTGGGACCTCTGTAGGACTCATTTTTTGAGTTTCTGACGTCTCTTCATGACCTTTAATCAGTTGAACCACCTTAACTTCCAAAACCCTCTTTGAATCCATTACACTAGAAAACTCCATTTCATCTTATCTCCGTACACAAAAAATTCAGTTTGAATTCAATTTTAAATTTCATTTTAAATCCCTTTGACTCATATTTCAAGACTTGTATTGTTATTCAGCATAATTTAGATTGAAATTCTTCTTCTTTTTTGTCATTTATTTATTTCAATTTTCAGCAGTAACGAGTAATAGAATTAAATAGTTTTTACGTGTCATATTTGTCATTTGACACCTTATTGAGTTACATAGTTCGTACGTTTAAATGATTAAAGTAGCTTTAAAGATAGTTAAACAATTTTGAGGGGATTTTTGAGTAAATTTGAGGAAAATTGTATAGTTTTTCACAACTAAAGCTCATTACGTTCCATCTTTCACAACTTAATGACAGTCATGAGGCTCGAAATAAAAAATTGAGGATCAAATGACAGAATTATTACTTTTACCCTGTACATTCCATTCTTTCTTCTTTCCGCTCTTTCCAATGAAATTTTTGCTTCTTTTTTATTCATTTTAAATGCAATTTGACACTCTGCGCCATTGTTAGCTTGCATAGTTGCTGTTAGATTGGATTATTGTAGATTTTTTGATAGAATGATGAATTTTTTTGAATTCAACAACCAGTTTTAGGTCTTATAAATGGATGTTGGTCTTGAAAATATGGTCAACCTCAGATGAGAACCCAAAAAATTTGACCAAGAAAAATTTGAGATTTGGAGATTTGACCAATTTTTGGGTATATAAACCCCATCACACCCCACCCTCTATGCTTCATCTCAATTACAACCCCAAAATAAAAATTTACATACTCAACACATCATGTTAAAATCATTATTTTCCACAATTTTTGATGATTCTCTTCACATTTAATTAAAAAAGACAGCAAACAGCTCTGATTGGCTAAAAATGTCAAATGTTTGTATTTGTGAGACCAACTGCGCATGTCTTTGTGTTGAATCAGTGACAAAGACACAAAAGAATGAACGTGTTTAGTTTTATGAGCAAAATTTGATGATGTATCAGATGGAATGGGTCAGATGGGATCTAGGAGTAGAAAGAGGAGATTTTGGGTCCAATGTGATGAAGTAGGAAGCCGATCAAAACCAAAACCAAAGGAAAGTTCATCAAATTTGAGATTAACTTCTCAACAGTTCAGATTTCCTGCCATTCAAAGGTCATTTTTGCAGTAATTACTCCGAATTTCATTTCACTTTGTCCCTAAATACTCAAAATCTACAATCTCATTATTAGCAATCTCATGTTTATTTACAAAAAGACACACAAATCCCTTTCACTTAAACATTGCAAATTCAATCTTGATAAGAATTTTTAATCTTATTCTTGTCCTTTTTCTCTCTTCTATTTTTGACAATATTGAATGCATTTGGGAACTTTGAATGCTCAATTGATCTAAATACTTGAGAAGTAAGTACAAAATGAGATAATAAACTAGATTTGTATATAAATCTTTTGATTCTTGAGGAGTGATTTCATTTAGGGCAATTGAAAAAAATATTGAATTTTTGATATTTTGGATGAGATTTCGAGGAAATTTTTGAACATTTTTTTGGATGGAATTGAAATTGTTTGGGTCTTGAGATTTTTAAGATTTGATAAAAGTGAATATAGGTGTTGACTAGTAGGAAGTAGTAGGGTATAGTTGATGTATGAAGAATCAGTCAATATGGGGCAAATCCGTTATGCTGAGATCAATTTTCATAAAATCCTGAATTTGTCATCCTGACGTAAATTCCGTACTTAACTCCCTCGTGAGATTTTCAACATTAATTTAAAATCCCGTTTAAGAATTCTTCAATCCACTCAACATTTGTACAATAAATCCCTAAAATCACCTTAACATCAAATCCTTCACACCTTTTCATCCCTTCAAGTCCCCTAAACAACACACAAAAAAATCTCAAAAATTTTTCAATAAAATGTGCAACATTAAAGAGAACAAACAGCGAAGCAGCAGCAACTTGACACCCTTAAATCCTCTCGACTCTCTCATTTCATTTTCTGAGATTAACAAAAAAAAGCAGAGAAAATTAAAACAAATTTTGAAAGTGAGCAGCTCAAGTTTCATGCATGATTGTGATTTATTGCCTGTTATGTTGCTAAAGTCACTTAATGAGACGTGTTTACACTAATTGGCTACATGCTTTGATGATTGTTGTTTTAAGGGGTTGTTGAGGATAGAAAGGGTTGAATGGGGGTGTATGGAGGGTTTGATAGCTCGTGCGGGTGAGCGAGTTTGGCTTGGATCATCTTATGAGTTCATATTTTGTATTAAATCTCACCAAAAATTCACAAACCTATTCTAATGCCTACACAGACTTCAACCAGCTCAAATCCTTCCAAGAAATCCACCCAATTAGTAAATTGAGTCACAAAATTTTCTCTCAAAAGGTGACAAAACTAAACATATGGCTCGATTTAAATGAGCCATGAGCCATTCATCTATGCGACTACAAAAAGGGGTTGAAATGTATGTTTTTCTTTCTGTTATGCTTCATACAGCCAAGGACCCTTCCCACAATGTTTTCTCTTATTTTGCGGCTAATTTGAAAGCAGATCGTAAATCAAATATTTTTTTGATCATTAAAACTTAATTAGTGTATCAATTTACACATCGCAAAATTAGTTGTAATTGGATTGAATGCAGTATAAAGTGAATCTGATGAATTTATGGATTAGATTGTAGTAGACTTTACTGTATTGGACTATATTCTATTATATGGATTAGATTCAACTTTATTGTACTAGATTGAATTAAATTAGACTAGATTAGACTAGAATGAAGCAAAGTATCTACATAATTACCAAAATTATGTAGCAACAAATATTGAAAATAAATTACCGGCCATGGAATTTTCAAACCATAAAATCTAAAAATCCATTCCAATTGGAACATTCAGAACTCCTCAATTCCTCACATATACATGCATAACTTCATCCAACAGCTGAACATCTCATTTTTCCCTGGCGCAGTAGACGAAAAGAGAAGAAAAAAAATTTTCGAAGGCAGTAAAGAACTTATTTTTATTTCATTTCGTCGCGGATAAAAAATTTTGCTAATTAAGGTAAATAATCGGTAAAATTTAATTAAACTTAGTGAATCATCAACCAAAAATCTTTGTGTGGAATGAATTAATGGTCATAATAGTGTGAAAAACAATAAAAAAATGAGAAAATTTTGAAATTTATGAAAAAGTTGAAAAAATTGTGATTTTTTGTGTAAATTTGTGAAACTTTCATTGGACAAGTTTTGTGGTCGAGTGGACTAGTTGGTGCCTAGTTGAAATTACCAAAATATCGTCAGAAAATCCCAAAAATATCTTCAAATTTGTCGAGACAATTTTTTTTTCTCATCTCACACCACTTTTGCTCCCATTTCAATTTTTTTTTTATTTTTTTTCTCATCTCAATTTTTTTTTTCATTCATTCAAGTCGCAACATTTTTTTGCCGGTGTCAACTGATTCCGCTGACTAATTTAGTTTATATTGTGACTAATCTTGTTGATGCTTGTTTTATATAATGCACGTATGCTAAATTTCGGAACAATTTGTATAATTTTTTAAGTTGTTTTGTCACAAGACAGTTTTTATCTTGAAGACTTTGCTGAATTCTGCTGTCTAGTCTTACTGGACAGTAGGTTCTTGAATCAGATTCTCAATCCTAACTCCCACTCCCATTTTGTTTACTTTTGGGTTTTTACCAAATTATCTCCTGATAAAATCAATTTAAATCCGTACTCAAGGGCGTGATGCGATCGCTTCCCATTGCAACTTGATAAGAAGTAATACAAAAACAAAAATTTTTTATTAGCAACAGATAAGATTAAAAAGTGTGAAAACAACAAGAGCCAAATTTGGAGACTACTGATTAGTGGATAAATGTGATTAGAGTCAATGTGCTGATAAAAAGTAATTCGATTGAAAAAATATATATATTTTGACTGGTGACATGTGGAAGATTATGTTGTGCTGAGGTTTTAAGTTGATTGATTTTTTTCGTGGTTTTCGGACGAGATGGGTCAATTTGATGGGTTTGTAGATTGTGAATAAGACTGTACTGAGGGCACATTTTGTATTATACTATGCAATCACATTTTTGTCATTTTTTGGTCATTTTTTTAAATTTTTGCTAAATTCTGGACTCAGTCATCTTATTCTCCGAGCGCTGCTACAAATATGACAAGAAACAAGATTCCTGAACGTTTAATTGAGAACATATTCTGTATTCCAACTAGAAATCGATGAAGAAATTCATTTTAAGCTCAAAGTTTACTCACCAAATGTTCATGATGTATCCGCGATGCTCTGTATTAAGTTATAATTGGATCAAAATATTATTTCGCCATAGAATGTGATAAAAACCATTGTTTTTGGAATATTTCATACTCAGTGTGATTTTAGCCAGTGCAAGTGATAGAATTCATTAAAATTTGCTAATTTGAAATATTTTTGAACAACATTGAGTTAATTAGTGAGTCATAGTCAACTTAATTTGCTAGTCATTCATTCAGCAGTGTAAATATTCCCTAAAAGTACACAAAACATCCTCAGTGCCCTTCCGAAAATACCCCAAATTTCTTAATTACAAATCAATCACCCATCCACCTCATTTTCAGCACTTAAATCTCAATTTTCCTACCAATCAACAAGACATAATCATCATAACATGATATCTTAATTATGTCGCTTATGTTGTCTGTCACAATCAGCCTCCAAACGGCGTTTAAATGTTCATTAATAATAATTATGCTGTAAGAAAAATTATTAATCATATCCATTCATCTGTGAGTGGAGGTTGAAGTGTTTTGAATATAGTGCGAACATTTTCGCGACCTTTTGCGTCCTCAATATAATGAATGGCTTCTTTTTTTTGTCAATTTTCATTGAATTTATTGGGTTGGAATGATGGAAAATTAAGGAAAATTGAAAGTTTGACGGTTATCAGCTGACATTTGGATGATTATGAGTCAGAACTTGGATAGTTGTGAGCTAAAATTAAAGACGATTTTGTTCCAGAACTTGGATGACTTTGAACAAGAATTTGGTCATTTGTGAGTCGGAATATACGATTATTTGCCAAAATTTCTCAATTACAACCCACAATTTTGAGGTTTAAATTGACATTTTGAGGTTATATTGCCAAACTAGCTCAGAACAGCTCTTGCAAGAATTCTCAAATCATCAACAAAATAATAAATTTTATTTTAAAATCATAATAAAAATGTGAATACAATTTATCAAATGTGGTCGCGCAGAAAACTGAGCTAATGGCTATTTTTATCAAATATTTATGTCGTTGGATGTATTGGATATTAAGTGACAGTTGGCAAAACTTTTATTCAAATATTAATATTATAATTTAGAAATTATTCAATTTAGTCTAGAAAAATCACGTTCTGTAGTATCTGACATAAATTTCAATATTGCTATCCATCCCAACAATCTTAGACAATTTGACACCCTCAACCCTTCTTATTCTTTAATAATCAACAAGAAAAATCCATTCAGAGACAAATTGTCAACAAAACTAACAAAGTAAGAACTCCCATTGATTCAATTCGCATTCTTTCACTAACCACACACAAAAAAAGTCATTTAAAAGTGCTATTGACATAACATTGTCGCATATAGTAACACATAGTGATATCCAATTTGTTGATTGTAGCTTTAATTTACTATGGTAGCAAATGTGGCGAAAAACAAATTGAATTTAGCAATATTGTAAGACGTTTCAACAGATTATGAGGGGGATGTATGGGTCATATCAAGGGGAAGTGAATTTTAGGGTCACTCATCACATCACCAAATGATGTCATAAGCATACTCAATTCGAAACAAGTTCAAAGTTCCAAAATATATTCAATAACATTTCCATTATTTCCACTCAATTTGATTTAATTAAATTTATTTTTATTCACAATCAGCTGTGCTTTCGTTTCGATGCTTTGACCTTTACGATGCGGTCTGTTGTATTGTAAATAAGATGAAACTAAGCATGTGAAACTAAAATTGATGAGAAATGTCGATGATTATACCAGTTATTTGGGTATCAACTTATCAATTGTGACATATGGCTTCCCTTAGAAGTTGAATCAGCTGTGATTGTAGTCAGCTCACTATTTCCCAGTCCACAAATCAAAAAGCTCAATTTTTATTGAACCAGTCAATAATTCCAATATTATTGAATCATCCTCAAAGCTGTTCAGTGACTCACTCTAAATCCGAATCAATTTCTATGACAAATCATCAAGACACTGACTTCATTCTTCCTGCATTTCTTTTTATTAATCACAAAATGCGATAAGAAGTGAATAAAAATAGCTAATAAAAGTTCCTTTTTGCTA
This sequence comes from Chironomus tepperi, assembly GCF_022539635.2. Classification (NCBI taxonomy): domain Eukaryota; kingdom Metazoa; phylum Arthropoda; class Insecta; order Diptera; family Chironomidae; genus Chironomus; species Chironomus tepperi. The sequence continues at coordinate 490,185 of NW_027226156.1, forward strand.
CTTTTTGAAGCAACAATGGAAATAACTAGAAGGTTAAAACTGTGCCAGTGCACGCTTATCATATTACTTTAGCACACCCAAAATGTGTGTTCTTAAGTCTTTTATGACTATTTGCTTTTTATAAATTTATTGCTTTAGTGGCCTGGAATTAATTTCTTTGTTTTTGTGGTTTTTGAGGTGAACTAATTTTAGAAATTTAGTTGAACACCCTTTGAATCTCAGCTCCTTAGTTTCACACCCTTCAAAAGTCACCAAAATCCTCACACTATCCAAGCACTTTTCATTGCTGTCATGTCAGGTGTTCAAATGTTAATGCGAATAAGCAATATTATAAGGATGTCTGAGCATCAAGTCACGCTTGACTGGATGAAGTGTTCAAAGAACAATGTCGGAAAAGAATGAAAATTGAGAAGGAAAAGTGAACGCGTGATGTTAACGTGATAAAAATATTTAATCAATTTTCGTTTTGAAAAGCTTAGAATTGGAATGGGATGGGCAAAATTGTGAAGTTTTGAATGTTTTCCATGATTTTCCCCGACCTTACACAAAGACTTACTCAACATGAAAACTAATATCAAATATTCATCAACCCACCCCGACCAGATCTAACATCGTTTATATTTATTCAGCCCTATACACACTCTATTGTGCATCAAATATTTGTAGAATGATATTAACACTTACTCGATGTGTTTTCCATAATGAAAGCACAAACATGACATTGTAGTGCGCCTTTTGAGTACTTTTTTTTCTGTAATAATAGTCCGTAAAAGTTGATGGGAAGCAGTACGAGCTTGAATTACATATAAATATTGGATATGAAAAAAGGTGAAGTTTTGTAAATGTGAGGATTATGAAATGGGATTAGAGTTGGGATATCGATTTACTTGTGGAGATTCGGGAGTGGTTTAAGGGGTGAAGTACTAGACATTGTCGCAATTGGGCCAGATCATGCAGAAAATTATAGAACGAAATCTAATAAAGATTATCAGAACTTATAAAACGCAATAAAGTCCACTTTAACCTCAATCAAGCGTAAAATTACTGACAGCATGCCACAATAACTAATGACATTTCACTACAAATTAATGATTGTGATGAATTATTAATTTCTCTTGGGTAATTTCAATTGAATTTTTCATTCCTTTGCGAAGGTGGCACTTAAGTTGCCATGTGTATATTCTATTAAGATTGGGACAACAACAACAATATCTTTCAAGTTCAAAAGCATGAACAGTCAAGCAATTCAATAAAAATCCACACAATTCACTATTATCACAAAAAAGACTCAAACAAACGGCGACCACAAGTCTACAATAGATGCTCAACATCAACAAATAAGTCACAAAGACGCTGAATAAGAAATTTTATACGTCTTTTATGAAAATTACACTTAATTCTCATAAAAAAAGTCCCATAAAAATTCTCCTCCGTTTATCGAAACATGACACAAAAGGGAACACAAAATTCTATGCTCTGTGACAAAGGAATGAAAAAGGCCGCACAATTGTCGCATTGAGAAACACGCAATGTCAATGTCACGTTCTGTAAAAAAATATTTTTTGATTCAAATGGAAGTGAAAGAATTTTTGACTTTTATGTGAATTGCTTTGTGCTTCTTATTGTTGTAAATAGTATTGGAATATTGTGGATTGATCTTGAACTGAATTGATCGAAATTTAATCCAATTCTGATAAAATCAAGTCCAACTCTGATAAATAAAGAGGATACTCAATTACATTAATTATATTTGCACATCACGTGGGCGTGGGGCAAGAACCAATCCATAATCCATTAACTGAAGTCTCTCTCTTTTTAATTTCCATTAATAGGAAGTTCATAAAATTTGATTAAATAATAAAAAAAGAATTAATCGCTATTATTTTTGCGTAGCAAGTGTGTTGGCTGTGAATAAATTAATTAAGAAGACTGTAAAGTGATTATAAGCTCGGATTTATTATTGAAATAAAGATCAAAGTTATGGAATAAACTTAAATTCAGATAATGTAAACGAATTTTGGATGATGCTGGTTTATTGGATATATTTTGAGTGAATTAAAGTCTCAATTACTCGTCAGCAACATAAAACTTTCAAGACTCATCAATATTTAAGCCCCAAAAATGTAAACAACTAGACAGCACCGCAGGCAGCTCATAATTACGTCATAATCACTGCCATAAACCGTATTAAAACTATTACTTTCATGCTGTCTGTTCGTCTTTCATTCATCAAGTCAACGTCGACCGTTGAATAAAAAAAAAACATATTCTGTTCACACAAAACTTTTTCATTGATCAAAACAGCTCGTGTGTATGTTTTCGTCTTTTCTGTTTACTCCGTCAGTTCCGCACATTCTCAAAATTGTAATTTATGTAAATTAACGATAATTTGACCTAAAATTGCTTGCGTAATGTCACTTGAATCTCAATAAACTTGAACCTGGTATTCCTAGTGTGAAGGCACCTGAACCTGCAAAATTCCCACAAAGATTTCAAATGTCTACTCGAAAATCATTCCTTAACCATAAATTGAACTTAAATTCCAGGTCAGAAGTCGAAGGAGACAGACCGACAAACGAGAATCAAATCGGTTGTAAAATCGATTAAGATTTCTACTCGTGTAGACTCTTTCGTCTATCCGCATCGAGTGAGAAGCAAAAGAAGAAACCAGAAATAATTTTCACACAATCCACAGGCAAAAGTCGATAAGGAGCGGAAATTCTTTCGTCTCCATTCTCATCGCCTACTTTATCCTCACTCATATTGTGTTATAAGAAGCAGCCGTGAGCTGTACGTGAAGATTATTCACACATCTATCTAAAATAGTCGATAATGACAACGCCAGCAGCAAGAATTCTCAAGAAGAAGCACTTTCGTGTGAAACATCAGAAAGTGAAGCTATTTAGGGCAAATGAACCACTACTCAGTGTATTTATGTGGGGAGTCAATCACACAATTAATGAATTGTCACATGTCAACATTCCGGGACTACTTTTGCCCGATCATTTCCGAGCACATTCAAAAATAAAAGTCGATTATCATCTGTTTAATAAGTAAGTATCTAGTGTGTTGGCACCTGAACCTGAAATTAAACCAGTTCTTCCCATATTTTCCAGAGAAAACATGCCATCACACTTTAAATTCAAAGAATATTGTCCACTTGTGTTCAAATATCTTCGTGAACGCTTCGGTGTTGACGACATCGAGTACCGTGAGTCACTCACAAGGTCACAGCCAATAGCAACAGATGCACGCGGTAAATCTGGTGCACGATTTTATTTGAGCTATGACAAAATGTTTATCATTAAAACATTGACGAGTGAGGAGGTTGAGAAGATGCACTCGTTCCTTAAACATTATCATCCATATGTTGTTGAGAAGCATGGAAATACGTTATTACCACAGTATTTGGGAATGTATAGGTTAACATTGGATGGTGTGCAGTATTACTTTAAAGTTATGAGAAATGTCTTTAGTCCACATTTGAGAATTCATCAGTAAGTAGTTTAAATTTCAAAAATCCGTTAAAAATTCTAATCTTCAATTTATTTTTTAGAAAATTCGACCTCAAGGGTTCAACCGTTGATCGCGATGCATCCGACAAGGAACTTGACAAATCGTTACCGACATTGAAAGACAATGACTTCCTTAAACAAGGAATCAAAATTCGTATTGGCCAGGAGGCAAAAGAGAAACTAATTCAGACGCTTAATAGTGATGTAGATGTAAGTTGTGTCCATACCTGATCCATAACATATTCTCATATTTATTTGACTCTTGCAGTTCCTTACAAAACTCCATTTAATGGATTATTCAATGCTAATTGGAATTCATGACTGTAGACAGGCTGCAGAGGATGCAGAAGCGCGTGATGCTAATCCAGAAGCACATCATGACAGTGACAGTGAGAATGACTACGACAGTGGTGAACGGTAAGCTTACCAGTAATTTTACGATAGATTTGATGGATAATTAAGTCTTAATGACATTCTAGATGGGAAAACACACCGCCAGACTCACCCAGGCAACTCGACGCACACATAATAAATCCAGATGTAGATGTATATGCTATTCCAAGTCAAGAAGGTGAGAATTAATTAAATAGTAAGGTTGTGTGAAATTATTGAAATATTTTATTTAATTTTACAGAGAATCAGTTCATCTACTTCATGGCATTAATTGATCCGCTTACAAATTATGGTTTAAAGAAACAAGTAAGTAAATTTATCATATGTGATATAGATTCTTGTTAATAGCTGGATAATAATAGTGCTAAACTAGTGTTATTAGCATATGAATCCAACTATGAAGTATTCTTTTCAGACAAGTTTGGAACTGAAGTTCTTTGTAGAATTTTAGCTAGAATGGTCGCTATGTCCATGCCAAGATTATGCTTTGATGCTCTCACAAGAGTTCGAATGCTTTCTAAATAGGCTGAAATTAGAGGAGTTAGGTTCAGTTTCTTGGATAAGTTCAGTTTTTTGGGATAATGTTCAGTCTAGATTTTTTTAAGCTACTCACATTCCGACTTGAATCTCCTAAACGAGTCTACCTCAAAATCATCCACAAATTTCCTACTTTTGTTGTCATCCGTCAAGTTAGTTCCTTGAGTCTTCCAATCGCTCACAATCTTCCGCTGAACATGAATCTTGTTTGGTTGGTCCTTACTTTCCCATTTCCTAAATGCTTGCACGACACCTTTGTGGTGACACATGCGATTATTTGATAAAACTCTAATAGACAATGAAGTATTCTTGAACACATTAGATTCTGGAATGACTAGACAGTATTTTCGTCTACAATTCTTAATTATGCAGCTCAGAGTGATGGTCAAACTTCCACAAATTGTAGATTCACTCTCAAATGTGACTAGTAAATCGTAATTTTTACTGAATTTTTCACATAAAATATTTTTAAATGGTCCCAATTTAAAGGAATTGTCGTCATCAGTTATGAAGATGTCTGTGACTTCCTTTGAGGATAGATGGAGATTTATGAATTGTAATTTGAATTCTGACATTGCTAAAATGTCTGAATTTAGTGAAACCAGTGCTAAAAAATTTCGATTATTGCAATTATCACGTCTGAATTTATGTCTTTGTAGACTATTGTATGGTATTTGACAAAATTAAGGAAGTAGTCAGCGACTGACGTCTAATATTTGTCATATGTTCCTATGCTAGACATTCCAATCTAAATTCAAATTTATTCTTCAAAATCAAATTTTAAATCCAAAATTTATTAGAAAAATATTTAAATTTTCAATGTTTCACTCTCGATTTTCTCGCGACAACTGCTGCGATTTACAAAATGTTCAGCTATGATTCTCAATGAGTAGCTTTAACATTAGTGCGTAACATTAATTAGCGAATTTCTGTTAATTTAATTTTTTTATGGGTTTTTGTCACGTTTTTTGTGGATTTAAAAATACTTTGGGTTCTTACGCACAATTGTTGTTGTAGGGGATTGAGTATGTGAAGTTTAGGTAGGGTCATGTGGAAGTTCATTGGAATCAAATTTAAAATAAATAAAAAAAAATTTCAATCAGTTTTTAATGAAATTTTCCAACTTTTCCTCCATTTTAGGCCGCCAAAGCAGCCAAGACAGTGAAATATGGAAGCAATGTTGACGGTATAAGCACCTGTGATCCAGAACAGTACGCCAAGCGATTCCTCGAGTTCATTAACGATAAAGTCATTGAATAAATATAAATTATTTAAAGAAAATAAAAATTAATAATCAATGAAGGTTGAAAGGAAGATGAAAGGTGGATGAAGGATGGAAAAATGTTAAATATTAAGGAACTAAGCATAATAAAACAAAATATTAGAAATTGTTTTGTGTGTCATGTGTAAATTATGGAATATGCTTAAACATACAAAAACATAAAAAATATGAAAAATTGATCTTAATAAACTTTTTGTGGTATTATTGGTGGGAAATTGAGGGGACTAGGGTCGGTTACGTGTGGGTATACCCTAGAGCATAGCTGGGGTTGAACCCCATTTCTTGAAATTTTTCAATTTCAATTTTCCACTTAATTATACAAAAACCAAAAAAAATGTTTTTTTAAAAATATTTGAGTCAATTTATTGTTCTGATAAATTCATTAAAAAATATATTCAAAATGTTTTGAAAAAGTTGGAATTTAAAATTTTATATTTAAAATTAATTCTAATATTTATTAATTTATACTATTTTTTGTTTGTTTTTTACTCTACTGAATTATTTTAAATTTTCTAATTTTAATGCGTTCTCTTTTGATTTTTGAATTTCATGAATTTTGAGTTTTTTGAATATTTTGTTAATTTTGATTTATCTTTCATTTTTTATTTTTATTTTTGTGAATTTTTAAAAATTATATTTTAAAATTTTAAAATCCAACTTTTTCAAAATTATTCAAAAATATCTCAAAAACCAAAATTTTGTTCAATATTTCTAATATAAAATCTTTGTTAAAATCTATTAAAAATTCAATTTAAATCCGCTTTTTGTAGATAAAAAAAAAACATAAAAAATTACTCGTTCATCAGTTTAAAAATTACATAATTTTTACTATAATTGCTATTATTATTACATCTACTATTGTCAGTGATATCAATTATGAATGAAAAAGAAAAAAGTAAAATAAATTGAAAATTATGGATCATTGTACTAAGCTTACACGAATAATATAAAGAAATCTATAAATTATTAATTATACTATCATTGTAAAATAAAATCAAACAGAAAATGGAAATTATTATTATAAATTTAAAATTAGAATCAAAATTTTTTTCCATTTTTTTTTTCATTTCAGCCGATTTGTGAATTTTTTTTAAAAAAAATATTTAACTAAAATAACAGTTGTGTCTACCTCTAGCTCACAATAAAGTAAATTATAGAAAATAATATGGAAATGGCGGGGCTTGATGTCGTTCCTTTGGAACCTGACCTTCAATTTTTAGGTTATGTTGTCAAATAATCCTAAAATTTGAAGTTAAGTTGCCAAATTATCCTAAATTTTGAGGGTAAATTGTCATTTTTGACAAAATTTTGAGGTTAGTATTGCACCCACCATGCCCAGCGACCCCAAACTCCATTATTTCTATATTAAAATTTAAAATCTTTCTTATAATAAATACAACAAAATCTTACAAATGTATTGTCATATTATACCAATTAATTAAAGGAATAAGAATGAATTTTCTATATGCAAACTATGATAATAAGTAGCATAGCTATCTATGTAGCTTTCTTATCAGTCAAATTTCTCAAACAAAACTTTTTAAATTTTTCATTCTGAACTTTTTTGTAAAGACTAATTTGACACAAAAAAAAGCTACAATCGTGCTAGACATGTAAGAATATATGGAAAAAAAATACAATAAAATTGAAGATTGAAGTAAAAAAAATGCTAAAATTTTATTAAAAATGTACAATTAGAATAGAATATAGACCCAGAATCCTAGTTTATCATAGCAGTAAACCGTGTAACAGCTGATGGAACATCAAAAATCTTCCAAATAACCCACAAAAAGAAGAACATTGTCAACAGCTTCATAGTTTCATGCAAGATCTTTAGCTTAAACATTCTCTTTTTGCAGCTTTCAATCGTCTTTGGATCTTCTTTAAAAATAAACTTCCTGACTCCCAACACATAGGTCCGAATATATTCAGGCCAGTCAATATCATTTGCATCAAATGGAAAGACCTTCTTGTCCTCATCATTCATTGTTGATATGAGCTTCTCAACATTATTGCCATGGAACACAAATTGAGTGAATTTGAAAAATTCGACGACTTCCATCGATTTGTAGAACTTTTCTTGGATTTTGACCAGGCTGAAAAGGAAACAAACCAAAGGATTAAGCTTCTGATCCATCAAAACTCATATCAATATCAACTCACAATGGCTTCCGTCCACTAAGTTTAAAGAGAAAATCAACAATATGTGCCGGAATGTTATGAGCTAATGTGACATAGATGTTGTAGATAAACTTGTTTTCTCCAAAATGCTTAGTCGGGTACCACAGCATGTTTTCTAAAATTAGAATCAGTTTTGTTATGTAAATCATATTTTAATTTAAATTTCTTACCGAATGGATATCGCTTAATCATCTCATTGCCTAACATAACTACCGACCTCCATGAAAGTGGATTCTTGTTGCTGGTCGTTACATTATAGATCAAATGTTCCTTAGGTTTTGAGATTGCTGATCGCCAACCAGCTGCTATGACTGCATTTACGACCTAAATAAATCAGTTTTGTATGCTAAAAAGTCTGAAAAAATAAGCTTAAGCAAGTACATACCAAGTCAGCAGGCATGGTGTCAATTGGAATATCTAATCTGCATAAAAATGTGTGAACAATTCCTTTACCATGCGTAGCTATTAAAGCAGTTGGTCCAAGAAGATTATCGACCCATCCTGCAAATGGTTCTTTGTAGCATGCCGGAACTGGAAGGGATTTATAATTAGTAAGGGAGATTTTGGCATTTCTACTGATTGATTTTAGCATCTGCTGACTCTACAGAGTCAATACCAGACTAATCTAGAACTCACCAACTGAAGGACGCAGCACAACAACTGGAAATTCTTGAATATTCTTAAGACTAACTTCAGCCATTGCTTTTGAAAATGTGTACGTGTTTGGATGCTTCCCAATCAAAAATTTTGAGCACTAAAATGAAACTTGATTTGATAAATTTGAATTATTTAGAATAAGTATAAAGTCCACCTTGCTAATCACATCATCCGGAAACTTTTCAATAAAGTCTTTCAAAACTTGAATATCAAATGGAAATTCATAGAATTTTTCGTGAATGTCCTGGTGCGTGCAGTTTGAGAATGCTGTCGAGATGTACACAAATACCTCAATTTTAGACATTTTTTGACTAAGGTTGACTAATTTTTGAGTTCCTTTAACATTTATCTCAAAAGCTTCCTTTAATTCTTCATCAAATCTAACTGTTGCTGCAGAATGAATGACCACATTAACTTCCTGACACAAAACTTGTTGATCCTCGGACGAAATTCCAAGTTCGTCAGCCTTTATGTCACCAAATATTGGAACTACTTTTGAAAATGCATCGGGATTGTGTTCACGAACTAGATCAAAAAGTGGAACATTAAAGAGCTGGGAGAGTCGATTTTGGATGCTGACGCCTTTCTTGGGACGTATAAGGATGTAAATTGTCTTGATGTCGGGGCATGATCGGAGAAATTTTTCTATAAGGATTTTTCCGATGGATCCGGTTGCTAGAATTATTTGAAAAATGTCAAATAATTGACAGTTGATTCCAAAGAGTCATATACAAACCTCCAGTAACAAGAAGAGTCTTCCCACTATAAAACTCCGGGATTGACATATACGCTCCTTCAGAATACACACGATTAAACGGCTCCGCAAGTTTAAACATCTCCAATAATTTATTCTCGTCTAGAAAACGTCTGAAAAGTTAAAACCATGTAAAATACATTAGTATATCATTGAAAGTTATCAGCAAAGATGCACGTCCACATTGCTCGCAAAATGCCGCATAATTAAATTTGCAAAACAAAAACATTTTTCAGGTTTTTTTAAATTTATTCCACATTTTCGCAGCATTTAGGAAATGATGTGAAGATCAAATTACCAAATCCACTAACTGGTTTGTTTGTCTTACTTTCTTATGCTTTACAACTTTTTTGGCATCTGTTAGACAATAATTTGGTGTCTTTGAACCAGAAATGCCATTTTCCTTGAGATAGGTTATTTGCGGAATGTAAAAAGCTTTGGATTGTGTAATATGGATGTAAAATCATAACAAGAAGAAAGTGTTTGATTTTAGGCGGAACTGAAGCGCGATATCAATCAGATAACGAACGGAACTGAAGATGTAGTTCATAATGTTGATAAAATCTGGGGTGTTGTCAGATGGCCACCTCCTCTACTCCTTTGGGTTGATTTTAATTTTCGTAGAATTTTTTTTTGAAATTTATTCACAAATAGCCTTAGAAAATTGAAGATTTGGTTGGGAGGACTGAGTACGTCCTTGCTTAGAATGCTCAGAAGTCATCACTTAACAAAAAATAAATTTCCTCATTTTCTAAGTATTATTGTTTAACACTTTTAATTATTTAACAGTCAATTTACGAAACCAAGAAACTAAATCAGCCGAAGGAAAATTTAACGACGTCGCAAAAAATGCAAAACATTTTTAAAATCATCTGTTGCTGTTATTGTGGCCAAGGCTGTGCTTTACAATCTTTTTTTATTCATGAAAAACCGGAATATACAATATTTTATTATATCTCATAAGCTTGCGATTTGTTGCGATATTAAATTATTCAAATTAAATTAGTTGAAATTAGTTGATGTCTGATGAGTCCAAGGAGATGCTGTTAGGTAAGCGAAAAAGTCATCAAATCGAAAAATATCAATCAATGGCATTGGGCAGAAAATGAAGGGTGAGAGTAAAAGGACTGATTTTTTTTTCTTTCAAGGTTCGATTGGTGTAAAATAGTAAAAGTTCTGGATGATGATATACAGTGTATGTTAAGGTTGAACTGATATTTTTGACTTTTTATGTGTTTTTGAGGCAATTTTACAGTGTCATCGCCCGTAAATATGCCCTCGTTGTTCACTAAGAAGTCCTTAGGATAATCAAAGATGCAAAGAATTGCTTAACAAGCAAAAATGTCCCTGATGATCCTCAAGGAAAATATCAAACTATTTCGCAAATTTTAGCACGTGCTTGTCTATTTTTTAATTAGTTTCACACTTCTAAGTTAAATTAATCTGTGCAGAAATTCAGCAAAATTTTTAAACGTACCACAAATTTTTATTTATAATTTTTTATTATTTTGACTTAATGAACACACTTTGTAATTTTAATTTTGTCCACACGAAGACTTAAAGAGAAATTAACTTGATCCTTCAGATGTCCGATATCAACTGAGATGTTGAGAAGTTTGCAATTTTTTTGTTTGTGATAATAAAAGCAAATCGAATCGGAACGAGTTGAAAACTGAATCAACAAGTCCATCGTACATCTTCGTGTATTTTTTTTCCTTGAAATGTGGTTTCATTGTTGAGGTTGTGCGAAAATTTATGCAGCATATTGTTATGCTTAACGATCGTATTTTGAAAATTTTTATTGTCTGAAAATATCCACAACAACACGAATCACAAAAAAGTAGATAATTTCAACGACCGAAAGCATGGAAATGCCAGCAAAAAGTCCCAAAAGTCCACCGACATAAGAAACGACATCAGATGCTGTAAATTGTTGATATCTGCGATATAAAATGATGTCGTCGGTGTTGATTTGAATTGTAATTGATGTTTCAAGACTATCATTGTGATATTCTGGATAATATTGGATCCGATAAGTCAATGAGTCACATGTTGGCAGGCAGACGCAATTTTGTTCCCTAGAAAAATTCTCCAGACCAAAAAGTGCTCTTAATTTTTGATAACAAATGACTTGCATGTGTGAACTACAAAATTCACGGTTTGGTATGTCATCGTATGGTTGGATGTAGTGTGAACAGTTGCAGTTATGGTTCATGTATCTAGTTAGGCATTCAAGTTCACAATTTTCTTTCGAATACTTTTTGAAAAATTTCAATTTTTGTTCTCCATCAAAAAAGCATTCTCGAATTTCAGGATTGACTTTTTTCAGTTCTATGTCCGTTTCTATAATTTCTGGTACAATTACTACATTAACATGTGTACCGTGCTTAATATCCATAAAATCTGGATTGTCATAAAATGTTGGAATGAAATGTGAATGATGAATTTTGAATGCTGGTGGGTAGCATTCTATCTGATCTATTCCATCGGGTGGTTCCGTGATGAACTTTAATGTGAATTTGTTTCTGTCATCTTTGGACATTAAGATAGGGTTTTCTTGGAATGGATATGGTCGAAGATGTTCTGAGTTATTCGTTGACATGTTTGACAAATAGTTGAGGTCATTGCTGACACTGGAAGGAAATCAAAAGGTTAAAAAATTGTAGGGAAACTCCAGGATATCAAGAATCAATCACCTTTCAAAATGAAAAACGTCATCGCCATCCATCAAATTAAATGAAAATCCCATTCCACGTGCTGTTCGAACCTCAGCGAATTTAGCTTCAAAATTGTTATTCCATGTTGCAAACTGTTGCTTAAACCATTCAACTTGTGATGCATTCTTTGCAGCTCTTACTATATATGGACCAAGGTCAAATTTTTGTAAAAAATAATTGTAGTAATACACATTTGAGCAGAATTCAAATTTGGTGATTGTTCTAAGGAAATAATATGCAAGATTACGTATGAAAAAATAGACAGATAAGCTTTACATGTGAATTTCATCCTTAAAATTATCATCTTCCATTGCCTTAGCGTACTTGTCAAATTTTGCAAAATATTCACTCTCCAAAGAGTTTTTGTACTTTAAATCCAACTTTAAAGCTGGTAAAAATGTGATTGCTGGAAATTCAAACTGAAAATGTCATTTATTATCAATCGGGTACGACCTTCCAAATATTAAGATTCTCTTACCTTTCCAGTGTAGGCAAACTCATCATTCACTGCAATTACACGACTGTCTGGCAATTTTTCATTTACTTTTGCAACGTTGAATATGCAAATTGTTATGGATATGAAAAATGCAATAATCCAGAAGAATCTGAACAAGATTACCATGTATTAGAATGAATTTTACTCTAAGTATCCCTCCCTAGCAATGTCTACTTCCATCTCCAAAAATAAATTTTCACTTACCTTTCAATTACTTGCTTATTCAAAAAGTACTGCAGACCATGAACAGATGAGCTTTCGAAAAACACTTGCAAGACCCTTGGCATTCGTGCCACATTTTCAGGCTCGGAATTAAAAGTATGAACTCTATTTTGAGCATCACACAAATTAATGCAAATCTTCACACAAAACCAATGAAAAAGTTCGACAAAAGACAAAACAGAAAATCCAGCAAAAAGTCCCAAAATTCCACCAACAAAGGATAGAAAGTCCACTTCATTGAACTGCTTCTTGCGTACGTATCGACTGAATGTGCTGGACTTGAAGTGAACTGTTATTTTTGAGATAAAATCTAAAATACTTTCATCGGGAGACAGGTCAGCAATTGGTTTGGATACTCTTCGGCTGAAAAGCATTTTGGAAATTAGTAATGTCAATATGAAGAAGTTAATCACCTCATACCCCATCAACATTGTCTCCTCAACCTCCAGATTGTACTTCACATATTCACATGGCTGTAGACATCCACAAGCACTACGGTTTTCTTCAAATTCAGCTCTTATCATGTCAATACATTTCTTTTCACTTGACGGACAAACTGGAGTTGTTGAGTTCCGGATCATGAAATATTCTACGCAGTTACACTTGCTGAACATCAAATTGGACAGGCACTCCTGTTCGCAGTTGACTTTGGTGTAGACTTTGAAGAACTTTAGTTCGTGTTCATTTTCAAGGTAGCAATTACGACTGAAAAGGATGAAAATGAGCTGGCTGTCGATTGGGATCAAATTGAGGCAGTGGTTGATCCCACAAATCAACCTTACAACTTACTCAATCGGATCAAAATCATCCAAAGACTCATCAATTGTGTTATATTGAGGTTCAATTTTCATATTCAATGTCTGATAACAATTTAAAGGAACTTGAGTAGCATATTTTGTTGGCAACTCATATGGATCATGCATAAATAAAATAGCACCATCAATATTTAGATTTAAAACATTTTTGATAGCTCTATAGCTATTCATTGATTTGATAATAAGACCCTCAGTCGGTGCCGCCGTTCTTCTTGGTATCATAGCTGCTACAAATGTCCTTTGTGATCTATAAAAAGGAAGAAATTGCTCATAATGAAAATCATTTGATGTGTTATTTAAATATAGGACATCCTGGCTGTTTGCAACATTAAAGGAATAACAAATTCCATATTCTGTTAGAATCTCTGATCGATGTTCTCTTGGTGACATGATCCATGTATATATTGGATTTATTTCATATTCTGAACGTTTTTCAAATTGATTGAGAATGTCCAGGATGTCATTTGTTGGCATTGGATGGTTCAGTTTGTGAAATACTCCAGATCCTCGTATGAGGTCGATAGCATGAAGACGTTTGAGGCTGTAATGGAAATATCAATATGCAGCACTGAATGAAGAACATAAAAAATGACTTACAGCTTATTTCCAATCTCATGAACACTCAAGCTTCCATTTTCCAACCTTTCCAATAGTTCAACATAAAGATTCCTAACTCCTCTATCGATATATTCCCTAAATGTATCTCGAGCAGTTGCACGAAACATAAATTCTGAATAATTTCGTTCATTTTCTTCAAATTCTTGGATAAACTCTTCAGGTTCATAGTAAATTTCATCGGCTGAATGTCTCATATAGTAGCCATAGTTCCTGCCATCATCATATATGTAGTTCTTGTGAATATGACCCAAAAATCCAGGACAGACCGTAATTGCTGGAAAGTCGATCTATAAATAATTTACTGTACAGCAAGGTTCAATATACATTTTATCGTAACTTACAGTAGAAATCGAGTCTGACTGATCAGATAGATAGAAAACGATAGGAAAATTTCTAATTTTAATCACTAATTGAGTTATCAAGATGACTGTACAAATAATTGAAGCCAGAAGTGACAGTATCCATAGGAACCTAAAATGTCGAATTGTCTAGAAAGCTATGATATCCAAAAATCATCACCAAACCTCTCAGATAAATGAAATTTCGTCGACAAATATTTAACTCCGTGGATTGTTGATGCTTCAAAAAATTGCTCAAATTTAATTTTCATTTTTACTTATATGATTAAAAGCTGCTTTTAAACTGAACGATTTGGTGATGAAACATTGACTGATGATCTAGTTGGATAGCAAGTAACATGCAATACCAATGTCGATTGTCATAGATGCACGCAAGTGCTTTCAATATTTTATTCATAACCATAATTTATAGAGAATCATGGTACAAATGGGTGACATAGCGAGAAAAAGAGTCAAGTCCGACCATCCATCACCACAAGTCCTAAATAAGCTGACATTGAACTTATATAGTTCCAAAAATTGATCTTCACCAAAAAATTCCCAGAAAATCTATAATACACACACTCAAATATGTAAATGCATACAAGTGTCACTAATTATCAATTATTCCGCGTACTGATCTTCTTCATGCCTAAACAGAATCTCAACAATTCGAGAATGTCAACAAAAAAATCATCTTTAAAGTCTCACATTACTCAAAAATCTTTTCAGTCTTTTCTCATCTTTTAGTGCGGAATGAACAAAATTATTTTGATCCTTCTGATAACCGTGTGCCTTGTGGCCACGGCTCAGTGCAAAAAGAACAAAAAGCATCATCGTCATAATCATTCAGAAAGTGCTGAAAGTGACGAAGACACTTGCGATGAGTTTTGTGAAAGACGCGAACGACAAAAAGAAAGAGAAAGTGAACGTAGACAAGAGTGCTCGGGTCGTCGAAAAAAGAAGGGTTGCAGACATGACAGGAGTAGAGAGCGTAAAGGCAGTAAGGAGAGAGATCGCGAGAGGAATGAACAGCGACGAGAACGTGATTGTGAATGTGAAAGGCGTAGAATGGTGAGTGTTTTTAATGGTCCTTCCTTTACGAAGAATTAATTACGATATATTATTTTTAAAGAGTACAACAGCAGCTACAACAACGACCATGTCAACTACAACCTCTAGTTCAAGTGTGCCAACGACAACCACAACTTCTGCTACCTCTACGACTCCCCCAACGACGACTACCACTTCATCAGTATTAGGTACAACTACAACTTCTACGACCCCTACTACAACGACTTCGACTGTCTCAACGACTCCAACTACAACTATTACTCAGTCAACAACAACTAGTCCAACAACAACACAAAGAACAACAACAACTACACCTACCCAAACAACGACAACTAGTCGTAGGAGAAGAACTAGATCAACTACGGCTGCTGCCGATGATGATTATGATGAATAATTGTACGTCTTACGGCCTAAGTTTGGTGGTGGATCTGCTCTTCCTTATTCAAATTTTAAAGATTCTTCACAGCATAAGATGGATACTGAATTGTCTTCGATAAAAAAATGAACAAATTCCTTGTGTGCCTAATTAAGTGAAGATGTGAATAAATATTAAAAAATCTTGAATTTGTTCGACAATATTGTCATTAGTAAATATTTATTATAGTCATAAGATCGAGTATAATGAGTATTTTTTAACATTCTCAAGATTTCTTCTGATTTAACCATATTGACCAATTAATTCAGTGCTTCTCAAACAGTTTAGTGTCATGACTATACTGAAGGTCTGTTTTTCCTTAGGATTTAACCTTAGAATACAATTACAAAAGGTGTGTCATGGACTAAAATTTGAAAAGCACTGATTAAATCTCTCTAGGGATTGATATGAGGTTCATTAGGCTTGTGGATAATAAAATCAAAAAGGTTACAAAGTTTCTTTAGGAAAAACGGCAGTGTGTTCGACTAAAACATCAAAATCACGATAACTAATTTCCTTGTCATGCCATCCGAAATAGAAAATTGGCCCGTCATAGTAATTATAAGCATATCCGATGACTACATTGTTGCCGTGTCTGAAACAATCAAAATTAAAATTTATTCATGATTCAGGCTAGATTGATTACCTTCTTCGTGCAATATACTGAGTAAAACAGTTGCCAAATTCACGATAAATACCAGCAGCAACAGCATTAGTTGGCCATGGACGTCCTTTACCAACTGAGACCCATTCAACTGTCAAAAATTCAAAATTATCAAACAGTCACTTTTTTACATCCTAGATACTTACCACTAGATCTATAATTAGACACTGGCTGTGGCTGCAAGATCTGCACCAAAACATCATATTCCTTGTAGCTTATCTCATTACCAAATGGGATATAAATACACTTCGATCTTCTGCAAATCTTTCCAGGAGTATTTTGACCATTGTGCATAGTTCTTCCAATATACACAGTCTCACCGCTCATTGATTGTCCACCGACTACAGCATTTTCAGGAACATATCCATTAGATTCTGATATCCATTTAAATCCGGTGTTGATTAGAACTTCAAATTGATCTTTAATGATCTCTTGACCACCGTAGGCAATGTGACAGAAGTTACCGGCTGGGTTGTTGGAGACATACTTTCCAGGGATTAGGTCACCGGCGTGATGTGCTCTGTAAATTACACAGTTCTGAATAAAGCTATGTTTTGATAAGCCAATCCTACCTTGCAATAAACAAACTTCCAGTTGGATGATCACCAGCATGTACTAAGTCAGACTCATCAATCTCCGGTGAGAACCAAACCCATTTTAGAGCTGTAATGTAAAATCTTGTGAATTTAAATCAAATTTTTCCATTGCTTTAACTTACAATCACCAATCGGAGCAACCATAGTCTCAGTTTTCTTGACCAAAACTTCGTAAGATGTATATGAAAATTCCTTCCATCCAAATGGCAAAAACATGCATTTTGAGAGTTTATGAACTCTACCAGGTGTCAAAATACCACAATGTGATGCACCTAGAAGACGAATTTAATGGAATTATTCTAACTAAAGTGAGTTGAGGTAACATCCTTACGTCCAATATACAATGACTCGCCACTTGATGTTCTACCTCCAACGACGGCATGATGGGGAACATTTCCGTCACTTGCTGGAATCTGGGTAAGAAAATTTATGAAGCAGAGTCATCAGTTAAGCTATCAGTCTAACTGGCAGCTTTCTAGTGAATTTACAGAAAGCATGCAAACATACCCAACTAAAGCCAGTGTTGATGAGAACTTCAAATGAATTTTTGGAAAATTCTTGTCCGTTATATGAAATATGACAGTGATTAGAGTATTGGGATCCAGTAAGCAGCTTTCCTGGTATCAAATCATCACAATGGTGAGCTCTGTTAATAAAAATTGTTAAAATTTACTGGAACTATAGACTTCGCTAAGATATGAGTCGTTAAGTCCTCGAATCTACTCTAAACTCAAGAAATCCCTTCAAACCTTCTATGCTTAGCTTACTTCTCTACAACAACAATCTTGTTTATCTCACAGACAATAACAATCCGAAAATCCCAATAATATCATCTGATGAATAAGTGTAAAGGAACAGAAAAAAAATTATTTTTATGCCAACGCACATGACATCAATTGAATATAATTGAAAATAATGCGACAGACTTCATCATCTTATCACATCACTCTGCATTCAGAACATTATAAGAGAAAGGGGCACGATTTGCGGTGAATTAAGTGATTTAGATTAGTTATGATGTCATAAAGTGATCTCTAATCTGCTTATGCAGATGACGAGGATTACGTAAGAGATTAAAATGATTTCTAAGATTTTGAAATTGAAAGTAAAATTGCTTTTTGTTTGTCATTGGTAATTGAGTAAGCATGTGAAGTTCTAGGGCAATTTTGATTTTTAATGGGATATGAATTGATTAAAATGTTTTTGTTTTTTGTGGATTAGTGAACTTTGGATTGATGGGATTAGAGAGAGGATGGGTGTTAGGTCGATCACCCTCTCTCCACCTAGATACGCTTTCCATAGCTCTAACAGGATATCGTTCAGTTCCAATACTCACCTTGCAATATACATTGGAGCTCCATCACCGTCATTCCCTACCTCAACTAGAATTGACTTGTCGATTTCACTTGAAAATGGTACCCAATAAATGCCTGAAAAATATGTCACAATAATCGTGAGTTAGCTCATGTTATTCACTTATTTTCTCCTTAAATTGGATGAAATTGATATATTTCACTTGTGTGGTGATTATGTGTTGTGAAATGATCTCGAAGATGATCGAAATTGTATAAAACTTCACATTTTTATGAGTTTTTGGATAATATTTTAAAGGATTTTAGCTTGACATTGAAATAGATTGTGCTTTTGGAACATGAATTAGTCATACTGTGTCATTGAGGTCTATTAATGACAAAAAGTGTTCAATTTCGGACTCTAGTCCATCAAAAGTATTCCCAAAATCACTAATTATGCCTTTATATAGCATCAAAAGAACCTTAAATCCTCAAAAACATCCTAAAACTTTCCACAATCTACCTTCCATTTTGAATTATTTGTTTCTTCTTCCTCAGCTACTTAATACAAAAATATCACGACTGATTTTCTATACGTGTTTCAACAGCTTAACGACTTCCAAGCAAGTGATGAGATGCTGCCAAAAAACTTTTTATTGAATTAAATTATCCAGAGTGAAAAGTACGCGTGAGATAAAATGAGATTTAAGAATGAAATGAGATTAAGATGATAAAAGTAGGGAATGACTGGAAGGAAGGCTGAGATTGTATTTTGAGAGCTTTATTCGATGAAGTCTAGACCCCAAAGAATTACAATTTTAATTTTTAACACTTTTTATTCAAATTATCATTAAAAAATTATTTAAAATCCATCATGTGGGAACACATTTCCATTCTGTACGAGAACCTCAAAGTCCCCAGAGCTGATTTCCTTTCCATGGAATCCTCCATAAAATGGACCATTCTGATAAGCATATCCAACAATAACACTTGACATATGAGTCTTTCTGGCAACATATTGATGCTTACGTTGACCACCTTCTCTATAAACTCCGCCGATAACTGCATTGCCTGGCCATGGTGCTCCTGGGTAGTAATGAACCCATTGTGCTAAAAATAATAAAAACTTTGAGATTGACTGACTTTATTAGATCACAAACTTTCTCTTACCACTTGAAGGTCCACCAATTGGTGGGTGAATTGGAGGATGAATTGGTGGATGAATTGGTGGATGAATTGGTGGATGTACTGGTGGTCCAGTTGGTGGAACCCATCCAGATGATCCTTGCCTCACAAGTACTTCATAAGTTGGCTTGGAATGTTCTCTGTTATCACATCCAATATATGCGCATTTATGTGATGGATGAATCTTTCCGGGAATCGTTAAATGTAAGTGCTTAGCACGTCCAACATAGAGAGTTTCGCCATTTGCTGCACGACCACCAACTACGGCTTGTGGTGGGACACTTCCATTGGATGATGTGACCCATGTGAAACCACCAGTATTGAGAAGAACTTCAAAATTTGATGTGCGATGTTCTTGTCCATTGTGGGTAAAATGAAGGGTCGAATGACGAATGAGAGCTTTACCAGGGATTAGCTCGCCTGAGAAGTTGGCTCTGTAAGTAGATTATGAGGTTAGTAATGAAAAAACTTATCTAAGCATAATAATATATTTACCTTCCAATACACACAGCACCGCCATCACTATCAGTTCCAGACACAACTAATTGAGCTTGAGAGAGACCTGAGTTGAATGGGATCCACGTACAACCTGTAATGAATAAATAAATTTTGAAATTTTATCTTGAAAAACATTTATGATGGTTATAAATTATTTTGGAGTTGAGGTATGTGGATATGTCTTAGCGGTGAAATGTGAGAATTTTAGGAATTTTTATGATCAACACAATGTTCGACATGTCGACTCAGCTAAAGGCTTATTAAACACATCAATTGAACCTGATGAGACCACACGCTAAGTAAATGATTTTTTTTTTCTATTTAAACTTATCATCTCATTAAGTCCACACTTGTTTCTTATCAATTTGTATTAAGCGACACAAAACAAATAACAGGAATTATATCATCATCCAATTACTAATAATTCTTATCTTATCGATATTCAGTGTTGAAAGTTGCACTTGATTATGAGTATGAAATTCACTGTTGCAATATTAGATGGCAGATATAGTAATAAATGCAATGATTGAAGCTGAAATTTGCTTTGAAGACTCATAGGGAAACTCAAAAGGTTCAATCATACCCTTCACTAAACCCTAGTCCCCCAAGATTCCTTAGATCCATCAAAAATTAAAGTTGAATGTAAATTTAGTTTAAATTGTACCTGAGTCATCATATACTTTATGAGCCTGATTGAACATCTTTTCTTTATTTAAGAAATCTAAAAGAAGAAGTAGCAATGAGCCCCTAAATGCATGTGTATTGTATCCAAACGTTAATCATGATTCACTAAGTCTTAAACTTACCGTCCATAATTTTTGTATTATTTTAATTTTCAACAATAAAATTTAATAAATTTTTTTTTTTCTGTACCGCTTAGCGATCAGCTTTGAACTGAATGTGAATTTTTTACAAACATTTTTTATATCAATTGTTTTCTGCGTGTGCAATCGTATGATACTCTTATTGATAAGACAAGGAATAAGAATTGATAAGTAAATCCAGTTGTGTATCCAGAGCTGGGAAGGGGGTCATTGGAGGTGAAGAACCTGAATCAAAAATTAATATTACTGAAAAAGTAAACAATTCATTTTCAGATCTTCATCAATCAGCAACCCCTAACCGGTACACCCCTCTCCCCCATGTTACACCTGTGTGCAATACCGATAAGCTTAATGACTTCATAATAATGTTGAAGTATGAAATAAAACAAAGGTAAATTGCCATTTATGAGGTCATTGAAGTATTGTTGGTGGATGTAATGGATGAATCAGCCCAATGTTTGGGTTTGTTTTTGTAGTGTTATCAAATGTTTTTGAGGAAATAATTTTTTATATCATTATGAAGTGGATTGTGGGTGAAAAATCGAATGGAATTTTGTTGCCGGTTATCAATAGGAATTTGATCGAAATAGGAAATGACTTGCAAGAGCTGGTTTGTTATTAACAATATTTTCACAAACTATTCAGGTATGGAAAATGAGAAAAATCTTAAAATTTTCTAAACAAACACAAACTCTTTATCTTAAATCTCAATTTCGCAACCAAATTGTGCAATATAAGCCACCGCAATTTATAAGTTTTAATCATAAAGTATCTCAACTTTGAATTAAACTGTTTAAACAATCACAAAAATTTACTAAACATTTCTACAATTATGGACAGCTTCAAGACAGCAAACAACATGTCATTAGCATCAAAAGACTTCAACGACACAATTTTAACTGAATTTTCGGATGAATCCTTCATCAAAATGGAACAAGATTGCAGAGATGAAACAGAATTTGAAGATCTGCTTGGATCACAAGAAGTTCCAGACTTCAACGACACCCTTGATGAGATAAATTTCATCCTTGAGTTTGGTAATAAATTGAACATCGAAGGCAGACTAAGAACACCAAACAATAAGCAAGAAAACAAGTCATATGACAGTACAAACAGATCTGACAGTTCCGTCCAGAATGTTGATAATTTATCTGACACCATTGAAGACATGTCAATTCACATTGATGAATCTGAAATTTTAGAACTGCAAAGATTCAAAAGATCACCAATAAACTTCAACAGTACAACAATATTGGAAGACATCTCAGGATTTAAATTATTTGAGGATGTGTCTACAATTCCCAACGATACAGTCTTAATGGATGAAAGTTGGACCCTTGATGACACTGAACAAACTGAAAATGAAAGTTACTTCAACTCCTTTATGTCTGAGCATGGATCAGAGGATGAACTGAGTGCTGACACTACAATTGAGGATGACGACTGTTGTGAGGTGACCTTGGAAAATCCAGCTGAGATTTCTGAAATTGACTTGATTGATGACTCAGTTATTGAGATTTTGGATGATTAGTTTGAGGTTAAGGTACTCAGCTTAGAAGACGAAGGAGCTCTACTTCTAGGCTACAATATTATTTATTTTTAAGTAACAATAAAGTAATTATTTAACAAAAATGTTTATTTTTCTTGCACATTTCGTGGAACCACTCGATATAGAATTTATTTACAGGTGTTATATCTTCCCACAAACTCTCGTCAATGTGTTCCTTATCAACTGGAAAGACCCTTGTAAAATGTCCTCGATTCATTTGTTCGTGAAGTGCTTGAATCATTTCATACTTTTTACTCGTATGCAGACAGTCCCAACAAAATTTGCAGGCATCATCTATGCAATTTTCATCACAAAGTGAAGTCAAACATATTTCAGGTTTCACAGTCATCGCATCATGATAAGCGACCATTGATTCTACATCATATTCAGGAAAGGCAAAAATGTTCTTTTTGTAAACAGTTCCAACACCGATCATGTTGAATAGATTGTATAAAACATTCTCGAACATGAATTTGTTGTGGATCTTATCACGGACAGCGAGAAGGTTCGGACTCATGTTGACTTCTATGAGATAGAGCTTTAGATTCTTGTCGAAGATCATGTCGAAGCGATAAAGTTCAAAGAATGAATACTTTGAAGCTTTTACGCGATTTATCTAAAAGGAAAATTGAGGTTAAGTTCTAAATTTTGAGGTTAAGTCACCAACTGAACTCACCCCTTTAATCATATACTCCTCTTTAGTCAGCACAGTACTCCTTATCACATTCTCAACCTGCTGCCAAACATGATCAAGATCACCACCAATTTCCCTTATGTAATTCTCAAATGCGTCTTTGTTAGTGTATCCAGCATCAATATACTTCTTTACGTATGGAAATACTTGACTAGATGTGTGATTAGTTCCTATTACATAAGCATCGACATCACTGATGTTTTCTGTGCTGTATGGTTTCAAGCAGAACCTAAGATTAACATTTTTGTTGTAGTAATAGAACCTTAGTGGATTTACTGATGTAATGACCACAAATATTGAGAAGTCGAACTTATATCCGTTCCACAAAAGTGGATCTTCAAGATATTCTTGTGCAAAATAATCTTCAAGTGATGATGTGTCAGTAAAATTCATTTCCGATGGACTGACAAGCTTGACACCTCTATTGGATTTCAATTTAAGTACAAATCTCTTTTCTGGGTGTTGTGCTGCATATTCTCGGACATCTTCGGATGTGAGGAAGCCTCTTGGTATGAAATCAAAGTCATCTTGTGTCGTGAGGTAACTTTTGGATACCAGCATGTAATTTCCTGGAAAATGATTGATTTTTTGGTGATACTTAATTTCTGACCAGTTGATGTAGTCTTTCAGTGTCTCTTGGTGCTTAAAAGACCACAGAAGGTTCCAATTTTTAGGGAAATTTGACGGATCCTTGACTTGAATCTTCTCAAGTCCCATCCGTCTTAAAACTCTATCTACAGCTCCCAATATATCAGTTCTGTTGATGCCATCGTAGACAATGTACTTTGGACTTGTAGATTCTGATTCCTCAGCATCAAATTCAGGGCATTCATTACAATTTCTATTAAAAATGTTGGAATAAAATGGAATCAAAGCTACACTAATGACAGCAATTAACACCGGCACTGAACAAATAGTCCATCGACGATTACTTGACTGAATCACAACTTCAGGTCTATCCTCTGACATTTTACTGAAAATACTGAAAATTCGTGATTTCATTTTTATACTCTAAATTATGAAATTTTTCAACATGAAAAAAAAAGTTGTAAATTTACTTTTATAGTTTTGTTAATTTTTCAATGAATATTTAGGTGTAGAACTGTGGTTTTTGTGGCAAACATTTTCTATCGCCTGACTTTTTCGGGAAATGTCGAACAAGATTTGTAATAATGCAATTTAAGTGTGTAGGACAATAACAGTCATTTGGCATATTATGAATCAACTTATTTTGATTTAATTGAGTATTTTTGAATTTGTAGACTAAGTTACAGGGGCTGAATGAAGCCGGTCTGACCAAACCATCACCTCGTACGGGATTCTAAATTCACTAGTGTCCAATTGAGGATTTGTTCAATGTTTGTAAACGACTTCTAATTTAAATTGAACAAGCGTGACTTTATATATTTAATGAGCTCACGAATTCTTCAATTTTAGTCGTATTGAAAAAAAATTTCAATTATTATCAAAAACAAAACCTTAGTTCCATCCAATATTTTAACAGACAGCTCATATATCACTAGATACTTACTATAGTATTTAAAATCGACTTAATTAGAATCTGGTCAGATTCAACGTTTAATTTCCAATTAGTTCTGCAATTCTCTTATCAAGAAATACTAAAATTAAGTGGAAAATCTACAAGTTCATGCTATACTTAGACGTGGACTGATAAAATTGCACTTAAGTATACTATTACAAGTTTACCTTCATATACCGGCTTATTGCACATAACTAGTCTATATTCACCTGATTATACAGTAGTAGAAATGACACAATGGCAAAAAATATTTATAATTTCAATGACAATAGCCATTATATCACTAGTCTTTGCTTACATCAACAGAAACGACTGTTATTGTCCGACAAATGAGAAAATTACGCAATTTGACAGTCCTAACAATCAACCTCAAGCCGATGAAGACGTCTCAGAATGGACGATTGAATCGGAAATGGAAAAACATCCACAAATCTTTAAGGATTACTTAAAGACTAAGCCAAAGTATTGGTTCCATCATGCAAAAGGTCCGGAATATCACTACATCTTTGAAATTGTCGAGACAATCCTCAATCGACTTTCATTTCAAAAAATAGAAATGGAAATGACAACATTTCATTATAATTGGGACATTCTGTGGTCATACCAAACTCATGATGTCCTGCAACTTCCAGTAGACTGGAGTAAGCTTCAGGTTCATCAAAAAATCAATCACATACCTGGAAATCATGTGTTGGTCTCAAAAAGCATCTTTGGAACGACAACAGACTCAAAATATGTCCCAAAAGCATTTATAGATGTTGAAAAATTGAAAGAGTATGCAGCAGCACATCCTGAAAAGAAGTTTGTCCTTAAAAGTAAATCAAATCGAGGAGTTAGGCTAGAAAAAGTTTCGGAAATGAATTTTAAAGAGCATTACTTAGATGACTTTGCACAGGAATTTATTGACAATCCACTTTTGTTTGATGGACATAAATTTGATTTTGCAGTATATGCTGTCATTACATCTTTTCAGCCACTCAGAACTTATTACTATACCAATAACATGTTATTGAGGTTCTGTCCAAAGCCATACAACATCTCAGATCCAACTGATACAGACAGTTACGTCGTTAGTGACACAAAGACACCAGTTTGGGAGTTTAATGGAACTAAAAAATATTTTGATCATGGATATAGCACCAAGGATGCTTTTGAAGGATTTCTGAAGGGAATTGGTGTTGATGTTGGTAAAATTTGGAAGAATATTGAGGACTGCATCAGGTCTGTAATAATGATGAAGGAAAAAGATTTTATACATTGGGTAAGTTGAGGCTATATAAGCAGATAGATGCAGATGGACATAAACGACAGAACATTTCTCTTTGCAGACCAAAGTAACTGGCACTACAAAACATAATCACTTTGAACTCGTCAGATTCGACATGATCCTAGATGCCAACATGGACCTTCATCTCATCGAAGTCAATCAACATCCGAATTTATATCCATCAGCCAACTTTATCAAGAACAGATTTCTCTACGAGAATCTGATCTTCAATTTATTTAATCTAATTGGAGTAGGAACAACTTATAATAAGGAAAATCTAAAAATTCCCTCGATGGATGTCGAGCAAATGATTGCTGATGGACATTCACTTAATGTCAGTCCAGAAACATGCTTGAGTAGCTTATGTGAAAATAGTTGTGATGGAGACTGCATGTTTTGTAGGAAATGCCTCTCGGATGATGATATTTATGATCAGTTACAAGCATATCGTGAGCAGATGAATTTAGGGCATTTTAAGAGAGTCTTTCCGGCTGAACAGGAAGATGCTGAGACTATTGGACTGGATTTGTGGGGTAAAGTGTCCAAAGAAAGTGTCAGACATGCTCAATGGTTTGATGAAATGTGTGAAAAGAATAGAAATTTTTGTTAATTTTTTGGGGATGATCCCCGAGGAACCGAAGGGAAATTGAAAACTGAAAAATAAAATCAAATAATCTGAATTTTATTCACTTTTTGAATTTTTTACAATTTCAAACAATTTAACTCAGAAATTACTATTAACTTCAGAAATTTGTTGAGAAATCGCATTCTTGTTAACACCATCCTTATTGCACATCTGTTGATTTTCTGCCTCAATTTTACTAACTCTTAACTCCAAACTTTTGATTTTTTCCAAAGCTTCGCTCAAGTTTTTCTCCAATTTCTGATTCCTTTCAGTAAGATCTTCAGTGGTTTTAGTCATAGCCGCAAATCCACTGTCATGAGCATTCTTCAGATCATTAAAAAGATATTTCAGTTCCTGAACTTCATTTTTTGATCCACTGTCACATTCAGAATTTGAACAGTTCAAAGCATTGCAATTTTCTGAGATTTTCTCAATCATGTTCAGTACACCATTTCTATTGTTCTCTACTCTCATGTCAAGGCATGGATTATCATCAAAATACAGCCAAGTCAACTTTGTCAATGGATTAAATACAGTTGGACCGACTTGAATGATTCGATTATTCCAAAATGAGACCAATTCAAGATTCAAATTGTAGTCAAAAAGTCCATTTTCAAGTACTTGAATTTCATTGTCCTTAAATCCACAATAGACCAACTTTGGGAATGGCTTGAGATCATTTTGATGAATTTTTTTGACTCTACTGTTGACAATGTCTATCAACTTGATATTTGGAAAGGTATTCTCAACATTTTTTGGGATAAATTTCATATTTTTTCCATATGCACAGAATCCGGTCACGTTATTGTTACCAACATAGGCCCAATGCTGTCCTCTTATTGTACGAACGATTGCATCGTCTGGTGTAGCCATTTGCAAGTCATTTTCGACCTCACAGCGATAAACTTTACCCACAATTGAATAATCAAAGTTCGTGTTGTATGCGCATTCCAAATCAATTGATGATGAGGATTTTAGAAGGGTAATAAGGCACAGAATCAGACTGTGAATAAAGAAAATTGGGAATTTTGGTTTACTGCTCCTTAAAAGTATGCAACATGATATTATGAATGATTTACTGATTGTGGAACAATCGGCATAGTTCAAAAGTGTAGAATTAATAAAAGATTACCAAAAAATTATCAACAGGTCAGTTTCGGACTTTTAGCAATGTGAAAACAATCGTAATACAAGTCAAGTGCTCAAGCAAGTCATGTTAAGTAGGATTCACCAAATTAATTTTGTGTTCAAAACCAATCACTGATTAAATTGGGTCTTTCCTTTATGTAATCTGGAATTTCCATTATAATGAGATAGAGTCTTACAAGACTTTCATTTATTCTGATCACATATTGTTTTGTGATTATCAAGTCTTGCAACTAAGTATTAAAAAAAACTTCCTGGATCAGTTAAGATTAATCAATAATTTGCTGTTGATCAGCATAAAAACTGCAATTTATGTCATGTGTTATAAAACGTACATTTCAACCTTGTGCCCATTTGATGAAAAAGACCAACTAAAGTATAGCCTTTCCGAAGTAAACTAATAGGATGATTACTTAATACATTTATTTTGGGATTCACCGGAGAAGAGAGTTGGCTTAGGAGCCGTAGTAAGCGAATGACACCCGATTTACCTTTAAGTTGCATGCCAAGTATAGGACAAAGCTACTTACCAATATTTAGACATTTTATTTCTTGAATTAACTTTAAATTCAATTTTAAAATGCTTTAATTAATTTAAAAAAAATCTATAATTTATAAATCTCTAATTTATTCTAGTAAACGAACTGTTTGGTTCTTTCAACAACAACTGAATGATTGTACATTTCAGTAAAGCTCAGTTTTGAAATTAAATCTCTTACATTTTATATTTTTCTCTCATGACTTTGAGACGATCTTAAAAAGAAATTGTGATCATAAATTTTGCAAGTGATGCGAAAAATCTGTTCAAAAACAATTGCAATCACAACCGTCGCAATTGCCGCAATCGCCGCAATCACCACAATCACCACAATCACCACAATCACCGCAATCGTCGCAATCGCCACAATCTCCACTATCCCCACAATCACAACATGGGAAGCACCCAGTTGATTCAACACCAACAGGTGCTACTATGATCGGTGGAGAAGGTATGTCCGAGTCAACGTAAGCTCTGTTGTCTTTAGTTCCAATTAAGGCATTACATTCCGAGCAATAATGATTTACTGTCTGTTCCTAAAATTTAATAAGGTCAATTAAGATAAGATATAAAACTATTAATTGACTAATTGACGATTACTCACATTTAAACAGTATGGAAGCCAAGCTAATGGGAAGAAGATTATGCACATCGCACATGCAGAAAAGTGAACCGAAGACCCAAATTCTTTTTCAATTTTTGTCATCATTTCTGCACTACAATGTGGACATGTCATGGTTTGAGGGCTTGTATCGAACATGATAACTTAATTTAAATTTTTATAAATGTAAATTGGATTTAAGGTACTTTATTGTGAATTATTTTATAGTATTTTAGCTCAGTTCGATAGTTTGATGCTTAATATTAAGACTAGATTGCAAATAACACTCAAGTATGTGCACTAAATCATAATTTGATCGTGAAATATCACAAAGAAAATAATAAAACGTCCAAAATGTTGAGTACAAAAAGTTAGACTGTATAAGAATGTAAATAAATCTAATTGAGAAGTTTAAAGAGATACAAGAGAGTAAGCGATTAAGTTAAGAGCATAAAAAAATGAGAGAACTTATTGATTGCTTCAAGCGATTTTATAAATTTATTTTATTGGCAGTTAGATGTTGAGGTAGTGACTTGGATTTAATAATTTATTTGAGGTAAATTTGTCATTTATCTATTAACGTAAAATCTGATTGCTTAGTCGTCTTCACCCCCGAAGTCTCCAATACTAAAAGCCTCGAAAGCTCCACCATCATATCCGTCGTCTCCACCATCATCCCCACCGTATCCACCATCATCCCCGTCATTTCCACCATCATCCCCGTCATCTCCACCAACATCCCCGTCATCTTTATCATCATCGCCACTATCCAATTTGTCATTGTCATTATCGTCATCTGATTCATCATCTTCCGAGCTACTGTCGTCGTCATCACTTACTGATTTTAAGCATTCAGCATGGGTTTGCAGTGTTTTCTGGGTTATGACATTGGCAGCTCCATTAGTGATGAAACCCATAGGAGATCCACCGGCCAGATCTAGGGATCTGTGAAGAAATTGAAAAATTATAAAAATTTGTCACAATGTACAGGTTCTGGGCTAATATCTCATAAAATATAGAAAATTGCAAAAAAAGGCCAATCAAGTTTCAAAATCCTAAAACTATCTGATACTTACAGATCATATAACCCAACAATCGCATCACATAATGGACATTGATGCGTTATTATATCCTATGTAGAAAATAAGGAACAAAAAAATATTATACTGAATCAACAATTCAACAATCATGTATAAAGCCTGACTTACATTTCTTTCATAACATAAATTGAGGCAAGCATTGAAGAATGAATCGAAAGGAGGTCCAAATGTGTCAAATTCATTAGTTTCTGTGTAAGTTCTTGTCGTCATTGTCATACAACATTCAGAACACATCATGTCAATCGGATCTGGTCCGAATTTAACGACAGTTGTTGCTGGTAATTCGACAGTTTCTAGATCGCAAGTATCTATAGCTTCTACACGGTTTGAGTTGCAAACTTTTGGTGGCTCATTTGTCTCAGATATAAGTGAATCTGGCAGATCATCTGGAGATTCGATTGTTTTTGACATTATACAGTTTTGTGTCGTTTAACCTACAATGGAATAAAACAATAAGTATGGTGAAATTCTTTGGAGAAAGATTGTCTAGACTTTATGGCGCCAAAATTGAAAGTTTGATGATTTTTGTAGTTTTATGAGTTGGGTGGGGATGTGTTGTTACTGCTGTGGGGTAGACTCATATAGAGGTCCTGATAAATAATTGACAACAATAATTTATTTCATAATATTTCCTATAAAACTTAACTTACAATATTTAAAACTAATTTTAGATCTTGTAAAACAATTTCCGGCTTTTCCTGAAACAACCACTCAACTGAGAATCATGATGGGAAATGAAAATATCAAGAATATTGCGAATCGCAATACTTAAGGAAAAGAGAGCTAGATTGTGCATTTATAGCGAATATTGAAGAGAGTGAAGTTTAATATTGAGAGAGCTGAAAATGTGTCTGAAATAAATGAAAATTCTCTTAATTCAATCATTGTTTTTACATGATATTTAGTTATACATTTTATTCGTAAAAAAATAAACAAATTTATTTCGATATTTGGGTAATCACTTTCTATGAAAACCTAGCTATGTCGCCATTAGCCTGGTATCAAGATGAGCTTCCAAAATCTCCACCTCCACAATCACCACCAAAATCACCGGAATGATTAAGAAATGCACAAAATATAGTCGAACAACATGCGAAAATACCAGTGTCATAGCTGAAATGAGTAATGTCATTAGTAGATTGAGAGATTCCAGAAATTTTGCTTGATTGATTTGTAAATGAAATTATAAGACAAGTGTTAATTAAAGTTCACGTGTTTAGTCAGGTGTTAAGCATTACTTTAGATTCGGAGCAGCAGGATGAGTATGTCAAGGAATAAACATAATTCTCGAAAGGAGCAAAGGCATTTTCTGCCTTGCTAGTGTAACTAATTATAAATCTTACGGTGTATGACAAACTCCGATGATGTTTTTGCATGCTGAACATCTGTGTTTTATAATAGAATCCTATATATGATAAAGATAATTAAAATACTTTACTTTGAAAGTTGAATCTTGCTAGAAGGGTAGTTATAAATGCAATATAAACTTACACTAAAACAGTAAGGAACCCAAGCTAATGGAAAGAAAATGAAACACATTTTACGGGCACAACGATGAGTTGAATTTGCAATTTTCGTAGATATTTTCGTAACTATTGTTGCACGACAATTCGGACACTTTATCTTTATTGGGCTTGATCCAAAAACTGTTGTCATTTTGATTAATTTTTTTTAATATTCAAAATGTTATAAAATAGAAAACTTTAAAAAAAATATGAATTCGCAATATTTGTGTTAAGGAATTATTCTAAGAAGAACTGTGTTGATGTTCTGCACACAATGTTTACAACTGAGATCAAAATCTTCATCGTGTGACTTTTTAAACCGTGCAAATTTGAGAATATTGGGAGAATGTGTAAAATAGAAAAAAAAGTAAGCAAATAAAAATGACAAAAATACTTTTATTAATTATTAAGTCCATCTAATTGCAGGGGTGTAGCCAGTCTGGAACAGTTATAATTAATTTAAAGCCCTCTTTAGAAATAGAAATAAATTTTGTTCAAATAAGATTTTTTGACCTACTCTAACTTGAGGGGTCCAGCGTCTCTTCAAGATATGATGTCTCGCCCAAAATAATCATAATTTGATTTTTTTTTATAAAAGGTCAAAATTCTACGATGTACATCTCTCGCACTACCCGATTCATTAATACACCCCTTTTGTCAAATGTGCTAATTAATATTTTGAACCGAGCCCCCACTTGGAATTGATTAAACAATCGCTAATGAATCTAATTATTTCAATATGATCAATTTCATTTGCGTTTGTTATTTTCGGCATTAATAATAGTTTGATGATTCATGTGCGCTTCTTGGTACGCAAGATATGTGTTGTGAATATGAGAGTAATCTGAGGCTTGACGTGATCTGTGAATTAATAAATAATCTTTCCATACACAGGTCCCGCTCAGGTCTTCATGTCCATACTCACAATCGATTAGAAACATATTTCCCTAAATTAGCATCACATTCTGAATATTTACGGCGTATTTCTATAAAGTTGGTAAAAGCTATCAAACCTTATCAGTAAGACTCAACATCAATTACTTCTAAAAATATCACATAAGATTGTTATCATGTAAGTGAGAAAAAAAGTATGTTAGTGGATCTCAGTCTATTATCTAACTGCGATGTAAAATATTTGCATGGATGCTGATAAGATCAAATTTATCCGGAAAGTGTGCTTACAATCTTGTCAAGATTGTCAAGATATACAAGTTCCTGGTAATGGTATGGACGTATTTTTGTGGGAACTTCCCATTCCCCCTCCCCCAAATTCTTTAAACCAAGCAGAAAAGGCAGATAATATTGACTAGATTATCAGCATATCTAGACCTGGTCCTGATTTTCATTTTAGCATATAGACTACCTAGCCTGAACCAATTATACAAATTCACCTCTTTTGTCGCTCGTCATTACTTAATGATAAGCAAGATTTACATTATTTACATTATGTACTTGAACTTGGTACAGCTGTAATTGTGCGTAAGCTGTTACACAATTGAAGAAAAATTTGATATAAAAGATTCAGATCAGCTGGGTCGCATCATTAGTTTGTTGGACATTTGGAAGCTAAAAGGACCAGAAAAGTGTGATACTTTTAAATTAGTGATATTAAAAAGTTGGTGAAAATGATGTTAAAATTGTGAGTTTTGAATATTTTAAAGTTCTAGCTTATTGCTGAGCATCTAAAACTTTTCCATTGTTCCCATAATCCACAGAAATTTAGCAGCAATACTGCTCATCTCCATCATCGCAACCATCAATGCTGCCAGTCCTACAGATAATGTGAACATTTCAATGGAATGTACCATTGGAAACGTCAATTACATCTACTTTGGCATCCAACAATCATGTACAGCCAAAGGAAAGCTAAATATTGTCAACATTAATACCACAGTTACATCAATTGACGGTGGATGCAGTCGTTCCAATCCAAACCCAAGTGTAAAGGTATTCTACGTCTTCGCAAAAGTCGCAAAGTATGTTCCAAGTGGATTGGATGTCTTATTCCCAAATTTAATGGGATTCCGATTCGAAAGTACCCAGTTGAAGCTTGTAACCAAGGAAAATTTGAAGCCATTCCCAAATCTCTTGATGTTTGCTAGTGTCGGCAATCAAATTGAGTTCCTTGAACAAGATTTGTTCATGTATAATACCAAAATTGAGTACATCAGCTTCCGTGCCAATAGAATTTCATATATCGATCCAAGTGTCTTTGCTGTTATAGGCAGTAGCTTGCAACAATTGTATATGGATGGTCAGGCAATCGCTTGTGGACTTGGCAATACAATCACACCAAATACAGTCAAGAACGCTTTAGCTAAATTGGGCAAATCCATCTGCGCTGACATCACAAATGCTCCACCATTATACCTACTTTTATTGCAGCTTAAGGAGCAACTTGCAAGCGGTGGAAATGATACATCATCATGCGAAGAGGAATTAACAGCTTGCAATGGAAACTTGACTGAAATTCAGACCAACTTGACTGCCTTAAATGATGAGTTGACTCAAGTTACTGGTGATTTAGAGACATTGAATGCGACATTGTTAGCTGTAAATGAGGAACTGACATCATGCAATGCTACAGCTGAAACATGCGCTACTGATCTTGCATCATGCCAAGGCGGAACCTGTGCAACTGATTTGACAGACTGTCAAAATTCATTACAAACAGAAACAGATGCAAAAACTGCATGCGAAACTGATAAAGCTACGTGCGATAGTGACCTGCTTACATGTCAAGGAACAAGTGGTACCTGTGCAACTGATTTGGGAGCTTGCAATGATGCTAAAACCTTCTGTGAAGGTTGCAGAGCTGATATAAATTATGACCCTACATGCTAAGCCTGAAATTCAGCAATTTCGAATTAAATATGTAAAGGAACTGATTTATTTTTTTGTAGAGAATCAGTTAATTTTAGATGGCAATAAAGAGCATACTAACTAAAATCTAGATCTTGAAAAATTCATATAAACATCTTTTATTGAAGATAACCTTTAAATTTTAGGAAGTTATAAACAGTGTATGTCAGTTTATCATATCAAACTTAAATCACGTTGTGCTTACTATCTTCATGATTTATGACTTTTTCTTCAGATGATAGCTCCAAGAATAGCGTTGATAAGATTGTGTTAATTTGCTACAGATCAACAAGGTCATCTACGTAATTTTGGCAAGCTTATCAAAATCAAATGCGAAATAATAAAAGCAGAAATCACAGCAATTTTAGGTTCCATTAAGAGTTCTCTCGGGGTGCTGAACATATTGGAAGCTATAATTGGTTAATATTCAAAATGTCCACAGAAATGTAAGAAATTATTCCGTGCTTCATATTTTGGAATAACTATAGTTCTTTTACAGTCTAACAGCTCTATTCTTCATCATCTGCATCATATCGACCATCCATGCTGCCGATGAGGAGATCACAATTGATTGCAAAATCGGCAAAGTCAACTACATTTTCTTCAATCAACTACTGTCATGCACAGTGTACTCAAAACCGAATATTGTAAAAAGAGAGACAAAAGTGACTTCAATATGCAGTGGTTCCACTACCGGAATTAGAGTATTCTATGCCTTGTCCAAAATCATTCGATATATTCCTAAAAATTTGGATCAAGTCTTTCCGGATCTTACTGGATTTAGGTTGGAGAATACGCAGCTGAAAATGGTGACCAAAGAAGACCTTCAGCCATTCCCAGAGCTAACCATGTTCGCTAGTGTAAGCAATCACATTGAATTTTTGGACGAAGATCTCTTCATGTACAATGAGAAACTTCAATATGTCAGCTTCCGTGCCAATAAAATTAGTTTTATTCATCCAGATGTCTTTAATGTCGTTAGAGGATCTTTAAAGCAGCTGTATATGGACGCACAGGCAATCAACTGTGGAATCGGAAATCCAACGACTGTAACTGCAATTGGCAATGCTTTGGATAAGCTAGCATCTTCTGAATGTACTGACATTATCAATGCACCTGCTTTATATACGTTGTGGCTTGAATTAAAAGGTCAAGTGTCTGGAGGAGGTGAAGATCTCCAGCAATGTCAAACTCAATTGGCGGAAGCAACCGCAGCATTAACATCAGCTAGTGACAATTTATTGGCAGTTCAAACTGATTTAGATAGCTGTACTTCTAATTTAGAGGCAATAACAGCTCAATATGATGAATGCATGACAAATACAACAACTGTAGAAGATGAATTAGCTGCATTGGAAACAACTCTCGGAGAAGTTAGTCTAACAGCAGCAAATTGTTGTTCTGCACATCCAGAAAGCTGTGCTTAGTAATTAAATTAAAATTTAATTGTTTTCCTTAAAATTTTATTTCAATCTTTTGTAATTCAGTGCAAATAAAAGATTTAGGCTTGAATAGTTTAGAGCATAATCAATAAGAAGCTGTGATTTTTAGATAAAAAGCAGTGAAAAATTTTGTTTACAGAATGAAGTTGATTCCACTCCCCAACCACACCTCTAATCCATATCATTGTTATTCTTCCATTTTGCGGCAGTGATGACAGATTTTACTCTTTGTAAGTCCCCAAAAGAGCTTTACATGATGGGCAGTAGTGATTTGATGCTTTGAAGCACTAAAAAAGGACAATAAACCGTATTTAATGTATGTAAATCTGATACATAATAAATAAAGTCAATAATTAGCATTTAAATGATGGAAATTAGAATATTAATTATATATAGCAAGCCTTAGCAAGGTGTGACAGTTGTTGACAATTAATCATTCTTAAATTGAGCTTGGCATGTCACATGGTGACCCAAATTATATTCTGTACCAAAAAAGCTCAACATATATGTATGTAGATGTAACCAAGCATCCAACCGGAGAGATTTACAAACTGTAATCCCCAGCACATCCAACATTACACTCTAAATACTCACATTCATAAGATATGGACAGCAAACAAGTGGACAAAAGCAGATGCACAGTAAAAGGGCAACAAGATGAGTTGTGTTTGTTGATTCCTGTTCAACTGCTGTATTGACTGATGAATTGCAATTTGGACATGTTGTCGCAATGCTTGCTTTTCCAAAATTTGACATTTCTTCTTATTGTAATCAAGTTTTCAGTTAATTAAGTTGATTTATCCTTTAAAATTAAATTTGAGTCCACAAAGCTATCCAACTGACCTATTCAAACACCAATACTCGACTAATTATTTTTTGCGTGTCTAAAAAGTTCCTTTTTTATTTCCACTGTTGTATGTCGAGCTAGCATAAAAGCACTGAACACATCATGAATATTTGAAAAGATTCTCAACTAGGTAAAATGACAATTTTGATGAAGCAAACATTGAGTTTGAGGAGCGGTCATGGTAGGTGTGAGATAGGAGCAAACTATGCGTGCTTGATGGTTATAGATGTGGATGAAGACTCAGGGTTGGTTCAAGTGGTTCATTGAAGAACATTCCGCTTTAAGGCGACAGACCGACTATGATTCTCACTTTAACCCTGTATACGACAATGTAAATTGACATGTCAGAGGAAAAATCGATACGATTTGCTGTAAAAAACACGGAAAAGTCAGAAAATTGTTGCATGTCGTGTAAATTCGCATTAAATTTTTTTTCCGATTTTAATCTCAAATTGAAATTTTTTAAAGTTTAATTACAATTTTCTTGCATATTCTGTCAATTTGTATTGATATTTTATAAATGTATGTCACCCTTTATGCTCATGTCCTTGAATGAGACTGAAAAAAGTATCAAATTTCTAATATCCAAACATCAATTCCTCATAAGCTGGCTTTTCATAAAGTCTTGATGGACAGGCGGAATTTGGAATGCACTTAGTTGTCCCATTAATTCGAATTGTTCCTTCAGGACATCCACAATAGTAGCCGTATTTACAGCTGAAGAAGTTAAGCTCACAAAGTGGATCGGGTGCCATGTCACATGTCTTTTCACATAATTGCATTCCACAAACGATGACTTCAGTTCTGTTGCATTTTACTGGATATAGGTAAGAGCATTAATAAGTTGTTGAATGTTAAAAGGAAACTAAGACTTACATCCATGATCTTCAATGAGAATGCATCCCTTTCTGTTGGTTCTGATATATCCTGGCTTGCAGACACATTCTAAAATTGTGATATATAAGATTAAATAGTAAATTGTGTTCAATCATAATGATTCTTACCAGTATCACATCCTTGATGACAGTAGTTAGTGACACCTGGAATATGAAGGGTCTCGTTGACGCCGCAATCTGATTCTGAAAATGAAAAATTTTTGCAATTTAGTCTTTTTGTGATTAGATTGAACTTAATGATGTCTATGCTGGGATTAAGATAGAGTGGGTCATCAACATACCTTCAGGAGGTGAATCCTCTCTTCTTTTGTAAATCTGAGATGCTAAGAACTGAGAAGTTTCTTGATCACAAGTAAAAAGATCATTTCCACTGAATGCTGTAGCACTTAAAATGTACCTAAAAGTAAGGATTGTAAGTATAAAGTGTCATGAGGGTTAACTATATAGCAAGGGGTAAAATAATGAATTAAATTGAAATCATTTAACTTTCCACGTGTTGGATCTAAATTATTAGTTGATCATCCATCTAATCTTTACAACAGGAGTGTTTTTTGGACAAAAATGGAAAGTAGTAGGAGGGTGCTCCTCCCTTTTGTAGGGTGTATGATTAAGGAAAGTCAATGATTGAAGAATTCGGTCCAAAAAAGACTGGATTCCCATGGATGCACCCTCAAATTGCTACACTAATTTTACTAGTAAATACCCAAACTCATACTTACCATGCAGCAAATAGAACAAACATTGACACTAAAAAGACTAAATTTTGTGCTCTCATCTTGATGCTTAAATTAAGACTACAGCACCTTATGTCTATTTTCTCTGAGATGACTTAAATTTTATCAATTTTATTACGAAATTCAGGTTTTTACAGTCATTTTGTCTCAATTTTTTGTACTATTTCCCAACTTGATTAGGTTCAGCTGATTAAATAATGAAAATTATCGATGTGTTGTTGGTATTGGTTAGGGGACCAGCATATCATGAGGTTTGGTTCCAACTACTACTCTGCTTCACATAATCAGACTGCAAATCACATTTGTGAGATTAACATGATACTATAATGAACCAATAAAAAGGTGAACAAATATGAGATAAGATCCCAATTAAGTCTAAATTGGAAGCTATAAATATTGTTAATTTGAAAAATTCCCATGAATTGGTATTGTGATTTTTAAGAGAATTAAAGTTAAAATTCAAAACAGATTTTTTTAAACATGTTTAAAATTTTGTTAATTTTTGTTGCTATTCTGAATGTTCAAGTATTTGTTGTACGTAATTATGACAGTGACCTTCCTAGGTGCAATTTTTAAATTGTTTTTGACTAATTCCAACAGAAATCATCGAAGCCATACTTTGATGTTCTTATTGACAGATTCGAAGATCTTACTGAAGGAATAATAGATTTTTCCGATTTAAAAATTCGTAAAATTAATAGAACACGTGCATTTGTTGGCAACCTAAACCTCAAAAGTCCGTTGGGTGATGACTCAATTATTGAAATCACATCATACATTAAACATGGCGGTGATTATAAATTGATGCCATATCGAATTAGTCCAATTCCATTTTGTACATTTTGTGCTAATGACACCTATGTGTATCGAGATCTGGTAAAGAATTCAGACTTTCCTGAGGATATAGCAGCAGAATGTCCACTACAGCCGGTAAAAGTCATCCAAATAATGAGAAAAAAATTTAATTTTATCTTAATTTTTCTTCAGAAATCTTACAACTTTAAAGGAGTTGCTTATAAACTTGAAAATCTTCCCAAAGCTATAGCTCACTCGGGTGACTATGCTGCAGAAGTAGTGATAAAAAAGGACAGAAACACTGTCAGCAAATTTCGAATTTACGCGACTATTATTCAAATTTAAAGTACATTTGTATTGAAATATTTTACAATAATAAAGTATACAATTTTATTTGGACAGCTGTGTTGTGCCTTTATGCCTTTTTATTGAATGTTTTTACGCACGGGTATCAGTCTTAAATTTATTGAATGGAAGAAAGGAAAATGAAGCAATATTTGGTATTTTTGTGTATTTTTCATGTAAGTTATCGAACTTTACTGCCTTTACGTAACTGAAATGTCTTGATAATCCTTAAAATTCCAGGTAGCTTACTGCATAACAACCTCAGATATCAACGAGCTTAATGCTGCTTTTTCAGGCACCAGACTTGATAGCTCAATGCTACAAAACTATGCAAAATACATAATACAGCACAACTCATCCACAAGCACTAACGTTGACTCAATGACTTTTAACACCTTCTCAGAAATTTCTGATCTTTTGAAGAAATACAGCACAGGAGATGGAGTAATTCAAGTACAAAACTTATTGCAGGATGTCATGATTCAGATTAAAGCTATGATTGATATTTTAAAGGCACAAGGTGAATTGATTAAATTATTTTAAGACAAATTTGTTACAAATTTTTCATTATTTCAGGAATTAGTGAGGAAAAAATGATGGCAGTGGCATTTCCAGTTGCTTACAATGACTTGATTCACATGTTGTCACTAAATGCTCACAAGTTGAGTTTGAATATTCACGTAATTAACTTGAAAAAGGTAAGGATCTGAATGATATGTTAAGCCAGATGTAAATTAGAAGTTCTAAGTCAAAAGTGAATATATAACAATTTCAGCCAGAAAATCCAAAGTTCAAAGTTGCAAAGCCACACAAGACAATCAGGAAAACTTACAGAAAAGCCTTTAAAAAAGCTTTTAAGGAAGCAAAGAGGCTAAAAGGTAAATTTTTAAATTAATCAATTCAAAAGCTAGTAAAATAATAAAAAAAACCCATATTTCAGTTTTAACACCAAGAATAATGAGAAGCATGCCACTTCAAACCTCAATTGTAAGTGATTTCCAATCAATTGTGACAAATTTGGCATATACCGTAGAAAAAGCTTTTTCATCATCGCCAGCTCATGCAGCTGGTGCTAAGGATATTATTTTGAATCTTGTAAACCAAAGTGATAAAGTGTTGAAGATACTTGATGGAAATAGTAAGTTTGTATCTGATCATGACTCATCATGACTAAGCAACATTGAAATTTTATTTCAGACATCAAAAGTGGCCCTGTTGTATTCGAAATAGCAACAACAATTTTTGTAGACATGGTTGCGGAATTGAAGCACTTTATCTTTGCAATTTGATTGAAATTTAATAAGGCATTCCATGTAATATTTGAGATAATTCATGTAAAATGTGTAATAAAGCTTAATTCAAAACCACCGTAATCAACTAGTTGATCATTTTTCTTAAATATTTCATAATCCACGCCAACTTCATAGCAGTTTAAAGCTCTCAAATCACACAACTCTTCTCTTTTAACTTTAAACTCACCTGTTGATCACCTCATATTCTCAATTGAGAGCATACCTGTCAGTGAGACTTAAAAAATTTAATTTTGAGTATTTCAGTTAGCCGCGAACTGTTGCTGCATGAAGTTGTAATTTAACTATTCAAAAATATTACAAAATTGTGTAAATATTACAAAAGTTCAATTTACGTTTGGTTCATTGTTGAGGATTAAAGAAAAAAATATAAAATTTAAGTAAGTAGTTGCAAATTGGTTGAATAAGTTTAAGTACAAAAGAGTGGATTTATACTTTGTTGCGTATTCAAACATCAAATGGTCATATTGTGCAAATTATGCAGCTTTAAAGACAATTTAAGTTCATATGACTCAGACTTAATGACTATTAAACGAGATATACCGTTTAAAGTTCATTAGAAAGGTCTTGCAAATTCTTTGGTTTTCTAAAAATGTTAAATCCGGTTTTTAACATTTAAGACATTTTTGAATACTGATTCTGTATGTCACAGTGACTAAATTGATGATAACACTTTGTTATTTTAAAGAATCCAGTGATAAACGAGTTAGAACTGTCCTTAATTTTGACATTTTAGTTTCCATAATTCATAAATATATATCTTAAATGTATTCAAATTAAATTATTAATACAGGTCTAGATTAGAGTTTGAGCCCTTATTCGGGTAACTGGTATTAACCTTGTAATGAGCGGCAATGGTCTGAGAAGCTTTTTGTTTATTTATCTGAATAGTTTAACATTTATTTAACAGCTTCTTAGTTGTTAATTAGTAAAATAATTGTTTAAAGAATAATTAAGCTTAATATTAAAAAGACACACTTATTTTTGACAAATACAAATTGTTGCTTAATGATGTCCAATGGTTACAGACGGTTGTTCAGTGTCTTGTAGGATATTGATTACTTTAAGCACTTTCTAAAGTTACATTGATGACTTCATGACCCCTGATTTTCTGTACTCTTCCAAAATCAACGACTTTAACCAAAAAAAAGTTATAAAACCTAACAATAATTACACATCACATGCCAACATTACTTAATAAATTTCTTAATTTTTCATTTCAATTCCAGCACCACCAAAAAATCATCAAACGTAATCACAGAAAGCGGCAACAAGAAATAATATATTGCATAATTAAATTGACTTTCAAATTCGGCAAAATAAATCGAGAGAAAGAGAAATTTACCCAAAAAAAAATTGAGAGTTTTGGACACAAAAGGCGAAGATATACGAAGGAATTTAACATCTGATATGCAATTAGTGTAGCTGTATTGGTTGATATAAATTAAATATTTTAGTTGCATTCGGAATTAGTGTCAAGGTGCTTATTGTTGACAAGTTGTGGTCAGTTGATGAAACATTTTATTAATCAAGCATATGAAGAAGTTAAAGAAAATTCAAAAATTCAAA
Organism: Chironomus tepperi; assembly: GCF_022539635.2. NCBI lineage: Eukaryota > Metazoa > Arthropoda > Insecta > Diptera > Chironomidae > Chironomus > Chironomus tepperi. The sequence goes on from NW_027226156.1 coordinate 532,623, forward strand.
ACAAAACAAGTCTTGCCGGAATGCTGCATTGTTATTATACTTGAATTTGTCTTTAATAAAATGCTGACGTTAGTTATAGTCTCACCATTGAGTCGTAAAGAATCGACTCAAGGTCAATTGATGTTAACGTAAAAAATAATTGAATGGGGTAAAGACGTCTTTAATTCTAAAATTATGTGCCGTTAGTTTTATGTTTTTTGTCAGCTGTTAAGACTTAGATTTGAATTTTCTTGATTTTTTTAAACATTTTGACCATCAACTTCTAATTTTTAACATTTTTTAAACAGCAAAATCTTAATCACAAATCCCCTTCAAAAATGGTCAATCAACGAGAACCAGTTCTAGTCGAGGAACTTCTCCACGAAGTCGAAGATGAACTTTGTGACGATGACGTTGCAGAACAGTCACGTGGGTCAAAAGTCGCCGCAATCTTTCAAAAACCATTCGACTTTATCCAAATGATGGTTGAATTTATAATTTATTTTATGGTTCGAATGGCTACCGAGGGATGTATGCTGCCTATACCAGAGCTTGAGGATGACGAAAATGAGAATGAGGAGAACGAAGAAGAGAATGAAGATGGTATTGGTGATTTTGGACTTAATGATGATAAGAAGAAAAAATGAGGATGTAAAATTAGTTTTTAATGGTATTTATAAGGTGACTGGGCAATATTATAGTGTGAATGGGTGAACATGGGTTCCTTGGGGAGTACTAGGGTTTTCAACTGAAGGACCTGAAGTGTTCATGGAGGTCCCTAAAGTACATTGTTCGATATATAGTTTAACGGATGTACCATGGAGCAAATGTAGGTTTCTGGGGCCTCTTAAGTCCACGAGCAGATACCTAAAGTACCCAAATAGCTCCCTAAAGTACCCAAGACCGCTACTATAATTTAGTTATTAATTTCCAACTCCATTTGCTCATTTGTGATCCAATTAAGTGAAAAAAGCTTGTTAATTATTGTTATATAAATCACAAAAAATCATGCAGCATTCAGCTGCTAATCATGCAACCATTTTAGAGGAAAATATCGCAATTGACCTCTAAATTTGATGCAATTGCTAGTTATCACTGAATATTTTTTTTACATTTAAATTTGAAATAATAAAAAAGACTTAAAAATATTTAATTATTTAAGCACTAATTGCAATAAGGAAGAATTGAATAAAATTGTTATGCATAAATTCTGGCATTTTTATTAATTCCTAAAGAAAATCCATCAATTTCAGCGGCAGTCATCAAATCCGTTAACTTATTCTGTCTTATTAGGCTGTAGTAATCCAACTGCTGAAACCACCAAGTTGGGTAATGACCGTATTATGACCATCAAGACATGGAGCATTGGGTCGTGCATTTGGGAAATTGGAAACGACACCAACTAATGACCAGGTTGTGCCCATTTGTACAAACACCGGTGAACCTTCATCTCCATGGCAGGCATTTGCGTCATCTAGGTTTTGTGTGCAAATTATTGGACCTAGAATGAATATAGTTTGAAATAGATTAACGTGTTTGGAGAGAAGTGGAGGGTCCAACCCCCCAGGGCGGAAGTTGGATATAAATGGTATAATTAAACCTACCAGCTGGCACAGGTGTTGTTGTAGTTGTAGCTGCTGCTGTTGCTAAAAATATGAATCAGTTTGATTAAAAATATAAAAAATTTGACCACAAAGGATACTTACTTGTTGGAGCTGCAGTAGCTGTGTTAAATAAAATTAATATAGTAAAAAAATTTGAAATTTGAAAATTTGAAAAAACGTAAAATTTACTAACCGGCTCCTGCGGCTGTAGTTGCTGCAGTTGTTGTTGTTGTTGTTGTAGTTGTTGTTGTGGCTGCTGCTGTTGCTATAATACACAAATATCATGAAAAAATTTAATAATTAAAAACAAAACAATCTTACTGGTTGGTCCAACAGTTGTGAATGCTGGATTACAGTTACTTCCAGCTACACCAGTCAAGTAAGCACATTGAAGTAAATTTGGACGTTTTTGGTCATTGTCGACGTATCCGTATCCACAAGTGAGTAGTGTCTGATCAACAAATGCATCTTGAGTACTGTTATAGTAAGGAGTAGCTGCATGAATCAATGTATTGAGTGTGACAGTCCTGTTGAGTGTCAAAACAGCCAAGTCATTTGTTGAGTTCCTTACTAAGTAGTTGTAGCCAGGTGCAAGTGAAATTTTAGTAACTCCGAACCCAGGCTGACCGTTTGGAAGGTTTGCACCACCAATAGTAAGCCTGATATTTGTTGCCTTTCCATCTTGAGGTGTTGTAACACAATTTCCAGATGTTACGACCTTATTGCCTGAAATCAGACATCCACCACACCTTCTACTCACATCAGATCCTAAGAATGTGATGAAAAGTGTTGTGTAGCACTTTGGAGTCATTTGTAAGGCATTGAAGCCACCGCCAATGCGTCCAAATTTGTCTGACAGAGTGCTCGCCTGAGTTAAGGCACAGATAGTCACTGACAAAATTATAAACTTGAACATTTTCGAACTTTGAATTTCACTTGTTCCCTGAGGTAATTGATACTGACTTGAGTAGAAAATTTTGCGACTTTTATATGAATAAAATTGCTGGAAAATTATTTACGACTCTTTGTTCCATAAAAGAATTAGAACAGACATTTGATAAGCTTGATATACAACTCTGGATTTCTAATTTTTTTATGATTTAAGTGCTTATTTTTTGGGCTGATTTGAATACAATTTCTTAGGTTGATAGCTCATTTTTGAGGTTAATGAACCACATATGAAAGATTTGACTAGAATATTGCCAATTATACTGAAAGTTAGACAAGTAATGACTGAAAATTAAGCAACAACTTAACTGACTTAGTAAATTGAACAACAACCTGACTGAAAACTGAGAAACAACTTGACTAGAAATTGAGCAACAACTTGATTAGAGATTAAGCAATTACTCGACTAAAAGTATCACTTGACTAGAAATGAGCAACAACTTGACATAAAAGTGAGCAACACTTGACTTTAAAAAGCCCTAATTATCTCCGTTATTTAGAAAATTTCAATTAATCAAAGCTCACAATGCCTTATAATAAATCAAAAAGAGCTTGAATAATAACCCATTATAAATTAATGTTATCAACTCAATTTTATTGCCAAAAAATATCAAAACAAGCTTAGAAATATTCTAAGTTCAATTAATTTCCTATAAAATGCGAAGTTCCTGATTCAGAAGTTCCACAGTTATTTTCTAACTGTTCAGACATGCTTAAATATGTAATTTTGTTCTTTGTTGTTGCTAATGTCAAACCATTTACAATCAACAATGAGATTGGCAGAATTGGTGGTGGATTCAATGCTGGCCGATTGGCACCAAAATGTTACGTGTCACTTTACATCACGTTTCCAAATAGTGACGTTTATAGGCAGTGTGGTGGATGCTTGATCGCTAAAAATAAAGTTTTGACTGCTGCCAGCTGTGTTACAAATCCTGAAGATGGAAAGGCTACACACATCAAGTTCTCATTTGGAACTGTCACGAATAAAAATGGAGTTCGAGGAATTGGAATCAGAAAGGTGGCAGTGGCACCTGGATACAATTATTTGGCAAGAAAGTCAACAAATGACTTGGCTGTTGTGACACTCAACAAGACAGTAACACTTAATGGATTGATTCAAACCTCACAACCTTATTCCGATGCAACATTAAACTCCTTGGTTGGACAGAATCTACTCGTATGTGGTTTTGGTCAAGTTGATAATACTGGAAAGAAGTCAAATACTATGAAATGCACTTATTTGAACTCCGTTCCTGCTTCGAACTGTAATTCTGCTTTTGCTAGGTACAAACGACAAGTAACAGACTCGTCAACTGTTTCTGATACAACAACCAGCGATACAACTACTGGAACGACTGCCAGCGATACATCAACTGCAACGACTGCCAGCGATACAACTACTGGAACGACTGCCAGCGATACATCAACTGCAACGACTGCCAGTGATACAACTACTGGAACGACTGCCAGCGATACATCAACTGCAACGACTGCCAGCGATACAACTACTGGAACGACTGCCAGCGATACAACTACTGGAACGACTGCCAGCGATACATCAACTGCAACGGCTGCAAGTGATACAACTACTGGAACGACTGCCAGCGATACATCAACTGCCACGACTGCCAGCGATACAGCTACTGGAACGACTGCCAGCGATACATCAACTGCAACGACTACCAGTGATACAACTACTGGAACGACGGCCAGCGATACATCAACTGCAACGACTACCAGTGATACAACTACTGGAACGACGGCCAGCGATACATCAACTGCAACGACAGTAAGTGACACATCAACTGCAACGACTGCCAGCGATACATCCACTGCAACGACTGCCAGCGATACAACTACTGGAACGACTGCCAGCGATACATCAACTGCAACGACTGCCAGTGATACAACTACTGGAACGACTGCCAGCGATACATCAACTGCAACGACAGTAAGTGATACAACTACTGGAACGACTGCCAGCGATACATCAACTGCAACGACAGTAAGTGATACAACTACTGGAACGACTGCCAGCGATACATCAACTGCAACGACTGCCAGCGATACAACTACTGGAACGACTGCCAGCGATACATCAACTGCAACGACTGCCAGTGATACAACTACTGGAACGACTGCCAGCGATACATCAACTGCAACGACTGCCAGCGATACATCAACTGCAACGACTGCCAGCGATACAACTACTGGAACGACTGCCAGCGATACATCAACTACAACGACTGCCAGCGATACAACTACTGGAACGACTGCCAGCGATACATCAACTGCAACGACTGCCAGCGATACAACGACTGGAACGACTGCCAGCGATACATCAACTGCAACGACTGCCAGCGATACAACTACTGGAACGACTGCCAGCGATACATCAACTGCAACGACTGCCAGCGATACAACTACTGGAACGACTGCCAGCGATACATCAACTGCAACGACTGCCAGTGATACAACTACTGGAACGACTGCCAGCGATACATCAACTGCAACGACAGTAAGTGATACAACTACTGGAACGATATCAACTGCAACGACTGGCAACGACTGCCAGCGATACATCAACTGCAACGACTGCCAGCGATACAACTACTGGAACGACTGCCAGCGATACATCAACTGCAACGACTGCCAGCGATACAACAACTGCAGCGATACAACTACTGATACATCAACTGCAACGACTGCAACTAGCGATACATCAACTGCAACGACTGCCAGCGATACACAACTGCAACGACTGGATACAACAAACGACTGCCAGCGATACATCAACTGCAACGACTGCCAGTGATACAACTACTGGAACGACTGCCAGCGATACATCAACTGCAACGACTGCCAGCGATACATCAACTGCAACGACTGCCAGTGATACAACTACTGGAACGACTGCCAGCGATACTTCAACTGCAACGACAGTAAGTGATACATCAACTGCAACGACTGCCAGCGATACATCAACTGCAACGACTGCCAGCGATACATCAACTGCAACGACTGCCAGCGATACAACTACTGGAACGACTGCCAGTGATACTTCAATTGCAACGACAGTAAGTGATACATCAACTGCAACGACTGCCAGCGATGCATCAACTGCAACGACAGTAAGTGACACATCAACTGTAACGACTGTCAGCGATACATCAACTGCAACAACTGCCAGCGATACAACGACTGTGAGTGACACAACAACTTCAACAACGACGACACCAACAACAGTCACAACTACACCAACAACAGTTATAACGACATCAACAACAGGCACAATGACATCAACAACAATCACAACAACTACACCTACAACAACTACAACAGGTCCAACGACAGTAAAACCTGGTAAGTCATGAAATAAATATTCACAACTTTTTGACTAAATTTTGAAAATTTTCTATTTAGGTCCAATCATGTGCACCCAAAATATTGGTGTCAACAATGTCTGTCACGGAGATGAAGGATCTCCAGTATTTGCTCAAATTGGCGGTTCATGGCAACTTGTTGGAATCGTTTCAAATTTCCCAGATGCCCAAACGAAAAACGGATGTTTGGATAGTCATTCAGTTCAGATCACGCAAGTCGGTGGCTTCATTAATTTCATAGCCGCATCTTAAGGATATGTTAAGGCATTGTTAAGATCACAAAATCACAATTTGGACCCAAAAATTGAATTAAAATAAAAAATAAATTTTTTTGAAATTTTTACAAGGGTTTTATGTCTAATTCTCTCATTTTGTGACTCTCATCTCTCGTATGCAGTTCCATACTCTCACTCTCATACACAGCGGGGCTGCTACACTGTTACAAAAACATAAACAAACCATTTCGCGTCAATTGACGCAAATAATTTTGTTATTGTTCTTGAAACCAATTGATGAACAGGAAGTGAGGAAGTTTTAATGAAATGAACGGCAGTGCCTTAAATTCTAGTGAATTTGATGAGGATTGTGAGGATAATGACGTCCTTGTCTTTCATATTATGATCACAGATCCATTAAAAAAGTTGAAGTAAGCTTTAAAAATTGAGAATTATTTATTGGAACTAATAAAGTGAAATTTTTTACACTTTTTAAGGCACTTAGTTGAGCAACACATCGGAAGTAAATTGAAGGATTTCCAATTTTACTTGCAGGACTCACAAATGGTAAGAAATTAGTCCAGTAGTGGTCAAGCTTTCTAGTAGCCACGACACCCAAGACCATCCTGTGACTTACTGCATTATGTGTCGTGGCTCAAACGGTTGACCACAACTTTATATGACCCAAATACTATTTTCAGCTTCAAGAAGAACAAAACCTCACCGAGCAGTGCCTCAGCTCAGACACAGGCCTCGTTCAAATCAATCTACAAATTCAGTATGACAAGCAGCGACTGAATATCATCGACGTACTAAAGCCAACTGACGAGGAAGTGACTAAATATTACCGAAAAGTTGACATGGAATCGACACAAAATTCAGAACATTCATGGAATGAAAATGAGTCATCGAGTGACAACAAGTCACCTAATAAAGTGGGGATGAACAGTAAATGGACTGTGGATTATGCATTTAAGGCAGAGCTTGTGAAGATGGGTGCAACTGAAGATCCACAGGACTGGGGTGTGCAGCATGTGCAATTTTGGGTGAGGTTTGTGTTCAATTTATGAGCTATATCTTTCTAAATTTCATATTTTTAGATCTCTTGGGCAATAATCAAGTTCAATCTACAAAATGTGAAGTTAGAGGATTGGAACATTAACGGAAGTGAGCTATGTCAGCTAACCCATAAGCAAGTTCGAGAGAAAATCAGTTCAGAAAATTTTGAGACATTTTATACACATTTAGAGATGTTAAGGAAGCACAGATATATTGCCGTACTAGATGAGAATGAGAGGGAGGAAGCTAATGGGTCATTGAAGAGGAACCAGAAACCTAGTGAGTGTCAAGTTTAGAATTGAAACAATATTTTGAAATTTATTAACTTCTTTAATCTATTTCTAGTCATGCACATCGGCTCAGACAACAGAAATGGCAACAACGGACAAATTCAGCTCTGGCAGTTCCTTCTTGAGATCCTCACCGACAAGGACTATGTCTCAGTCATCGAATGGGTCGGTATATCGGGTGAATTCAAGCTCAACGATCCTGAATATGTTGCTCAATTGTGGGGCGAAAGGAAGAACAAGCCTGCAATGAATTATGAGAAGCTGTCGAGAGCTTTGCGGTATTATTATGATGGTGATATGATTTCGAAGGTGCAAGGGAAAAGGTGAGTGATGATGAGGGTCAGAGGATAGCTTGCAGTAGTCACAAATGTTGATGCCTTAGCCTACATTGTGTCACTAAAGTGTGTACCCAAAATTTTGAACATTTTCTTTAATTAACTTTCAGATTCGTCTACAAATTCGTTTGCAACCTGAAGGAACTGATCGGGTACGATGCAGAAGAGCTGTCCAGGCTTGTCCGAGAAGCATCGCTCGTAAAAGACACAAATCATATCCTGAAATCCATGTGAAATAAAATTTATTTTTTGACAATTTTTAAAATATTTTTAAATAAAATTTCAATTATTTTTGTAATTAACTTTTTTTTATTATTTTTTTGTTCATCAAGTTTCAACTTTTTCAGTCAATTGGAATCAAAGTTTATATCATGAGAAGCCTTACTGTGGCTGTTAAGTCTTGTGGAGGACAACTAATTAATTTTGAAATGCTCAGGATTAAGAAGCTAAAATTTGAGGGATTAAAAATGAATCTTTGGCTTATTTAGTGACGGCAAATCCAACACGATCGTTGCCAAAGTCAAATTCTGTGTAGTATCGACCGATAAAAACATCACCAAGAATCCATAATGGACCATTTGGTGGTGGAATGTCAATTCCCATAAATCCACTCAAACAAATTGTTTTGCCCATTTGAGCAATTCTCAAGATGTAGTCAGCACCGCTCAAACTAAAGTCCTTTCCACCCAAAGTGAATGTAATTGTTGGCAATTTTGGAATTAAGCTACAATCAACCATATATTGTCCATTCAAAATTGGAGTTCCACCAATAGCCTTGTTAATCTCAGTAACTTCCTTGGTTGGTCCAGCAATAAGTGAGGTTCCTGTATCAGCAATAGCTTGACATCCACCGCTACAGAATGGCTTGTCACCGACTTTACCGCCGTCCATTTTGAATTGCCAGTAGGCTTTACGGTTTACTGGAAGGTATGTGAATTCACCTTCATAATGGTCTGGGTCACTTCCGCCGAAGATGATTTCTAGAAAAAATAGTCAGATAAGGTTCATGAAAATTGATAGAAATGCCGGACTTACCTCCACCCTCCTTGCCATTTGGATCACGATTCAAGTAGAATGAGAATACTGGCTGTGGGATGAGACCCTGATTGAACATATTGTAGAAAGGAGGCTCAACTCCATCAACTGAGATTGACTTGTATCCGAGTCCCAAAATTCCATCAAACTTTGCTGCCACAAATACCAAACCAGGTTCAGAAATTGCTTCAGCAAATGTCTGCTTTTGAATGTTCAATCCACCAATCTACATGAATTTTAATTAAATTATACAAAAAAAAAAATTGTCTATAAATCAATAAATTGTTATGAAGTCAGCAGAATTAAGTTTTTGCATTTTCAGAACTTTATCAGTCATTGAGTCATTACTCACTTGACCCAATAGACGATGAAATTTATTTTAAGTGATAACGACTTACATTTACTGTATCTGTTGACAAATAACCACTTAATGAGCCACTGCCATATTCGATGTGGAATGCGGTACCATTTTTCTGGAATGTTGAACTCTTCTTGGCATCATACTTGTTGTGCATTAAGCAGGCAATGTTCATGAGTGAGCATTGCTTGGATGGGATCCATAAGTTGGAACTGCCAGTGTCGAAAACGACTGTTTAAGGGAGAAATTTTTATTAATTTTTTGGGAAAGGTTGCAAGACCACCCATTTGAGACCCACCAAAAGTACACAACCAGTAAAATTATCGAAGATTGTGAAATATTATCAAAATTCCCAAAAGTCCATAATTTTCAAACCATAGACCCCCAATGTATTATCAACAAAGAAACCAAAAATCAACAAAAAATCCAATCGGTCACTCACCCTTGAATGATTGAGGCGGAGTTCCAATAGAAATTGGTCCATAATATTGAGCATCAAGATAGTTGGACAATGGTTCGGGCGTTGGTCCTTCAACATTATTATAATTTGACAATCGTACCTGCGACAATTCAGTTCCAACGCTCATAAAATGGCGACGAGCTGAGTCAAACTTATACAAAGGAATTCTAGATTTTCAGAATAGATTAAAAGAATTTTTTTGAGTCGTAAATAAAAATTTTCCATTGAAAAACACAAAAAATAACAATTTTTTTACCTGAACAGTTCCCCATTGGCAATAACTAGGCACTGAGCCACAAACAGCAACGAAATAATTTCCTTGAACATCCTTAATCGATGAACTTCAATCACAGAATGTCTTAGTCACTGCCTATACAAATGATCGGCAAAACAAAAGCAAAAACAATCCGAATCGGTTCTGTTTTGGATGTAAATGGAATTAGAGGATGTCCCCCTGGATTGTTGGATGTTCAGAAAAATTTAGTCAACAAAAATTTCTTTATTTTTATAATTTTTAATAAAATTTTTATAATAAACACAATAATTGCGGAGTTATGGATGGATTCGATGAAACAGATGTGATGCTCGAAGATCACATCAACAAGTGCCGGTGCTGCTTTCGGATGTTAATTGATGATCAAAAATCCATTCGTATATCAAAATCAATTGAGCAGAAGTTTTTTGAATTGACACAAATTGAGGTAGGATATTGAATGAAATTATAAAGAACATCCTGGTGGAAAAAGGAGGAACTTAAGGAACTAGTTGTGTATCATATCTAGAGGATCAACCTTCTCATCTTTGATTGACAATTTTCTTCTTATTCATCTCTAAATTAACACTTTTTCCTTAACTTCCAAAGCATTTCCACCCACCGGTACAGAGCTCATGTCACTAACTCATTTCCCTTTACCATTCCAGCTCATCGATGCCGAAATCTTTTCCTCAAAAATCTGCCAACTCTGCCACAATGATCTCGAAGTGTTTCACAACTTCCGCAAGGATCTCGTTCAAAAACAAAGGAAATTATACAGTGCGATAGTACAATCAACAGACCAGATTCTCAAATCAGAAGATACTAATGAATTTATAGAGTGTAGTGGAGGAACTGAGGATGAAGAATATTTAGGAACTGAATTTCAAATCAAAACAGAAGCTAGTGATAATTTAGGGATGTGTGTTGAGAACTACATCGAAGATGATGAGAAAATGTAAGTGAATTTTGAGGCTTTATGGTTAATGACTGCCATTAATTTGATTCCAGGCTCTCTAATTATACAAAGAAGTCACTCAAATCTAACATGGATCGAGTTCATATTGGTGAGGAAATTTATACTTGTGATAGGTCAGTGTCACATCTTCATACTATTGTTGTGCTGTTCCCTTTGAGAATTTTTGTCAGAATTTTTATTTATTTTTTGATCAAATTTCAGATGCAACAACAAGTCACAGTCTAAAGTGGATCTGGAGGATCACATGAAGTCACACATATCGAAGCAGACTAGGACATACTTTTGTGAAATTTGTGGATTAGATTTCGATAAGAGACATTTACTGAATCGTCATGTAAAGATTAAGCATACTGTTAAGGAGAGGAGACATAAGTGCTCGCATCAGAATTGTGATAAAGGTAAACATCAGGGACTTGGTAAAAATACTAATTTATCAAATTTAATAATCCTTTCAGCCTTTTTTACCGTGTCAGCATTGAAGAAGCACGTTGAATCTCATTCAGAAAAAGGTACACAATCCCATGTCCAATATAGATACCATAATATATCTCTGTCTTAATATCCCCTCAGAAATGCCATGCGAATACTGCGGAAAGCTCTTCTCCTGCCTCAATAATCTTAGAACTCATCTATATTACCATTCGGAACCAAAATTTGTCTGTGAATTTGAAGGATGTGGAAAGAAGTTCTTCATGAGGAAACTACTTAAGGCACACATCAATGTTCATCGAGGACAAAAAGACTACGAATGTGAATACTGTGAAAAGTCGTACTTTTTTCAAGCTCATCTAAAAAGGCATGTTCTATCGATGCATATGGTGAATGAATTATTATCTCAAGTGAATATCTAAAGGAACTAACTAAACATTTAATTTACAGAGACTAAAAATCGACTGTGAATTGTGTTCAAGTACGTTCGCAAGGAAAGAAACCTACAGAAATCATGTCATCAACCAACATCAAAACCTCAGCTCAGAAGCCTTAGAAAAATTATTGACAAAAATACGTAATATGAAAGTTGAGGATTATCGGTCGACGTCGACTACGTAACAAAGAGTTACTTTAGTATCTGTTAAATGAGAGAGTCAGGGGCTTAAAGTGTTTGAGTTACTGAATTATAACAAAAACGAATCAAAATGTTTAAAACATAACAAAATAAAATATTTTTTTATCTAACGGTCAAAAAGTTTTTGAATTTCCAACTTAACTTAGTTGATTGTTGACAAGTCAAATCAAAACATTAAACAAAAATATTCACAAAAATTAAATAAAAGTCACAAAAAATGGAAATTTACGATGCATCGGAGATCCTAAAATTGGAAGCTAGCAAGCACAAAACAGTTATTCACATAGAAAATCCAGACAAATGTCGGTTGTGCCTTAAAGCCATTAAAAATCGAATAATCATAACAAATGCAATCAGAAGAAATTTTTTGGATGTAACACAAACGGAACTGCTGACATCTGATAAACTTTCCAAATTTATATGCTCGAAATGTGATAAGGACCTAAAGGATGCACATCTGTACCGAGAAAAATTGATTGAAACTCAGCGGAAGCTATGTGAGGAAGTTGGAGAAACTCCAATGTTTTTTATGCCAGAAGTTGTGCATTTAAAGCAAGAAAAAGTTGATATACTGAATGAAGAAGACTATGACAATGATGATTTTGGAGGTGGAGATGACTACTCAGACTGTGGTGACAGTTTTGAGGCACAAAGTTACAACTTCAATGATGTTACAGACGACAAGTCAGAAAACGAAAAAGAGGTGAAAGAATTAAAAGACAACAAAAAAGAAAATAACAAAAAAATTCAGCATAAGCCAAGAACTAGGTCAAAAAAATCAGAGGAAGATATCAAACAAGAAAGTGACGAAGAATTCAAACCAGATAGTGGAGATAAGAGGAAGTCAAAGAAAGGGAATGGTCGCAGGAAAAGGCTGTATGATTACTATGATCCCGAATTGGATAAGGAAGTTCAAGAGAGAAAAGTAACTGAAGAAAATGGACGGACTTATTACCTTTGTAGCTATTGTGGTAAGTAATGGCTTGATTTTGGGATACTGGATCAGGTTTGGGTGTCTCAGTCTAGGATTAAAATTCTTAACAACTATTCCATATTGTCGTCCCTACCAGGCAAGAACATGAAATCAGCATTCTCACTTAAAGAGCACATCCTAACCCAGCACAGAGATCTTGAGAAGAAGTTCCATTGTAATTATGAAGGTTGCGGTCGTTCATATGTGACAGAAAACAGACTGATGATTCATAAGCAGTTCCATAAGTACACCAAGCAAGTTATTTGTCCTACATGTGGTAAAGTGCAATCATCAAAGAATCGCCTTAGGGAGCATATACAAAGTGTTCATGAAAAAGTCCAAAAATATTTCTGTGATATGTGCAGCTTTTCCGGGCTGTTGAAGAGTCGGCTCAGAGCTCACGTTAGGACTCACATCCAAAAAGAAAACAGACGAAATCATCCTTGTCACATTTGTGACTTTGTATCAGTTTGTCCCAAGTATCTCAAGTAAGTAATCAATGTCCACTTGATGTCTGGGTGCTTACTAAACATTTCGTTCCAGACGTCACATATTAGATCATGAGTTAGCAGAACAAGGTATCAAGAAAGAATCACATATAAAGCTGGAACCGTTCATTTGTCATTGTGGAAAGGTTTTCAGTTATAAGGTAGAATACAGAATATCAAATTGTGTAACAAAATAATAACATTCGATTTCTCCAAATAGGCTGCCCTACAAATGCACGTCAGATGTGTCCACGATAAAGTTAAGAAAAATATTTGCAGCATTTGCAATCACGCGTTCTTCCACAAAGTTGATCTTCAGAATCATATGTAAGTTGACCTGAAAATTATTTAAGCTTTATGCATAATTTTTAACATTTTATTCCGTTAAATTCACAGACTAGTAAAGCACAATCGAGAGAAGCTAGTTAAAAACATGCCATGCGACATATGCGGTAAGCTCTTTGGCATAGAGAAACAACTTGCCAGACACAGATTATATCATTTTATTAGACATGAGTGCAAAGTTCCAGGATGCGATGAATATTTTAACACGGCAAAGAGACTCGAAAGACACATTAAGAAGGTGCATTAACCGTGCAAATGCAAATGACCTACTAATTATTTAAAGCTTACGAGTGCTTTACCTTGCTAAATGTTTAGCAACAGATTAACGTGTGAATTAATTATAAAAGCTGAAAAAACTGTTTAAATAATTTAATTAATGGCTTGAATGCTGTATGATGCAAGAAGGTGATTCTTGGTATAATAAGGTGCAGTTACACCTATGCTAGACTCAAAATGTATTTCCATGCCGAGACAACAACTTTCTCTATGTCCAGAAGGGATGGATTTGAAGTCCCCACTCCCCTACATGATGAATTTCAACCAACACCGCTTTGATGACCTTGAATCATTAAGATATTCTATTAGAAGAAGCAAGAAATAAAAATCAAAATTCAAATTTAATTGTTTTTGATTCATTCCAAAATTAACGGTCAAATTAATTTCAAATTGACAAACTCACCCAAAATATACTTTAAAAACAAACCAAAACAAGTCAAATCAAAACATTAAACAAAAAAATTCACAAAAATTAAATAAAAGTCACAAAAAATGGAGATTTACGATGCATCGGAGATCTTAAAATTGGAAGCTGACAAACTAAAACCAGTCATTCACATAGAAAATCCAGACAAATGTCGGTTGTGTCTGAAAGTCATTAAAAATCGAATAATAATAACAAATGCGATCAGAAGAAAGTTTTTGGAAGTAACACAAACAGAACTGCCGACATCCGATAAATTTTCTAAATTTGTGTGCTCGAAATGTGACAAAGACTTGAGGGATGCACACCTGTACCGAGAGAAATTGATAGAAACTCAAAGGAAGCTATGTGAGGAAGTCGGAGAAACTCCAATGATATTTCTACCTGAAGTTGTGCATTTAAAGCAGGAAAAAGAGTACACAGTAATTGAGGAAGAGTACTTGGAAGATGATTTCGTTGCTCAAGATGATTTTTCAGATGGCGGGAATGCTGATGATGACTATTTTGGTGATCAAATTGACAGTAAGAGTAACATTGTTGAAAACAAAACAAAGACAGTAACAAGAAGAAGAAGACGAAGGAACAATGATGATGAAGACGGTCCTCAATTGGAAATTGAAATTCATGAAAAGAAAATTGAGGATGAAAATGGACGGACATACTTTGTGTGTGATTATTGCGGTAAGTTAACTAGCAACTTATAAAGAAATTACAAGATTTGACCAAATTTCCACCAATTACAGGCAAGCACATCACCACAGCATTCTCACTTAAGGAACATATCCTAACTCAGCATACAGAACTCGAACGTAAATTCGCATGTGATCATGAAGGATGTGGTCGTTCATATGTTACACAAAGTAGGCTGCGGATACATCAATTGACTCATAAGGATGACAAGAAAGCTGTATGTCCTGTTTGTGGAGCATTGCTTTACTCAAAGAAAGGATTAAGGGAGCATATAGCAAGGTAAGCAATGAACAAAAGTGTAATAAGTCAGTCTGCATCAATTATTCCTTTCAGTGTCCATACAAAAATCAAGAAATATTTCTGTGACAAATGTGAATACAGTGGAACATTGAAGAGTCGAATCAGAAGTCATGTGAAGGTTCATATCGAGAAAGAAAACAGACGGAATCATGCATGCCATCTTTGTGGATTTGTGTCAATTTGTCCGAAATCTCTAAAGTATGTTACAATTTTGACCTTTTTATCATTCAATTGACTTATTCATGATTACCTTTCCAGACGACATCTCTTTGAACATCAAGGTGTAGAGTTTACCTGTCACTGTGGGAAGACATTCAACTACAAGGTAAGGAATTCACACAGGTTGACCATTACTGGAATAATTGAAGTTTTTCTTTAAACTAACCAGGGTGCCCTACAAATGCACATCAGATGCGTCCACAAGAAAGTCAAAAAGCATGTCTGCACCATTTGTAATAAGCCATTCTTCAACAAAATCGATCTAGTTAATCATAAGTAAGTTGTTACTACTATTTTATTTTGAATATATTCCTCATTGTCCATCAAATTCACAGCCTAGTTAAACACAACCCAGAGAAATTAGTCAAAAACATGCCATGTGAAATCTGCGGTAAACTCTATGGCATAGAGAAGCAGTTAGCCAGACACAGACTTTACCACCATATTAGATACGAGTGCAACTATGAAGGATGTGATGAATACTTCAATACGGAGAAGAGACTCGAAAGACACATGAAAAAACATCAGATGGAATATGGGAATTGAAAACCTTGATACTAATGAACTACTTGTTACTGCACTAATTTATATTTGTTAACTTCGAATGCAACTAATAATTAAGTTTAACTAAGTTTAACACGGAAAAAATAAAAATTTAAATTATTTCTTTAAAAATTGTCAACTTTTTTTGTATCCAAGAGGGGTATCCAGGGGCGGAAGGGTTGCTAAACAGTTGACTCCCCCCCATTTTGGACAGAATTCCTCAATTTTCTAATGTTGTTAATTTATCATTCAGATAACTCATCTAGTCAACTTCAACAAACTCATGAATGACCCTTAGTACACCTTACAAGCCTATCCATGTGAACCTAATCCAATCCAATGAACTGAAACATAAAAATTTTCAACAAATAATAACAAAAACATTTCTTTTTTCTAAACGATATTCGTATATTTTTTATAATCTTATAGCCTAGTCACCATTAAAATCTATTCTAATTTATTAAGATCCATCATAATCATCAGAATAAATAGTTATTAAATATGATACTTTAACGTATTTCCAGATACTGATATTAAATATTCCATTGATTCTCCCTCAAGTTAAGCTATTTACCTTGATATCTTACAATGATTATTTTTTCATAATATTAAGTTAAGTTTTCTGCGATTATTTTTGATTTTTTTCTTTTTTAATTTACAAATTTGCACAAATTGCTTCTGTTTATAGACTAGACTCTGTATTGTTGATAATTTTGACAACTTGTTTTTCCTCGTCACACACTGTCTCATCCTGCCAACCCCATATGTGCTCATTTGTCTGATATGTCCTACTATCTTCATAATTATTGTTGAGGTAGATTCTACTGCTTATATGACTTCCATCACCTGTGCGAAGTGCACGTTTACTGACTAAATTTGGATCAATCATTTTAAGATCTGTGGCCCAACCTGTGTATAGAAAATTAAGATGTTATTTATTAAAATGCATAATTTAAATTAATTGATTTCGTAAGAATTTTGAATAATTTGTTGATAATTTAGAAGCTACTGCAAGATGTTAATCGACAAATATAGTCAAATTATCATTTATTCACCAAAACTTCAAGAGATTAATGGGTATGTCATTTCGGAGACTGTGCTCATATTTTAATTTATAGACTGTCTCGTCTGAAAACGTGTTTTATAAATTATTCTCTTTGTTTTTCGTTATTTACTGGTCTATGGTTTTGAGTCAATGACTTCATTCATCGATCTATTTACTGTCATTGGTCATTTTGAACGAGTTTTGGTCAAAGGGTCTTTCAAGATGAGCTCCAGTCAGTCCATGTATTATTTAAGCTAAATGTCAGTAAAGACATGAGTCATTAGAGCTGAGCCTGGCTCAGTCCATCCGTCACTAAAGCTGAGCGTCACTCAGTCCCTATGTCACTCGTATTGAACATCAGTCAAGGTTAACATCAACTCCCTTTTCAATGTTTACTCTATGCTATTTTCAAATGCGTCATCAAAACTTACCAATAACTTGGTCAATGTCAACAATTTTAAATGTCAATAAGCCACTTAACACAAATTAGATCAACAAAATTCCCAATAGCATTTATACCCAGAATCAAAATCAACAACATACCTATCCAGGCCATGAAATCGAGAATTCCAGTGGTAAAGTTGCACCAATATTTATTATGATCAGATGTTTTGTAGTCATATGGAAACACGTGATGATAGTTATGCCATCCTATACCAAAAAAAAAATCAACAGCATTAATAACACAAAATTCAGTATGTAAATTTTATTCCGTGCGTTTACCTTCGCCAAAAGCAAGCAATGCCACAGTATAAGAATCAGTCGGCTTAATATTTTTATCAAACGGCTTTGTTCCATAGAAATGAGCATATGAGTTCACCAACCATGTAGAATGAAGCCTGTTAAGGTAGATTGAATCATTAAATATAAAAAAAATTTATTTCATTAATGATCCTCTCCAACTTACGATGTTCCATATCGCCATGCATTAAGGTAGAATGCGGTCGAAAAACTAACACCAAAGAAGTACATCGAGATGGAAATTGGAATGACTAAATTACAAATTGGCATCAAATACCAATAGTACTTCCTTTGGAATGCACAAACTGGATCACGTTCCAAGTCACTCATGTCAATCTTCTTGCCAAACTTCTTAACATCGGGATGCTTCTTGCACATCAGCCATCCCATATGAGCAAAGAAGAATCCTCTTGATGCACTGTGTGGATCTGCATTTGTGTCTGTAAATTTGTGATGTGATCGATGATCTCTTGACCATTCGTAGATGCTGTTTTGGAATGCAATTGTTTGGAAGAACGCAAGGAGGATTTTAAGTGCTAAATTAGCTTTGAAAGCACCATGTGCCCAAAGTCGATGTGCACCGGCTGTGATTCCGAAGCCACTCAACATTCCATATAAGTAATCTGTTGAAAATAAGAGAGAGAGAGAGTTAGAAAATTGTTGAATGTATACGGAAGTATAAGATATGAGGTATAGGTAGGGATAAAGTGGACATAGGTTATAGGGTAAGTATAGTGTAGGCATAAGAAAGGCAAATGTAGACTCAACTTACTAAATAATGATACTTTATTAAATCCCAATTCCAAAGTTCCTTTGAAAAACCAATAATGAAGCACGATGAATCCAAAAATATTGATCCAAACCAACTCGACCTTAAATTCCTCCTCAACCTCCTCGACCTTCTTCTCTTCTACTGCTGCAACAGGTTGAACTTTCTCAATGATCTCCATTCGCTTCATCTTCTCATTCGCATTCAATACATTTTTGCTTTTTCTCTGTTTAAAAAATGCAGTAAACAAATTTATTGTGATTAGTATTTTTGTGATACAAACGCACGTAAACATTTAGGATATTATTAAGTTCCATTTTCAGGTTTGATTTCTCAAGAAAATGTTGAATATCTGGTTCTTGAATGTGAAAGGAAATTCGTTTGAAATCTCTAGATTGTTGTCATTTATTCTAGTTTTTGGACTGCTGTGTCATGTTAGAAATCAATTGGGTGACTTACTGAACTGTATATACGTATCTAATAATTGAATGCACATTGGTATGCGAATTTTGCGATATTGAATGTAAGTTTATGATTATGAATCATATTCAAATCCAAAAATCAAAGCATCATCAATTAACCCACATTAGCACCTTATCTACGCATAATTTGATCATTCTGAACGGATTTCAGCATCTAATCAGCATAAACAAACGTGAGATTAAATAAGAAACCTTAACCAGGCGTAAAAAAATCACGTTCGCATTTATGACAGAACAATGAAGAAAGCGAAAGAGAAGAAAATGTCCAAAAAATTTGCAAATTCTCACAGAATTCTCAAAAAAGTCTACACGTGTTGTCTATTAATCGGACGACATGGAATACTTCTGTCCATATGAATTATTAATGACAATAAAAATTCAAAGTAAATGATTTCCTTGAAAGATGAGTATAGACGAAGCATGGTATGGGAAGAATGGACTGATAATGAGCGAGATTGATTGGATGGATAGTTTTCCAAAGAATTCGGATCTTGAGAGTAGTTAGGGTATTTTTGGACTCTAAGGGATGGTCTTTAGCTGTTTTAGATTCTCTTGGAACCTTTTAGAACCTTATCATCCCTTTCAGAACCGCTTTGATCCTACCCAGTTCTTTCGGATCCCCTTCTGCTTTCTTGGAATCCTCTCACCATTTCGACCCCCTCAAATCCTTAAAAATCCTTTCAAACCAAGTCAATTCCATTCAAATCCTTCCTCATTGCTAATCAAACCAGTGATTGACATCCGAAATACGAAGAAAAACAAAAGTTTATTGACTCACATTTAGTAAGCGTGTGTTGACTTCATGCGTTTGTTCATCATTCGAACTTCCACCATCGTCCGTTGTCTTTGCCGTTGACGCAGGTACCAAAAAGTTGTTTGGCGGCATTGCTAATTTTCTGGAATGAATAAAATGAGAAGAAAAAGATTAAATATAAGAAAAAATTTATTGATTAGTTACGATCGACATAAAAATGGCATAAATTGGAATGCAAATGAAAGAATGGAACTGTTGGAATAAAATAAATTTAACAAACGGATTCAAAATTAAGATCAGGTTCTGAAATGTTGAGCAAGGTGCTAGATGAAATTTAGAATGAACTCGGATTTCGCACGTAGCCCAATAAGCTATAACTTATCATGTTCTTAGATTGGAAAACTAGTATGTAAATTTGTAACATGTGTGTTCTTAATGGAAACTGCTATTGGATAGGCTATGTAAATTTTTTTAGAGGTTTTTGATTTTTTAATTGGAAAATTATTCAATTTATTAGGAAATCGTTGTAAGTCTGTAGCGCGTGATGTTGTCATAGTCGTTTTAAGCTGTTTAACCAGCAACAAGGCAGGTTCTTACTAAAAATTCTTAATAGATTTTCTTGATTTAAGATTAAGTCGATGACATTTGATGTTTTTAATGCCTCACCACTCCCTGAAGATATTGCATCCTCAGGATCCAGCATCCTATACTCTTAGCGATCTGCATCTGACTTTTCAATATTCAATTGATGACCTTTACTGTTCTTGGTATCCCAGCACACCTCAAATTGTCAAACACCCATACCATACCTCTATCTAGTCATATGTCATTACAGTACGTGTGAAAAATAACTTTCATAACCAAATACTCCGAATTCAAAACCCCAAAGCGCCAATATCAATTACCACCTCGAGATCATCATGCATTCTTAATTTAATAACCTTTTCAAAATTTAATCATCTAAATTGACTACACGAGGATGACTCCGAGATCAAATCAACACTAAAATTCATAACATTTCACTAAGAAGAAACTACTCAGAACGCAAAAATATCTAATCCCGATATATTAGCACCTTCTGGTTATCAGCTATTAATTCTCTTATTAGCGGAGGATTCATAATGACAGAAAAATGTTAAAAAGAAAAAAAGAATTCGTGTGTTTGAATTTTTAAGTAGTTTTGAGAGATGATCGCATGCATTTCGATCAATGAACAGTTTTGCAGTTTTATGATTGTTTTATTGACTAGCTGAAGCCGGATTTATTGGTCGTGCTGAGAGTGAATGTAGAGGAACTGGTTAATTTTTTGACTATTCAATATGGACAAGGCTTAATATAAGGTTTAGAACTCATCTAAGGGATATCGGATACCCTGCCAAAGACATCAATTGATGTGGATGACCATAATAGTCATCAGTAGACCAAATAAGCAACAAAAAAACTAAACTCAAATAGCAACTCACTATTCACGACCTTTACACCTTAAATCATTCACATCAAGTTATTTCCACCGAAACTCATGATCAAACAACATGCATAACTCACTCAACACAACATTGAGTAAGGGAATAGTCAAAACTAGATCTGATACCGCAACACATAACAAGTTTCATTCACAATCTATTGACAATGCCCATAAAATAACGAAACCGTCTAATCTTCAGCTCGTAAAACGAAACTTCTGACCACTGTTAACGAAAATTTATTAAACACCTGTGTTGCTGCGTCTGGTCCGTAACATGTGAAAAAAGAAAAAAAATATCTTGTTTTAAGCCAAACCCACAATTTTCTCATAAGCCCTTTTTGAATCATGTTTGATTGAAATTTGCATATTCGTTTTGTGAAAAATCCGAGTTGTCTAATGGAACTGATCCATCAATTAACATAAATATCGCATTCTATGTCTTAACCAAATCTCTGATTCATTATTATCTATCGACACGAGAAAGAACAACGAAGAAGGTCGTGAACATCATAATTGGATGCATAGATTGATAAAAAAGATTCTCATACGTGACAAGTTCCACTCACATTAATTTATGCAAACAAAAAAAAGTCTTTTATTATGGATTAAAATTCTGGTTTTCTTAATTTATACCACGTGCTTTGTAGCTCATCCAGCTACGAGTTGAGGAAATTAACAGGTCTCATTTTGATTCTGACTTTTTTTTTTTGCTTTATTGCGGATTTTCATATCAAGGATGTGATGAATCTATCTGAATAATTTAGTTGTGGATTCAATTTCATAGATAAATTATGGAAAAATCTTTATTGCACAGTTGACTTGTCGTGAGTTAATTAATGCAAGTTTTTTTATATGTTATAGACCGTTTGGCACGTTTTGAGACATTTTATGGATGGATATTGATCGGAAAATTGGACTGTGGACTAAAATGTTGGACTTTAGAGTGGAATATTGGACAATTGACTGAAATATTGAAATTTTAGGCTACAATATGGAACTTTGGACAAGAATACTAGACATTAAGATGCAATATTGAACTTAAGACAATAATATAGGATTTAAAACTGGAATACTTGAACTAAAGATCAAATAATCGAGCTATAAACTTAAATTTTGAAACTAGAAATCAAAATATCACCACAATCACAAGAACAAACCACAAATCATATATCCACTGGAGAATAAGGCGGAGTATTGCAATATAGACAAGTTTATTATACTTAAGACTGAAATATTGCAACTATAGATTAAAAAGTTAAACAATAAATGAAAATATCTCCAATTTTGAATCAAATTCTCAAGAATAAACAACAAAACAACTATCCAGAACTATCCCCTTCTGACATTTCTACACATTAGTCAAATTAATTTAATATAAATAAATTATTATTCCTACAAACTACTTAATATTAAAATGTCAACTCTTAAGTTGTTCCCCCAAAACAATTTATTACCCATTTAAAAAGCTCAATTTATAAGCAAATAAAATGAACCACAAAAAAGTCAATGATGAGTCTGCCAAGAGGACAGACTTGCAGAATTGTTGTGCTTTGCGAGGCTAATGCAAGGTATACAACAAAAAAGTAGCTCAAACTTTTTTTTCGGTTTGTTATGTTTATTGTTTGAACCGGAATATACAAAGTTATGTTATGATTCGATTTAAGATTAAAACTTTAATTATTCAAAAAAAAAGCTACTAATTTATGGGTGATGATCTCATGATTCCAAGGGAATCTGTGCAAATATTGGCAAATGTTTTGGAAAAAATTGAAAGTTAAATCAACAAAAATCAACATGTTGATCAAAACAGATCTGATGAGACACTTCATGAGTAATCTGGTATATCCAATTGCGTCGCAGTCACGATGGTTCTTTGAATTGTATGAAAATAATGAAAATCACGAGGACCTTTCATTATTGTTATGATTATTATGAATCCGAATAGCAGAACTGACTGCGACTTGGTGTAAATCTAGCACCATGACAAAATAACGTGTGACTGCGACTTGGTGCTGAATTCCGATTAAATCAGAAACCATGTTAGAGTCAGTCAGCAGGCCGGATTTTCGATCAGGAATTTGATTTATTTTTGACCACTTTAACCAGTTTTATCAACTGCTTTTACTCAATTTATCTTTTGAAAAATTTATTTTAATGCTCGGATTTGAGTTCAGTGAACGATTTGTGAGGTTTATAGAAATTAATGAATTTCAAAAAGACAGTCTAATATGCCTTACACAATTAGCAGATTATTTTTACTTAATCTTATTAATGTAATCTACTTAATAATAAGATACATTAACTGGCAAAGAGTATGGTACAGAAAGACCATGCTTCTTTGTCTGTTAGAGATATCTTGCATAAAACCACAAATAGCATCAATTTTTCAATTAACTAGGATAATTCATGACTACAACTTGAATTCTTAACTAAAATCAGGAATATATCACCAATAGCTTCAATTTTCTAAGTCTTTTTTGCAGTTTTATCAACTTTAGAACGGAAAATATGAAGCTATACTCAATAAATCATCAATATTCCTTTACATTACCACTTAAACTTCAAAACTTATCACTAAATTCACAACTTATGACAGTAAATAATTCACAAAATAAAAATCAAAGCCTACTCACCAAAAAAAAGTTCCACTTTAAATTTGAGAAATTAATTTCCAAGTTTTTTAATTTGTATATATCAGTCCCTAGACTCCTTTAACACTAAACTTAATCCTTCAGATGTCTGATATCAACTGAAATGTTAAAGACTTTTCGTCGCGATAATAAAAGAAGATCGAATGGAACGTGCTTGAAAGAGAATATCAGGTTTTCCGTCGTGAATCTTCGTCGGAAAAGTTGATGCCGAAACGAGAAATATTCTTTAACGTCACCGACACTTGTTGCTGTATAAAAATTTTCGTTTTAATGCAAATTTTTTTCTGGTCTACGTTTGATCCTTCAAATATTTTTCAAGGCATGGGCATTGATATTCATATATTTTTTTTTGTGTGACTGTATTTTATTGAAACACTATGAATTAATGCGAAATTTATTTTATGAGTTATTTATTGGATGCTTAGCATAACCGGGATGTTTCTGCAAGGTTGTGTGTAGGATGTGATACGTGTGGATTGTTACGTTTTTGTGTTTCTTTGTGGTATGTGCATTGTTTTGTGTGGAGATGATGGACTTTTACTCTGATGAATATGATGAATTGTGATAAATGGAAATGTGCATCGGTTGATTACTATTAATTGACGCTCGTCATGCATGACAAAAACATATAATTCGATCGATTAAAACAGATGCCTAAGAAATGATAGCTAAGTGACATATGACACAAAATTTGTGGTGTGTGTCATGTGGTATGTGACAAGAAGACGGAAATTGAAAATTATATTTTTTTGCATCATACAGAAGTGCCAATTTTATTGCGTATTTAAGAATCATAAAAATGCAATAAAAAATCAAGAAGTCAATATATTTTATTACTTAATTCCAAGTCTGCTATTCATCACCTTCTCTAGCTTCTCTTCCAGAATTTTCCCCAAATTTTCCTGAAGCAATTCCTCAAATTTTTTCATCATTTTCTTTTCAATTCCCTTGACTTTCTCATCAAAATTTGTTGACATTTTATGTCCAACATTAAACATGATATTTTCAATTTTATCAAACCTTTCTACAGCTACAGCCTCAAAATTTGCCAACTTTTCCTCAAAATTTTCCGAATTTTCTCTGCAATTTTCATTCGTCATCACCAAAGCTTTCAAGTCATTCATCGAAACTTTCATATCATTTTGTATTGTCTTTAATTTGCTTAATGTGGCCTGAATATCAATTTGATTGGTCTTGACATCACTAATTGCTGCAACTGTGTCACTAACGGTTGATGTGACTTCATTTTTTAATAGTTTTATAGATTCTTGAGTTGTTTTGAGTTCAAGGCTTATTGTGCCGATGAAAGCTGTTGTTAAGTCTTGGACTATTTTATTTTGGACTATTTCAAGATTATTTACAGTATTTTTGATTCCAGTGAGTTTATCGTCCACAGTTTTAATAGATTTGGTCTTTTCTGAGCTAAAATTATCGCTAAAGTTACTAAATTTTGCATCTAGAACTGCAAATTGATCTGTTTGGAAGCAATTTTCACTACTTTTTGTAGTCATTGGATCAGATTTGATTGTTGAATGCTCTGGTTCCGCAGATGTCTTGTTACTAAGGCTCCTTAGTTTTTCAAGTTTATAGCTGATTGGACGAAAATTGGCGAATGTTTTTAACTCTTTTTCTAACTTTTGAATCTTAATTTTAAGCTCTTCAGTACTCAGTGTTAAGGCTTGGTCTTCCAGCTTCCTGACTCCAGCAACAAGATCTAAAAATTCCAAACTTACACAATTGTCTTTAACAACTTTAATAGCTTTTTTGACTTTATCTACGGAGCCATAGATAGTCCATGCAACACATGGAACTCCATTGAACAAAAAGTCACTAAATTGAGTCAAATGATCAAAGACATTTGGATCTATATGAACAAGATTATTCTGAGCGAATCCAATGAGTTTAAGATTCGGATTATAAGCAAACAGATCCTCTTCTAAGACCTGAATCAAGTTGCCTTCCATGTAAATTAAAGTCAAATCAGCAAATGGCTTTAAATCTGTCTGATGAATCTCCTTCAACTGACAATTCAAGATCTGAATTGACTTTAGGTCTGAGAACTTTTGCAGCCCATTTGGAAAGTATTGGATTGTCTTACGTGAAGCATAAAATCCAACAACATCATTGTCTTCCTTGTTTCTTTGATGAAGTCCATTAAATGTATCAATTTGAGCTGACTGTTGAGTTGTAATGTTGGGATCGTTGTCTACTGCACATTGATAGATTCTACCAAGAACTATTAAGGTAGCATCACGATATTTGCAGTCAATTGTAGATGATAATGATAAGGAACAGTGCAATATAAGACACAGTACAGTTCTGGAATATAAGAACATTATTAATTGGATATTGATTCAGTCTTAATGCTTACAATCTTATTGATTTCATTTTAATTGCTCAAATTTGTCGGAGCAATCTTGAAATTTATTGAATTTGAATAAATTAAACGTGATAATTAATCACAAAAATTCCCCGATTTTTTCAAGAGAGTAAGACTCAATTATTGAATAATTTTGAGTATCTGTGTCTTGTGCGAGAGGATTGAGTATAGATTTATGAATTCCTTATCATCTTACGTGGGTAAAAAATCTCATTCGAGCTTAAGCTACGCATCGCGACATCGATGAATAAGTTAGAAAATTTGAAGAGTCAAGTGCGAAAAACTGATAAAAATTTTAGTTTTCCAATCAAAATTTTATTTCTATCCAGCCAGTAAATAACGGTAAAAAATTCAAATTTTCAAATTTTTCCAATTTCTAAGCACACTCCGATCATCAAAAGAAAAGTTTTTCAATCAAAAGTAAACAAAAACAAACCAAAAATACAATTTTTACAGTTATGAGCAAAAATTATTAAATTTTAAAGGAAATTCTGAGAAAAAATCAGTTCCATAAAATGGAATTGCCAAAAAATGACACACAAACCAGACCAAATCGTGAAAATGAGTGCAGATTCTGCCTCAAGTCCACAAAAACTCGAATAAATCTCACAAAAATATGGAAGAAAAAATTTCTGGAACTGACACAAGTGGAACTGCAAATATGTGACAAGCTCTCAAACTTTATCTGCCCGAAATGTTCAAAGCAGCTCAAAAGTGCTCATTCGTACCGCGATAAGTTGATCCAAACACAAAATAATTTATTAAAGGAAGTTGCACAAAATTTCATGCCAGAGCTGATAAATGTAAAGCAGGAAAAAATTGAATATGATGACTTTGAGGAAGTTGATGGACTTGACAGCAAATCTAAAATCAAAGAGGAACTTGAAGACACAAAAGACTTTGAATTGGATGATCATTTATTTGAGGATTACGAAGCATTGAGTTTTGATGACTCGATGACTGTTGAGGATGAAGTGAAGATAGAAATTCAGGAGATGAATATTAGTGACTTTAAGTGTGAACATGAAGGATGTGATGAAGTATTTCCAAATAAAACAAAGCTGAAGAATCATTCAAGACAGCACAAGTCACCAAGAAAGAAGGACAAGTCGGCTATGTGCTCGTATTGTGGAGTCAAACTATGTTCCAAGTGGAGTCTGCAGAAGCATGTAGACAGGTGAGGAATCCAAATGCTTCCATTTTTTACAAATTTTCAATTTTCCATCAACTTCCAGTGTGCACCTTAAAGCTCAAAAATACTTCTGTGACATTTGTGGATATGCAGCAGCTCACCGTTGCCTTATCCGAAGTCATATTAGGACACATTTGGATATCAGTGAGAGAAAGTAAGTCACATGACTTTATGGCACCAGTCTTGATCATAAATCACTTAACTCTTGGATATTTCAGACTTTATTCATGTGATACCTGCGAGTTCCAGTCAATGTCATTAGCATCTTTAAAGTGAGTAGTCGTTAGAGGTTTTTGAGCATAACTTTACTCTAATCATTCAATTTCAGACGGCATGAACTCAATGAACATAAAGGCTTGACATTTGCATGTCATTGTGGCAAAATATTTCGGTATCAGGCTGCATTGCAAGCTCACGTTAAGGTTGTTCATTTGAAGCTCAAAAATCATGCCTGTGATTGTGGGAAGAAGTTTTACAGTCGAGTAGACTTGAATGATCATCAGTAAGTATCTCTAACTTCTTTCCTTAATTCTTTCACTTCCAATGAACTTTTATATCCACAGAATCGTGTCCCATGGCAAAAGTACTACCCTAGAATATGCCTGTGATCAATGCGGCAAGCAATTCCCAACAAGAAAGCAACTAATGAGGCACAAACCCTACCACACGGACATAAAGTTCATCTGTACCTACCATGGATGTGATAAATCGTACATAACAGAACAAAAGTTAGCAAGACATGTGAAGACACATGTTGGTCAGAGGGATCTGCAGTGTCATTTGTGCGACAAGGCTTACTTCTTTACTAAGGATCTGCAAAGGCATCTGGATGTGGCTCATAAACAGGTTTGTGGATCATTAAGGCTAACTTTTTGGAATCTTTATTTTAAAATATTGAAATTTTGTACAGACGACATTCTTTTGTGAGCTGTGTGCCTTCACCAATAACCGCAAAGACTACCTCAGCAATCACATCAAGTCATCCCACGGTCATATTAGTCAACAAGAACGCAACAAAATGGTTGCACGAGCCAAATTTGTTAGAAATTCTGTATAAAATTTTTTGGAGGTCTAGATGTAGATCCATACCATCCTGACTACATTTATGTCTACAAAGCCATCAAACTTTCATCTCAAAACATTATTATTGCTATGAGTCAACAGGTGCTTCTTTAAATGAGATCGATGGAAGTACTTCTTTTCACACAGCTGACAGGCATAGTCACGTTGATTATTGTGGACCTTATAATGTGAATTGAGTTGTGTTAAAGTAAAGAACGCATTGCTGCAGTTCTCGTATTGACAGATGAAGGATGCTGGCTTGTGGTACTTAAGGTGAGCTGTTAAGTGCTTCTGAGTTGAAAATTGCTTTCCTGAAATTTATGAAAGAAATTGTAAATAAAATTTTAAGATGTAAATTTGAGCTTTTTGAGGAACTTACCGCATTGACTGCAGGGTATATCGCGTTTTTTCAGCTAGAGATTAAGTTAAAAATTATTAAATTGGAAGTGGTATGAGTGCAATAAACTTACATGTTGAGATTTAATATGGTTCTTAAGTTGAGATTTCTCTGAGAAGGTCTTTGTACATTCGGTGTATGGACAGGCATGATTTTTAATTTTCTGATGAACAACTTTGACATGAGTGTAATATGAGCTGAATAAAAAGAACTAAGTTAGTGATTCGTATGAAAAATGAAACGTTAAGTAATGTCTAACCTGCTCTGAGTGAACTTCTTCCCACAATGACACAAGTAGGACTTCTTTTGACCCATGTGTTCCATTCTCTTATGCGTTCGAAGTGACATTTTGGATATTGACTCAAATTGGCACTCATCACAGTAGAATCTCTCTCGCTCGCTCTTGTCAAGGTGCTTTTTCATCTAAATACAGGAATATCAACAAAAATTCAATTTCAATCCTCCAATACTCACATGCTGATCAATATTAAATTTAAAGAATCCTTTATAGTCACACAAATCACAATAAAAATTGTAAATCTTAAGATGCAATCTCTTAATATGTTTCGTCAAGTTATGCTTATTGCCAACAACAAGTCCACATTCCGGACAAATCTGCTTATCCTCATTATGAGTCTTTAAGTGCTGCGTCAATTGCTTCTTTGTCCTACATTTCTTTTCACAATTTACAACTGGACATGGAAGTTCAATGCTGGATGTTGAGTGATAAATTGCGATGTGATTTGTGAGGCTTGAACCACTTGAGAATGATTTGTTGCATTCATGGCAGGTCCATTTTGAGAAATTTGGTGATTTTTGAATGTGCTGTTGATAATTTGAGATATTTTTTAGTTCTTCAGATTTTTGGAAAGTTTCTTGGATTTGTAAGCTTGGTGGGACATGGGTTGTCATGTGAACATCAAAGTCTGATGTATTGTCAAAGATTATGCTGCATATATCACATTTAAGTGTCGAATTTGAAGAATTTTGTACTATTTGGTATGAAACTTCATGAAAATGCTCATCATCTATCAAGTGCTCCTCAATTATCTCCTCTTCCTTGACTTCCTCATCAACATCAAGCACCTGATTTACTTCTATATTCCTAGGTGATTCAACGTTTTGAAATTTTATTATGATCGTGTCATTTGTCGGTGGATTTTTCACATTTTCTGAATTTTTGGATTTTTGTGATGAATTTAGGAATTTAATTAGGGCTTTCTGAGCCTTAATCATGTTGACTTTGGCATGACAGAATGTTGTCAGCTGGAAATTGCAGACGACACATATTTTTTTCGAGTACTGATTTGTCATTTTGAGCTGTGAATTAAGATTGAATTAGAGACAATAAGAATTAGATTCATATCTAGTCAGGAAGGGAAGAAGGGTATTCGAACATCCCACCCTTAGCTTTAATCACACAATAAACAACTCACACTAGTTTGTGTAACTTGAAGAAATTTCCTCTCAATACTTTTGTTGATGTCAATCCATTGCTCATCCGGTGCGAATGATTTGAAGCATATCCGACATTTACTGATGTGATTCTCGTAACTGACTTCGTCGATTCTGAATCCTTCCATTTTTACCTGACTTTATGTTTCTTTAAAAATGGTAAATTTCACAAATTCTTGAACATTTTGTTGCTTAAAGTTTGAATTTTATAAAGATTTTGCGACTTTGGACATTGCTGATTGACTCGTCAACAGATTAACATAATTTTTTCTAGAATGTTCTCAAAATTCACTTTAAAATTGCTTAAAAATTAAAAAATAAATTACAACATTTATTGTTTTGATAAAAATTTATTCACATTTGATGCGTACGTTCAGTAAACTCATTTTGTTATTGCTTCCAGTCACCTATTTGCTGAAGTTTACCAAAACATGTAAATAAAAGTCATCTGATTGTTGCTATTAGTCGGCACGAATCAGAAAATTGCGTGAATTGATTTAAATTAAAGATTTTTTTGCATAATTTAACTAAAGTTAGGTTGTCTAGTCAAGGACGAGTATTAAGTTTTGATTCTTGGGATTCAAAAATCCAGTGAATTTATTTTCAAGAATATTGTGCAATAAATCGATAAATATTGATTTGAATCTACCAATAATTTGAAGAAATTCAATCAATTCCGATCAAATACCTCAAAGAAGCATCATAACATTGTTATAGGCAAGTTACCGACTACAACAACAACGCAACATCAATTTCTTGTACTTAAACAAAAGTAAAACTTGTTTTGTGCGATCTTTAACTTAAACATTGAGTACAGACAGACAAGAAAACATTCAAAAAAGGTAAATGACTTCTTATAAAACATTAGCATGTAAATGTTATGAACATTAAGATCGGTGGTCATCTGTATGATGAATTTTGGGGGTAAATCTGAGTTCAAGGTTATCGAGAAAGTTGTGCGATTTTCTAAGTATGCGAATCTGATAAAATGGGTATTTTTCTTCATATTGGGGTGCTAAGCATCACTTGGAAGTGTTTTAAAATATTATGTGTGATCACTTAACTTGGAATGTCCAATTCGTCTCTATAAATCCTGATAAAAATTGGATCTGGTTTATATGATCTTTTTTGTGTATTTTTCAAATTTCTCTTCTAAATTTTCCAAATTCTGTTTACATCTGTTTACCACATATTCTAGAATAATATTCAAATGAACAAGATAATATGAGAAGTGATATTCTAGCAATAACAATGGAAAATGTTTTATCATTGTAAAATGATTATAAGTAGCTAAAAATACGAATTTTTAAATTAGAATCAAAAAGGAAAGAAGTTCAAATATTTACATCATGAATAATAAATTCTTTATATATAGTTTACAATTACAGATAATAACGTATTCATGATAATTCATTTCTATTGTTATCTTAGTTCGTGACAGGTCATTGTCATTATATTTATAGAGATATTCTTGTTAGAAGCAAAAGGGTCCGAATGGGGGTTGAATTAACATACAAAATTTGAGTCGACGTCGTGCTCTGTTCAGGAGACTAACCCTTATGAATGTATAAAGATGAAGCTCTAAAATGTGCACAAGTATTCAAGAGAGCGTGTATGATGGTCAAAGGTTGCTAAGATACTTCTCAACCTAGATTAGATTTAAGTATCAAAATCACCTTCAAAAGTATCAAAATTACCCTAAAACCCAGTCACAAGCAGCAATTCCAGTTCATATGCGTTAAAATTGATAAAAAAAAAATCAATTTTGCCGCTCTCTGTTTATTTACATTTCAATTAAACAAAATTCATTTCCTCTCATAAGTCAACCAACACATGCTGCCCTCACACTCACTGAAAATGAGAGTAAAGAACAACAATATAAAAAAAGTCGAGTAAAATATGAGTTTTATTTTCAGTTAATTGAAAATTTTTCGAGTGGCAGTTTTCGTTTGGTGCTCACAGAAGTTAGTAAAATTATTTTTATTTTTGGGTTCATTTCTATTTCATTTTGTTGTTGTTTTATTGCGTTTGACTTTTTGGAGTGTCTGATTAGGAGAAAATTTTTGTATAAATTTTTTTTTTTTGGATTTGGTAGGGATTAGAGGATTTCTGGCGGATTTAGGGTAGCCATCAATGTGACTTGTCATTTGATGTGGAGTATAATAGCTATACATACCAATTGTGGTTCATTATAGCCTTTGGACAATGCTTAAATCTGAATATATGACAAACTATCGTTCGATAAATTAAAATTCTAAATTTTCATGATTAATTCTTAAAATTTGTACATTTTTGGAGTGAAAAAACTTATAAACAATTCCAAAATATGATCATCTGTGTTTTTTATAGCTCGTGTCAATATCCGCATTATTAGAAACAATTCTAATTAAATTAAAACAAATTAAAGTGCATTAATCGAATAATTCAACTAGCACATAATAATGTGAAATGGTCAATGATCGTCATTTCACGAAAAATCGTCATGACTTCATGACAAATGTACATCAATGTGATGATATGTCTTTCGATTTAGATGGAAGGGCATTTACTGCTAAAATGTCTTAATTTTATAGAATTTTAATCAATTCATAGAAAATATTAGAAAAAATTTAATAATAACAGAACCGGCATGACTAGCAACAATCTCATCAAAATGAGCAATTTATATAGTAATAATTCGTCTGTAATAACATGTAACCGCATACGGCTGTAATTTGTAATAAATTTGTAATAATTAAATGGTTAACTTGACCTTGTGGTTTGTTTGGAGTTTAGAATAAGGAAGTGTGGACTTAAAAGAAGCATTGCTGGGTGTGACAGGGAATTTCTAGTTAATTTTACTAATAACTGTGTAATAAATCAGCATTTGAGACCCAATTGCACCCTTCGACGCTTCACCCTACCTCTATATTCAAAATTACTCACAGATAATCTCAACTCAATCAACATTTATAACTGAAGTGAAATTTGCATATAATTACGTGCTATAACTTGCACTTTTTACCGTAATAATATTCATATGTGATCTTGATGCACTGTAAATGCCTAGAATTAAATGATTTTAATTTTGATAAATTTTGAATTTAGACTTTGAGCACGTTGAGTTAATTATAGCAACTGAATTAAGTGTTATCAGTAGATGAATGGAATGAACAGTTGGAAAAATAAAGAAAAAGTTTAAAATTTGTTGGGATTTGAGGTGGTTGGAGCGCAGTAAGGATTTTTGTGATACTAAAGGTTCCCAAGAGGGATGGAAGGCATACGATTGTCCAATAAGGTTTATATGCCTTCAAAATTGCCAAAAATTGATTTATGAGTTTATTAGCCTTAGATAAGTCATATCATAAGAAATATTGCCAAGCAACAACTTTCTAGTTACATCCATGTCTTTCGAATCCCACTCAAAATGATACAATAAAAAAATAATCTCAATTTTTCCTTATCAGAGATTATTCTGCCTTTTGAAGTTCACAAACACATTCACATGCAGTCCTAAGCTCACTCAATTCAAGAAAGAGTAAAAAATAACAAATTCTGGCATTTATAATGTATAAAGTTCAAATTAAAGTCCACCTGAATAAATACATTGGAATGAAAAATTATCCAGAAATATTGCATTTTTGAATCGTTTATCTCTAGACTTATTTTGTCTTATCTGAACATGTAGATATGACGTCAATTGGCAATTTTTCTTTTGTTTACTTCTTTGTCGTGTAAAATGCGTGATTATTTAGAATAAACAATGCATTTTAAATAGAATATTTAAAAATAGAGCACAGATTTGATTTTTGGATTTAGACCCGTTCACATCCGTTTGGACTCGTTGAGATCTGTATAGAACCGTTCCCATTTAAGAAAATTATTTATTACTAATTGAAATCTAAATTATTTATGAAATGAATCGGTCCGTAAATAACGAACTTTTGATATTTGAAATTCAACCGTCATTGAAAATTTAAATTTTAAAACCGTACAAATGTTTTTGTAGAACCGTATAAAAGTAAATTGTAAGGTTCTCATTTGTAAAAAATATACGTAAGATCGCGACCGTGAAATATTAAGAAATTAATTAAATAGCCGGAAATAAAGGTTAAGCTTAGATGAAATTATAACAGGGAAACATAAATAATTTAATTAACAGGATTAAAAGAACAAAATAAATATAAATTCACTAAACTTTACAAGTGACAACCAAAAAACTAAAATTAATCAAAGTTTAGTGAATTTGTGTATATTGCATAGTTCTTTATTTATTTAACGACGCCACAATTATCAATTAAACAGCTGATCACATTCTCCTTACACAATTCAATGTCAATATTAACACTTCTCATTTTCCCATTCATTCACAGACTCTTTTGTTCACCAAGAAACAAATACAAAGCTTTTTTGGCGGTAAAAAAATCAGTAAATCATGTACGAAGACTTGATGAACCGTGCCACAGCGGCATTTCAAAGTGGCAAGACAAAAGATGTTGCTTTTAGGAAGCGACAATTGCAGGCACTGTTGAAAATGTACGAGGAAAATAAGGAACCAATGGCAAGAGCACTCGCTGCTGATTTGAGGTAATTGACATGCAAAATGCGACCGGAATTGAAAATTTTGAATTTTTAATGACCATTTTTTTTTTTGTTGGACATAGAAAACCAAAGCAAGAGTCATACGTGTGTGAAATTGAATTTCTCATAAATGACCTTAAAAATATGTTAAATGTTGTGGATGACTGGGTCAAGCCTGAATTGGTGAGTTTTCGGTAAACTATTGAAGACTTTTTTTGACTAAATTTGAATATTTTTGCAGCCCAAAAAAGGTCTTGTCAACATTATGGATCAAGTTCTAGTCTATCCAGATCCATTGGGTGTTGTACTCATCATGGGTGCCTGGAACTATCCAATTCAATTGCCATTGCTACCACTTGCTGCTGCCATTGCTGCTGGTAATGTTGCCATTGTTAAACCAAGTGAAATTGCTGTGAATTGTGCAAAAATTATTATGGAAATGTTGCCTAAGTATTTGGATAATGTGAGTCTTTAGGAGGGGATTGCCTTCTATTGGGATTGGATCCTAATTTTGCGTATTTGTTATATTTAGGATTGTTATCACGTTGTCTGTGGTGGAATTCCAGAAACCACAGAGCTTCTTAAACACAAATTCGACTACATCTTCTACACGGGATCTGGTCGTGTTGGAAAAATTATTTATGAGGCAGCTGCAAAGCATTTAACTCCAGTCACATTGGAATTGGGTGGAAAGTCACCATGCTATGTTGGTATGTTGGAAATATGAATCTGAAGACATCAACCTAACATTTTCAATCCTTTTTTTAGACAACAGCGTCGACATTTCAATTGCAGCAAGAAGAATCATGTGGGGAAAATTCATGAATGCCGGTCAGACATGTGTTGCACCTGATTATATTTTATGTACCAAAGAAGTTCAAGAAAAGTTTGTAAATGAAGCGAAAATTATTGTTAAAGAATGGTATGGAGATGATATCCAGAGGAGTCCTGACTTTTGTAGAATCATCAATCAGGCTAACTTCCAGTAAGTATTAAATTGTATCCAAAATTAGACACAAGGCAGTCAATAATCTTTCTTTCATTACTATCTAGACGCATCGCAAAGCTCATCGATGGCGGTAAAGTAGCTCTAGGAGGTAATACTGATCCCGAAGATAGATTCATCGAGCCAACAATCCTTGTAGATGTAAAAGGCGACGACTTAGTCATGCAAGATGAAATCTTTGGACCAATCTTGCCAATCATTAATGTCAGCAATGCATTTGAGGCTATTAAGTTCATCAATTCCAAGTAAGTTATTGGATATGCTTGAATTATTTGAAAATCATGCTCTATTATGATTACAGAGACAAGCCACTCGCCTTATACATATTTTCAAATCGTACAGCAGATCGAGATGCTATCATCAGCAACACATCGTCCGGTGGTGTTTGTGTGAATGATACAATCATGCATATGGCTATAGATACGTATGTGATGGACATTTTTATGGTATTTTCGGATAATTTAGAATTTTTGAAATTTTAGGGTACCATTTGGAGGTGTTGGACCTAGTGGTATGGGCGGATATCATGGAAAGTTCTCTTTTGATACATTTGCACACAAGAAGCCTTGCCTGGTCAAGAAGATTGACAAGCTTGGAGAGAAATTGGCTGAGTACGTTAAGAAAATTTACTCAAAAATTCATAAAAATAACAAAAATTTCTCATTTTAGTGCCCGATACCCACCATACACAGATGGAAAGATCAAGTACCTTAGCTTCCTTACAAAGAACCGCAAAATACCATCAATTCCATACTTTTCCCACGTGCTCCTCTTCGGTCTTGGAATCGCATCCGCAATTCTTGTCCAACAAGCAATGCCTGAAGTATTTAAATTCAAAAAAATTAAACTTTTCAGTTTTAAATAACATTTTTTCATTTTTTTTTTTCTTGGATATTTTGCTGTTCCGTGTGTGACCAATAGATGTAGATGTGAATTAGTCATTTGTTGTACGAAAAAAATGTTATTTTATATTGAAAGTTGGATGCAAATTGAATTTAATTTTATGAGGTAAAGTTTAATACATTTTAATGTTTTTTTTTTTTTTTTCTTTTTGATCAGTTCAATAGCTTTGATTGTAAAAGAATACAGAATAAATCATGAAACTTGTTCCGTACTTGAAGATAAAAGTTGTGTTTTGATTTGCCAATTTGGCTACAACCTCCCACCCCTGATACATTCCTTCTTACTGGTTCCAGACATCAAAAACCCATTAAAAAAATGTAAACTGCTTAAAATTTCTTCCTCAAAAATGATTATTTAAGAATAAAATTTCTGTCTCAAAAATTAACGGTCATAAAAAATTCAAATTTCCAAGTTTACTTGACAGTTTCCCGCAAACTTCTTATTCAGTCGTCTTCACATTGTTGTGATTCTAAATAATTTTAAAGCAAACAATTGCTACAAATATCGTTCATTATTTAAATTTTAAGGCTTAAAACAGCACAAATTATTCATGAAAATGACGGCAAAGTCAGCGACCAACAACAGCGTCATGGACTGTCGTAAGGAACTGTCTGAATTGATAAAGAGAAAGGCAGAAATTTCGGTAAATTTAGAAACTTTTTATTGGGAATTTATGTTTGTATTGTTTTGGGAATTTTGAGGATGTTTTTGTGGATTTTTAGGAACTATTGGAAATATTGACAAAATTTTACAGTAAGCAAAACATCTATTAATTTTTTGCAATTTCAGGCAGACCTAGAGTCACTGGAGCGGCAGATTTTCGCATTTGAGGGTTCATACCTGGAAGATACACAGTTGTACGGTAACATAATCCGTGGATGGGATCGATACTTGACTACAAATAAAGGAACAAACTCAAAAGCTGACAAAAGAAACAGAAAATTTAAGGACAATGAGAGACTGTTCAGTAAATCTTCAGTTACATCCTCGGTAAGATCTGAAAAACTTTTGCATTTGTGTTGGATTTTTTGAAGTTTCACAAAAATTTTCAATAAATTTCCATCAATGTCCCATTTTTCCTGAATTTCTTACAATTCTAATCCACCATTCCCCAATTTCCAGGCCGCCGTCAGTGGAACCCTCACGAACGACACCAAAACTAACGACTCAAGTGAGGAAGAAGACAACATAATGCCAGGAATTGGCAACAGTAGTGTCCATGAGACAACAATTAAGATGGACAATAAGTACATGTTATCACATGATAGCGGTGACTCACTTTACCTTCAAAATTTCAAGCAAAAAGATTCTAAAAGATCTTTTTCAGATTCCGCAAGTCGTCAATCGTCGGCTAATCTGAAATCGAACAAAATGAATCCGAATAAGAAGGCGAGACATAAGTAGAAGATGGGGAAGTGAATGGACTCATTTCTGAATTTTATATTTGATTTGTAAATTTTCATTAATCATCGTTTTAATAAATAATCAACTCAACTACTATTAAGGACATAAAACTGCCTAATTTTAAATTTTCTTAATTTTTTATTCTTAAAATCCAAGTTATTTAATAAAATCTTCATCAAATCTATCATTTCTTTTCAAAATTCTTTTACTTCCACAAGGTGTATTGTCGTCCTCAAAACTCATCTCATTTGACGATCCAACCTGATTCTTTGGCTTATCATCGTCCTGCGATCGCTTCTTATTCTTAAACCGTTTCTTATTCTTTTCCTCTTTTTTGACATTAAATTTCTCAATATATTCAATATAATTTGTATAGTTGTCAGGTTTGAAGCTGTTGTAGTCTTTATGGACTCTAAACATAGTCAGAACTTCATCAACCATGAATGGAAACAGCCACAATACCAAAGGTGATTCACCAGGTGTATATGAACAATCTTTATGATAAAACAAGTATCCATCTAGTTCCGCAAAATCCTCAAAGTAAGGCATACGTTGGAAACAGTGATGAACTCGATGTGGCTGTTTGAAATCATATCCTTCAAGAAAGTCAAGTTTCAGTTCATTTTTTGGTACCCGAATGTCAGTAATACCAAGTCTACATTCATAGAATTTACTTCCAATCCAATATCGTCTGAATGCTGTGTCACAATTTGTCATGTCCCGTCCATCATATTTCATGCAGTCAAGGATATAAATTGTTTTAATTTTCTTGACATAGATGCAGTCAATGATCGTATCGGGTGGAATGTTGGTTCTCACTTCCAATAATTTATGACCCGTCTTGGCATAAAGTTTCGCCAAATGTGGCTTCTTTTCCATGAATTTTGGACGTCGCAGAAATCCCACAGGTTCCTCCGGTGGCAAATCAAAGATTAAAGTTGATCGTGTTCCTTTAGGACATGGAACAAGTAAAAAATCCTCAAGATCCTCTGGTTCCTCCATCATCCACTCAGACATCATTAGATTCTTTGAAAATTCCCATCGGAACTGATCGTCAACAGAATCTTGAGTAATGTCGATATGTGGAACGATTCTCTTTAGATCTTTAAGGTATGACCATTCTTCCTCACGTTTCTGACGCTGATCTTCAAGCACTTGAAGTCGACGACATACTTGAAGTTCATTTAGCTGAGCAATTGCATGCTGACTCTTGTGGAAGGTATTCTGGTCATTTGGGTCGATTACATCGTCCATTCTTGTGAATTTTGAGATGATTGATGTCTTATCAATTGATATTCAAATCAATATTGCTGTTGCTGCTTACTATATCCACTAATCTTTCCGACTCAACCTCAATCTTCAATTTAAAGTCAAATTTTCATCAACTTTTCTTCATTAATTCAAAATAAATACAAATATTTAAGAGAAAATTTTTTTATCACATTGTAAATACGTCTGACTAAATCTTCATATATTGTGACACCACCTCAATGCACCCGAATCGGTTATAAACAACTTCTTGTTTTTATTTTGATTTGCAAAATTGAAGAATTTTTTTTTCAAATTTTTCTCGCAAAAAATGAGTAAATTTGAGATTAATGACATCGACAACTGCTTTGTGTGTGGGGAATACATGGGACCGTTTAAGAATGAGCTGACTGTGGCGACTGGATACTCGGAGAAGACAGTGTTGCAGATAATTGGTGAGAAATATTCTAGAATATTAATTTGCGTATTCGGAGCTAGTTCCTTGATATGTGTTAGATAGGCGTGTTGTTAGGAACCAAACTAGAGTTCATGACTATACTTAAGACTTGTATTGCACAAGTACATGATAATAATTTCACTACACTCTTCAACATCATCTTTCACATATTTTCCAAATTATTATCCAATTTTTTGAATTTCAGAGAACTTCCTAGAGTCCAAAATATCCGACATGATTATCGAAAAAGGAGGAATCTGTCAGAACTGCTTTATAAAATTCAATGAATACGACGAGCACCAAACCATTGCCAATCAAATCCTTTCCGAACTAAACTCAATGCTTACAATCAGAGAATCATATGTAGCACCAAAACAGGAAAAAGACAAAGAATTTGAGATAATTTATAATGCACCTGAAGAGGCGATGATTCAACTTCCAGGAGAATATGAACTAAATCCAGTGCTCGAGGATGACATGCTGACTGAGGAAATAAAACCAATTTTGTATGATGAAATTTCAGACACAAAACCAGTGATTGAGAGGAAACGATCAAGTTATGTGAAAAAGGATAAGGATGTAGGCTTAATAGTGACAATGATCAACAATCAGAAATTCTATAGCTGTGAATTTTGCCAAAAGAACTTCCAAAGTCGATCGCGTCTTCGAACACACCGACAAACTCACTCAACGGAGCGTAACTTTATGTGCCAAGAGTGCGGATCTAAATTTAAGACCTTAAATTGCCTTAAAAATCACTCCAGACTTCATTCGAATGTTTACTTCCATTGTGACTTGTGCAATAACAGATTTAAGGGGAAGCATGAGCTACGATGTCATATGGAAGCTATACATTTAGGCAAAAAGGAACACATATGTCAAATATGTGGGAAGGCATTCTCAAGGGACAAAACATTGAGGCAGCATCTATTGTATCATTATAATGTTAGAAATATCGTTTGTGAAATTTGTGGATTTAAGACTATCAATAGGCCAAAGATGACGAGGCACTTAAAATCGCATAGCGGAGTGAGGAACTATGCATGCAAGTGAGTATGAAAGGGAAATTTGTTGGGGATGTTATCTTTATCAAACCTAATAATTATTCCTAATTTGTAGCATCTGTGGGAAGAGATTCTTGTACTCATACAACGTGACTGCTCATATCAAACACGTTCATTATCATGAAAAAAGGCCGACGACTTCG
Organism: Chironomus tepperi; assembly: GCF_022539635.2. Lineage (NCBI taxonomy): Eukaryota > Metazoa > Arthropoda > Insecta > Diptera > Chironomidae > Chironomus > Chironomus tepperi. Next base: position 574,026 of record NW_027226156.1, read on the forward strand.
GAGGATAAGGTAAGAAATAGACCACGATGGTGACGTCTGGACCTTGATATCACTAATTATTAATCTCCTTGCAGCTTCTTTGTACTATCTGTGGCAAAAAGTTCCAGAAAATATGGAAAGTGAAAGAGCATATGAAGGAATTCCACAAAATTATAGAAGAATCAATTGAAATAGTCGATGACAAAAGTATCGAAATTATCGCTGAAAATCAGGAATAGATAGTCAAACTCTTAAATTTCATAGTACTAAGTTAATTAGAAAATAAAGGAAAATGTACAGGAAATTAGAAGTAGAGTATACTTACTTGCCTACTAGAACTATGCTCCGATGTGGACTACATAAGATATCCATATTATATAGCATAACTAAGTATGTGATTCAAAACATAACAGACACAAAAATTCAAATTTCTGAACAAACAAATTCAGTTAAATAATCAGAAATTCTCTCACGTTCTCACTGAGCTGCTAATTTCTATGAATATATTTAGTTCATTATCTCATCCCACAAGTTCAAGTTCGTAAATCATCTCGAAGATGATTTTTAAGTAAACAAAATTTATTTATTTTTTCCATATTTCAGTCAATTAATATTAATTAATTTTCTAGAATATTTCTAATCATCAATGCCCTTGCTGTGGGCACCTTTGCTGGCACATCATATGGAATCACAGCAAGTTGTGACTATGGAACACATGTTGGCACAATGGGACCTCTAACTCGTCCTTATCGCTGCACAATTGCTGATCAACCGGTCAGAGGTGATGTGGTCATCGATAATGTAATCGGAAAGCACGAAGCTGGAAAATCGGACGCTAGTGTTGTTGTTGCAAATGTCAAGAACATCAAATGTGATCGAATTCCTTCAGGACTTGCTAATTTCTTCCCGAATTTGGAGGGAATTTTCGCATTTGCAAGTTTAAAGACAATTTTATTGAATGAAGATTTAAGGCCATTCCCAAAATTAAAGTATATTGACATCAGTCAGAACAGAATCACAAGCTTGCCATCTGATGTATTTGAGGATAATCCTCAAATGGAATGGATTGATATTTCAGATAATCGAATTAAACTTGTCGGATTGGATATCCTTAAGAATCTCAAGAAGCTTCATTATGCCAATTTTGGAACTAACTACTGTATTGATGAGCTTGCTAGAGATAAGACAGACATTGAGAGAACCTTGAAGCCACGATTAGTATCTATGTGTCAATCTCATGATGCACCATATTTTGGAACTACCATTCCTCCAGGTGGTAAGATCAGAACTACAAGTTCTTATGTTATTGATTCATCAGCTGATACAACAACTGTCAAGCCTGGATTTTGGAAGAAGATCTTTGGATAAAGTTTGGATTTAGTAGGGTGTACTGTGTATACTGTATTGGGTATACTAGATGTACTATATTGGGTATACTAAGTTGAGTATACTTGATATAGTAAATTGGATCTGATGTATTCACTGAGGATCCATAAAAAATATTTAATCAAATCCCATAAATCAGCCCTAAAATCTTTTAATACCCCAAATTCTGTAATAACTAACTCAAATTATCTAAAATTAAATAAACAACTTTGAAAAACCAAAAATTTTTTTCTATCCAAATCAATTTTTTGGTCCTGAAAAGGACCGTTTTAAATTTCCACCAACTCCTAATGTCTCAACATATCCATCTTAAGCACGTTCACCACGGATTCTTCTTGCAAGTTGGATATCCTTTGGCATGATTGTGACACGCTTGGCATGAATAGCGCACAAGTTTGTGTCTTCAAACAATCCAACGAGATAAGCCTCAGATGCTTCTTGCAATGCCATAACAGCCGATGACTGGAATCTCAAGTCGGTCTTGAAATCTTGAGCAATTTCACGAACAAGACGTTGGAATGGCAATTTACGGATCAACAATTCAGTTGACTTTTGGTAACGACGAATTTCACGAAGTGCAACTGTACCTGGACGGTAACGATGTGGCTTCTTAACTCCACCGGTTGCTGGTGCTGATTTACGTGCTGCTTTGGTTGCGAGTTGTTTTCTTGGTGCCTTTCCACCAGTTGATTTACGAGCGGTTTGCTTGGTACGAGCCATTATTTGTATAGTTTGATGTGTCTTGAATGAAGTACAAAAGTATACTAATGATATCTGAAGAAAAACGGACGACTTTTATACAGAATTTTTGGCGGGAAAAATTTTTTTGGCACCTGAAGGGGAAGGTGAAGATTTAAAAAGGAGGAGAAGTGGGAATTTTTAGGTAGAATTTAGTAAAATTGACACTTTTTCATCAATTTCATCATAAAAGTTCATAAATTCTTAATTATATTTACAATAAACTCAAGAAATTCACAAATTTCCCCTCGTATGCATGCAACTATAAATACAATCCACTCATCCCCACCCCTTCCATAATTCCTATATAAAGACATCGAATTTCTTCACTCGACATCATTCAAGTTTCTTCGTTCATCAACAAAACAAGTACATAACTGAATAAAAATGACTGGCCGTGGCAAAGGAGGCAAAGGTTTAGGAAAAGGAGGCGCAAAGCGTCATCGTAAAGTTCTTCGTGATAACATCCAAGGAATCACAAAGCCAGCAATTCGTCGTTTAGCTCGTCGTGGTGGTGTCAAGCGTATTTCTGGACTTATTTATGAGGAAACTCGTGGAGTCTTGAAAGTTTTCTTGGAAAATGTCATTCGTGATGCAGTCACATATACTGAACATGCTAAGAGAAAGACTGTAACAGCTATGGATGTTGTATATGCATTGAAGAGACAAGGAAGAACACTTTATGGATTTGGCGGTTAAAATGTTTGCATTTTGGATGTGAATATTGATGTAAAAAGGTCTTTTTAAAGGCCAACAAAAAAATTTGAAAGGAAAAAATTATTTTTATGACTTTTTCAGGATGTGTAATTTTGAGTTGATATGAAGAAGACAGTTGGTATTCGATTTTAAATAGGTGTAGATTGTAGAATGATTCACAATATTTAAGATCTCATAGGATATGAATGGTGCATCGTTGATATTGCTGACCAAATATAGATAATGTTCTACCGAAGGCTATGACTTGATGATGATGATAATGATCAGTACTTCTTGAATCCATTTGTCTGTATATTTGAATTAACTATATTTGAATACAAACTCAACTTAATAAAGAATCAGAATTGTGATTTTAACTAGATTGAAGCTTCTAACTGCTAAAGATTCAATGACTAAAGCGAAAATTGACCCAAATTTGACAAAAATTAATCCAAATTCGACAAAATCACCAGAATTGATTGAAGTTTGTTCTTAGAATTGAATAAAAATTGACCAAAGAGAACGAAGCTTAATCGATATTGATCAGTATAGGCCTAAATTGACCAATTAGCAATTAATACACTCAATAATTTCAGCTTCCTAGATTCTAAGAGCACCATGTGACACAGTCAATGTATAAAGCAAAAGATTCATAATCATATCAATAAATCATTTCATATTATATCAAATAAACCTAAAATTCTTATCTATTCCTACAAAAATAAATCTTTTTCTTTACAGAAGCCTTAATTTTCATTTTCAGCATAACTTAACTAAATTTTCCAAAAATATTTCGTACAAAATTCCTAACTAATGCATCTTAGGTTCCATAATTTCACACTTTCGAGTCGCTTACATTCCATCATTGCAACGGTAAATCTTCAAATTCCTTCGCCTTTTTTGTTTGCTCTCTTGCAATTCTCTGCGTTTATTTGATTCTGACTTTGAAGTGAATTTTAGTATAATTAATCGAATTTTTGGACGAACTTTGTTCATGAATCTTATAGATTGATGAATTTTCTTTAAAATTTGATACCAAAATTTCCATGATAATCATCTGTTCTTGAATTAATCAATTTTTCATGAAAAATTCCAGCCGAAAATCATAAAAAATCCATTTTAAATTAAAAATTTTCAATTAAATCCAAAATTTTCCACAACCAGCCCCAAACATTCTAATTCTACCTTGAATTTCCTATCCAAATTGATAAAAGTTTCAAAAATCCACCCACAAATTATCAAAATAATTAAACTTTTTCATCATTTACTACCTAAAATTTTTGGCGCCAAAAAAATTCTCATGAGGCTTCGTTTCCATCAACATATAACGTTCAAGTAACCCCGACAAATTTCATCAAATATCAACAAAACAATTCTTAATTTCATTTATCCAGTGAATATTAAATCAAAAAAACCCAAAAAACTTAATCATGTCTGACCCAGCACCAGAAGTCGAAGCACCAGTTGAAGCTGCACCAGTTGCATCACCACCAAAAGGCAAGAAGGAAAAGGCACCAAAATCACCAAAGGCACCAAAAGCCGAAAAGCCGAAGTCTGATAAGCCAAAGAAACCAAAAGTAGCACCAACTCATCCACCAGTCAGTGAAATGGTTGTCAATGCCATCACAACATTGAAGGAACGAGGTGGATCATCACTTATTGCCATCAAGAAGTTCGTTGCTGCTCAATACAAGGTTGATGTTGAGAAATTGGTTCCATTCATCAAGAAATTCTTAAAGGCATCCGTTGCTAAAGGAACATTGTTGCAAGCCAAGGGTAAGGGAGCATCAGGATCCTTCAAACTTCCACCAGTCGCCAAGAAAGTGGACAAGAAGCCAAAGAAGGTCCCAGCAACACCAAAACCAAAAACAACAAAACCAAAACGTGTAACTGGTGAGAAAAAGGTTGCCAAGAAGCCAGCAGCCAAGAAACCAGAAGCAAAGAAAGCCACAAAGGCAGCCAAGCCAGCTGCAAAGAAACCAGCAGCTAAGCCAGCCGCCAAAAAGGCAGCAGCACCAAAACCAAAAGCAGCAAAGCCAGCAGCAAAGAAACCAGCTGCCAAGAAGGATGCTAAACCAAAAAAGGCAGCAGCAGCCAAGCCAGCAAAGAAACCAGCAGCTAAGCCAGCCAAGAAGCCAGCAGCAAAGAAAGCAAAGTAAATTCTTAACGAAAGCATCTTAAAACCCCAAAAAAATCAGTCCTTTTCAGGGCTACCAAATTAATTTTGAAGAAGAAAAATTTAAAAAAAATGATGAATTTTAGGGGTTGAGGTATTTTTAGGGTTGATTATGAAGCATATGGGTTGTAAGGAACAAAAATTCAGGTAAGACTGCATCTAAGAATCAAGATTATTTAGGGTTCAAATCAAGATGCAGACATTTAGTTGTGTTAGTAGAGTGACGCTTCATTTTTAACGACTTTTTGGATTGCAGTAATAATTTAGTCATGCATCATGCTGAATGTCTTGCACTTCCTGTTTTCATAGCCAAAGAGATCAATGGCTTGTCTTCTGGGGATTTAAAATGCTGTTCATAATTGTAGCAACAATGATTTTCAAATGACTTCCTAGAATATTTTTAGCTTCTATTCCTGATTCAGAGACTTGTCAATAAATTAATGTCTAGACAGACTACAGAATCAATTTCAGTTAACCATGTCTAGACAAAAGTGGTTTTTAAGCTAGACTAGGTTTTGATGAAGACTAGACAAATGCAAATGCTATCATGTTAGCTTTGATGGAGTTGTATATCCTAGTAAGCCTTGGGTACATCAACCAAAAGGCTAATGTGAAGCTGAATATAGATTAATGGCGTTTCCAAGCATTGACATTGTCACGATTTATCTACAGCCATTAGCATAACGTCATAATCCTTTTTAGTCAGTAAAGCCAGAAGATCTTTACTCATTTGTAAAAAAAACAGGTGGGATCATGGATTCTTAGTAATTAAATTAATTTATTATTTTATGGAGTATTATTTAGGACATATGTAAATAAATCATAGGAATCACTACCAGGTACCATTATTATGGTTGATCACATTAATTCCAATTCTAGGCTCAGGTAGTACATTTTAAATTACTATTAATTGATTAATAGCATTTTAAGTGTGGGAAATTTTCATAGCAGGTACAAAAAGTACTTCCAGAATGATCTAGATTAATGATTAGAAATTTGGACTAACTATGGTATGACACTTAATCTTGTCATTCAAAAAATCAGTAAATACATCAAAAGTTAAATTTTGTGGCCAATAATTTTCTAAGTTCCTCAAAAAAACTCATTATAACAGCTTTAATCTACCTAAAAAGGCACAAGTTTCTCATCCAATATCCAAAACAAAAATAACAAACTCTTCATAAACTTCTCCTCCTTTTATAACTTCTCATACAGCCGTTTAGCATTAAGCCACGCCTCCCAACTTCTCCGTACTCAATTTTTAGTATAAATACTCAAATATTCCACATTCATCAACACATATCAAGTTTTGGTTTTCAAGCATCAACAACACAAAAAAAAATAATAAAAAATGTCTGGATGAGGAAAAGGCGGCAAAGTTAAGGCAAAGGCAAAGTCACGTTCAAGTCGTGCTGGTCTTCAGTTCCCAGTTGGACGTATCCATCGATTACTCCGTAAAGGACACTATGCAGAACGTATCGGTGCTGGAGCTCCAGTATATCTTGCAGCTGTTATGGAATATTTGGGCGCTGAAATTCTCGAATTGGCTGGAAATGCAGCTCGTGACAACAAAAAGACAAGAATCATTCCAAGACATTTACAATTGGCAATCAGGAACGACGAGGAATTGAACAAATTATTGTCGGGTGTGACTATCGCTCAAGGTGGTGTCTTGCCAAACATTCAAGCTGTATTGCTGCCAAAGAAGACTGAATCCAAGAAAGCATAAGCATTTTCGAGGCTAAGTGAAAATTCTGATGACGACTGATTTTTTGATGAATTTTATGGACAATGGGAAAGACTTTTTTTTGTATTGACTGTGATGTTTTGAAGGAATAAGAATAAATAAAGAATTTTAAAAATGAATTTCTCGAATTTTTTCTTGTTTTACTTTCTAGATAGGTCATTTATAAGACAGTTTCGTGGATTCATGAATTAAGTCTGTTGGCTCACAAGTAGAGTCTGTTGGCTCCCAAGTAGAGTCTGTTGGCTCGCAAGTTGAGTCTGTTGTATCACAATTGAGTCCCAAATTTAGTCTGTTTCTCACAAATTTGAGTCTATTGGCTCACAAAATGGTACATTGTTGCACAAAAGGATCTATTAGTTCACAAATGAGTCAGTTGACTCAAAAACCTTTTTACTGGTACACAAATCAGATCTTAAGATCCCAAATGGCAATATTAGCTCAGAAAAGGATAGAACAGAATAGTCCATGATACTAAAACTTCTGATTCTGTGATACTTCTGATCACTAATGCAACGTAATATTCACAAAATCATATCAAATCACAAACAAAGCTTCCGTATATTTCCACGTTTTCGGTTCTACGCAAAACAATCAACAACATCGTTCATTCACATTTTCTTAATTTGCATGTCACACTTTAAACTTTGCAATATTCCTGTTTTGCTTATCGTCACGCACATTTTTTCACAGTTATTGCTTCTAGTTCTCTTTGTTGCAACACATGATCATGATTGAGTATAAAAGCTTATTGCATATTGTCAAATTATCATCAGTTCAAAATCTAATCTACAATGGCATCAATCAAGTTTATTGCATTTGCTTTCTTCATCGTTTTGATTGCAGTATTGTGCAATTTTGGAGTTACAGCAGCACCAGTTAGTATCGCAGATCTTTTCCCAAATTTCGTTAAGGGAATTCGTGATGCATTGATTGGAATCATCAGAATTATTCAAAGACGATTGGGATTGATTCAGAACTAAAAGGAGAAGGAGTGGGAGATGAGGACTTGGTTGACAGGTTGAGGTTCGCTGAAGGATGTGAGGATTCAACTGAAGTGCCAAGAAAGACAATTGAACAAGTTGTAAAGTTAATAAATTTAATAAAATATTGAGCATTGAAAATTAAAAAAAAAAATCATAAATTATTTTAATGGTCTATTAAGTCATAGTCTTTTGAGCTACACATCAGAGTCCGTTACAGTTCATACTGACTTTTCAAACTTTATCAATGTTTACATCAAAAAAAAAGTTTCTCAAATTTTTGGTAGTTTTAAATCCTAAGTTTCAAAAGTTTTTGAGACATTCATTAATCTTTGCTCTATTTGTAAGGAGTTCCATACAAAATTATTAAATTTGTTCTTAGTATTAAATTATTAAGGATATCAAATCATCTCCAACTTGTATAATTAATCCTAATTACAAGAACTCATAAAAACTACTGAGATTCAGAACTAATAACCCAAAGATCTCCCCTTACCATCAACAATCTCAGTAACTCAAACTAAAATGAGTCGACTACGCAAAAAACGGGACCTTCGTGTGTCCCTACTCAAGAGAAAGTACCTCAAACTCAAATCAGAAGCTGAAAAGAGAGAAAGACATCAACAAGCCCAAAACACTGAAGAAGAGACAATCAGAGAAGAACCACGAACTAGGCGAACGAAACCAAGAGACTATCCAGCAGTCACGAGAACAATCGCAAAAAAAAGTGTCTCAACTTACACAAAAATTGCAATCAGATTTGTGAGGAGACTGCAGAGACTTTGTCATGGAATCAAAAGTTTTGTTGGATTGACACCAAAACCACTAGTATGGCGAAATGATGACGAAGAGGATGAAGCTCAACAAACTCAAATTAATTAACAAACTTAAATTTTTTTATTCAAATAAAATCAAATTTTTCATAAATTTTGTTCAGCTTTAATATCACTAACTATTCGATGTCTCGCCCTTTTCCTTGTACTCGATGATTCCTTTCTCAATCAAATCTGGAATCTCAACAGCCAACCATGGAGCTAGACCGAGAGCCATGGCATGAGCGATTCCAAATTTTGGTACATTTCTTGACCAAAGTGGTTTGAAATGCTCTGTCAGACAGATTTTACCTCCTCTATACATTTTTGCTGTCTTTCCGTCGAGTTCTGGGAGAGCGATTTCAGGTGCTGTTGTTGGGTATGTCACGGGGATCTGGAAAGAGATTTCAGATGCATTTAAAAACCATTCCTACACATCAAGCACACAAAAAACTCAATACTTACATCAAATTCCACATCAAACTCGTACTTTAGAAGATTATGGACGTACCAGCACTTGCCAAACCATCTTGTTCCTTCCTTGTTGCTCTCTAATCTGAACCAGTCTGAGTCAGATGTTTTATTGTTTTGGACATACTGCAAAATGAGATCAATTATTAAATTCTTGTGGATTTATTAAGAAACTTTTATAGCAAATTGAAGAACTTCAATGAAATTTGTGGATTTTCAAGCTTGAAAACCATGAATCTTAACAAAATTGATCAACAAACCAAAAACTTTTCACAAATTCATACCTTAATCAATGCCTGATATTCCTCCTTTAATCTCTGAACCCACAAGTCCTTATCACGGGGTGATGCTCGCGTCTGCAATAACGGAATGTTCTGGAGAGTCTTCTTGGTACTTGCATCAACCATAATTAGCTAAAATATTGAAATTTTTTAAAATTGAACTAAGTGAGAGCTGCTGTGAAAGTATTGTTTTTATGAAAAAGTTGTCGACGTGAAACGACTGACGAGGGGAAGGAAAGTAGCCAAATATGTAAAATTGCTTCCCCTTGTTGGCCAAATAATGTTTTGGAAATTCTGTGTCAACATTAACAGCTGACTGTGTATGTATTAGTCAATTTATCGTAGTAAATTCCGTAAATCCCTCAAAAATACACACAAAGTTGTAGCTTTTCACTGAAATTGTGAATTTTTTCTGAACATTCTTGAATTTTTCAATAATTTTTTATCAAAATTTAATTCAGTAAGCAATAAAAAAATTAAATTTTAATAAATTTTAACACAAACACAACTGAGTTGGGCACATTTTGCATCTTATGTAACTCAACATTTACCAAACATCAAATTTAATTTCAAGAAAATAAGAATATTGAAAAAGTAATTAAGAATCACGCCCAAAAATGTTCCTGGTGGCAGTAACAGGTGGAATAGCATGTGGAAAGACAAAAGTTTGTGAAGTTTTTCAAAAATATTACGATGTTCCAGTCGTAAATGCTGATGCCATCTCAAGAGAAAGTAAATTGCTCAACATTTGAATTTTTCTGGAAATTTACAATTTTTTTTAAAATTTTAGTCGTCGAGCCTGGAAAACCAGCATGGAAGAAAATCAAGGATAGCTTCGGCGATGAAGTCTTTAACGAGGACCAAACTTTAAATCGTGAAAAATTAGGCCAAATAATCTTTGATGATGTCGAAAAGCGAAGAATTCTCAATCGTATCACACATCCAGTCATTCATTTTGAGATTTATAGGCAAATTTTCAAGTATTTTATTCGCGGAAAGAACTTTGTTGTGCTGGAACTGCCACTACTCTTTGAAGTCAATAGCAATTTAATTAATTACATTTATAAAATCATTTGTGTCGTGACTGAGGAGGACATCCAGATCTCGCGACTAATTGATCGCAATAGTTTATCACTAACGGAAGCTAAAAAGAGAATTAAGGCTCAAATGTCGCTCGATGAGAAGGCAAAGATGTCACATTATGTCATTGAGAATTCTGGATCTCAACAAGACATGGAGGATCAAGCTTTAAGTATTATTAAGATTCTTATGGAAAGCAATCATCATTGGAAGTTGAGAGGAATTTTACTGGCTTCTGCCTTTTCAATCATTGCGGGTGTTGCGTGGCTGCTTAATAAGAAATACAAGTTCCTCACATAACTTATGAGCTGGAAATTTCATGTTCAAATATGTTAGTTCTGTTGTGGTTCATTAGTGATGTAAAAATGTTGTTTGGTTTTGATGAATTGAGGTGATTTAAGTAATAAAGCATTAAGCAACGACTCGACTATGAATCTATGGATTATAGTCTGAATTTTCTTTGAATCTTTACTATTCTGTCAGTTGGAATTGTGATTCTTTAGACTTCTTAAAGGTAATCAACAAGAATTTCAGTCGAAATTTGACTAGTCTTAGATGTCTATGCTTGTGATTACTCCATGCCTTAGGATCTTTCTTTTTATTCTTGTCTCAACTTTCTGCAATACATGGTTCAGTATTCTCAAGTTAAGAACAATCAATTATCGTTTCTTTGGTAGTTTTATCATTAAACTGATCGACAGTTCATCAGCTGAACAGTTTTACATCACTTACGGTTTTAGGCATTAATAGTTTAATTGTTATAAATTTAGTAATTTTTAATATTCTCTCTGGGATTCTTTGAGGCTTGAATTGCTTTTTGTTGCATACATTTTGGGATTCGTAGAGTAATAATTTGCAGTCTTGGTTACATCAACCAGAATTGCCAAGATTAGACATGTCAAAATAGTCTATTTAATAATGGAATCTACCCAACTCTGGTGTCAACTTCAAGTCAACCTAAAACACAATTCCAAAGTAAGCAACAAAAGGAAATGACAAGTCTTTATAAGAATAGCTTTGTGTTACATGCAAATCGTCTTTTTGTGGTTCAATATATTATTGTGGTAATGGCTGAGAAATGAAAAATAAAAAGTAAATTCTTTAGATTATCAAAATGATTATTTTTTTATTATTAAAGGGAATTCAACGCTACTTACAATAATTATCATCTTCAAAAACCCAGTTTTTAATTATTAGCAAATAAATATGAACAAACAAAGTACACCTGCCGCACTGTTTTGAAAAACAAAATGTTCACGTTTATTGTTCTAACACGTTTACTGCGTAGCTCCTTGCTTATTATCTATCTCAAAATTTTCCTATGTAGATATTCGACATGATACAATCGAATCTGCAAAGGACCATCCTTTAAGAATTTCTTTCGGCATTATATCAGTAACAATCAGTATGTTCGATATGCAGCAATGAAATTTTCAATGTTTTAAAGACGAGAACTTATTTAACACTTGAAGCTTATTCCACACATTGTGAACATAAAAATTGTTCCTTTATATGTATTTAAATCAGTGATGGACAACCCAATATTTTTCACGACACAACTTGGTGGTAATGCCAATACCGAAACTGCACACAACATTCGATTCATGGCATTTCACTGCATTTCCAAAAAACTTTAAAGACACCATTATGTGCTGTGAAAAACAGGTTGCCCATCACTGGTTTAAATTATAAAAAATGATATGTATCGATAAGTATGATAATTTTTGTATAAAAAGAATCAATTGTGGCCACAAGGAATTAAATTGTAACAAGAGTTTCATCATTACATACTCAAACCGATTAAATCGATCCTTGAGAAGAAAACATGATTAAATTCACATCGTGTTGCTTTTTAAGCCTCATCATTATTAACTGTAAGTAATTGATTTTAGTACTATTTTTAAACTATGCTGAATTAAGTCAGGAGAGCTGTTTTGTTCTCCATCGTGATCGGAATTTCAAAAAACCATGGTTGTGCGGTAGGGTATAGGTACACCACTGGTACAGTAGAATTATACACTAGTTATGGTAAAGTGGTATGTCTATCCCTTACCAATGGTACCAAATATTCCATGTCGTTCCACCGGAGAAATTGTACTCAGTCAGAATCCATGTCGGATTATTTAGCTTGATTGGATTTTAATATTAAGACTAGATTTGGATTTGGGTACGTTAAAACATGATAAAGGGAACTGAAATTTTTTGAAGGTTTCGCCCTTTACACTGTAAGCACACGTGTTAAAAGCAAACCACCTGTACCGTGCTATCGTGTGCTATCGTGTTGTAATATTGACTTAATACCTCATCTCCTGTACACTTCTAAATACTTATATTTTTTCACAGTAATGGTACGTAATCGCGTAAATGGTGACCCAAATCTAAGTGTTTGCAGCAATACCGTAGATATTAAAAATGCCACAACATCTGAGTATATAGAACTTGCATGCTTCATAAATCAAACAATGACTACACCAAATGCCATCAATTTTTGCAAACAAAATGGAATGTCATTTTTTGAATATAAATTCACTGATAATGATGGAACCTATGATGCACCATTCTATTTATTTGCTTCTATTAAAACAAACGTCTATTTGAATTTTAATTCAGTTTTCAATAGTAGCATTTGGATGATATATACAAATCCTACTGAAAAATCTTCATTAATTTCTGGAACTATCGAAACAAATGGAATGTGTGCCTTTGTAGCGTCAACTACTAATATGATCGTGAGAGACTGTTTAACATATGCAGATAGTTACTTTTTCTGTCAATATAAAAATCAGACTGCTCCTGAGACAACTACAGTGACAACTACAGAGACAACTACAGTGACAACTACAGAGACAACTGTTAAGACAACACCAGTGACAATTGCTGAGACAACAGCTGCTCCTCCTCAAGGGACTAAAATTCCTAAAAAGAAAAAATGCTTTAAAATTTAATAAGCACTAAGCTCTTCAAAATAGCTCTGATTCTACTGAAAATCAAAGTATGACATTTGAGTCTATAAAAAATAAGATTCGTCCAAATTTGCAGACCTGCAACCTTGGATGAACTATAAAAATAATAAATATATTCAGCAATTTCATTTTTATTTTATGCAACATGAATCTTTACAGCATGCTTCCAATTTCCAGTTCTTGTAATTTTAACAACTTTTTCATTAATCACATAGACACTGCCTTTCTGTCCACATAGAATCTGACTGAGATCATCAGTTGTTTGATAAATAACTTCATGCCATTCAGCGGTAAGTGGAGTTCTTGGATCCCACATGACAACTGTTGAGAATTTAGGGATGATGTACAGCACAACTCCATCTGAATTTGATGTTAATGACTTTGCTGGTCCTAACAGAGCTCCAATATAGGTTAATGGACTTCTGATTGACATTTTTTTAGATTCAACGATTGAAAAATTAAGATATCTGATTGGTGTAAGGTTCATGGAATACAGGTTGCCTGTAGATGAGTCTGTTATATACATTTGGTCTTTTTGTTGTGTTATAAGCATTTCGGTGAATGAGAGAGACTTTGATGGCTGAATATACTCATTGCTGAAAGTATTTTATTAAATATTTAAATTTATTTATGTAAATTTTGTTATATTTGTGGGATTTGAGTGGAGTACTAGGTTGATGGGGGTCTCGAAGGGTCCAAAAGAGCCATAGAGAGTCAAAGAGTATCTTAAAGAATAAAAGAGAGCCAAAAAGAGCCCAAGATACTTACGTAAACTTTAGTTTTCCAATTTTTCTCTCATTCATCGAGTAAACTAGCAAATAATCCTGTCCATAGAGGCTAATATAAGCTCTTGTGTCACCGTTTTCACACTGAACAGGGTCAACTACTATTTTGGAGAATTTCTTGCCTAGTAAGAGATCAAATGCCATAAAATGGACCTAAAAGTATTTCATATATAGCAAATTACATCATATGTCACTAAACTGTGTCCCTAACTGCACATCATTAACAAATGACCAACTTACTTCTTCATTAAAATACAGTAAATCATAGACAAAAATTTTCGGTGCACATTTGTCAGTTCCTTCATCAATCAGCCACAATCTACCTTTTTCATCAATATCTGTGGCTTTACCCTGCTGTATACCTCGACACTTTCCACTTCTCTTTTTAAACTGCGACTCACTTGGAAAAATTTTCGGTTTTACACCAATCAAATTTTCAGGCCATGTAGCTTCAATAAATGTTGGCTTTTGTGTGTCATTTTGATGTTGTAGACATAAAAATGCTCGATTGTAGTAAACAGACACGTGAAGGATTGATGTGTCATTTGTGGTCATGTCTAGGGATGACAATGTCCATGACATTGAGCTGCAGATGAAGTTGAGGCACAAACAGAAAATGAAGAGAAATTTTGACATTTTTTTGAACTGAATATGTGGAATGGCACTTGATGACTGAATTGAACGAGGAAGCTTGAATGAAAAGAATGTGATGGAACTGCTGAGGTAAGGCTAAATTGTTGCTTGATATACAAAATTATTGTTGGTAAACAGAGCGAAATGTACAGACATTTCACTGGTTTTGATGCATTTTTGGTATTTTATGTATGTGAAGTGTCTAAAGTCGTGTTCTACACACGATTCCTGGTTGAAAATTTGAAATTTGATTAAACTAAATTTTTATTTAAATTTTCTGAAACTTTTTTTATTGCTTCAATTTTTGATGAATAATTTTTCATAAATTTTCAATGTGCTTTGCTCATTTCAGTGAGACTAATGCTCGACTGTCTTATACTTATTCCTAAACCATCCATAAATGTATTTTTGATTTCATTGTCGTACACATACATATTGTTCCTTTTAAAGGAAGTACCATTAAGGGTCTGAGAGGATCTGGAACTGGTTGGATGGGTGCACCTTAGGGTAAATTTAGGGTACATCCAAGCAACCAGCTTTGGTGCTGTTTTTTGAGTACCTGAACTATTATTTTGGTGTTATTCTAGAAATTATTCTTGGTGACTTATAAGAGGAATCAAACGCTGTTGAACCTCCTTGGTTGACCCCTACCCTCTCCATAATATTTCTTTTGATTAATTAACAGACCCTATATCATCATCAAATATCCATTATCATTAAAATTATTGATTTCATCTCAAATATAATTAAGAAAATATATTTTTTTTTTACTTTAAGTAACAAAAAAATATCAACAAAATTTTCACATTTTATACAAATTTTATAATTTTAATTTTCTACATTATTCAAGTTTATAATATTTTCTAGAGTTTTGGAAGAAAGGAAAATATTTTTTTTTTTGTTTTTCAATATGTTAACGCAATTAATCAGTCAATTAAATGGGAACTTTTGAAAAAAAGTTGATGCGATTTAAGTTCCCATTGAACGGGGGGAGTTATTGGGGTGGTCTGTTGGAATTGGGGTATTTTTAAGTCTTAAAAATGAAATTTTAGTAAAATAAAAATTCTGAAAAATCTAAAAATTAAAAATTAGAAGAAAATTTGAAAATTTTAAAAAATTGAAAAAGAAAAAATTGAAAATTTAAAAGAAAAAATTGAAAATTTTAAAAAAAATAGAAACTTTAATAAAAAAATCCCCATCGACACATCCCCCAAGACCCCCCTCCTTTTAGTAATATTTAAATATTTTCAGCATCGCTAGTTTAAAGTTTTAAGCATGACATTTTAAATGTTTTTGTTTTTCTATCAATTCCTACACATCAATTATCATATTTCTAAATTTTATAGTTTTTAACATTTTTAAGCGATATTTTTTTTACTTTTATTTTTTTATGATTAAAATTTTCATCAAAATCCTCAAAAAAATTCCTTAAAAAATAAACTAAATTCTTAAACAAGCTCCAAAATTTTAATGATGCCCTTAGAATTACCCGCAATTATAACATTTGATTGTTGGGCTGGTGAGTGTGACTTTTTCCAGCATACGGCAGAGACGAACTCGTTGTCTGATGAACCGACTTTTGTGTCAATGTCGTAGCCGCTGTAACGTTGCTGTTGCTGTAGATCAAATCGGAGGTTGAAGAGCTGCTTGCTGAGACCCTATAATTGAGAATTTAGTTTATTATCTAGGATTTAAGAAGCTAGTGATCATCCATACCTTATAGTAAATACATAACGAATTGTCTTCACTTCCACATGCTATATAGTCACCATTTGTAGCTAATCCAACAAAATTCTTCTCATTAATGTGACCTCCAACGAATGATCTTACACAGTATGGTTGTTTATTGATGTCCCATAACTTTAACTGTCCATCAGTTCCAGCAGAAATTATTTCATTTGTATTCAAGAACTTCACGTATGAGACGGCTTTTTTGTGACCCTAAAATTAGAAACTTGATGTAACATTATTAATTTTTTGATAAGGTTTGAGTTACTTACCTTCAAAATCAACAGTGGCTCCTTCAGATTTCTTAGATCATAATAATGAACACAGTGATCAGCCTGAAAAACATGATTTATTAAATTTTGAGCTCACATCCACATATGTCCATTTCCCATCCTACATAAAATAATTCCCAATACTCACCGATCCAAAAGCCAAATGACAGGAACTCTTTGGATTAAACTTGACACAACAGACATTTGCTGTCTTTACTTCCAATGTTGCAACTGAATTCTCACAATCAATTGACCATAACTTTACTCTCGCGTCATCACTTCCAGATGCTAACAATTTTGTATCAATTTCATTAAAGTCGACCGACCAGCACCTCTTATCATGTTCCTGGAAGATCCTCTTCCTCACTCTCGTCTCAACATCATAGACAGTCACAAGTCCTTCATAGTCGGACGCTGCTAAGATCTCCTTAAAGTACGAATTCCAACATATGGATGAGATCTTACTGGTACAAATCATCTCATTGATTGGATGCTTTATGTCCACAACAGCATCACGAATACTTGCATAGTAGTCAAAAATTTTAATCCGCTTAGTCACGCCAGCAATGGCGAAAAACTCCGAATCCTTGTCAAACTCAATGGAACTGACAATTGTGGATGGAAGCATTGTATTCTCATTCGAGTAATTGAGTGTTGACAATGTCCGTAGCTGATTGTATTTGCTAAATTTTACCAGATTATCTCTAAACACATCTAATGTTTTACTGGTTTTTGGAACATCCGGTACTGTTGTTGGCTGTGCTGGAACTGCCTGCTCATTTGTCTCCATAATCATCAGCTCCTCCTCACTCTGAAAATGCAAATCTTCGGCACGATTTGTAAAGTAGCACTTGACAAAGTCATCAAAATGCTGAAACATTCGCTGCTTCCGGATCTTATAAGTTGCTGACTGTGATAACGGAAGTGCTGTTTGTTGATCATTATTTGGCATCGATGAGTCAATGTCTGTAATTAATTGCTTCATTTCATTCTTAATTGCATCAAGTTCTTGACCGGCGGAGCTAGATCCACTAGGATCTGATGCGGAACTTGCTGTACTTTTCTCGAACTGCTTCTCGACATCCTCAATTTTTGGACATGAATTTTGGACATTTTTGAGGATATTTTCGACCACTTTAATGTCATTCTTAATTAAACGAATTTTCTTCTCAAGCTCACGCTGTTGCTGCTCAGTCTGCTTCATCAAATGCTGCAGGAACTCATGAAGTAACTTGTTCTGTGCTGTAATTGATTCCGCTTCCAACAGGATCTTTCGTTGGGTAAAAATATCCAAAACTATATTAATATCCGGTAGTGACAATTTCTCAATTGATTCTGTTGTCAGGAATGACTTGAGATTATCCAGTGCACCATCCTCATCCTCAATACCTTGTGTGCCTGGAAACATTCGTTCCATTTCCTGCTGCTCCATTAAATGTTTTGATATCAATTCATTGAGGAGAAAATTTGGAAATATTTGATCAGTCGTAAGTGTGCTGTTACATTTTGGACATGACTTGTTGATGTCTATAGACTTTTGGATGCACTTGTTACAGAACGTATGTCCACATCTCGTGATTGTTGCCTCACAAATTGTACTGAAACATATTGGACACAAAAATTGTGATAAATTTGTTGTTGTTGTTGACTTTTTTATGTCTTTTTCCTTATTCATCTTCTTTCGTGGATTTAAGTCACTCGAATTGCTTGGATTCCGTTCTAAACTTTGCCTTCTTGGCATCTTTAATGCTATTCGATCATTCAGAATCTTTTAAGTCAAGTTAATTTAAATGCGAAAATTTTTATTTTTAGCTACCTACTTATTCGATTTTTACTAAGAGAAATTGAAGCTTTGAGAGTGTAGAATACATCAAAATAATGATAATGATTGATATGAGTCGTGAACTTCCGTGCTGAGAAGTTTTTTCATTATTTTTAAGATGTATTCGAGTTAAAACTTCAGATCCTTCCTGAAAAATTGTCTGATTATGTCCTATTTTGGGAAACATGACGTAGAAGAAACATAACCTGCAAAAGAATTTATTCATTTAAATTAAATATGAATACATCAATCCTATATACACGTGGAAGTTCAGATTCATTCTAGCTCGATTCCTATTGGTGGAGCTTACTTAATGTTTTTACACGCTTTTGATTTATTTTGCATTTTCAAATTTTTTTCCTATCTCACGTGTTTCAAAATTCGTTGATGTGCAATATGAATTAGATGACTTGTTGGCGTAGATGACATGATTACCAATAGATGCCGGTTGTAGCACTACTTAGTTCTTTAACTTATTTATACATTAATAAATAAAAATTAAAATATTTTTAAAAAAATTTTATTCAGTCATAATGATTGGATTGACTTAAACTTAATCAACCTTAGACTCAACATGAATAGCAATCATCGGCACTTCCTTTTCCCATGAAATAAAAATTTCAACTTTTCCATCTTCATCAACGACAATTTCATCTCCAACACATGTGCTGTTTACTTTACCGCCAGTCATGATGTCACAATACTTCCCAGGTGGTACACAGGCCTTGACTGTTGTCTTCAAATTCAGTGACAATTCATTGTTAAATGCTATAAATCCAAGCTTTCCTCTGCAGAATGCAACCTGATTCTGTCCATTGTCTGCCCAATTTGTGAGCGATGAGTTTCCGACGACATTTCTGAACTTTACCATTTCGACAATTTGTGGCCACCGGTGCTCGCAGATCCACGGCTGCTCACACTGTCCGTCCTCAGTAATTGTCTGTGATGTGATTTGGTTCTCTTGATCCATCGGTGGTCCGTCGAAGGCATTCTCAAAATAAAATGAACTCATAATCTTAGGAACTCCATATTGAGTAGCAAGCATGAAGGCATTTGCTAAAATGTAACGTCTTTTGTCCTTGAAATTGAGAATTTCTGTGAATCCTTTGACAAACAGCCTCTGATTGTCGTGGTTGTCAATGAAGACTATGGCGTCATTGGATGGAACAAAGCCACGTTCTGGTCCCCATTTCAGTAAGCCATGCATTGGCTTCTTGCCTTGAAAGACGAGACCAAGTACATTTGAGCAAAGGTATTCGGTGACGAGACCCAGACCAATGTACTCGGTTTTTGAGATTGCTTCACCTCCTAGATCTGAAATGATTATGATTTAGGCTAATAAGGATTTTAAGTCAATATGAACCTCATACCTATGACTTCCTGATAAATGAATGGCTTTGAATCTGCTGGAAAGTCAAATTCTGTCTTTAAATTATTTATTCGTTTGTAAATGACTGCCAAGTCAGTTGGCCACATGTTTTTAACCTAAAGCAAAATTTGAATTTTTAAAAACCGTTAATTATTTAAAATACTCTAATTGTTATTTACCGAGTCCATTCTGAACCCTGCAGCTCCATTGTCAATCAGTAAGTTCATCAATTCAATAATTTTTTCACGAACATTTTCATTCGCTTGATTCAAGTCAGGCAATCCATCAACACGACAATTCCTTATCTGAAATGCGTTACTGAAATCTTTCAATTCACAATTTTCATTAAAATCAGCATGAGTGTATGGAACTTCTGGATATTTAAGTTCTTTCGGATATCCCATACTTTTATTGTATCCATAAACATCTCCGTCGCCATTTGCCATGTGATTAGCTACAACATCGACATAAATTCTTATTTTATGTTTTTGACACTCTTTTACCATCTCGCGGAAGCTATCGATATTGCCTGATGGACTAATGACTTTATATGACACTGGAGAGTATCTATAGTACCAACTATATGAATCAGTAACTTTTGGTTCTGTCACGGGTGACACTTGAACAGCTCCATAACCTACTTGACCTAAAAATTCACATTCTCTTGCAATGTCACTGAATTTCCATTCGAAAAGTTGTACGATTCCAGTCCGACCTTCATGAATGTAGGAATTTTTGTTACATGTGATGGAAGTGATGAATATTGTGAAGATTATGGCTTTTGTTGGCATTTTGAGGAGAATTTTGGAGTTTCGATGTTGGGAATAATTGATATTGAGGTGAAAATGCAGAATTGATTGGAATTCACCACACTTATGCTCGACTAAATTCACCACTTAATATACAAATTCATATATTTTTTCAAACTTTTGCCTTAACTTTATCCAAATTCACTAATTCAACTAAACTTCATATGCACTTTTCAGGCCTAATTTATAGCATATGCACTAACAAGATCATGCTGTGATTAAAAGTCATTAAAAGTATATCAGATCATATAGCATTGATAATGAAATTATGACATTCAAATGAGTCACGGTCAATGGCAATGAAATCGGATTAGACGATTTTCTGGAAATTGTAAATAAAAAACAAGAGTGATGCGTCAAAAGTGTTGGCGATGATAATTATTGATAAGGTTAGATGAATTACGTATGCAACATTGACAATATTCAAATGAATTTGACCTAGAAATTGTAAGGCTTAAAACTGATCACATAACCTCAAAAGTTACCAACATAACCTCAAAATTATTCTTTTAAACCTGAAAAATAAACATAATAACTTCAAATATTTCAAAATATCTCAAACTTTATTCCTCAAATCATCAATCATGTCAGCTCACTTGATCTGTGAGACTTCATACAAGTAAGCACCGAGTAATTTTGATCCCTCAATATAATTACGAATATCAATCTTCTCATTTTGTGAGTGAGCACCATCATCACCACATCCAACTGGTAACAACAAGACATTCTTACCAGTTACTTCCTGGAAAGTTAAAGTGACAGGAATTGAACCACCCTCACGTGTCATGTCTGGTTCGACCTTATAGACATGCTTTGTGGCACGTGAAGCAGCTTGATAATGTTCATGATTTGGATTTTCAGTCCATGGACGTCCACCATGTGCCATATAGCACTTCATATTGTTTGGTGACTCAAGTTCTGCGAATTTTTTGGTCAAATAGTCAACGACGAGTTTCTCGACCTTGGCTGGATCTTGATTTGGTACAGCACGAATACTAAACTTTCCAATGACTTTTCTTGGAATTACAGTCTTTTGTCCAGGTTCACTGAAGGCACCTTCGATACCATGAAGTGACAATGATGGGAATCTCCAACGATGTTGAAGCAATTTTGCCTTTGATGGATGTAAGAGCTTGCCTGGTGCACCAAGATCCTTACGGAATTGCTCAACATCAAATGTAATTTTCTCATACATCTCATTCTCATTTGGCAACATTGGTGCTACATCCTTGTAGATACCAGGAATTAAAATTCTTCCTGTATTATCAACAAGTTGTCCCATCAAGTAAATCAAATCAGTCATAGCCTCATGTACAGCACCACCAAAGACACCCGAATGTAAATCCTTTGATGCACACTCAACTTCAAGTCCAAAGTAGCAAATTCCACGAAGACCATAAGTAATACATGGATGTTGGCTTCCGAGCCAGTAGTTGTCACTAATACAGACATAGTCGACATCTTTGAACCAGTCTTTACGAGCGTAGAGGAGATCATCGAGTCCCTCACTACCACTTTCTTCCATTCCTTCAAAGACGAATTTAATGTTGACTGGAACTTCCATGTTTTGCTTTTGGTAGGCTTCGATGGCATTGAACCAGCCGAGAATTGGTCCTGAAAATTGAAGAAAATTAATGATTAGTGAGTATTTGAGGCTATTTTAGGGTTAGCTAAAGACATAAGGAGTGATTGGGACTCAAGGCCCGATAAAGACTGATTCCTCACCTTTGTCATCAGATGCACCTCGTCCAAACAACTTTCCATTACGTTCAGTCAAAACAAATGGTTCAGTATCCCATCCATCTTCTTTCAGTGCTGGTTGAACATCAAGATGTCCATAAATTACAACAGTCTTTTTAGCAGGATCCTAAAATGAGAACATGTAATAAAATTGTTAATAAGTTATTGATAAAACTGAGCAGCATGCAGTCTTATCAGAAAATAAATCATTAAGACCTAATTTTTTGAATCAAATATTAATATTCCATAAATCCAATATTATTGATTGTTTGGATAAATTGTTGCTGATAAGATGATAGCCTATTACTTAATTGTTGTTAATGCCCCCATAAAGCAACAGTTATTCTGCTGAGCATTATCAAAGTGCAACTGATATTCTTCATCCCACATACACAATATCAACATTATTATCGTTGTTTACATGCCAGACATTCCTTATCGAAATCTCATATTGTTGCTCATGTCCAGCATAAAAGAGAATTTGATCCTTCATCAAGCTCAAATTAAAAGCAAATTATTGCCGACTAAACGCTAGAGTATCAAAAAGTGATTTTTCACAATTTTCACATTGATTGATGAACATTTAATCTTGAATTATTGAGATTATTTTGGCACTTATCGCATGATCCAGGGATTTGGTCTGGACATTTGATACTCAATTAGCTACATTGTAACATGCATCATGCTTTCCTATGGATATTAGGAACATCCTTAGTTATGCTTCATGAGGACAATCGTTATCTTAGTGCCAATCATTAACAAATGACCCTGATTTAGGTTCCAACCAGATATTTTTCGAGTGTTTTGCCTAGAAAAACTCTTGAAAATTGAAGAATTTCGTCCGAAAAGGACACCAAACCCCCTAGATTCACCCTCAATCGGTTCCCAATCATCAAGATCTTCTAAAATATCCATCAAATCCCATAATAACTACAAAGCAATCAACCATTATTCTCACCCAACAATTGTGTATTATTGTCATCAAAAAAACATGTAATCACACCCGATAAGATAAAAAAGGCAAGCAACTTGGTCTCATAAATCTCAAATTATCAATAAATACTAGGCAACAAGGTTCATTACATCAATGAGTGAGTGAGTAAGAGAGAAAATTATTAAATAACAAGCAATACATCAAAATGTAATAAAATAATATTAAATTCCAAGTGCAAAATTTAATTGAAAGACGTACTAGGAAATATGAGAACTAAATGGAATGATTTAGTGAGTCATTTGTGGGAATGATTTTATTTATCGCGTGATATATTGAACATAGTAGGAAAAATTCGATTTTTGAGATGATTTTTGGATATTCAGAGGTTAGGATACAAAGACAAGTTTAAATCTCTTCCAGAGACACTAGCTTCAGTGCATATAACCCGATATTATCAGCTTTATATTAATTTTTATCTCAATTATTATTTACATGCCATAAAAATTTCTTCTTGACTGATAAGAGTCGCTTTTTGCAGCATGAATTGTGGATTGTATTTACAGGAACTACTAAAACCACAGGAAAATTCTACTTCAGACTCTCAGCATTAATCCCGAGAAGCAAAACTGGTTTATTTATGTTATAGTGAAGTTCTGATAAAATTGAGGCTTTGTGATGACTTGGGGACTAAATAAGTTGTGCTGATCGGGACAGATATTTTAATTTCTAGGAAAGATCATTGAACTTTGGAGTCGGTTTGGTCAGTTTTGTGGGTAATGTAGATTTTTTTGGGAAAAATTTACTTGAAAGGTTCGCTGAATTTTTTAGAGTTTTATGAACTTATTGTCCACCTTCTTGGATGATCCTTTAGATCCATATCCTAACCTATTCCTGGACATTATTCATACACCTCTTAATAATCATAAATTCTACTCACATTTCCATATGTTCCCATCACAACATTCGGTAATTTCAATTGACTACCATCCGGCAATGTCTGCATGCCAATATCAACCTGTTCACAGGTGACTCCAAGTGCTTCCATTTTCTTCTGAGCCCAATCAATCATCTGTTGACATTCGGGACGTGCGTGTGGCCATGCTGATACAGATTTTATGGCAACAGCTTCTGTCAATGTCTCAATGTACTTTGACTTATTCTGATCGATGTAACTGCATAAAGAGAAAATGTTTATTTTTTTTGCATTGTCATCAACTTTTCTAAATTTTATAAGTTATGGACTTACGTGAATAATTTAACTAATGTATCCGGCAAGCTCATGATTTTATTTGATGATTTGATGCTTCTACTTCGACTAATCAACAACAACTGATAAAATTTTACTAAAAATATTTGAGTTTATTTTTATGTTTAACTTGCTCGGTGTCGATAACAAAAATAAATGCTTTGTAAGCTTTTTGGAGTGTAGAAGTTTTTCGAATTTTTTGTGAACGTTGAGAAATTTTTGCGCACTATGATCGTGAAAATTACATTTGGTTGTTGATCGTAATTTATGATCGATGGAACTCTTTAGTTTACGACTGAGTTGGGTCTTAGGCTTAATACTGCTTTTGATTAGTTAAAATTAAAAGCAATCAGTAGACCTTCCAAGTAATATTTAATAATGTATTACTAAAAGCAGTGCTTCTCAAACTTGATTTTTAATCCTAGAAAGTGTTCCAAACCTAGGAACCTTGGTGTAGCTGAACAAAGACTGTTCACTCTGGTTGAAGATTTTGATAGTAAATTAATAACAAAAACAATTACATAAAGAGCAAAACTTTATTAAATCTTCAATTTTTAACACTCAATATATCATATTTCAATGAAGTTGATCATCGGGCATATCCATCATGACCAAACCGGTCTGAAAGTAAAAATATTATTAACACTCATACTTATTTGATCAGCAAATTTGTATTGAAAGCTTAATCTCAGACCAACCTTACTTAAAGTCAATAGAATACTTACAAGTCTCCATATAAAGAATGAATTGGTTTTTTTGGTGACCATGGTTTGATGAAATATCCTCTGGTTGATATTGGATTGGGTTCAATGCTTTCAATCCATTGTATAAACATTGTGACATTTGTGTACAGAGAATAAGCATTTACATTACATCCTAAAACTGTATGAGTTAATGATGACGAGACTAGACCGAGAAGATAGTAGACATTGTTATAAGCCACAAATAGTCCATTTCCACTGTCTCCGGTGCATGCTCCAGTGCCATTTCCATGTCCACCACAAAATGTGGTCGTGGATGCAATCGGACGAATGGCTTTATACTTATTGAAACAGTAATGGGATTTATGAATTGGGGCTTCAGCTTGTTTTGGCATTTCTGAATATTTCGATAATTTACCAGTCTTTCCATAACCAATGACAGTTCCTATTTGCACCATTAATGCCGGTGAATAAGGATATGTTAAACATATTGGAGCAATTTTGAGTTCCGGATAAATCTCATCCATAAGCACAACAACAGCAATATCGGAATCAAATTTTGTTCTTGTAGGGTTCCAATTTTTATGAACTTCAATAGTTTCAATCTCAACAGAAATCCTATTTATTTCATGTAATGCTGTCAAATTGTGACCTCCCAGGACGACTATTAGATCATCTTTAGTGTATACCTTCTTTGATTTGTCAATAATACAGTGACCAGCTATAATATGTGAATATAATAAAATACAGTGGTGGACAACCTTTGTGTCGTGATACAAAACAGTTTGCCAAATCATGAGTTGATTTAATTTAAAATTAAATTACCTGTCAGAACCTTTCTATCTGATATAAGAACTCCACCACAATGAACTTCGTCGTTTTGATTTATCAGAACTGCCATCCTTAAAGATTAATGAAATTATTAAATTTGACATACTTCTAAAAGCTAAAATTAATACCATGGATACGATCCAGGAGCAAAGTTTTCGCCTCGAACTATCAATGCTTGCCCATTGTTAGGAATTCCACATGCCGTCTGTAAATGAATTAATATTTCTTGGATTATATAGATTTGTGAGCAACAGACTCACTTTGTGAGCTAACAGACTAGCTTTTAAGATAGTAAACCATTTGATGAGCCAATAGACTCATTTTGAATTTAAATTACCTTAGAACTTGATGATTCTGTAGTAGTGGTTGTGGTTGCTTGTGTTGTAGATGTCCTTGTTGTAGTCGTAGATTCTGTTGTGCTTTGAGTTGTCGTCGTAGAGGTAGTTGTTGTTCTTGGTGTTCTAGGTGGTCTAGTTGTTTTAGGTGTCGTTGTCTCTATCTCAATGTCATGTTCTAAAAAGTATTACTTTTTAAATGAATTTGAATGAATATTATCAATTTAAGTTAATAGCTTACTTTGTAATAAATAATTCTCAAAACAACTTTGCAGTTTGACACTCATCTCATGTCTTGCTATAGATTCATCATTACTGCATGTGTTCTTTTTCATAGTTAGCTTTTTGATCGGAATTTTATTAATAAATTGTTCGTCGATTCCAAAAATTTGATTTTTATGCAATGTTATTTCACGTAATCTTGGATGACGATCAAATGAATTAGATCTGATAAATGCTAAATTATTGGAATGTAACTTTAAGATTTCGAGTCTTTCTAAAGGATTAAAAACATTTTCTTCCAAATCTTCAATTTTATTTTCAGATAAATCAAGTTCCCTTAAATTGTGCATTCTTTTAAACCAATTTGGATTCAATACTTTAAAATTATTAACGTCGAGCATTAGAACTTGTAGCAATTGTTGTGATTCGAATATTCCATCAGGAAGTGATTTTATGGAGTTTCCAGATAATTTTAAAATTTTGAGTTTCTTTTGCTTCACAAACAGCTTTTCAGGCAACGATTTGATTTTATTATAGATTAAATTCACTTCCGTCAGGTTTGGATTGTTGGTTAGCAAATCTTCATTAATGATTTCAATTTCGTTCCTGTAAAACGTTAATAATAACAGTTCCTCACAATTATTTAGAGAATCGGAATTCACAGTCATAATTTCAATTTCATTCACGTATATAAATCTCAATCTTTTTAATTTGTCACAGTAAATTGATGTAAAAATATCAATCCATAGTTTTGCTTTATTTGCAAATGATAAGACAGCCACATCCTTATTACTATGAGGCGAATCTTGTTCATGTGTTGTATATAATTCATTAAAGACTGTAATTTTACCATCAATTACAACATTGCATGTATAAAGTGGGAATGTCTCGCGTTCGTCACTTATTTCAGTATAATCAAATTCACAGTAAGGTGTATAGGACACAACTTGATCCAGAAAGGTCATCAAAAATATTACAATTATCAATTTCATCTCAAATTTTTAATTTTGTTATTTTATTTATTTTGCGATAGATGTGCAGTTGATGCGTAGCTTTAAAAATGTATTATAAAAAATATCGACGACAATCAATCAGTGTGCACAATGGCGGTGGGGTTAAATTGGCTTCGACAGAAATATTTCTCCTACTTTCTAGGAAATAATTTAAAATTTGTTCCAAAAAGTTAAAATATATCGGCCTTGGCACTGCAAAAATTAATTTTCATTTATTCACAGTTTTATGTCCACTCACTTCAAATTCTACCATCGACTGAAATGAAATTTAAAAGTCTCAGACATTGATGCTTATCATATGCTGCAAAAATTGAGATTTATGAAATTGAGTAGAGAAATTGAAGAGAAATAAATTGAAATTTAAAAATAGAGCATGTTGGTCACTAGATTTCTGTCATATACTAAATACCGGTTTTTTTGCCTTTTAGGGATGAAATTTGAATATTTTTAAGTTTATTTCTTGAATTAAATTTTGATTTTTTGAATCAATTCCACACAGGTCTGAAATCGAAAAAAATATTGTTGCTTTATTAGCCATCAGACCCGCAGTCTTGGACATTATTAGTCATTCTATCAAAAACTTCATCCCAATAAGTCCTTTCAAATTTCACATACCTATTATCATGAATTCGATGAATTTCACCAGTTCTTTGTGTAGTCGTTAACCACGGTGGTACAAATTCTACTGGACTTCCTCCATCAGACCTTATAGATACATCATTAACTCCAATGTTATATATCCAAGGAATAAATTGACTAATGTCCGTAAACAATGAATAGGAATCAACATCACATCCATATTCACCACCACGTAATGATGAAGACACGATTCCTCGAAGATAAAATATCTTACCGATCCTAACGAACAATCCACCACCACTGTCTCCTGTGCACGCACCCGTGCCATTTGCAAGTCCACCACAAAATGTCGTGCTATGTGAAATTTGTTGAATTCTTGGAAATTTACGAATGCATGATAATGTGTCATGTATTGGTGCCTGTGCTTGCCTTGGAACATTTGAATATTCTCGAGATTTGTCTTCTGTCTTTCCATATCCAACAATTGTCCCATCCGATACTCTAGTTGCTTCTGTATTTGGATGTGCTACACAAATCGGATGAATATGGTCATTGTACGTCACATCCTCTCTCAAAATTAGCACAGCAATGTCAGAATCATATCTATTTTCGAATTGATTCCAATTGGAATGGACATGAACTTCCCTCACGCCAAATGCAAATCTACCGATTTCATGGAGTAAGTTGAGGTTATGACCACCAAGGACGACTGTTATTTCCTTTGCATCAACAGTTCTTAAAGTTTTCGTTTTGATACAATGTCCGGCTGAAATTGTTTAAGCACATAATGAATGTATTATTCCTGAGCAGTACAATGTAGTCGCTATGACTTTATACCGGTAATGATTTTAGCTTTAGATATGAGAACACCTCCGCAATGGACATTAGTGTCAACAATTAGTACAGCCATCCTATACAAAATAATAAATTTAATGAAATTTGTAAAGAATTTAAAATATTAAAATATTTACCATGGATACGATCCTGGCTCGGGCTCAATCCCTTTGATAATCAAAGGTAAACCTGTTGGACGCAATCCACATTCATCCTTAAAATAGTTAGTTAATTGAATTTCAATTGATAGAAATAATTTTATTAAAATCAAACCTCATCAATCTCAAATGTTCTTGAATGACTTGTTGCAATCATTTGAGCTTGAAATAAATTATTAAGACAGTAATAAGTTTAATTTGTTTAAATTAGAGATTAATCATCTAAGGATAAATTCTGTTTCTAAGGATAAGTTTACTTTCTAAGGATAAGCTCAGAATTTAAGGATAAGCTCAGTTCCTGAGAATATGTTCAATTTCAAAGGATAAGTTTAGTTTTTCAGAATAAGGTCACTTTTGTAAGGATGAATTTACCTATAGACATAGTAACTAACTTGTTGTTTGAGAACTCCTTGGCGTCGTTGTTTGTATGGTTGTACTTTTAGTTGTTGTTGTAGTTCTTCTTGTTGGTTTTGTCGTAGGCGCAGTTGTAGTAGTTGTGGTTGTTGTCGTAGCAGTTGTCGTCGGTTTAGTCCGCCTTCTTCTTGTTGTGGTTGTTGTTGTCGTTGTTGTGGTTGTTTCTTCATTGAATAACTTGTAGTTTGTAAAGCATTGACTTAATTTTCTTTTAATGTCTCTTCCAGTTATTTTTGAATCATCAATGCATATGTTGCCTTTCATATTTAATGTCTTTATTTTAGTATTGTCAATGAATCTTTGATCAATTGCATTTATACTATTTTTATAAAACCCGACAGCTTCTAGTTGTGGATGTGGATCAAATGAACGTGAAGAAATAGTTTGAAGATTGTTGTGATCTAAGTTTAATGACTTTAAACTGTACAAAGAGCTGAATACGTTATCTGGAAGTTCATCAATTTCATTGCTAGATAGATCTAAAGTCTCAAGGCTTTCGAGTTTTTTGAACCAGTCTGGATTAAGAATTGCCAATTTATTGATGTCAAGTTTCAGTGTCTTGAGATTCTTTAAGGATTCAAAAATGTTGTAAGGAAGATCATCGAGAAGATTTGCCGATAAGTCTAAAATTTGCAGATCTTCTTGATTTCTGAATAAATTTTCAGGAATTGTTGTAAATTTATTATAATTTAGATAAATTTCTTTCAATCTTCGATTAGTCGACAGGAAATTTTCATCTAGTTCCGATATTTTATTATTGTAAAACTGAGCAACTTCAAGATTCCGACAATTTTTTAAAGAATTTATCTTCACTTCCTCAATTTCAGCCTCACTCATGTCAATAACTTCAATATTTGGATAATGATCACAGAAAATTGATGGAAAAACAGTCATTAAGATTCTCGATTTTATCATGACTGTCAAAATTTTCACATCAGCATCATTTTTTTGATCATAAGGATCGTGATATCCCCAAATTGTATTCAATACATCAAGCTGACCATCGATTTCAATTTGACATGTATAGTCTTCATAAACATTTAGAAATGTGGCTTTTGTGGTGCCATAGATACAGTAAGGTGCACTGGCTGTGGATGTAGCAACGACTGTCAGAAGAATTGTAATGAATTTCAGGTTCATCTTTGTTTTAATAAATTTTCTTAATCATGAATCACAGCGATATGTTATTGATTAATTGCTGACCTTTCGCACTATAATTTTATTGTTACACAGATTAGATTTAACTAGAATTTTAGTTAAGTGTCATTAAATGATAACATAATCACTGATCCATACCGGTTTTTATTACTGGTTTTTTACTACGATTAATAAAATTTATAATTTAAATGACACAAAATCGATCTTAAATTAAAATTTAAAACATTTATCGCGGAGAACTAGCAAGCAACTGAGAAGATGAAACATTGAGAGAAATATCAAATTAGTTGTATGAATAAAATATCAATAAGAGTAAGGAAATTGAGCATGTCGATTAAGCCTTGTGAGAGAAGACATCAACAATTCTGTTTTGAATTTTTCTCTTTGATTTATTTACGATTTTACTCAGTTTACTATCTCGTTTGTTTGGATAAATCCCATGCTTTATCTCACAATGTAGGAATCACAATAATTTAATCATGTTTTTATTTCATGTATTTTTAGTTAATGGAATCGTGTATTTATAATTTTTGGTACTTAATATAAAACAGTGCTGCTCAAACTTTTCTGTGCCATGACACATCTTGGTGGTAAGCCACGACCGAGATCACACACGATATGCCTGATTGACACACTAGTACAATGATGGGCAGCCTATGTCCCACCAAAATGTAGTAAGAAGAGAAAGACGACGTCGATCTCTGAAAAAATGCGATGAGATTGAGATGAATACTCTCCTCAGACTGATTTCGCTCAAAAGCTTATCAATATTGTATTTAAATACAAAAAAGTAAATCAGATGTGAAACCGGCTTTTGTGAGCTATGATCATAATAGCTTAGATTAAAGTGATTTAATGACTTATTAAAATAAAATTAAGTCAATATATTATTCTATTGAAATAAGAAATTCACGTGCAGCTGCATGTCTACAAAAATTGATCCAAAAATGAAGCTACAAGTGTCAAGGATTATTCAAGCCTTAATTATTATTAACTTAGCCTCAAAGATATCTACAACAACAATAAATTGTTCATTCGACAACATCAGCATCTCAATTGGTCACTATAATACCATTCAAGGCTATGGATGTGAAATTCAAAATTTGACATCAGAGGGTCAAGTAAAAATCATCGGAACTCATGATAATGGAAAAACAAACGATGACGTCACACTCATAAAGTATCAAATCAATGATGAATATCAGCTTCCACAGCTTCCACAATTTGATTCATCGTTTTGTGAGAAATTCACAAATATTGAGACAGTATTCGTAAGTCAACTTAGGATTCTCTCATTTCGTGAAAATTCTCTATGGAACTGCCAAAATTTAAGTAAATTGTATTTTTATGAAAACAAAATTCGAGAACTTCCTGAAAACTTTCTAGCCAAAAGTACAAAATTGACGGTTTTAAATCTCGACTTCAACTATCTGACTGAATTACCGGATAATTTTCTCAAGAATCAGACAGCTTTGGAGGAACTAAGCTTAACAAATAATCAATTTATCACCTTTTCCAGCAACTTTTTTGACTCATTGTCGAATCTTTACATTTTGGGACTTGGATCAAACAAAATTACAGCAATTGACTCAAAATGGTTTGAAAAATTGGAAAATTTAGTGTGTTTGGGTTTGGAGCGGAATGAAATCATTGAAGTGCCTAGCAATAGCTTTGCATCCATTCGATATCTTGTCGAACTTAATCTCAGCAACAACAGGATTAAAATGTTAAATTCAAACTCTTTTGATGGCCTAAGAAGTTTAAAAACTTTGAAATTAGATCACAATAAAATTATGGAATTGCCAGACAATATTTTTTTGGATACCGAGAACCTCCAGGAGCTGAACATAGGACACAATAAATTGACAGTAATCAACTCGATTTCATTTGGCAAATTAATTAATTTTACAACTTTATATTGTCATTTTAATGAAATTGAAGGATTTGATGAAAAATTGATTGATAAAACAGCCATATCTGATTTGGATATGACTGGAAATTTATGTGCTGATGGATGGAACTTGAATTGGAATCAAATAAGAAGAAATTTAACTAAATGTTTCAGGAAGTATTCGTTGGAATATGAATCAAATGAGGGTAAATTTTCTTATTATTTGTCAACGTGGGCGTATCCAATTTCAAGACAAAACTTAGGTTTTGGGCATATTTATTTATTTATATAGAGTCATTCCTCAAGAATAAATCTTATTAGCTATACCTGATGATCAATCAGAAAATACCAATCGAAATTCCTTCGATAAACCAAATTCTTTTATATTCTTCTAACAGATACAGCAAAAACAATTGATACTGAAGTTGTAACACCTTCAACTCACTCTATAATAACTACAACCACTACACACAGAACTACGGAAAATTTAGATTCAATTATAATAACAACGGAATCAGCTCATATACCAAAAATTCACGATTTTGAAAAAAGGGTAAATATGATATTCTATGCAGGAATCTAAAAGGAATCATTCATTCAATACCTCTTAATATTACTCCTTGATTAACTTGATTATTGACTTTTTCATTTCATTAAAACAGGCCCGTCCATCTTGTGGTAGACCTCGATCTGGACTTCAGACGATAATGAGGGGAACTGCAGTTCCAAGAGGAAAATATCCTTGGTAATATTAATTGAAGTAAAAATTATCTAACAGCCAACGAGAATTATCAATTAAAAAATTTCAGGAATGTTGCTTTATATTCGATAGACAATGTATCCAATAAAAAGGAATATATCTGTGGTGGAAGTATTGTATCCAATAAAACAATTGTTACAGGTATAAAATTTAGATGTTAATTTTGATCATAAATAATATAATTTTTCATCTGTAGCTGCTCACTGTTTCAGAGGAAAAAGTAGCTCTCATTTATACAATGCCGGTAACATAATTGTCTTAGTTGGAGCACATAACTTGTCAGAAACAATTGAAATTGGAAGGCTAACGGTTGCTGTTAGGAAAATTATAATTCATCCTGATTGGAATATAAATATTAAATCATTTGATGCTGATATTGCATTAGTGGAACTAGATGAGTACCTTAACTTTTCTAATTATATTCAACCAATCTGTCTGATGAATCCTGGATCAGATATGGAATCAATAAAAAAAGGAATCGTTGCTGGATATGGAAAAAGTGAATTCAAAGATGTAGAAGATGTTGCAAGGATCATTAACATGCCAATAATTAACTATACTGAATGTGTCAAAAGCTCAGATCATGAATCACTTTTGAGTAACCGAATGTTTTGCGCTGGATATGCCAATGGTACTGGAGTATGCATTGGTGATAGCGGAAGTGGATTGCATGTCGTGTACAAAAATACGTATTACCTTCGTGGAATTGTCTCAGCATCACTTCATGGTGAAATTAATGGATGTGATGTTAATGCGTATGCGGTATTTACTGATGTGATGAAGCATAAAGACTTTGTTGAGTCTAAGTAATAAATAACTAATGATTTTTTTGAAGAATAATAACTGAAAATGATTTCTTGTGAGTAATTCAACAATAAAGTTTATTCAAAAATTACACGCGTGCTTTTTATTAATAGACAATTTTAGGAATTTCAATCCCTGGATCAAGTTTAATTTGAATTCAGGAATTAAAAACCTTTGTATGCAAAATAATTGAATTTTATTAATTTCCAGTGATAGGGTCGGTTCCATTAAGTATCCAACTATAAAACCAGACCGCATCGGTAAACAAAGAGTAGCTATTGACATTACATTCATTGAGAATTGAATGTCGATTATGACCAGTTATTTCTGCTTTTTAATTGATAACCATAAACAAAATAAGCTTTATGCTTCATCTTAGTGTTTAAATTTCAATTTTTTATTACAATTTTCTCATAATTTATGGGTTGATCACTATTGAAGTCCATTAATGTACATCCCTATCAATCAACTTTCTTTACAATTTTTGATGTATATTTTATAACCTAGCATCAGCATGAATAGCAATAAATCCATCAGTTGCACCAGCTGCAATGGAAAATGATGCAACACCACTTGAATTGACTGTGATTGTAGCTCCAGTACAACTTGATCCTGATTTACTTCCAGCTGCAATATTGCAGTAAGTTCCAGCTGGCATTCCAGTTTGAAGTGATTGATTAAGGTCAAAGTTCTCATTGTTGAAGACGATGAATGCACGATTTCCACGTGAGAATGCAATTTGCTTGCCTCCGCTATTTTCCCACCAATTTGCAACTGCTGCAGATCCAGCGGCATTTCTGAATTTGATCATATTGTAGATTTGACGCCATCTGTGTTCACAGACCCATCCACCACTGCATGATCCATCGGCATTAATTGTTGGTGATCTCAAGCTACCATCGGCATTAGCTGGTGGACCTTGATCACCATTACTGAACTCAAATGAACTCATCACACGTGGAATACCGTATGGCCATGCCAAATGGAAAGCTGTTGCCATTTTGTATTGTTTTGAGACTTTGTAGGTAAGGACATTGGCACCTCCTGCACCATGGCCTCTTTGACTGAATAAAAATAATAATTAGATACGTTTATATTTAGTTTGGGGATTAGCACTTACTTATCGTGATTATCAACGAATGTCAATGCACTGGCTGATGCCATAAAGCCCCAACCTTCACCAAAGTTTCTGAAAAAAACCGAAAATTCAAAATTGTTGGCATTAATTAAGTTAAGTTAATATTCAAACCTTAAATATTTCAACAAATCATGTCCACGGAAGACACGACCGATTTCAGCACTATATCTGAATTCAGTGACTGTACCAAGATGCAAATATTCATCCTTTGTGATTCCTTCACCACCCAAGTCAATAACCTCTTGTGTGATAAATGGACGTGCACCAGAAGCAAAACCATGAGCTGTATTCAAGTTGTTGAGACGTCCGAAGATGTTTTGGAGATCACCAGGCCTGAAATTGGGTATTAATATAATTTTATGATATGAAATCAAGTTCACAACCGTCAAACTTACCACATGTGTTTGACTGCATCAACTCTGAAGCCAGCTACACCAAGGCTGATCAAGTCATTCATATAAGCCACAACTTTACCTCTTACATATTCAGTACCCAATCTCAAATCGGACAAGCCAACCAACCAACAATTTCTGACTTGATTTGGATCATTATAGTTGTCGATTGAGCCTGAATGAGCATGAAATTCTCAAATAGTAAATCATATTAGAATCAATATAAAGCATACTTACATCGTGGATTAAAGTCGCCAGATCCGTATGGAACAGCTGGGAAACTAAGAGATGAAACACTTACACTTGATCCACCAGTTCCAACACCTAGAATTTCAAGTAATAAAGAGTGGTCCACACATGAAGGATCGTGAAGCTTTGACAAAAATTTATTACATACCATCTCCAGCAGCCATGTGATTGATGACAGCATCAACATAGATTCTTATACCAACAGCGTTACATCTGCGGACCATGTCAGAGAATGCAGCTCGGTTACCTAAAATTTAATGGAATTTCAATCAGAAATGGTCATTGTACTAGATGTAATTGATCAATGGACACTGTCGATCTCTGATCTACAGTGAGTTTTGGACCTAAAATTACCTGATCTTGTTGTTAATATGTAACTTGCTATAAATAGAATTAAATATAGTTACTAAAACAAATTTAGAACCAAAATGCAGCTTTCTTTACCAGGTTGATATCTGAAAGAGATTAAAACAAATTGAAATATTGTTAATTTTAATCATGGGCTAATGATGTGGAACTGACTAGTCAGGTAATGGCAATTTTCACTTATTCGATTCTATCAGTTTCACAGCCGCTGACTGCCAACAAAACTAAATTTACTAACCTTTCCCACCATGGACGGGCACCAATGACTAAATTCTCATTTGGAGGAGAAACTTGAACACCAGCATATCCATTTGGTGCTAAAAATGTCTCACATTCATTTGCAATATCAGTCCACTTCCATTCAAAAAGATGTACAATGCCTGATCGACCTGCCCACCTGAATAAATTAATTGATTCAGTTATTAAATTAGCAAGGTTCGGTGCCCTAATAGGTAAGTAATCTGGCAAGTCTCATGAGTGCTAATCAATTCATTGAATTAATACTTCAGTACAAGTGCTTGGTTCTCAGCTGCACACATGGTATGTATATTCTTATCAGCACCGAACAAATCATCGATTAGATTAAAAGCAATCAATTAAGTTTTTTTCTATAAACAGAAGTTAAATCAAGTTGCTCTTATCGTTAAGATTACATGCGCTGCTGGGAATTTTATTTTTGGGAAAAAATGGCAAGGAATATTTTGAAAACAAGCACTCGAAGCTGAAGGAAAGCCTGATAAGGTTATCAATTGCAGACAGATTAACTTGATACGACTAAAATTGGAGAACTATGCGTCATTCTGTTCAGATGTAGGATCAAAGAATTGTCGGTACTAAGCAGGATCTTTTGTGAGGTATTTTAAAAAACCAGAACAAAATGAATAATTTTGTTCTAAAAGGATCCTCAGGGTTTACCTTCTGGTACACCCCCTGCTAATAAGTAGCTATGCTCCAACTATGCTCTACACATGAATGTTCCAAAAATGTAATATCTGCACTTAAATTCAGTATTTTCGAGACAACTCTTAAACTTTCATAAGAAACTTCACAAATTCATCACTTATAATTAGGGTTGGGCAAATATTCGAATATATTCGAATATATTCGCATATGAACAAAAAAATATTCGAATATATTCGAATACATATTCGAATATGCATTATTCAAAAAAATTCCGTTGCAATTGGTTTTTTCAAAGAGTAATTTCTAATCGCATTTGTGAAGTATGTAATTTCATACAAAAGTTGATCAAAATTCCTTTTTTTGCTCATTTTTGGAAAAAAATGATAAAATCTTAGTTAATTTGTGTTAAAACATGTATCTTTGACTCGGAATAATGTTCTTACGAAAAAATGATGATGCATTAATGCAATTTTATTGAGAATTTCTAATTTTTTGCCTTAAATAAGCAAAAAAAGGATTTTTGATCAACTTTTGTATGAAATTACATACTTCACAAATGTGATTAGAAATTACTCTTTGAAAAAACCAATTGCAACGGAATTTTTTTGAATAATGCATATTCGAATATGTATTCGAATATATTCGCATAAAATATTCGAATATTTGTATTCGAATATATTCGAATACGATTTTGCCCAACCCTACTTATAATTAATTACCAATGAGTGTTCCATTGTCCATTAACAGCAACAAATGCACAAGCCAACAGTAAAATAACCTTCATCGTGAGTTCCTAGTATTCCTGGTGAAAACTCAAACTCAACTGAGTTCTACAATAAATAAAATTCTCTTTTAAAGAAGAAAATTTGAGCTTTTTTTGAGAGGGAAAAATGATAAAACAATTTTTAATCATTGCCTGAACTTTACGATAACAGCGGGAATTAAAAGCTTTAAAAAAATTCTAAGTTCAAGATTAAAAGCTCGTTTTAGGCTTTTGTTTAAGTTGAGTTTTTGAGTAGAATCACGTGAAGGTAGACAGAAGAAGCTTTAATCTAGTATACAAGCCCTAAAGGTCGCTTTTTTCATATTAGCCGTGTCCTATACTCAAATATGGATAATATTAAACTCAAAAACTAGACTCAGATCTTAGAATTGGATCACAGTACTTCTGGCTAACCAAAAATTATCATCGATCGCTTCAATTAGAATCCTTACGATCCACAAAGCTTCAATAGAGATATTGCTTAATATCAATTAATTTAAAAGTCTTTTTTTATCAATTATTAAATTTTATTTAATCTTTTTTTTTATCAAATCAATTTTGAATATCAGTCCATAGTCAACTACCCCCGAAAAAATTATTTACAATTTAGCATCAGCATGGATGGCAATAAATCCATCACTTGCACCAGCAGCAATAGAAAAGTGAGCATTTCCACTTCCATCGACATTAATTGTTAATCCTGTACAGCTGTTGCCTGATTTGTTTCCTGATGCAATGTCGCAGTAGCTACCGGATGGAAGTCCAGTGTAAATTGACTGATTAAGATCATATCCTTCATTGTTGAAGACAATGAATGCACGATTTCCACGTGAGAATGCAATTTGCTTGCCTCCGCTATTTTCCCACCAATTTGCAACTGCTGCAGATCCAGCGGCATTTCTGAATTTAACCATATTGTAGATTTGACGCCATCTGTGTTCACAGACCCATCCACCACTGCATGATCCATCAGCATTGAATGTTGGTGATCTCAAGCTGCCATCACCGTTAGCTGGTGGACCTTGATCTCCATTACTGAACTCAAATGAACTCATGATACGTGGAATACCGTATGGCCATGCCAAATGGAAAGCTGTTGCCATTTTGTATTGTTTTGAGACTTTGTAGGTAAGGACATTGGCACCTCCTGCACCATGGCCTCTTTGGCTGTTAAGCGAATCAAATATTAGTAATCTTTCGGTATAAAAGATTAAGAATACTTACTTATCGTGATTGTCAACGAATGTCAATGCACTGGCTGATGCCATGAATCCCCAACCTTCACCGAAGTTCCTGCGAAACAAATTTAGTCAAAA
Source organism: Chironomus tepperi (assembly GCF_022539635.2). NCBI lineage: Eukaryota > Metazoa > Arthropoda > Insecta > Diptera > Chironomidae > Chironomus > Chironomus tepperi. The sequence goes on from NW_027226156.1 coordinate 613,500, forward strand.
ATAGTCAAAGCTATAAATTCAAATGTCTTACTTTAAGTATTTCAACAAGTCATATCCACGGAATACACGACCGATTTCAGCACTATATCTGAATTCAGTGACTGTACCAAGATGAAGATATTGATCTCTACTGATAGCCTCACCACCCAAGTCAATAACCTCTTGTGTAATGAATGGACGTGCGCCATTAGGAAATCCATGAGCTGTATTCAAGTTGTTGAGACGTCCGAAAATGTATTCCAAGTCACCGGGCCTGATTTTGGATTAAAGATTATTGAATCAGATCTTAAATTCAAGTTGAAAGCTTTAATACTTACCACATGTGTTTGACTGCGTCAACTCTGAAACCAGCAACACCAAGACTGATGAGATCATTCATATAAGCAATGACTTTGCCTCTAACATAGTCAGATCCAAGTTTCAAGTCTGGTAATCCGACAAGCCAGCAGTTTCTGACTTGGTTTGCATCATTGTAGTTGTTAATGTCACCTAGAATTTTTCAATAGTATTTTACGTCAAGTAAGACAAAATTAGGAAAACAATTGCGATTTTACGTACATCTTGGATTAAAGTCATTTGATCCAAATGGAACAGCTGGGAAGCTCAATGATCCAGCATCTGTCCATGATCCACCAGTTCCTGAGCCTGTTCCAGCAGCCATATGATTGATAACTGCATCTGGATAAATTCTAATACCAACAGCATTACATCTACGGATCATATCAGCTAAAGCATTACGGTCTCCTGAACGTGTTGTTAATATGTAGCTAGCTGTAAGGATATGACTTGTGATAATGGTATATACACCATTGAGCTAATTTAACTTACATGGTTGATATCTTTCCCACCATGGTCGAGCACCAATGACTAAATTCTCTGATGGTGGTGAAATTTGTACTCCTGCAAATCCATTTGGTGCCAAGAATGTCTCACATTCATTTGCAATATCATTCCATTTCCATTCGAAGAGATGGACCATGCCAGATCGGCCACTCCACCTGTTAATTTTAATATAGTATCACTGTTAAAATTCTACTCTGGTATTTTGTAGTAAAGTCGGATCTAAATGGAATTCTAGCTCTGATTTAAAATTTTAAAGGAAGTAAAAATTGTAAAAAAAAAGATTGAACAGGGCTCAACCGGGATTTGAACCCGGGGCCTCTCACACCCAAAGCGAGAATCATACCACTAGACCATTGAGCCGTTCCAACTAACTTTTGTATGTTTTGTAGGTTGTTTTCAATATAATTTATGTGTTTGAATGATATGCAAAGCCAGGTGCCGTATATGAAAACAGGTGAATGAGCAACATCCCTGCTGCTATTTTCACTAATAACTATTATTAAACACTTCTCATATTTCAGAACGGAAATCAGATGTTAATCATATCTATAGTAAATTCTCAATTTTCTAGCTCATTCTAACAAGTAACGAATAAAAACACGTAGTATAAATCTTATCATATTATCAAGTAACAATAGGTGGCTGCGATAAGATAAATTGGACAATTCAATCAGTCAATTTAAGAGGGATTTTAAAAAAAAATCTGCTGATTATGGGTTTGGACCCCTCCTCACTCTCGCCTGAGTATGTTCTGGTATATCAAGGTCACTTTTAAATGTATAAAGTGCAACCTAGTCTAAATAAGTATAAAACAAGTTCTCAAGTTTATTTGTTCCTAAAACTAGCTTTAAGTTTCACAATTTTCAAGTCTATTGAACAATCATTCTCATTATTGATCCATCATTTTCATCAGATTTTCCACAAAATTCTCAAAAATTCTCACCAGTGAGGATTCCATTGAGCATTGACAGCAACAAGTGCTGACAATAAAATCACAAACAATTTCATCGTAATTTTTGCCTTTCTACTTTGCAACAGAAAATAAAAACTAGACTGAATTTTTCAAGCCTTTGATGTCGCCTTTTATAGGAGAATATCTCCAACTGTGTACATAAACAGTTATTAATTAGACACAGCTTATCATCTTGTTCTCACACTTCCAAATGTTTTGTGTATATGTTGATCAAAATCCAATCCAAAGGTACACAATCATTCATCATATTGATGTTTTATTGATGGTCTATTGACGTAAAAGACGCCGATTCACTAGTTAATCATAGCATAAATCACAGCTACATATCAAGTATGATAGAATAACGAAAAACTACTAAAATACACTAAAACTAGTCCAAAATGATCATAAATTGTCCAAAAGTTGACAAAAAAGTCCAAAAATTGCTCAAAAGTTGACCTAAGTTAGCCAAAAGGCGACTAACACTCAAAAATTGTGACCACAAAATTCCAAATATGATTACAAATTGCTCAATGATTGCCAAAAATTCACAAAATCATTTCCACACCCTCGACATCATATCAAGTTCAAACCACAAGTAGAATTCACGGTGGTCGTTGTATTAATTTCAAGTACTGCGCGGAATTCATTGTTTATCAAAAAATGAACCCAAGAGCAATAATAACAATTAATTACGATAAGAAGCTGCTACCTACTTTAGTTCGGTTGCTCTGTGACTAATTACTAATGCATGTGATTAAGACATGATTGATGTTATTGTATCTTGAGTGTGCCACAAGTGAGATAAATGAATGTTCTAGAGTAGAATTGTAAGATTATGGTTTATGATTGGTAAATCCGGACTTTTCACGCTTTATTGCCGAATATTTTCGTGATATGCCATTATCAATCCCACAAGTCGTGGGAAATAACTGCTTTTTTTTTGGATTAGATTGACTTAATAATAAATATAGATTTGCAGTAAAATTGTTGATGACATTCAGGAATGAGTGCTTGCAATCTGGACATGTGAATCAAGAGAAATTGGTCATGGCTACATGTTGACAGTACTGACTGTCCAGTTGCCTCATCTCATCAATCTTTGCTTACTAATTCATTTCAAATCCTTGACTAGTACGTCCATAGTAATGTAAGTAGGGAAATGGAGTACACTCATTATACAATCAAACGCCACAATACGTAAAGGAGTAATACATAAAATTAAATAACAACATTTTGTTATTACAAACTGAGTTCATGACTTTAAGTAGCAATAAAATTTAGTAGTTCCACAACCACAAACTTAGAGTCGTGATTCAAAATTTAAAGAAAATTCTACAAAACTTATTTTAGTTTCTTTTCTGATTTTTAAGTCAAAGTAGCAACACGTATTGGATATTTTGCTGGAACTTTCAATGTCACCAAGTTTTTGAATATCAAAAATTTAAGAATCTGATCATTAGAATCTCCAAAAATGTCTGTGAGACGTCTTTTTGTGAAAATTAATTTTGTTTTTCGACAGGTAAGTTGAGGTTTAACTTGGATTTTTTTAAGGTGCATTGCATGTGTCGGTGTTCTTGGTGAATTCGATTAGTTTTTGAGATTTCCGATCATTTTTGGAGAATTTCCATGTGAACGAAGAGAGGATGGAGGATAAAACACAATAATAACGGCCTTTAACTACCAATTTAACCACAAATCGAAACATTTTATTCCTCCTTACTTCCAGGCACTCAAGCACAAACGCCCAGCATTCCAATTCCTCTTCTGCCTACTCGTTCTGACCATAGTCTCAACCACCATCCTAATCAAGCTCAACAATGATCCACTAGCAATCCAAAAACCTTACATATACATCGAACCATTGACCTCATATTATCGCTTTAAACATGCACCAATGACCAAAGACTGGCACGACTATAATTTCATAGAATATGAAGGCACACGAATTGGACCAGGTGAAAATGGAACTCCTGTCTTTTTGCCACCTGATGAACAAGAGTTGGCAACAAAAATATTTTTAGAAAATAAGCATAATGGACTTGTTAGTGATAAAATTGCTAGGGATAGGTCACTGCCTGACACAAGACCACCGGAATGTAAAACCAAGCAATACTTAACGGATCTTCCTCAAGTTTCTGTAATCATTCCATTTCATAATGAAATTTTGAGTACTTTAACTAGGACAATTCACAGTGTCTTTAATCGATCACCTCCAGAACTGCTGAAGGAAGTGATCCTCGTCAATGATCACAGCGACAAAGACTACTGCTATGAACCACTTGAGACTTATATTGCTGAACATTTTGATGTCAATAAAATTAGAATTTTAGTTCTTGGAACTCGATCTGGTCTCATGTGGGCACGTCTTGCTGGCGCACGTGCTGCATCTGGAGATGTCTTAATATTCATGGATTGTCATACAGAAGCAAACATCAACTGGCTGCCGCCATTAATTGAACCAATTGCTAAAGATTATAGGACATGTGTGTGTCCATATATCGATGTGATTAATGCTAAGGATTATCATTATTCTGCTATTTTTGAAGGAACTAGAGGTGTCTTTAACTGGCATTTCTTTTATCAATTTTTGCCATTAAGACCTCAGGATAAGTTGGATCCAGCTGAGCCTTTTGAGACGCCGGTAATGATGGGATGTGTTTTTGCTATTTCTGCTAAGTTTTTTTGGGAACTTGGTGGATATGATTCGGGTAAGTCCGCATGCTCATTAGTGACTATGACTTTTTTATGCTTATTTCATTGCAGCACTCGAAATTTGGGGCGGTGAGCAGTATGAACTGAGCTTTAAGGTACAATTTGCTCTTATATCTGTATTGTCATAGTCAAATTGACATAAATAAATCCGTTTTAGGTCTGGCTGTGTCACGGAAAACAACTTGATGCACCATGTTCCAGAGTTGGGCATCTTTATCGACCCAGGCCATTCACAAATGCTGGAAATCATTCAAATTATGTCCATTAGTAAGTCCTATGCATAGCATACCTCCGCAAATTAATCATAATCCTTTACTTTCAGCAATTACAAACGCGTAGCTGAAATCTGGATGGATGAATATGCCAATTATCTTTACAAAAGAGATCCAGAACTGTGGAATAGCATTGATGTTGGTGATACATCCTACATGAAAGGAATTAAAAAGAAATTGAAGTGCAAGAATTTTAGTTACTTTTTACATCATGTCGCACCTGATATGCTGCATAGATTTCCATACATTGAACCACCTGAATTTGCTAGTGGAGCTGTAAGTGCTGTTTATTGTCTAACCTCAAAATTTTCTAAATTTTAAAAATCTCTTTAGATTATCAGCGTTGCCAATCCGAAGTACTGTGTAGATGCACTTAGTGATGAACGTGAAATGCAAGTCGGCATCTATCCATGCAAAGAGAATCTCCAAAAACCTGGATATAGACAGAATTTCAAGCTTAGAAACCATCGAGACATATCAATTGAAGGATCAAACAGCAACTGCCTGGATTTTAATCTCAACAAGATTCTCATTTATTCTTGTAAATTCAAACAAGACAATCAATATTTTAGGTACGATATGAAGACACAACAAATTTATTGTGGATCAAAATGGAAAAATTGGTGCATGGAAGTTGACATGAGGACTAAGATGTTGATTTATGCAACATGTAATAGTGAAAAAGCTACACAAAAGTGGAATTGGGGATTTGTTAATGAGACGATGTTGAATGACTGGATTAACAATGGAGAACCGATTATGGATGAGCAGGAGATACTGGATCTGAAGAAGGAATATGAAAAGTTGTAAAGAAAAAGTTTTTAATGTTTTGAGGATTGTAAGTCATTTATTGAAAAAATAAAATAAAATTTATAGTAAATACGTTGAGTATTAATTCTTAATATTACTGCAAGATGTCATCAATCAGCATGAATGTGTTTTGCTTAAACTTCCTTCTCTGCCGTTCATCCATCTTAGTTAAGTCATGCATGAGTGACCTAAAGAACAAGTTCCATTCATTTGGATGCTCATTTTCACTGCTAAACAGTGAGTCATGATTCGATGAAGTTTCTACATTTTGATCATTGCTTGGGATTTCAATCGGTTCCACTTTGATGTCTTTCATCACATTATTTTGTTTGACTTCTGATACCGTTGAATTTGACCAATTCGACTCACTTGTCGCTGGATTTGATGTCATATTAGATTTTGCAATTGTTGTCGATGAGCTTGAGCTAGATATAGCCACAGAAATGTGTGGATTTGAGAAAATTGCTGAGATACGTGGATCAGAAAGTGCTGGAATGTCTGCAACTTGTGATATGGGACTTGAAGTCACTTGATTAATGAACTTTGTGGGTGGAATAATGTTGAATTGCACTGAGGATTCAGTTCCATTTGTTGAGTGTTTGCCAGAAATTGAGTTTCTTGTATTTCTGAGTTTGCTGCCTTGTACACCTAGAATTGGTCGGATTTGTAAGGACGGGGGTAATTCGATGTTGCCGAGTGAAAATTTTGTAGTTCCAGTATTGGAGTTGTGGGTATTATTGGGGATGACTGAGATTTGAGGAAACAGATCTGAGAAGTTAGATGGTGAAGTGTTGAACATTTGGTCTGGATTGGGCGATGTTGAGTTGGATTCTGATGAATTATTTTGCGAATCCTGTTGATTCTTCTGGATCAAACTAAAATTATGCTTCACTTTTGTCAATTTTTGCTGAATATTATTGTCATATCCCAAAGATTCACGTCTGATGCTCGATGAATTTGGATTTGTCTTGATCAAACTACGCTTAGCTCCTAATGAGATTCTGTTCTGAATTCTTACTGAGTTCCTTACTGCTTGTGGTGAATTTTGAAGTGAGGGTGATAGACCTGATGGAGTTGGTGCTGAATGTTGTAGTATTTCCGGTAATTTGTCTGAAGTTTGTTGTAAATTGGTGTCGATTTGAGGGATATTGAACTGATTCTGAGGTTTAGAATTCTGAACAACCAATGACTTTCTGGGACGTCCTCTGGATTTTTTCACAATTTCTGTTGGGTTGTTAGAACTTTCCTGACTTTTTGTTGAATTTTCCAGCTTTTGCTGCTTCTTCTTTGACAATTTTTTGAGTTTTGCTGATTTATTTTGTTTTCGCTTAGAGGTTATGCTGAATGTTGCTGCTATTTTTGAGGTTATGTTAGACGCTGCTGCCATTATTGAGTTTATATTGGATGATCCAGAAGAATTTGAGGTTGAATTAGAAGAATCTGTTGATTTCGAGCTGATGGATTCAATGTCCACTTGATTTGATGTAACTTCTGCTGAATTAGGGATAATGTCGGGCATGACTGACAATTCTGATTTTGTCTCCACTTTACTTTCAATATTCGATGTATTTTCTACCATTTTCTGATCATGAACCTTAATATCTTTTATTTCAATCCCCAAATCACCAGAACTAGCCTCAAAGTTCTCAACATCACCATTTAACTCGATTCCTTCCTTATTCTTCCTATTGATATGCATCATCAAATGAGCCTTCAAGCTTGGTTTAGTGACGAATATCTTCTCACAGAAATCGCAGTTGTACTTCTTCCTCTTACTATGGATGATCTGATGCATTTTCATTAATCTACGATACTTAAAGTCCTTACCACAGATTTCACACTTAAATGGTTTTTCAACGTTGTGGGTCATCAAATGCAATGACAAGTTCTTCTTGGATTTGAATTTTTTCTCACACGTTTGACATGGAAAGTCAGCATTGTCACTATGAACAGACATGTGACGTTGTAGATCGGATTTTTGGACAAATCCAAAGCTACAGATTGCGCATTTATGTGGACGTTCACCAGAGTGAATTAATTTGTGACGATTAAGACTGAACATCTGTGCAAATGTTCTATTACAAATCTGACATGTTATTTTTGCAGCTTTTTCCTTATTTTTTTGCTTGCCTGTCAGACGATTTGATTTTCTTTTGATTCTCAACATTTCTTCAGTCTTAAGCTTCATAATTTGTGCTTTATTGATAACTCCTGTCTTGTCTAATTCTTCTGCTTTAGTGAAATTTTCGTAGCTTTTCTCCAAATTTGATTCTTTTAGGAATGCCATACCTTTGCCATAGTATGCTAAGCCATTTTCAGGATCATGTTCGAGAATTTTGTCCAAAATTTGATGAGCTTCACCGGATCGTCCATCAATGTTGACAAAACATGATGCTTGAAGGATTTTCATGTCTGTTTGTGATGATATTTCTGTTGGAGATGTTTCGAGTAGTGTCAGGCACTTGGTGTATTCGTGGGTTGAGTAGGCGTCGAGTATTGTCTCACGAGGATCCATTTTGATGGATAATTGAGGTTATGTTGATTTGTCTTTTGGTTTTTGAGGTAATATTGCTGATTATCGATGAGTTTTATCACAGAATATGATAATTCTTAAAAATTACAACAAAAATATTTATTGATATCAATTGCTGTATATTATTATATATTTTATAATATTTTAGAAACTTTCTTAACTGTTTTGTTTAAAGAAGAATCACTGAATGATGCTGAGGTAGAGAAAAATTCTGGTTTATATTTGGAAATTTTTGAGAATTGGGAGAGAATTGGTATGAAAGTTTAAGGAATATTGAGATAATTTTAGATAACATGAGAGTAAATAAGACTTTTAATGAAAGAAACTTAAAAATTTTACCTGAACATGTTTATTTGTTGACATAGCTGTTTATGTTTATTATGAAAATAAAACATATTTTGAATGTATGGAATAATTTTGTGTGCAGTATATGAATTAATTCCTAAACAGCGTAAAACCACCTGAAAAATGCAGGATTGAACAGGTTTCAGCATTGGTCACTTTTCAGCACTGCATTCTCAATTTTCTATGATTTTTGAGTTAAAAAGCTCAAAAAATTATTAAATTCAAATAAAACGAATTTCAAGCTACAAAACATATAAAAATTCATTGGAATGGCTCAATGGTCTAGTGGTATGATTCTCGCTTTGGGTGTGAGAGGCCCCTGGTTCAAATCCCGGTTGAGCCCTGTTCAGTGAATTTGTGGATTATTTTTTTAAATTATTAAAATATTTTTTTAAATTCTTTCAGAATTTTCTGATTTTTAGCTTTAAAACAGTCACAAAAGGTAGTTCTAACTGTCAAACTGAATTTGAATTGAAGTTATGCTGAAAAAGCTTCAAATTTTATAATTTTTTGTGGTTCCAAGTTGTGAGCTTTAAGCTTGATCGAACTTGATATGCTGAATTTTTAACAATTTACTAAAAACTTTCAGGAAAAAAAATCCAATATTGAGCAGACTAGCTACTCAGATGACTCTAAACTTTTAGCGATAACTAAGTCAGTCCATTGATCACAAATGAGCTGTACGGAAAGTAATAATAATTTAATATGACTGCATAGCATCACCTAGTATCAAAATTGCATCATTTATTTTATCTTTATTTACATTATAAACCAGACTGTAATTAAAACTAGAGCTGATATGAATCATAATATTACAGGTTTTTTCCACAACTTCCTGCCTTAATTCATTAAAATGTCATCAATTTTGTTTACATAAATTTTACGATGACTTTGTAAATAAATATTCAAAAATTAAAATTATGCCATAAATCCACTGCTTGATGTCTCATAAAACCAAAGTCACGAAGTGCAACTCATCATCCATTCTCATTTAAATTGACGCAAGAGAAATACCTGATTGTCTTATCATTATGGATTTCCCACTTGTCAAAACAGAAGATCCACTTCAGGTGAATCAATTCCAAGTACTGTAAAATGATAATAGATATTCTAATGCAAATAACTGACTCAAGTGGAGATTTTTAGTATAAATTGACAGATATTTTCATTGCATTTCCATCATTCAACTGACTTTCGAGTTATACAGTTCAGTAATTAAAAAAAAATATGTCAAAACTTTCAATAATTTTCCTAGCCTTGGCATTTGCCTGCATCGTTGTGGCCTACCCACAACCCCCACCGGACTCAAATGTTGCAGATCATGAACCTCATGGTTTGAAGCATCACAGACCAGGTCATAAAGGTAGTTCAAGTGAGGAATCTGATGAATCTGATGAGAATAGGCCACATCGTCCACCTCATCATCCACATAAGCCACCACATAGACCATCCAGACCACCACATCCACCAACTGATGAACCGGAAAATGAAAAACCTGATACTGATGCTCCAGAAACTGACGATTCGGAAACTGATGCTCCAGAAACTGACGATTCGGAAACTGATGCTCCTGATACTGATGCACCTGATGCAGAGGAACCTGGTACAGAGGCACCAGATACAGAAGCACCTGATGCAGAAGAACCTGATACAGAGGCACCTGATGCAGAGGAACCTGATACAGAGGCACCATGAATAGGAACAGATTATCCGTATTGATAAAACAAAACAGCCAATAAGTTGACTATTTTAATGACAAAAAAATGTTTCTGTAATTTGAATTTTGAATAAATTTTGATTTTGCATGGAAATTTTGGATTTATTTTTGTTCATTTCCTAAACTTTGTGTTCACTTAACCTCAAAATTAGAGATTTTTACTTTGAATGTCATTGATTAATTAATTTGAGTTGCTTAAATTGATCTACTGTGAATTATATGGCCTTAATAATGCTAACCATGGTCACTCGTGTTCTTGTCCAGAGGATGTAAGTCGTCACCGTTAAATCCCATCCATTATTATTCATTAATGTATCCGTTGTTAGTATATCACATACTCTTAGACTCCCTCATATCTTTGTGGTCTTCAAAAATAAATGAATCGATTAGTCATCTCATAAAAAATGAACTGAAATTTCAGACGCGTTTACTTAAAAACCTGATTACCATGTAGGAATACAGCAACCCTGTCCAACCAGGAACTCATGAAATTGTCTGCTTTATTGAACCTATTTCGACTCTTTTCATCAATATTTTATATTGTTTACACAGATGCTGGAGAATTATAATTTAGTTCCAACACAATATTTTATACGTATGTGCCACGATCATTTGAATAATTCGAATTTCAAGCTACAAAACATATGAAAATTCATTCGAATGGCTCAATGGTCTAGTGGTATGATTCTCGCTTTGGGTGTGAGAGGCCCCGGGTTCAAATCCCGGTTGAGCCCCGTTCAATGGATTTGTGGATTAATTCTTTTTTGCTGGATTTTGTTAAATATTTCCTGATGACATTGATTTGACACTTGTTTAAACACAGTTGAGTCAATAATACGTTGTAAGACAAACTTATGTAAACTTGAGTCGAAAGTATAAATTCCAAGATTTTCATCAGATGTCCATCAGTTGACCAAGTTTCAAGTTTCAATTAAAATCAAAAGTAAATCCAGGAAAATCTAAAAAATAAGGATGTCAAAACTTTCAATAATTTTCATCGCATTGGTTTTTGCCTGTGTTGTTATGGCACAGCTTCCACCATCAAGACCCTTGCCTCCATCCGGTTTTCAAGATGGACAGCCTCCAAGTGGATTTCCTGGTAGACCTCATGGTCGTCCACATCATCATCCACATCCTCCATCAAATAGCACGAGACCAACTAGAACACCACGTCAATCAACAACTACTGCTGCTCCTTAAACTGAGAATATTTTGAAAATCTAATATTGAAAAATGTTTTATGAAATTTTACCGAAAATATACCTAATAAAATTAATTAATCAATATACTGCATACGACATCTTTTTTGAGTTTTTATTGAAAGTTTAGTTCCGAGGAGTTGACCCAAAAACCTCCTCCCTGGATGCATATCTGGTATGGTTCACTAACAACAAGATTATTAACTCAATCTTCGCAAAAAATGCAGCTTGAGTCATATCTTTTTTTAAACTAATAACAAAGTCAATGAAATTGACGTCAGAACTTCCTATACTGGTTTTGTTATCATTGCGGATTATTTTTTTTATCAAACATCATCAATCATTTCACTTTTGGCATGTTCTATGAGTAAAATAATTAGCAAAATATTGATATATTTGCTAACATTGACTCCAAACCTCATTTGACTTATGGAATCACCCGATTCTTAAAATAATAAGATTGATATTCGCTTAAAAGAAACTAATCGAAAACAAATCAATTTTGCGATTTTTGTGATATAAAATCTTGAAAACATTTCTAACAAATTTCACTTTTATACCGAATTTCAAAGTGTTAACTACAGTAATAATCACTAAAAATGTCAAAAATTTCAATAATTTTCGTCGCATTGGCTTTTGTGTGCATTGCAGCAGCGTATCCACAAGGACCTCCAAGTCTTGATATTGCAGATAATAACCAGCCAGAGGCAATTCAACCTGTTATTCTTCGTCGACCAGGCCACGACAGCAGTTCAAGTGAATCAAGTGAATCCAGTGAGTCAAGTGAATCTGTTGAACATAGACGACCAAGATCAGTCAATTTTCCTAATGATCTACCAATTAATGGGGTATTAGACGGAATTTTTTAAATTTTTTCTAAAATGTTCGAGTCATATGAACCTGCAATTGATGCACTAATGGACATGAAAATTAATTTAATAATTTTTTTAATAAAAAGTTTTAAATGTAATTTTTAAAATTGCTAATAAAAATGAACAATTTATCCAGCATAAATATGAACCTGTTCTTTTGACGTACAGATCAATTGTGATCTATAAAAATCCACAGATTTGCTTACCATGGATCTCAACAATTCAAATTTGAATAATACCAAAGTTGTCAAAATGATGCATTTTTTACAGATTTTTTGATAGATTTTTAGGGCTCAAGAGCATCCAGGAACAACAAAATCTAGAAAATTATCAATTATTCCAGCAAATCATCGTCTTTTCTCATTTAAATTAACGTCTTATCATTGTGGATTTCCCACTTGTCAAAACAGAAGATCCACTTCAGGTAAATCAATTCCAAGTATTGTTTAATGACAATATAAATTTTAATGCAAATAACCGACTCAAGTGTAGATTTTCAGTATAAATTGTCGAACATTTTCATTGCATTTCCATCATTCAACTGACTTTCGAGTTATACAGTTAACGAATAAAAACAATTAATATAAAAAAATGACAAAACTTTCAATCATCTTCGTTGCATTGGCATTTGCCTGTATTGTCCAAGCTCAACAAGAGCATCCACCACCGCCACCCGATGGATATCCAACAGTACATCGTCATCCAGGACATCCCCACAATTCGACTGATGCATCTGATGAACGTCATGCACACAGACCACATCATCCAAAGCATAAGCCACCACATCTACCACCATGGTGGCCAACTAGACCATCTCGTCCATCACGTCCTCCAACAACTGAATCTCCAGAAACTGAAGCACCAGATACTGAAGCACCAGACACTGAAGCACCAGACACTGAAGCACCAGATACGGAAGCACCAGATACTGAAACCCCATAGACAGAATCTCCAGGCAACTAAATTCAGATGAATTTGCAACTTCGATAAATACTTAATTTTATTTTTTTAAATAAAAATTATTTTTTGCATCCAAAACTATATCTTATAAACTTTACATAGATATTTTACATGTGCTTAACAAGCTTAACAAGCTTTTTCGGAAACTTTTGATTCATCTTACATATTCTTGGACGTTATAAGACGCTGGCATATTTCTTATCATATGTCCGAATAAACATAGTACCTCATTTAATCTATGGAATCGCCCAATTCTTCAAATAATTAGATTGATAAACATTCAAAAAAGTTAATTAAAAACTAATCAATTTTACAATTTTGTGGTATAAAATATAAAAATTTTCAAATAATTTTCATTTGTCAAGCAATTTTTGAAGCGTACAGTTCAATTCAGAAACACCAAAAATGTCAAGATTTTTAATAATTTTCATCGCATTGGCATTTGTGTGCATTGCAGCGGCTCATCCAAAGCCACATTCTAGTCTTGGTGTTGCAACTAAACCAGAAGATGTTCAATCAGCGGTGCTCAGTCAAATAGCTAGTGACTTTGGTTCAAGTGCAGAATCCAGTGAACCTTATAAAGCTAGACGACCACGACCGATCGGTTTTCCAATTAATGCGGTTTTGGATAGAATTTTTTAATTTTTTCCTTAAAAAATTTTAGCCATATGAACCTGGATTGAATGCGATAATAGACATGATTATCATCAATTTAAAAATTATCCAATTTTTGTAAAATAGCTAATAAAATCAGCAAATAATTCTACATATCATAATGAGTTCTCAATTCCAATCTGATTGGTATTAAAGATGCTAAATTGATACTTTACTTGTGAGGTTTCTTACAGCTTTTCAGAAACTGAAGCACCAGACACAATTCTTAATTCTATTTTATTAAATAAAAATTATTTTTCTGCATCCAAAACTATATCTTATAAACTTTACATAGATATCTTACATGTGCTTAACAACTGACCTTAACTTAATAATCTACCATGCACTAATGTATACTTAAATGTAAATTGTGCTCCTGTTCAATCTTCTTTAGACAAATGTTTGAATCTGAACTTTTACATTTAGCTGTAAATTCTCCAATAAGCTTCTTAGCTCGTGTTATAAGTGGGAAGTATACTTTACAGTCTTCATTAAAATTGTCGCCATTTAAAGTATAGAACATAACACCTCCGAGGTTCTTTTTGAGTGCATAAAGAGTCTGAAATATTCAAATTGGTCAATATGTCTTAAGATAAGCAAGTGGGTCTTCTAGCGTACCCTCAGTGTCTGAGGCATGTAGACCTACTACTCATACTTAACAGACAATTTACCTTAATCTCAACAGCTTCATGGTCATCGTATGACACCCATGTCCTGTCATGAAATGCATATTTGGAGTGACTTTTTGGCAGTAGTTTTGTGGTCCATTTTACAGTTTTGTCATTGTGATTGCCTGATATCGATAAATTCTTTCTTAAGGCTGTGCAAATCTATAAAGAGATGAATTTGAGTTGAATCAGAGTATTATGCAAAATATTAGTTTAACACTAGGGACATACAAGGGTAAAGTTAGGCAAGTTATCATTCTAGCCATTAAACAGGATATTAAGGAAAGCACTTCCTTTTTGCATCCAAAAATTACCTTATTGTACTCAACAAATTGTCCATTCACATCAACATCCTCATCACTCAAATCAGCACCAATTCCCGTTCTGGACGACCTTTTCAGCTCATATACTTTTCCATAAGTTGAAATTCCAAAAATTAATTTTTCAGCTTTGCAATTTTCCAATAATATTCTTTGAATATTTTCAGCCACAGTTTCCTTGTAGATGTGATGATCATCATTAACTAATGGAGCACCAATTGATGTTTTTGTTCGATCATAGTAATCATATGTCATGAGAATTGCATAGTCTAGGGAGCTGGTAATTGAAATAGTCAATAAATATGTTAAATTGAGCTTTGAGTGTCAATACTTACTCGCAAAGCTCCTTCATCGGAGAGTAAGATTCAGTTATGTGAGAAATTTTCGTTCCAATTGCCGCAACAACAAGTTTGTTTCGTTTTGAGAGCTTTGACTTGAGAGCTTTTATGAGATTTACGAAGTTTTTGCGATCGTCTTTGATTCCACCACGCTAGAATTTAGGATGTTGAATTTTAGAGACTTAGTTAGTATTTTTTAAGAGACTTACTTACCATTGTGGGATACATCCAATGGATATCAATCTGCAAAACAGTTAAATATGCTTAGTTGAAGATTGTCCAAAATATCTGAGCCTGAGCTTCAAACTTACCCCATCAAAGCCATAGAATATCAAAAATTTCAATGCCTTCTCTGCAAAATTTTCAATTGAATTCTCGGTTTCGACCAAACTTGAGAATTTTTCACTTCCTTCGTTCCAACCTGTATGATAAATGAGCATTAAACCCTTGCCTGACCACAAATCTGTAACTCAAACTGACCTCCAACTGAAATAAGAATCTTCAAGCATGGATCCTTCTCTTTTAGTCTCATTAAGTCATGAAGATCATGGCTGACTCTTTTATGTGGCAACACAATATTCCCATCCATGTCTAGTCCAGCAAATGCATATATTATATGACTACAAGGTGGCTTGTTGTGATGGAAAATTGAAGATGGATTTACTTCATTTGATTCTTGGCCAGTAACTTTGTAGTAACAAAATATTTTCTTGTCACTTCCTGGAATTTTATATTTATGAGTAAACTGTGGATTGACTTAGATGTATAAGGTTTACCTTCAGGACATTTAAACTCATTACATTTCACACTTAGTGATAAAATTACTAAAATTTCAAGACAAATTGTCAAAATTTCAAGCTTTTTTGTGCCCATTTTATTGACTTCCTTTAAAGGATCACTTTGAACTCAATTAAATTTAATAGAATTTGACTTAAAGTCTATCAAGATTCACAAAAAGAAACAATCACCAAAATGTGTCCCACAGACCCACTTTTAATATTGCTTCACGCACTTTTTCTATTCGGCTACTCAAAGGCGACTAAATCAACGGCATTGAATCTATTCGCATAGGAAAACTTTTTATGCCTTTTCGCAATAAATAAATTGTTTTAACACACACTGACCTTAAATCAATTAGGAGCCATTCCATTGATCTATTATTCATGATATGAGAACTATATGTTGTGGTCTGTGATATCATAAGTTGATTGGAAGTTCAGTTCTGTCCAGTTTGATATTAGGTCATCGTAGAGATGGATTTTCCGATGTTATAGGCTTCGGTGTTGTATGTTAGGGGTTGAGAAGTTTGAGGATCATTTTCCAAGGCTCCATCAAGCATGCCTCTACCCTCCTGAAATCAGGACTCAATGTCCGAGTCTTTAATGCAAACCGTAAAAATCAACAATTCCAAAAAATGCGCCTTAAGCATCTAAAATAATTCCCTTACTTACTTATAACATCTCTATTCCCCTCCACATGTCACAATTATTATTTCATTTTCGGGAATCTGTACGAACATTTTTTTTATTGTGTTTTTCTATCAATTTAAAATTTCGCATTCTATTCCAAACTAAAATGTATTGAAGTCAATGACTTACATATTAGATATTCAATGTCAATGGCAAATTGATGATTGCTGTTCTGATTTCTTATTTATTTTGTGTTTTATATTTGCATTTCTTGATCGAAATTTGATTCACATAATCTTACTAGAAGCATGATTGGAGTATATACAGGCCTGAAATTTCAATTTGAAGCACTTTTAGCTCTCAAATTATGAATAAAAGTCAAATTTTTAAACAATTAATTGCATTTATTTTGAAATAAAATTAAATAATCATTTTTATATTAAGTATCTAGATTATTTAGGTCAGTAACTCAAACCTTTACATTAAAATTCACCCGAAATCCATAACCTAACCCAACACCTTAAATAAACCCAAATTTTAATTTCCAATTCTCAATGCCCTCAAGATGCTATCCAACTTTTTATCCAAGGAATCAAATTTTTCTTTAACTTGATTTTCAATTGCCTTAATCTTGTCATCAATTGACTCTACATGTGACTTTGTATCAAGTTGTGCTGCTTTTAGTTCCTTAATTGATTCATCCGTGGCATCTTGAATCATTTTCAGGTTGTTTACATTATCCAAAGTGTCAGTCAGTAAATCACTAATTTCTTGGGGCAATTTAATGTCTGCTGGAGGTTCCTGATCATTTTTTGGGTCGTCTGTAGGTTCTGTTGTAGTGGACGTTGTAGCTTCAGTTGTTGACGTTGTAGCTTCTGTTGTCGTTGATGTTGTAGCTTCAGTAGACGTTGGAGCTTCTGTTGTGGACGTTGTATCTTCTTTAGACGTTGTTGCTTCCGTTGTAGATGTTGTAGCTTCAGTCGTCGACGTTGTAGCTTCAGTAGACGTTGGAGCTTCTGTCGTGGACGATGTATCTTCTTTAGACGTTGTTGCTTCCGTCGTAGACGTTGTTGCTTCCGTCGTTGATGTTGTAGCTTCAGTCGTTGAAGTTGCAGATTCAGTCGTTGACGTAGGAGCTTCAGTCGTTGAAGTTGTAGCTTCAGTAGACGTTGTTGCTTCTGTAGTTTCAGTCGTTGACGTTATAGCTTCAGTTGTGGACGTTGTTGTATCTGCTGTTGATGTTGTAGCTTCAGTCGTTGACGTTGTTGCTTCTGTTGTTGATGTTGCTGCTTCAGTCGTTGACGTTGTTGTTTCTGTTGTCGATGTTGCTGCTTCAGTTGTTGATGTTGCTGCCTGAGTCGTTGATGTTGTATCTTCTAGATTGGATATTGGATCTTCATAGATATTTTCACTTGTTTCTGTATCTGGAATATCCATTTTTAGACTTCTAAGGTCCTTAATACTATCACATAGTGGACGGAAATTTGAAAATTCATAGTCTGACACATATTTGTCCATTTTCTCCACTTTATCATTAAGTTCCTCAGGACTCAAAATTTCAGCTTCACTTATAAGATTTTTGACTTGTTTATCTTTATCCAAAAATTCAGCATCAATGCATTGTGTCCTCATAATATTTATAGTATTTAAAGTTTCTTCTCTAGTTTCAGTATTTTTGTCAATACATGGAACTCCTTCAAAGTACATATCAGTCATTTTATTTAAATTATCGAAAATATTAGGATGAATGTGGACGAGTCGATTGCCATGAAATCCAACAACCTCTAAATTTGGATTGTAATCCATTAGACCTTCCTCAAGGATTTGTAGTCGATTATCATACATGTTGAGGCTACGCAAACCTGGAAACGGCCTCAAGTCTGATTGATGAATCTCCTTCATTCCACATCTCCAAATAGCAATAGACTGAAGATTTGGAAAGAAGTCATTTAGTCCCTGTGGGAAGTAATTAATGACCTGTCGATTTGCATGAAATCCGTCAACAACATCATTCGACTTGAGACCTTCGTGTGTTCCTATCATTCTATTAATTCTAGCTGACTCTGGGTTAAACAAATTGATACCGGAACTTACACAGATGTAGACTCGCCCTATGACTGCATATCCGTTTGTAGATTCAAATCTACAATTCAAATCGAAGGATGACGAGATTGTGGATAGAACAAGTAAGATGAATGTGATGATGCTGGCGTATTTAAAAGGGAATTAAGTATTATTAGTTGGTTATCAACTTTAAAAGTGCCCGAAGTTAGAATTAAGACAGTCTGAAGCCAAATTTACAGCAATTCATATGAGCTATGTCTTCCGGGTAGAATATACCCTAGAATCCAATCACTTAAGTATCATAAAGCACAAAATTGATCAAAAATTCTCAATTCAACCTCTTCAATGACAATCAAAGTCATCCAAATTCAGTCTTACAATGTTCATAAATACTTACAAGTTAGTTCTTGCCATTTTTTGATTGATGGATGACAAAGTTCAATGTTGAGGTCTCGCAATAAATATTAATACACTCAAAATTACACAGTCTAATTCCAATGCTAGCTATTAGACGAATGAAAAGAATTCTGTAAATCTCAAAGAAGATTCTTTTAGATTTTATCTGAGAGGATTTGATGAGAATAGAACGAGAATTCTCTTTTATTCGGGGATTTTTTAAAAAATACTAATGAAAAAGTCTGTTTGAATGTAAAGCTTTATTTAGACATTTCTAGGATATTTCTAGGATCTGCTCATCAACAAACATTCAGAATATCAACTCCTGTTTTTATTTTAAACTAAAGTTACCATTGGTAACTTACCAATCTAAATTTAATGTCAACTTACCTTGTACCAATTATTCATAACTAATCTTTTACTTAAAGCTTGAAAATCCTCATTATCGTCTCAAGTACCGTAATCATTAAACATCAAGTACCGTAAACATTTTCAATCATTTCTTTTTTATCACTTAATTGATAAAAATGAAATTTTTGATTTTTGCTACTTTAATTTTCTACACAACAGCCTCAATCGAGCAAACCATTGACAGAAATCCGAGAATTTTTGGCGGTGAAGATGGACAAATTGAGGAATTTCCAGCACTTGTGGCTATAATTAATATTCCACGTCAGAGGAGATCATGTGCTGGAACTTTGATCAGTGATGAATGGATTCTTACTGCGGCTCATTGTTATACACATCCTGTAAATTTTACAATTGAGTATGCAACATCATATCTGCAACCAACTAGTCCTGATGCTAAACTTGCAGCACCAGAACTATTTTTGAGACATGAAAAATATAATGGAAGTTCAATTACTTTTGATATTGGTTTAATCAAGTTATTGGAGCCTTTATTGACTGGACTTCATTCACCATTCTCAAGACTTGCAATGCCAGGCAGTTATTATCCAACTGGAACACCAGCAACTGTTGCTGGATGGGGAATTTGGAGTTATCAGAACGATACATTAGCACATCTGCAAAAGGCTGAACTTCAAGTTTGGCACTATCGTGATTGTCAAGAAGCTCATGTTGGTAATAATAGTACTTTGAGAATTCATTCACATCAAATTTGTGCTGGTCTTCCTGACTTTTCAAAAGCTGAATGCAATGGGTGAGTTTTAAAAAATTTTTGTGAATTTGAATTCAGAATTTTATATGATTTTTTCAATCTAGTGATTCTGGGGGACCACTCTATGTCCATGGAGTCCAAGTTGGTATTGTGTCATGGTCAATCAAGCCTTGTACAGAAGCTCAATTTCCAGGAGTCTATACAGATGTGGCTTTCTTCATTCCATGGATCCAAGAAAAAACCGGACTTAAATTTGAAAGGCAGAGCTTCTTAATTTGGAAAAAGTAATCAATGCGTCATTACGAATATGACATTTTGATGTATTGTTTATTTTTTCAGAAAAACTGAAATAAATAAAAAATGTACATGATTAATTTTAGCTTTTTATTGTGATTTATTAGGTAAGCCTAACATATCTGCAATCAGTATCACAATCACTATTCTCAAATTAGTTACACAGTTCAGTTGAGTAATAATGTGATACATTATATGAGACTATGAGCAGTGAATTAAAACTGGCATCCGAGCGACTAGGGATTCTAAGGTTTCCAGCCGACCATTTCCGAAATAAACTTGTACTAAGACAGTGCAAATAATAGTGAGGTTGTGAAGTCGTTTATAATATGTTATTCACCCCCTATAAACCCCTTCCTGAATTCACTTATTACTTTATAATCAATTGTATTAGACATAATATCAAATGAATTTGTACATAATCTCTGAAAAAGAATTCATACTAGATTAGTTCAATGACTGATATGACTCAGAATAGCCTAATATCATTCCATGTCATTTCAAATCACCAACACAACCACTAATAAAACCCCAAAAATACAGTTCAATGCACACCATCCGCAAATTCATCGCTAAAATACATCGACATAAAGCCACTCAAGGTCAGTGCAGAGCGAATCCAACAAAAAAAAATATGAGAGAACGAAAAAAACGAGCAAAAAATGACCTTAGCAGCAGAATGCCTTTGTGTACGGCACGAATGTATAAAAAAACATTAAAGTCATAAAGACACACATGTGCTGCACATACACAGAACTTGCACAAAAAAAACCGATCGCAAATTTTTTTTTTGTCTTCTTTTTAGCTCCAAAATATTGTTTTTTTGGTCTACAGTCTGACGATGACGACGAATGTATTTGAGTGTGGCTGTATGTACAAAATAAAAAAAAAATACATCGGAAGACCTTGCAGTTGTACAAAAAAATTAACGCGAGTCGCACTCATTTAGTTGGTCGATGCGATAACGTTGGAATAAAGTGACAATATTTTTGGAATTATTGGAAATATTTAAAATTTTGAAAATTAAATTCACTCAATTCCATCCAAAATAGAAACAAAAGTCACGAAAAAAATTCAATTCATTTCCTCTTAATCTGCACAAAGAACAGGAACAGCAACAACAATAGAACCTCATTCAAAATCACCTCTATGTGTGCTTTTGTGACTGTATTGTAAGTGATAAGACGCATTAGACACAGACATTGCACACATCACACATTAAAGACTGTCTAATAAGTTGCACAACTGAAAAAAAATATTAAAAATTTTGTGGAATGAAAATAAAATAAAAAAACGAGTAAATTGGATAAGAGGTGAATGAAATTTGTTTATAATGTGCTGCGGATGATACGTTGAAGGTTTAGTTGTGGATATTGTAACTGAAAGAAATTGAAAGTTGATAGAAATTTGGAAATATTTTTGAATTAAGAATTGATAAAATTATAAAAATAAATTAAGAAAATTGTGAGCATAAAATCCTAGACAACTGAGCTGAATTTGAATTTTAATGAACTAATTGGTAAGTATATGATGTAAACTATTCGATCCAAAATCCAAGTCGACTTCAAGTTCTGTAATTGGCTCTAGAATCTTGCTAGTAAGAATCTGACCTTATCTAGGCCAACAATAGAACCACCTCAAATTTACATCCATTAAAAATTCAAAAATTCAGCAACAATCCCAAATTATCTAATTATTCTACCTCTAATCCACACATTATTATCCAAAACAGCTTCACAGAAGGTCGAATAAGTAACAACAAAAACATTATTAAGTTCCGTATGCATTAATATTAGTCATGTTTTATTATTCAGTAATAAAACAACACAAGTTTTATTTGTATTCCAAATTTTATTCATTTTTGACTCGAAACTTTATTGCATAAGACATTTCATTTCATACCCAAATGATCGCATCGTGTCTCAATAAAAAAAACTGACATTCCATTTTAATATTCGGGTAGAATGGATGAATTCAATGCAAACTAGATAATATAGAATGAGTTTTTTTTAAATGTATAAAAAGAGATTCTACAGAATTTTTTAAAATTTATTAAATTGCCAGTTTGGAATGTCAGAATGCAAATAAAGTGACTGGATTGAAGATTCTAGTTTGATATTCTGATGAGATTAGTTATTGATTAGTAAATTGAGAAGATAAGAAAATGTATGGATTAATGTGAATGCATGACTGTTGATATGCGGAGATTGTTGAAGATTTTCTTGATTTTTGGGTTAATGACTTGTCAGATGACTCACACTCGTCGGTCATTGGAAGAGAACTTTCGCGGATTAGTGTGGAGTTTAGGAGGGTCATACTATTCTATTTGACGGGTGGATGGGTTATCTGTGGTGGTCTAGGAGGAACTTAAGGAGTCCTAAACCCGAAATGGGTGACAGGCGTTGTAGGGTTTGGCCACCTTAATCTAAGAAATTCGTCTAATCTCTTCGACCTCAATACCATACCCACGCATCACCTCATCCCCCCAAAATTTAAACTTCCTCATCATTCAAAACAGGCACACAAAAAAAAGTATCAAAAAAATATTCACAATCTTTCATAAACTCAACGAAAAAAAAAAAAATTTCTTCAATATTCAATGCGATATTCTAATTATAGAGATCGTCAAGGCAAAACGAATATATAAAAAAAAAATATTTTTTTCTGCAAAGTACGACTACACAAAATAAAATACACATTGTTGCACACACCAATCCCCACCCGGACTTGAATGTATTCATCCCGATGCCATCAGTTGCACGTTTTCTTCTTGTTGTCGTAAACACATTTGCACATTTTTTATTTCTCATTTCCTTCGTGCTTCTCTCATGCACGCATCTCATCTCATGATGACGAATATTTTGGTGCGAACATGTGCGAATTGGGAACAATGAACGCGCTTTTTTTTTTGTTGTTATTGGGATGTCGCATAATGTGTAGACACAACAAATATTGCCTTTTTTGTGTTGTTTATCTTTTTTGACGCGTTTTATGCCGGCATGTGATCATCGTTGTGTGTTATGATGTTTGATTGTAGATGGGAAATTGAGAGAAGTGCTGAGAGAATTTTTGAGTGATTCTCAATGAGAATTTTTCAAAGCATAGACTCCCCTTTTTTAATTCCCAATACTCTCTTTAGGATTTTTATTCCAAAATATAAATTTATATAAATATGCCGAAAAAAATCCCGAACTTAATGGTGCAATCCAGTAAATCCAATGTCCATTCCACTGTCCATTCCAAATGGCAGGTCCAAATGTTCTTGCTGGATTCATTGAAGCACCTGTTAGGTGACCACCTGTAATGCCAAGTCCAGCAACTGTGAGACCCATTCTAAGTGGTATTGAGTCACTATTGTGATGATTTAGAGGATCCCAGTGGCTGCAACTTATGAGAATCAGTGCTGATGTGAGGAAAAATTCGATTAGAAAGGCTTGAACTGATGAGATTGTGTCTAAGGGTTGAGTGATGCAATGATCGGAAGGGATGTATTTCAGTGGGATTATGAGCTTTAGGAGTCCATATCCAATAGTTGCACCTGCTAGTTGAGTTAAGATGTAAATGATTCCTAGCTGAAATTTGGATTGTTTAGTGATTTTTTATATGCTTGTTGGATAAGAGCCTAAAGTTACCTTCAGATCAATAATTCTACAAATTGTAGCTGCAATTGTCACTGATGGATTGAATACAGCATATGTAAAGTGTCCGAAAATTTGTGTGAGGAACATGACTACTAGTCCAAAGTTTAAGGGTGCTGTGATGCCTGTAAAATGTGACTTATTATTGATTTCATAAGCATAGATTGAGTAATACTCACTAGACAGATTTTCCCAATCAATACATCCAATGCAACCAAAGAACACAAGCATTGCTGTTCCTATAAATTCCCCAATTACCATAATCAACTTATTATGAAACACTGATTTTGGATTCTTTTGTAATCCATTGATGTTGAACTCTATTTCGTTCATTTCAAAGGATTCTGGATTTTTTGAATTTTTCATTTTAAGAATATGGTTCAGTTCAGATCTAGTTTGTCAAATTTTTTGGATATAAACGAACTATAGTTTTATACAGTTTAAGATTCCGACCTTAAAAGATCGAAAGGAATACGTTAACTAATTGGAAACAGAGCATTGTGTTTTTAATATGATAAGAAATATTTATTTGCAAATCTGTCACGATAAAAGAATCTGGAATTTACATTTTCAAGAGCTTCATATATTTTTCAAAATAAAAATTATGACGCAAAGTAGTGAAGAGCTTCCAATTTAAATTAAAGCGTATTTTTTTTGAAGTATTTAATTATTCACCGGAACTATTATTAGAATAGTGTCACTTGACCTTCAAGCGAAGACTGATTATGATCCTTAATTTGAGGTTTAAACAACAAATTTGCATTTATTTGACCATCGAGTCCTCCTTTATTAAGAAAAGTTAACATGTCTTTCTGTTCTATTTATTTTCAGATTTATACGCAAATAATTCATCTGTCACACTTACTTGAGTTTACATAACTGCAATAATTCATCAACATAATACAACTAGTGACTTGACTGGCTAACCAATCTATACCTAGAAGTCCTTCATATTAAGTTCTATACAATTAAGCTACATCACCCAAAGAACATGTAAATCACCTCAAAAATCACCTCAATAAACCAATAATGACATCATTAAAGTCAATAAACCGAAACTTCATCTACACCATCACTTACTCTCAATCGGAATCAGTATCATGTCTCATCGGATCAACCTACAAAGCAGTTACAATCTCAGGGCCTGACAACCTCAGTCATCCATCAATACGCGAAGCCATCGATCTCATTTCAAGTGAAAAATTCTCACAAAATTTCCTCAAAGCAGGTCGAGCATTTGTGATAAATGTGCAATGTCGTGGATCAATGCTTCCATTGGATCCACAGCAATTGGCAGTGCTGGTTAATAGCTATAAGGACAGACCAATGATATTTTACTTTGAGAGTCAGGAGAGTGGGTTTTGCGTCTACTACAAGGACAATTCAGCCATCAAATGTGCCACAAATATTTCAACAATTTCAATTGATGAATTTTACAATTCCGAATTTTCTTTTGAGCTGCTTTTGAGGGCAATGAGGTCAAAATTTGGTGGAAATTTTAGCGAAACATTTGCAGATCTTCAATTGAATGTGATGCCACTTGTGGATGAATGGAGACTCATTGACTTGGCTGTACTAGGCAATAATCAGCTATGCATTCGTTTCCTTCAATTATTTGAAAATTCACTCGAAAGTGTTGACAACTTCAGCATCAGACTCTTGCAAAATGCAGCCAGAATGTGCAATTTTGAATCAATGTTGGCCATTTTTGATGTCAATTTTGAGCAGAAAGATTTTGGACTGAAAATAAATCGTGACTTGTTGAATGTCAAAGATTCCAGTGCATTTAATCTCTTAATGATCTCCGTCGAGTGTGGAAATGTCAGTGCGACGATCTTCTGGTTAAATTTAAACTTTTTTGACGTCAATTATGAAACAAATGGAATTAAAGCTGCAGATTTAGCATGCAAACTCAAAAATTCAGAGATTCTTCTCATGCTGCTCCAAAATGACTCAAAATATCCAAAAAATTATCACAAAATTGACAAGTCTGTGGAGCTTCAAATGTTCAGCAACAAAATTAATGAAATCCATGAAGCTATCAAGCTCAGTGACATCAAAAATGCCAAGGAAGTCCTTTATAATCTCAAACTTCGATATTATTTCAATGAATCCAATAAGTCAGCCGCATATGCAGCATTAGAGAATCGAGAATTTGAGATTTACAAGCTACTGATGATGAATAATTCGACAATAGGCAGTCATGAGGATCTAGTGACTCTTAATCTAGACGAAGAAGCCAAAGTGATCATCAAATTCATTCACGACAGATACAAAAGTGCTTTATACGAAAAATGCGTTCTGGATGTTGAAAAACGAATCAAATGTCTGAACATCCTTGAAATCCACAGACAAAAATATCAGTTTGAGGTTCGAAACTCCTTGAATCTTTTATTTGACGTCGAATCATTCCGACCAATTTTGAGGATTATTGCAGTTTCCGATGTAGATTTTATTCTTGATTTTGAAAGGGATTCTGTGAATTATTTGGATCCATCGGAAGGTCCCGGAACACGTGGATATTTCTCAAACTCCTCAATCTTTATTGCCTGCAAAAATTTACTGACTGATGATCAGAAAAATTTATTTTTAGCGACTTTAATCCACGAAATGACGCACTTTGTAGTGAATTTTTTGTATGGAAATTGCTGCCGGCCGTTCCACAGCAGTGATGCAAAAAGAGCTAAGGACTTCCATGAAGTCTATGAAGCATGTAAGAGGAATTCAAAAAATGAGAAAATCATCGACGCTGTTTATGGATATGAAGAGAAATTGAGATATTCAGAGTTGATTGTTAGGCCGAATCACTTGATTGCTCATTATTTGGACAATGAAGAGATGAGGAAGGAATGCGAGACAAACTTCCCTGAATTATTTAAATTTTATAGAGAACGAATCCATCCGGACATGCTGAGTGCACTTGGGTGGCTTGACGGACATGAAGAAATCGACAATTCACCAAAAAGGAAGAGAAAAGTGTCAAAAATTCATAAAGACT
This sequence comes from Chironomus tepperi, assembly GCF_022539635.2. NCBI lineage: Eukaryota > Metazoa > Arthropoda > Insecta > Diptera > Chironomidae > Chironomus > Chironomus tepperi. The sequence continues at coordinate 640,617 of NW_027226156.1, forward strand.
GCAATTTTGATGTTGAAGCTCAAAATTTGCTGGAAAGACCAAAAAAGTTGGAAAAATTTTCAAAATGTCAATTTTTGAGGAAAAATTTAAAATTTTTTGGAACATCTTTTGCAGCATTTGTTGTGATTATTTTGATTTTATGCACTTTGATCTGGAAATTTTCACATTCTGAAGGCAATAACCTGCCAAAGGCACTAAAGCTCATCACTCCACAGTGTAGCAACATCACAAATCCTTTAACTGACTTAATTACTTCCAAAAATCTCACAGAAATTGAAAATTACATAGAAAATATTAAAAATTCAGCACAAAGTCCAAGTGATGAATTTAATAAAATATTCAGCGTCAACAGCACGTGCAATCCAATCACAATATCCATCGAAACTCACCCAGATGATCTTAATTTTGCTAAAGACATGATTGATGTAGTTGAAGATGCATTTGAGGACTGTAAGAGTAGCTTTAAGCAGGTTTTAGTCCAAAGTTATAAATATTTGAAGGAAAATTGTGATGAAATTAAAGAAATTTTCAATTTTGTGAATTCTAAATTGAATAAATTGTTGGACTTTAAGGAACATAGGAGCTTCATTGCTGGAAGATTTGAAGAAATTGGCGGAAAATGTTAGATTTTTAGTGTTAAGCAAAATTAATGTGATCATAAAACGGGTAATCTACTAATAAAATTAAGTTAAAGTAATAAAAAATCAAAATTGTAATTTAAATGAACATAAAAGTTCCTATTATGTTGTGCTTGATTTGATATAAGAAGACTAATAAGACAAAGGTATAGCTGCGCAATGTAGAGATTCAAATAGATGAAGTGTTACTTATGGTAGCCATGTGCTTGTCTATATTGTAAGATCAAACAACATCACATCAATTTGAATGAAAATGACTAAAAAAATTCAGGAATTAAAATTTATGAGCATCCAAAATTTATTGTTAAATTGTAATTTGTAATCAATAAGTTAATAAATATGATCAATAATAAAATGAACTTTAAATTTGAATTTTGTGGTTTGTTGACTTTTTGAGTTACAGAGAATTGTAGCAATTGTATTTATTCATGAAAGTTGTCTACCCTACAGCTTACTCTAACAGACAAAGAGTCCGCTTTTAGATACTGTAGCGTCATTTCTGTACCATACTGTCTGTTAGGATTTGTTAGGGGACTATTGAACTCCCTCAAACCCCAAATACACCTATCGACCAAATTCAGCATCAAGCGCCATCTAAGTTCCTCAATCACAATTGATCTTTACAACCATTCATGTAAGTAATTAATGTGCATCATAATTAAGATTTCAGATTATGAAGTTGACAAATAAGTTTTCCAGTAATTACCAAAACTAGATCAAAATTCATTCACAAATCTAAATCTAGCAATATAATAAAATAATTGCAGAATCATGTGGCATCGCGTCAACTTGCTGATCAAATTGATAACAATTTTAAATTGACAAATTGCATGATCAGCTCAGAATTTGCTAGTTATGATCTAAAACTAAAGATATTGTGAGTTTTTCAGTATAAAAGCACCGAAAATTTCAACAGAAATCATCATTCAGCTTCAAGCAGTTTAACTAAAAGTATCAAAACAAAATCTAAACGAAATTTAAAAATGTTGACTAAAATTTTCCTTTTGTGCTTCATTGCATTGGCAATCATCAACTTTGCTGTCGCTCAAGGTGAGAAAGTTAATCAAATTTTAATAATACCTGGTATATCATAGTCATATACTCAATTATGACTGGGATATCCACCACAACACACTCAAGAGACCAGTTCCTGATGACAGAAGTTGTATGCGATATTATATCCAATTTTATACACATATTAGACTTTCCAGGTGCAGGAGGTAACGGAGGAGGAAATGCAGGTGCTGGAGGTGGATTCGGAGGTGGATTCTCATTTGGAGGTGGAGGTAATGCATGGCTTTATGCAATTAGTTAATAATAATTGATTCCTGTTTATTTACAGCTGGTGGCAAAGCTGGTGGTGGTGGTAATGCTGGTGGACAATAAACATCTAAATATCTGACAATTGTTATCAAATCTTTCAAGGTTTCACCTGGAAAATGTACTATGATGATTCAAATCAGCCACAATTTAATTTTGAACAATTTTCAAATTGAAGAACTTTTTTTCCAAAATTTAATTAGAATTTTCAACTAATTGGCGATTTAACTTGTTTTTAAAGCACTTTCTGAATTATTTTGACAATTAATAAAAGCACTCAGCATCCAAAAATAATTGATTTTTACTCCTAATTCAAGCTTAAAATTTTCAGAATATTTTCCCAAAAATTCTAAATTTTGAACCAAGTAAGCATTGAAAATAAAAAGTTTTCAAACTCACATGTTTATCAAGTTTCCGCCAATTTTCAGTTCCAAACTTTTCTCTCTTGAATCTCAAATTCTCAGCAAATGTTGCTGTTTCTCTCACATTTCTCCTTATTTCATTCATCAGTCTACGATCAGAGTTCATTCACGAAACAGTCGAAAAAAAATTGTCAATTATGTCGAGAGGAAAAGGAATGGAATTGCTGAAAAATGTTGGAATGTTCTTGAGGAATTCTGACGGCTTTGATCAAATATTAAAGAGGGTAAGTCATGATTTATTAGAATATTTATCGAGGTTTACGTAAATCTGGAGTTGAATTGTGAACTTCATTCGATGTAAATATTGTGGAACTGTTGCTATCTCTTTCTTGGACAATATTTGAATAATTTTGGACCGTTATGGAACTTTACGATGATAAAGAATGGAATTTTATATTTCTAGGTAACATTTGTTGATGGAGGTGATGGCAAAGCAACAGCTGAACTTAAGCTCGGTAAGGAGCATCTCAACAAAATGGGTGGAATGCATGGCGGATTCAGCTCAACATTAGGTATGTCTAGATCAGGAGTTCTCAATCCAGCTTTAACAATTGAATATTTCATATCCTTTTTTCAGTCGATTCCATCACAACATTCGCTCTTATGACCCACGACATGGAGGATATCAAAACTGGAGTTTCTGTTGATCTTCACATCACTTTCCTTAAAGGAGCCAAAGAGAATGATGAGATTGTTGTTCAAGCTAATACTCTCAGATGTGGACGAACCCTTGCATTCCTCGAATGTGAAATTAGGAACAAAAAGGACAACAGTTTGCTTGTTAAAGGTGCTCATACTAAGTTTATTGGACAGGGTTAGGCCAACATTAATGTATTAGTGAAAATTGATTAAATAAATTTATTGAAATTTTAATAGAGTTTTTTATGTATCGGAACTAAATAGCTCCAAATCCGACAATCACAAAAATATTTGACAAAATGATTGAAACGATCTGTAAATGTCAAAATAGGAAGCTTAATATCCCACATGGATTTAAATTATCAGAATTATATTACAATGTCCAACTTACACTAGCAAACGCAAACAGGTTCAATGCAAATGATCCAAAGACAAGAAATTCAATAGGCTGGATGTAAATCTGATCACTAAATGACCTCATCAAGGATACAATCTGTGGATTACTAATTCTGCACGATATTTTTGATAATTTTTGAGTTATTGATTTAATCTGTAAGTTAAAAAGTGTCAGGCTTAGTCTTGGCAGGCTTATGTTCATACTTACCAGAAGTTTTGTCTCCTCGCAGCAAGTGCAGTGGAAGTAAATACTGAAAATCTCCAAAAACAGTCCAACAATCGTGACTGGAATTGTATGAAAGACTCAATATTGTATATGCAAGATGATATTAAGGGTTGACAGGATCTAGGAAGAGACTTCCTAGTATTGACTCAAAGACATACTTACAAACTAGCACATTAGAGTCTAATGCACCTTGAATAATCGAGTACCATCTATACAGTCTTCTTACACACGTGACAATCTCCAATAAGATGCATAAAGTCGTCGTTATCCACGCTGCAGACATAAAATTCTTCATCATATTCAACAGTAAGGCATAGCAAGTTCTAATTGCATTGATTCTTTTTGAACATTCAAAATTAGTTTTGGAAAATTCTAGGAAATTTTCATTTAGAATTTTCAAAATGGCTTCCAAATGGACATTGATGAAGTTGATGTAGAATCGGAACCGAATAGTCTCAAAAGTAAGAATAAATGTTCTTAGAATACGAATTAATGTCAGCAATGTTATGTATGGTTTTGAGTAGTTCCGATAAAAATATGTTCCTTCTAAAACTGTCGAAATTATTGCGCCAAAAATTGCATCGCGAATAAAATTTTGCTTTAAAATTTGAAAATTGATTTTGTGAAGAAAATTTTTAGATAAAATTTGTTGGATTTTGATTGAATTTTTGAATATTTTTTTCAATTTTTTAGTTCTTAAAAATCCTTCAAATAAATAAATAACAGATAAAGTTACACGTCCACCAGCAATCAGAAATTTCATAACATAATGAAGAATATTTTGAGCACTTGAGATATCCGGAGATAAGCTAAGAACAGCTAAGTTGCAGTAATAAGACAATGCGGTTATTGTAATGAGTTTGACTAAAAATTCAAAATTCTTCAAAATTGAAATTCTCGAAAATTTTAAAATTTTGACATTTCTGTAAATTTCTTCAATTAAAAAATTTTGATAAGCAAATAAATTAAAGAATTTTAGAGGAAAATTTAAAATTTTGAGGTTTTCCATGACTGAGTTGATTGATTACTGGATCCTTAGTAATGATTTGTGACAGCAATAAAGTAATTGAAAGAAATTATAGCTCACAAATTTAATGAAATGAAATTGTTTTTAATTTAAAAGTTCTCGTAAATTGCAATTTAATCAATTAAAACAAATCAGGCAATTTGACTAATACTGGAAAAAATAAGGTGACGCTTCAAATATCAAGTAGTGCTTTAAAGTAACGCTTTACAATTGAGACAACGCTTTACATATTTGAGGCGACGTCTAATACGAATTTATAATTGCATCAATGCTCCAAAAATTAGGCAACGCTTTAAATCCATGCTTCAAGAATGAGGTGGTGCTTCGAAGCAACGCTTCAATGCGAGGTAACGCTTCAAAGCAATGCTTCAATTTTGGTGTAATGCTTTAAAGCATCTAAATCATTTTCAATTTATTTCTACACATGCACTTACTATTGCATGACGACTTATCTGTGATTTGAAAAATATGATTTGTACATTAAATATTCAGCACACTTATTCCGGAAGTGCTTGCTTCTCATTTCCATTTAGTAATAGTTTTATAATTCAAAGTGTAAATCTAATCAATATTTTAATGAAGCTTAACAAAAAGATTTTAAAAATTCTCAAAAACTTTTGTGAAAATACAAATCTTCATGGCTTTGCTTACATTTCACAGTCATCTAGGTCGAAATATGAGCAGTAAGTTTCTATAAATTGTCCATAATAATATGAATTAAAATCAATTTTTCAGAATATTTTGGATCATGTCCATCACAACATCTCTCATACTAACAGGCACATTCATCCAAAAGTTGATTATCGAGAACCAAAAGACACCAATTGTAATTTATACAGATGAGAGTATCATTCCTGTAACTGACATCAACTTCCCATCGGTGACATTCTGTCCTAATATTGTGTTAAGGAAGACTGAATTTGGAAAAGTACGCAGAGCATTAGTGCTGAATTATTTGGAATACAAGGATAAAATTGACAGGGGAGCCCTTAAGTTCAAGAATTTGAAGAAAAGTTTGTAAGTTGAAAAATTAAGGCTGATTAAGCTCTAGAAATAATATATTCATGATTTTTTCCAGACAAAAACACTTCCAGATTCTGAATCTGCTCATCCATGAACCATTCAAAGTTGATCTTAACCTATCAATTCCGCTGACTAATTTTATGTCTCAATTAGAAGAGACTCTGCTTGAATACACTGGAGAGAGATTCCCAAAATATGGATGTGGCATATTAGGACATTGGCTGGAAAATACTTTTATTTCTTTTTGGAAAGTTCTTGGTCCAAATGGATATTGCTTTACTTTTAACTATCCAAACTCATCGGAGATTTATCAAATGGATAGGTGAGCAAGTTTAAGACTTATAAACTAAATGTCTCGACTATTTGAATTTCAGAATCTCAAGTGACTTTAACTACACAACTTACTTGATTGCTGCGAATGGTGGCAATCCTAAAGGCAATAAAATTTCATATATTGCACCCTTAAAAGGTCATGAAAGTGGACAAGGTCTTAATATGGACATATCAGATTATTGCAACAATGGAGCATATGAAAAGTATACAATTCCTTGGTCACCATTCGGAGGTCACAAGTTGATAGTACATGATCCATATGAAGTCATTTCGAGTAATTCTTATCAACTTCGGACGAAGCAAAATCATCGAATGGAAGTGCTTATTACACCTGTTATTTATGGATATGATGATTCATTTAAGGATTATGGAATTGAGACGTGAGCTTACTTTTGTAACTCTTAAATCACATAACTTCCAAAAGTCTTTTTTAGTCGACAATGTTACTTACCAGATGAGAATCCATTAGAATTCTTCAAAGTCTACAACAAAGTCAACTGCGAACATGAATGTCTGGCAAGAATGACACGTGATGTCTGCAATTGTACTCAATTCTTCATGGTTAGAAGTCAAGATACTCGAGTTTGTGGTCTAGAAGACGAAAAATGTTTTTATGCTGTTGAAAAAGGATTTGATGATGCAAAAGACAATTGCAGGTGCTTTGATTCATGTGAAAGAATGAAGTATGATGTGCAGGTTTTGACTAAAGTTGATGATACTATGTGAGTTGATGCTTATTTAGATTTATTGTGATTAATTTCTATTTTTTTAGCACATCATCTCCTGTGGAAGTGAGATTCAAAGTCGAGTACACAAACATTCTTAGGAAACGTCAGCAATATACAATATTTGAGCTCATGTCACTAATTGGTGGATTTTTGGGACTTTTTGCTGGTCTTTCAGTCTTGTCGACTGTTGAGCTTTTGTACTTTTTCATAATTCATCCAATAGCTGTTTATAGACATGGAAGAAATACGAAAGTCTATCCATATGATGGGAAACCCTCATTTAGGAGTCAAGTGAATGAAAGACTGAGGAAATGTGGGATGATGTTCAGGATGCTAAGGAAAATTTGGGTATTTCTAACGGAATATTCAGAAAATACAACAATTCATGGATTCAGTCACATTATGGACTGTAAAAAGTCAATTTTTAATAGGTAACCTTTTCACCACTGATGAAGTTGCTTGCAATTGCTATGTCATGTCTCAAATTATTGTTTTTAGATTCTTATGGCTAATATCCGTTACATCAAGCTTAATCCTGTCATATTACATAACCAATGAAGTTTATCAAAAACTCAAATCAAATGAGATTCTCGTCACAATGGAAGGATCTAGCACTAGTGTAGACCAAATTCCATTCCCAGCTGTAACATTGACCCGGAATTTGTTTAAGGAATACGAATATAGCAACTTTATGACTGCAAACGGAATGCCATCTGATGAACAAATTGAGAAACTTAATAATGTCAAGTAATACTGAATTAATTTTGTAGCTTTTCAGGAATTTAGTAAATTTTTCTCTCAGGAACCAAATCTTCTTCACACTCTGCAATAAAGACTATTTAGAGACACACGACAACATCCTTTCATTTGTAGATTTTCAATACGAAAAGCCAACAGATTTTGTGGACTATTTAAGGCACTATACTAATAAGTACTCATTCGTATTTGGGGATTATACAGCAAAATGGAATGAACAATTCGACCCAACTTTTGTTGAGACATTGACTTCAAAGGGAATGGGATTCAGCTTCAACATAGCTGATAAAGAGACAATTTTAAATGTTGATGAGTAAGTTATGGACTCCTTAGTAATATGTCTATAAATACCTTTGACCACATTTTACAGGGTCATCAGGGGCTTCTACAACTCACCATACACCAATTCCTCTACACAGCTCCTAAATTCTCCAAAAAATCATAATAATGGACTTAAATTTGAATTCTACATCCCAGACATCTATCGAGTATGCACTCGAAGCTCATTTGCTGTACATTCACCATATGAGCTGCCAATTCAGCTTGACATGACAGAATTTCGGAAAAATATCGACTATGAAATTTTAATTACACCAGATATTTACAAATCTGAGGATGACTTGAGGGATGTGGATTTGAAAATTCGAAAATGTTACTTTGATGGTGAAATGAAGTTGAAATATTTCAAAATGTATACACAAAGGAACTGCGAGTTGGAGTGTTTGACTTTTAGTAGTAAGTATTTTTGGATGTATACAGTAGCATAGCTGTAGTAACAACTCTACCTTCTAAGCTGGGATCATTGCAAATGTGTACCATTTGATCACATTAGGAACTCAACTATGACTGTTTGTGATTATGCTCAAACATATCACATGAATTGTAAATTGTCAGCTATGCGATACTTATTGGGATTGAATAGTAAATGCAAGTGCCTGCCAGCGTGTGATTTTGTAACATATTCATATGAAATAAGGCAGACAAAACGGAAGGAAAGGTAATCAACGTTTTTTATGCTTGGAATGTCATCAAATGACTTTTCTTTTCAGAACACAAAACGCAACTTTGCTATTTCATTTTAAGGATAATGAATACTTTGCTCAGTTCCGGTACAGACCATTCAAAATCATCGATTTTTTGTCCTATGTTGGTGGAATTTTTGGACTTTTTGCTGGCATTTCTGTCTTGTCGATTGTTGAAGTTTTCTATTATTTTACACTAAGACTAGCTTTTGACTGTGTTAGATATTTTAGACGTTAAGCTATAAACTCAATGCTTACTCTACTATTAAGAGCATGCTCTCTGCCTGCTATGATAGATTGAGAATAACTATGATTATTAAGGCAAAAACAAAAAAGTCTCAAAAATAAAAATGTTAAAATTATTTATTAAATATTAAAATTATTAACAATAACATCATGAAAATCGTTAGGTTCCTCAGCACGATTTCTTAATTCTAAGACCTGTTTCTCTTCATATTTCAATCTCATTTTCCATTTTTTAAACTGTACTGCATGATTATGCATCATATGATTTTTAACATTTTCCCAACTTTTTTTCGTAAAGTTTAAATTACAAAATTTACAAGATTCAAGCACATTTAGATGTCGTTCCTTCATATGCTGATAATGTCCTTTTTCCAGTGGCTCATGACATATCGGACATAATTTCTGTCTACAATTTCCAAATTGATTTATTCTTTTTTGATGAAGTTTCAGGACTGGATAAGTCACAGTTGTTTTACAGCACGGACATGTATGGACGGACTTTTTTGCATTTTTAATTTGAGTAAAATATGTTATCTTTTTTCTATGTGACATATTTTTATGCTGCTTAATTGATGAGTATGATGAAAATGTTCGGTGGCATATATTGCATTCGAAGACTGTCGATTCCTCATACTTTATTGGGTCAATTTTTATTGTGACTTTTTCTGGTGATGTAAAGGATTTTTGTGGCGAAATTGGTTCTAATTTGATTGAGGAATGTTGGATGTTAGAGGTCACTTTGTGTAGTTTTGAGGATGGACTTTGCAAATGTTGTGAATTTTCATTCCAATTTTCCATTTGTTTACCAAAATATTGACCGTTAGTTGCTGAATTTTGAACATTTTCATTCGAATTGGAAGCCAAATTTGCAGAAGTTTGAGCAAAAGAATCCAAAAATGGTGAAAATTCACTAAAATTATTCAGAATTCCTGACCGTCTCGAAGCTTTATCGTAATTTTCATAATTTCTCATGTTTACATCTCTCGATCTTCTCACTGACTGTTCACTGATTCCATTGAATTCTTCATTCTGATTGAAAATATTAGTCATTAATTTAGATGTTGTCATTGCCTTCCTCCTTGTCTCTCTTTCTTTAGGTAGCTGATCGATATCGGTGAAATAATTTGATGTGCGCCCATGGATCTGGAGTTCGTTTAGTAAACTTCGTTTTCTTCTTTGCTTTTTGGCAGGAGCAATGCTGTCTTGTGTGGATGAATGGTTGTTGGGGTTATTGGATACTGGAGTAGCTTCAATGTTGTTGCTATAGACTTGTGACACTTGTTGGCCTTCTAACATTGTTTTGAAATTTTTATCAGCAATGCAGTCTTTTGGTCCTATTTCAGGTACAGAATTTGGATAATTTTCAGGATCTGTTGAAGATTTGTCGCAATTTTCTAATTTTGTGGTCTTTGATATTTTTCGTCTCTTCCTTCCAGCTTGTTGAGCACTTTTGGTATTATGAAGACCTGCATGAGGACCAACTTCTATTCCATTTTCATTGATGTCATTTGTCGATGCTTGTTCTAAGTTCTCAGATTCAATAACTTCAAATTGAGGTGTATAGTCGTCATCCTGTGGTTCAATCAATGTGATGTCAAAATTATCAGGTATTTCAATTTTCACGCTCAGGAACTCGTCCATTGTGGATCACTTTGTAGGTATTTATTAATTAATTTTCTAAATTTCTCGAATTTTCAGCTGTTTAATCGTGATTTTGATGACTTTTCTTGATGGAACTCAAATTTATCGATAAAATTTAATTGATTCCGACCTTCTTGCTGTATTTCCTTTTACTTTTTAACTAACAATCTTAATGACATAGCAAAATATTGATGAAAGTTTCCTAAAAAATAAATGAGAATGTTTAAGAGCCTCAATTCGTCGAATTATAAGTTTCGCAATATGAATTGAATCAACTCTACCTGAATTGCATGCCTATATTATTCAACAATCCTTATTTGTGTGAAAAAACTTAAAAATAAGAAATTTAAAAAACTAACTGTTTATACATTGTATTTATTTGTTTAGAATTGAACTTTTGTGGTTCAAATTTAAATTATTTTTGACCGTTAATTTTTGGTCATAAATTTTTGAAATATTTTTTTTATTTCTGGGAATTATTTAAGGATTTGAGGACGAGAGGGGTAAGTTTGGGGTAACACCCTGCTGAGTCTCAAGTTCATTTTTGAGTCTAAGTTCCGGAAAACTTCGAAAGCTCCCAAAAGCTCAATTCTCTCTCTTTTTACTTAAATTTACAATCTCTCATGCTTTTCTCAGTTCTCTTCCTTCATATGCTCAGCAATCAAAATCTGATCATGCTTTTTTGCCTTCTTACTGTTACTTTCTTTCGATTCTTCACTTTACTTTTTCTTGAGTGCAATTTAGTTTATGTTTAGCATCGGTTTTGTGATGATGATTTTTTGTTTGAAGTCGGTTGACTTTTGTTTTGTTCATCTGGTTTGGATTTAACAGATTAAGTTGGATTACATCGTATTGAAAACTGAACGATTTAAAGTGAATTTAAAGGTTTAAATGTGATTTGGTTGATTTTGAAAAAAAAAAACAATTTTTGAAAAATTTAAAAGAATTTTAAATAATTTTTAAATTTTTCTAGAATTTTGAAATTTTAAAAAATCAAATAAAGTGAAAAACAATTTAAAAAAATTAAATTTTCAACTTTTTTAAATTTCAAACAAGAAAAAAACTGTAAATTGATATAAAAAAATTCCAATAACATTTGAATATCATCATCGGAATCAGCATCAACAACATCATAGTGCGACAGTGTCTACAAAGTTTTATCATCGTCAAGAAATCTGTTAACAGCACTGCACTAAGTAAGCATGAAAAAAGAAGAAAATTACATATTTCAACGTGCTAGAAAAATTTATAAACTGTGAATTATAATAAAAAAATAAATTAATATTAAAAACTATCAAAATTTAAATTCAATTTAAAATAAAAATATTGAAATGAATGTAAAATATTTTTAAATTTTAATAAATTGAATTGAAAAAGTCTCAAAACAATTAATTTAAAAAAACACTCAAATTTTTCAAAATAAAACTAAATTAAACTCCAAGTTTTAATCCAAGCAACCACGAAAAAATCCAATCAAAAATAATAATTTAAAAAAAAATAAATAAAAAGCTCGCTGAAGTGAAAAATTCAGAACAGCGACAAGAAAAAAGAAACAAAATTAAAATAATTTATTTGACAAAAAAATTCAGTGAAATGAAAAACACAAAAAACCAAAAATTAGAAAGTGCGAAAAAATTGTAAATTTTTAAAACAATTTATAAAAATTTAGAAAATTGTTCAAAAGAATCTTCAATTTTGGAATTCAGGAATAAAATCAAATTGAGTAAGTTGAATTTAAATTCTTATTTTTAATGTAAATCAGTCGTCAGCATACTTCAACCCTTAAAATATTTGACGGTTCAATTTTCAGCATCTTTCACCTGCCAGGGCACACTGGCTGGAGGGTTAGGGGTATAAATAGCAAAAATTTTGGGGGATTTTTGGATTTTTCTCACGGAAAATCCTAGAAAATTTAAGGATTTTTAAAATTTTTAGAATTTAAGAAAGGGGCGTTGTGGGGTCCTAACCCCTTCCCTTTTTGAACACGCCTCTGACCTGTTCACAAAAGTTCCAAACCTCTGAGCATTTAACAGACTAAACTATACAGTAATAGACTACATGCTATTTCCATTGACATTCTTTATTGTCATCTAAAGTCTTAATTTAAACAACTTGTTCCAACCAATAGGATCATCAGATGCTGGTGGATCTACAGGTTCAGGTGGTTCTTCAGGATAAGTTGAACTTGGTGGATCTACAGGTTCAGGTGGTTCTTCAGGATAAGTCGAACTTGGTGGATCTACAGGATCTGGTGGTTCTGTAGGATCTTCGCAATATGTATTCGAACACACATATGATTTAACCGAGCACATTGATGTGCATGGATCAAAATACATCGCACTTGGTGGACATTTTGCAATTGTTATGTGTCCAGCGACACAGACAATAAATTGATTGCAATCGTAGGCTACTGGGAATGTTGTGCCTGATGGGTAGAGCTGGAATTTTTAATAATCAATTCTGGGTTCTTTTTACGGTAAGGAATAGCTTACCGCACAAATGTTCCTTGGAATTCGCCCTGGAACTTCAAATATTTCAATTTTTAAGCAGTTCACTGAACAAACTAGCAAGGAAGCTAAAATTAGTAGCTTCATCCTTAAGTTGACTGTTTATTGTGGATGGTCTGACTATAATGCATTAATTTCGAAAGCTAAATTGACTTTTTGTTGTCTGTCGTCCAAATTATTATCAAAATCCGATAAGATTTATCTCAAAAATCCTTAAATTACTTGTGCTCGTTATCTTCCCCGACTGTCTACCTTAATCCACCACATGCAAAAAAAAATATCCATCAAAACACAATCAATCCCTAACCATACTCAACATACATTTTAAATCCATCACAAACAATTACGTGCAGCATACGCTCGCATAGCCACAATCAAGCATTATGTTTTTCTAGTCAGAACGAGAACCTAAATCGACTTGGAATGGAGAAAAAAAAAATGAGGCAATCAAGTCATCATGTGGCAATAACTGTAACCTCATTTTCGAGTCACAATTTCTTTCGAGTTCTTTTTTATTATTATGCATTAAAAAGAATCTTGGCGTACTTGATATGAATAGAATTGTTTGGTATGTTGATGTTGTTGATGTTTTAGTCATTAGGCAGATGCCGTGATGCATGGAATTTCGCTGAGATTCATTTGGTTTTGAATATGAGCATCAATATAGTTTTGAAGCTGTGCGTCATGTATATTTGAAGCTGACCGTAATATAGCTTTGAAGCTGAGCGTCATATACTTTGAAGCTGAGCGTCAATATTGCTTTGAAGCGGAGACTCAATAAACCTTGAAGCTGAGCGTCAATATTGCTTTGAAGCGGAGACTCAATAAACCTTGAAGCTGAGCGTCATATAGCCTTGAAGCTGAGCGTCAATTTGGTCATATAAGCCTTGAAGAAGCTGAACGTCAATATGACACTGAAGCTGAGCGTCAATATTGCTTTGAAGCTGAGCGTCAATAAGGCAATGAAGCTGAGCAATATAGCTTGAAGCTGAGCGTCAAGATTCAAACTTTAGAGCTGAGCGTCAATAAAAATCAAAATTACAGCATAATTTTAAAAATCAACATTCCACAGCACCAAATCACATCAAATCCAGTTCACAATATTATCATCATTCAATCAATCTTACCCAGACCTTCTATCCTCTCAACTTCTTTCTCTTCATCCACATATTATTTAATTCTCATTCTCTCCAATCATCTCCATCGTCTCGAGTTCCAGATTTTGTTCTAAAATCTCGCGCGAGAGAAAAAAAATTTATTTACAGTAACACGAAAAAAAAAAAAAAACTGTTTATGTAGAAAAAGAAAAGTAAGAATTGGAGCTAAGACGCGAGATACTTACGCCAAAAAGCGGTAACGCAAGTCTTGTGCATTTTTATTTATTTTAAATTTGCATTTTTTGGTGTCAATTTGGGATTATTTGCTGTGGTTGCTGTGATTGAGGTTATTGAGGATGCTTTAGGGAGGATGGATTGGAATAATGGGTAAATGTCTGATTTATTGGTTTAGGGTTCGAATCCCAGTTAGGTCAATTTACTCTTTTTTGATGAATTCCACAGCTTTAAGCAGCCAAAATGTTCAAAATTTGACTCTAAAATTCCCAAAAATTCCCAAAAATTCTAAAAAAGTCTCAAAAAATCTACAAATTTGAAAAAGTCACAAAAAATTCAAATCCAGTTCCAAATCTTCAACTCTAATTCCTTTTTATTCCCGAAACTTCTTCTTTGCATTCTCATCCATATTCATTGACCTCCACGCACGTAAAAAAAGACTTAAAATTTGCTCTTATTGCCACATTAAATGAATTTTTTGGTGCTCGGTCTCGTACAAACAAGTGCCAATAATTCCATTTTGTGCTGTCTTTTCCATCCTTTCTCTTTGCCTTATTTTTATATTTTTTTGCATTAAATTCTTGTTCTTGTTGTTGCTGTTTGCCTCAAAACTCTTTCGATGTCGAACATTGTTGCGGTTTTCATTTTTTATCGAAGTCCAAAAAGCATTTTTTTTTTTGGAATTAAATTCTAAATGGATATATCTTGCAGCATGGCTGGTTCCTGTACGTGTCGATTCAAAGACCACCAAAAAAGATAATTTTTAATAATGCATAAAGAAATGAACGGAAATGTTTGCGATGCTGTGAGCATATAGACAGTGGATTTAAATGAGTGGAGAGGAAAGGAACTTGAAGATTCTTTTGGAATTTGAAGACTTTTGGGGATTTTATGGAATATTTTTCAATTTTTAATTTTTTAAATTTTTATTTTTTTTAATTTTAAATTTTTTTTTTAAATTTTTAATCTTTTTAAATATTTTTTTTTACCTTTTTGAATTTTGTTTAAAATTTTTAAATTTTTTTAAATTCTTTTAAAATTTTTTAAAATTTTCTTAAATTTTTTTAAGATTTTTTTAACTTTTTTTTATATATTTTTTTAAAAAATTTAAATTTGTTTTAAGTTTTTTCTTTTTTTTACAATTTTTTACCATAAATTTCAAGATTTTATAATTTTTATTGAATTTTCAATAATTTTAACGTCAACTTTTACCAATTTTCGATCAACATTTTCACTTGAGTTTCACTTATTTCCAATAAATTAGCATTACATTCCCTTTATCGACTAATTATCTTGTCAAACTTAACAAAATCTCTCCAAAAGACAACTTTTTAATCCAGCTATAAAAATCATCTTTAAGTCTTTAAAATTACAAAAAAATTAAAAAATTTACTTAAATTATGTGACAGAAAAAGTTATAAAAGCAATTTCAAGATCAGTGATTTCTTTTAATTCAATTATAAAGCACTTTTGTGTGTGAAATATGAAATAATTAATTAATTTTAAATATTGAAAAACCTTTAATTAATCAGAATTTTGTAATAATTTTTTATTGAATTTTTGATGAAATATTTTGGAATTTTTATTGATTTTTTTTTGTTATTTGATGTGTGAAAATGTTATGAAATTTTGTGAATTTTTAAATGAATTTTAAGGTTTGCTGATTTTGATTTTTAATTAAATTGAATTAAATTTGGATCGAAAATGAGCAGAAATGTTTAAAAGTTGATCAAAAAGCAATCATTCACATTATTTTGATTCAATTTTCAAATTTTGACAATTTTTTAACAAAATTGAGAAAATTTGATTAATTTTGAGCAAAACTGAGCAAAACTTGAGTAAAACTGAGCAAAACTGGGAAAAATTTGAGCAAATTTTTTGATTAATTTTGACAAACTGAGCAAAAACTGAGACAAACTGAGCAAAAATTGAGACAAATTGAGCAACACAAGAGGCTAATTGAGCAACATTGAGCAAAACTGAGCAACCAATTTGAAACATTTATCAAAACTTCAACATAAATTGATGAAAATTCTTAGAAAAATCCAAAAAAATTCAATTTTCGAAAAAAAAAAGAAAATGCCCAGCACGAACTACGCAGCCAGAAAAGCATAAATTTTCTCTTAATCAAGCATGCAAATCTAACTTTAATAAATAAATAAAGAGTAAAAAAAATAGATAAATTCCAAATAAACAGCGCAAATCAATTCGCCAAACATTGACTGAGTTGAGTTGAAAGAAAATAAAGAAAAAAAAAAAAAAATTTCTCTCGATTTTAGTTTTGCGAGCCACATGCAAAGCAGCATGAAGCTTTAAAGTGAAAATCTGTTGTGATAATTCGCAGAATTTGAGTCAAGATTTAATGAAGATGTAATTTGAGGTTAGTTGACAGGTCAATTTGTTTGTGGATTTTAAGTTGTTTTGTGAGCAGGGATGAAGTCAGAAGGGGTTGTTTGGGGTTAAACATGAACCCATTCACAAAAATTGCTCACTTTTGTCAAGTGTTGCTCAGTTTTGCTCAGTGTTGCTCAATTTTGCTCAGTTTTATACGATATCGCTCATTTTTTTGCTCAGTTTTGTTAACTTTTTGTCAAGTGTTGCTCACTTTTGCTCAGTTATTTAATCCAAATTTTTGTCAATTTTTGCTCAATTTTCTCCAAACTTCAATACAAAAAATCATCCATAACTGACTAAAATACCTTCAATTCCAAGTTCCATCCAACAGAAAATAGCAATAAAAAAGTGAAAAAAAAAAGATAAGAAAATAATTTTCAAATCAAAAGCTTATCAGAGCTTAAAATGAGATGAATCGCAAAGTTGCATGTCTGCAAGTGAATCAAGGCATGCATGAATGTTTTTCATTCAAGTAAGCAACAGTTTTCACAAACTTTATTTTATTTTATATTTTTTTTTGATGCCGTTTACGCCTTCATTTGGAGAAATTCTTAAGATGCTCATTTCTAGGTATTTTTATGGCTGGTTGTGGGCTAATTACTGTTATGAGATGAAAATTAACTGATCATTATGGGATGCTAGGTGGTAATTATTGGAAGTGCTTTGTTTTGGCTTAGAAATTGTATGTTTAAGAAGCAAGTAAGAAAGTCATGAATACTCAATTTTAGGTTGGTGCATAGTGCGCATTTCGGGGCGAATTTGGCGAATTGGAGGGCAAATTGAACCTTTCAAAAATTACTTTAATTTGAAAATTGCCATTTTGCTCAATTTTGAGTCTCAATTCTCGTTGCTGCCTGAATAGCACTTAAGCTTGCTATGAGAACAAGCAGGTGTATAAAGCATTTTATTTGGAACTTTACAGTTGCTTTCGACAGAATAAGATGTTGTCTATAGTCAGATAATTATAAGTCTAACAGAAACAAATAAGCAATAAAAAGTGGAAGTTCTTGCCTATGTAATTATGTGGAATATAGACTGCAATTAGCTTAAAGTAATCAAAATTTATTGGCGTTGTTGCTGAATAAATCTTAGAATGTTGGCTTAATTGAGATTTATTAACATGTTTATGACTTTATGGACGGCTTGAAGGGTTCTTGTGCAGTTTAAAACAATTTGAAAAAAAAAAATTGAACTTTTAAATGAATTCGTCTTGGTTTCGATTAAATTCGCTTTATTTAAAAGTAATTCGCTCATCGCTTCCGATGAATTTGCTCATTCCAACGAATTTGCTCTGTACTTTCCAACGAATTTGCCGAATTTCCAATAAATTCGCCTTGGTTTAAAATTAATTTGCCTTAGTTTAAATGAATTTGCCTTGGTTTAAAATGAATTTGCCTTGGTTTAAAATTAATTTGCCTTAGTTTAAATGAATTTGCCTTGGTTTAAAATGAATTTGCCTTAAATTTTTCCCATGAATTTGTTTTGAACTTGCTTTACCTTCCAATGAATTTGCTTTATTCAAAAAATTTGCTCATCAGTTTCCAATGAATTTGCCGCCTTAGTTTATTTGAAGATTGCAGGAAAGAATTCCAAAATCAGTTCCAAATGAATTTGCTTTATTAAAAAGGAATTTGCTCATCAGTTTCCAATGAATTTGCCAGACAAATTTTGAGATTATTTTAATATTCAAGAAAGAATTCCGAAATCAGTTCCACATATGCAGACATAAACATCAATATGATTGATTATGCAGTCAATTTGCTCAAAATAAGACTTTCCATAAAATTATAACATATCATTAACTTCATATAGTTCAAAAACATAACAAATTAGTCAATCAGTCTGACTTTACCCCAACATACTTACAACAAAAAATCAAAATATTATGAAACTTGTGAAATTCGGAAGTTGTCAATTTTGGAGACACGATTGGATTGAAAAAGACAAAACAGTCTTGATAAAATTAGATGTGTTTAGACATATAACATGTCAAAGACGAAATATTTTAAATTGAGGCCCGTCTACAACACTTTAATGGACATAAGCAATTTATGGACGGTGTCTAAAAACTTTTAGTTGATTTGAAATCCTGATGAAATTTAGATAGTGATTTGATGGGTGGATGAGCTGCTAATTGTGATATTGTGTGATGTTTAATGCCAACAAGTGTCGTGGGTAATTTAAATAATTTGATTGTTTTTGAGCTTATGTGGTGAATATCTGAATTCGCTTCCAACATTCACCACATAAGTAATTCATTCCTAGAACAGTCATTAAATTTACGTCAGCTGCAGAATCCATTAAGATAAATATAAATTAAAAGTGATGCAATTTGCAATCCAATTATTAGAGCAGGCTTCGTTTATTGTCTTCATAGAACATGTTAAGTGCCTCAGTAATTGATCCATATGTCATTAATTCAATTGGATTATTAAATGGTTAATTTCTTAGTGATTACATTGTTATGTGCTGTATGTGACTTAAGGGTGTTGAAGGATTGTATTCATATTGGGATTAATATGGTTAATTGGGTGTTATTGAGAAAGTTGGTGAAAATGGGCATTAATGGGCTTTATGGTGAATATGGGTATTGATAGGCATTATGGTGAACATGGGTATTATTGGGTGTTGTGGTGAACATGGGAATTATTGGGTTTTGTGGTGAACTTGGGTGTTATTTGGTCAATGTGTTGAAATTGGATATTACTTGGGTGTTGTGGTGAAGTTGGGCATTATTTGGGTGTTTCAGTGAAAATGGGCTTTTGTGGTTAGTAAGGGCATTAATCTTGGCTTCAAGGCTCGACATAAAATACATTTCAAAAGTCTTTCTGTGTATCATATCGACTTCATATAGAGCAACTGCATCTCATCAATTTAAAGTTCCAAAAAAACTTCCTCAATTTAAAATAATTCACCAAAAATGCCCTCAAAACTTGATCGCAATTCAACCTGTCAAAAATATAATATTGGCATCACTTAACGATTATTACTCAATATTATCGAAATTATTACCATACTTCAGCCACATGGCATAATGATCTTCTTTTTATTACCCACAATTTATGAGAAATATTTTGAAAATTGCACCTTAAGTTGTGAAAATTTTTTGGGCATTAATTGACTCATAAATTTGGTTTATGATGATGATAATTGCTGGGTGATTTTGATGCTGTTGTGGTGAAATTTGAGGGAATTTTGAGGTTATGATCACTAACTTTTGGCGGGAAAAATTCAAATTTTGACAAAAAAGGAGGGAAAAATCCATTTTTCGCAGGAAAAGTAACTCGTGCAAATTGCATCCTCAGGCGATCCATAAGCAGCCATGAAAAATTATAATTTTTTGTAAAAAATGAACTTAAATCTCAAACTCAACGCCAATTTGTTCTTGTTTGCTCTGCTTTGTTCCACTAATATCCATAATTTTCTCATTCTTTCCATTCTGCTTCAAAAAATTATAACACTAATGTATAATGATGCTGCTTACATGCATTCTTAAGACTCAATTTTTTTAAGTTGCTCGTTTGTGTGCCTCGAAGGTATGAAAAAATATTTTTTTTTTGTTCAACAAATTGCATAATTCGCATTAATTTTCACTTCAGAAAGTGCAGGGAGTGATGGATGGGGAGGAGGGGACTTGAATGGGGTTGTTGGTGATATTTTGAGGTTATGTGGGGATTATTTTCCCGCCAAATTTTGAATTTTTCCATCCAAAAAACCCAAAAAAGAATTTTTCAATTTTTGAGATTTTCCCGCAAAATTTGAGATTTTCCCGCCAAAAACGTGTCCATCCAAACGAGTTTGTGAAACACTATATATTTGTGCCACAACTTTTAAAAATTTTGTGAAGGTTCCTGCTCCGAGATATGAGCATTTAAAATGCACTTTTTGTTCTGGAAGTCAAAATTTCCCGCCAAAAAATTTGAAACTTTGCTGTTATTTTGTGCAACCCATACCCAGTAAAATAAGCCAAAAAAATTTTTTCTTGAATTTTTTGAAAAACCTCCTTTTTAATCTGAAAAAAACCCCCAAAATGATGCAATTGTGTGGTAAATGCAACCTAAACTCAAAAAATTCAACATTTTGCATGCCAAAAAACTACAAGAAAATTGCCAGAAAATCATCAATCTTAATTTAATCTCACGTTGCTTCTTATCCAATTCTTCTTTGTGGCTTAAAAATGCTCATTTTTTAATATTAAATTTGTTTTAATTTACAAAGAAATTTTTGGCTTGATTTATTGGTTGTGGTTACTGTTACTGATGTTGTTTGCATTTTGGCAGGTGCTTTGACTGCTGTGAGTCATTTTGTGATGGTAATTAGACGTGCTGTGTGATTTAATTGTTGAGTGTTGGGTGCTGGGATGTGTTTTGTAAGATTTTAATTAAATGTTATTTAATTTTGAGGTGAATTTGAATTCAACATCCAAAAATACAAGTAAAATGGGGATTTGTGGCTTAAAAATGCTCATTTTTTAATATTAAATTTGTTTTAATTTACAAAGAAATTTTTGGCTTGATTTTTGGTTGTGGTTAATTTGATTCGAAAATTTTGGAGGTGCTTTGACTGATTCATTTTGTGAAATTAGACGTGCTGTGAGGTTTAATTGGAGCGTTGGGTGCTGAAGTATTTTGTAAGATTTTAATTAAATGTTGTTAATTTTGAGGTGAATTTGAATTACAAGTGGGTATTTGTGGGTGATTATGGGGATTTTTGGTGAATTTTTCAAAAATTTGATAATTTTACAAAATTTCATTATTTTTAATAAATCTAAAGTAAACAGCAATTTTCCCACAAAATCATAACCTCAAAATTTTCCTTCTAACCACATAAATCTCATTGTGCACCAAAGCGCATCATGCATTCGCAGATAGAAATTTGATCAAAAACAAGTAAATTTCTCTTCTAATGAAAAACACAAAAAAAAATGAAAAGAAATTTCTCAAAAAAAAAAAAAAAACAAACATGAAAATTAGAAAGAAAAAGTCTTAATGCTGTACAATAATTGTTATCAGCTCCAATTGTTAACAACAAAAAAAGTAGTTGTCGATTGCCGACAGTAAAAGATGAGAATTGTGAGTAGAAATGCGTGTGGGAAAATGTAAGCCCGAGATGGATATGACGGGTTTTATGTATGCTGAAAATTGAACAAAAATTATTCGAATTTGAATTTGAAAATTTATTAGGATGCTGTCAGAATTTGACAGCATTTTAGTACAATCGACAGCATTTAGAACACTTTACAGCATTTTATAACTTGACAAAATTTTAACATTTGACAGCATTTTAGTACATCTTTGACAGCATTTAGCATAACTGACAGCATTTTAGCATCTTTGACAGCATTTTAGCACATTTGACAGCATTTCAGACTCTTCAATAACTTCAATCTATTTTCCAATGCATTCCAATTCAGTCTAATTAATAATCCACCCAATGGCCACCTAACAAATGTCCATACATCCCCCGGGGCGGATAACACAATGCATCGCATCACTAGCAAAGATTTATTTGAGAGAATTTCTATCGACAAAATAAAAGAAATTTAATTAATCAAGTTGCATGTAATGTGCACGAGCATACACGAGAGCAGAACATGAGAAGTGCGTGCTTAGCTGAAATTTATTATTCAACAAGAAATTAATTTTTTCTTACCTTGCGGCTCACATATTTTGTATTTAGAACAGTTATGGACAACCTGTGTGCTGCGGCACTCTAGTGTGTCATGAATCGTATGTTGTATGCGGTTTGGGGTGAGGCTTGCTGCTAAAGTATATCTAGGCATGAAAAAAGGTTGTCCAGCACTGCATTAAAGCCACACATAAATATGAGAAATTATTATGAAATTGGAAATGCAATTAGAGCTGATCGGAAGTTTAATTTAGTTTTTGTTCATTTCTTCTCAAATTTACTTTATGTAAGGCACAATATTTTGTTATTTTTTATTGTTAGAGGAACAATTGATCAGTGGTGGATATAGGAAAGAAATTAATGATCTCTTAATTATTGATTTAATTAAAGAACGTCTGAGCAGGCCATGAGTCAGATTTTGAATAAAGTGACATTTTTGAAAAATTGACAGCATTTTCAAAAATTGACAGTATTTTTAGAAAAATTGACAGCATTTTCAAAAATTGACAGCTTTTTCAAAAATTGACAGCATTTTAAAATTCACAGCATATTCAAAATTCACAACATTTTCAAAAACTGACAGCATTTCTCAAAACTGATCATAACCCCAAATTTACACTGCATACCACACCATACCCCATGTCAATAAAATTCAACCAGCAACTTCAACTCTTCACTTTTCCTATATTATGTCTAAAGGAAGTGTATGCGGTCTCTGTTATGTGTGAAAATTTGTGGATTATATTTAGTTTGGCTTGTTGTAAAATTTAATTAACTATTATTTGTTATGTGAATATGATATGCTGTAAATTCATTCAATCGGAAACGGACTGTTTGATGTTAAAATTAGCCGATGGTGTGAATGGTAATGAGTAGGTGGAAGTTGTAATGGATGTTACTTTGTTGTGCATTAATTGCTGTTGTTGTTGGGAAGTAATAAATATTAAAATAGACAGATTGAGCATATTTGTAAAACTTAATAATTATGAAGTACTAGATTATTCCACTAAATGTTCAATTTTGCACTAGATTTAAATAAAAAAAAAATATTAGATTATTTAGAAAAAAGTACTAGATTTGACAGAATGAGGTATTAGATTTTCCGAAAATACAATAGATTTACTATAAAAGAAGTACTAGATTTTCTAGAAAAGCACTAAAATCATCTAAAATATATCAAAATTTAAATTTCATCTTCATCACAAAGATCCCCTCAAAGAGACCGCCAAAACCCAGCATTCCACTCAACCGCTCATCCATAAAATTCATGTCCACAAAAAACAATTCAATCTCTGCAAAAATTGCCACAAAAAGCCATAAAAAAGTGAAATAAATTAGCAAAAAGAGATAAAAATCGTGTGGACATTGTAGACATAAATATGAAGCTAATGTGACAACATTTACTTGATGTGAATTACTTGAGACAGCACAAAAGACGATTTAATGCACTGAAGCGGCAATTTTTATTATTTATTGGATATCCAAGACGATTGCGACACAAAAGAAGACTGTAGACGAAGACGAAATTGAAGATAATGAAGATTGAGGAAAGAAAAAAGAATTGAAAAATTTAATGAAAAGTGAAAAAAAGTTTGGTGCAATAATCATAATAAATGGTTGTTGGCTGTGCGTCTGTGCATCTAAATTTCTTCATTAAAATTGTGAATGCTTCGTGGGATTTGAATTTGAGAACTTGAAATATTAGAAATATTCTAGTACATTTGGATAAAATCTAGTACTAAATGTGAATTCTAGGTTATTTTTCTACTAAATCTAGTACAACTTTGAATAGTTTATGATCATATTAGTAAAAATCTAGGACTTATTTCGGAAAATCTAGTCCAATTTCCATAAATCAACTTTCAAATCTCATTTAATCAATTCATTCCATTTCCCAGCAGTAAGTCCCCCCAATCCACATACTCATTAATTTATCATCATAATCACATGCCATAAGACATTTTCCCACATTCAGTAATTACAAAATGAACCAAAAAATGAGAAAAATTTGACATTAAATGAGCAAAAAAAATTCACTTGTGACAAATTTTGCATGCAAAAAAAAAAAGACTTTCCTTCACATTTGACTGAGTTTAATTTGACACTCATTGTTGTGCGCTGTGAATGCTTGCGGGTCTTTGATCATTGTTGTCATAAACTTCTTTTTTTCGTGAGTCTATGCCACACGCGGTATGTAATGAAAATATCATTAAAAGTTACTGTAAACTTCTAAAAAAATTTCTGAGTCTTTTTCGGCATAGACACGTGAATTGGATGGTGTGAGGTATTACGGGGTCTTGTTAATGGATGTTGATGTTGATGAGGATGACTATGAAGATTTATGGATGATAAATTGTTGAATGAGTTGATAAAATTGATGTAAGGTGCTTGAATGATGCTTGATTATGATATTTTAGGCTAGAATAATTTGAGAGGTACTAGATTATTTGCTAAATGGAGTAGATTGTTTGAATTTTGTACTAGAATATTTCATTGAATTGCTTGATTTTTTATATATTTTTGCTAGATTGTTCAAAAACAGTACTAGATTTTGACAGTTAAGTATTAGATTCTGATAATATAGTACCAAATTCTAACAGGGAAGTACTAGATTTTCATAAAATTCTTGATTTATTCAAAAAATATAATTAATTATCTTCAGCATCCAACAACCTAACCTCAAAAATCTCACAAATTCTCAAACAAACGACAAACTTTCATACCCAACAGCGAATCGACCTTAAAAAGCATCTAAAAATGCTTTTCTAATCGACGTTAAGTAAATCTTAATAAAATTGTGATGATTTCTAATTAACGCAGCAATCATTGATTATGAAAAATATTTTTTTAATTAAATTGCGCTAATTTTTCACAGCTTTTACAAATTGCTTTATTTTGTTCTAATTTTCTCGACGATTATTCACAGTTTCATGTGTTTTTAGAGATTGATTGAGTTGTATTTACGGTGTTTTTGCATCTGATTTGTGGTCTTGATTTACTGTTGGATGAAGATGAGGCTACGGAATTTAATTGCGTGGTCTGTTATGTGTTGAACTGCAGGACGGACACTACATTGGGGTATGAAGCCCCAAAAATTCACAAAAAAATCCAATCAACCACAACAAATCACCAGAAAATCATCTCGATTCACTCAGCTCTCGATTTCATTCACCTTCAATTTAAAGTGTAAATAAAAAGCTATAAAAATCACTTTCATCTTTCCATCTCATTGTTTAATAAGAAGTTTCAATTTACTCATGATATTTTTGATCATAATTATTAGCACGTGAATATTTTTATGGTAAATTGAGGGCAGTTTTGAGCTCATTTTGGCTGAATGTCTAAGAACATCATAAAGGGGTATGTTGCTTACATTAGAGGGGGTATATGGCTTCATCAAGGAGAAGTAAACAGCTTACTTAAGTAGGGTGATACAGCTTACCTGAATGGCGATTACAGCATGGGTGCACACGTTTCTAAAAGGGGGTTCACAGCTTACTTAAGTAGAAGGGTACACAGCTTCAAGTCAATAAACGCAGCTTCTAGAGAATGCAGCTTGTTCAAGCTGGGGTACGCAGCTCATATTACTCATGGGTACACAGCTTACTCAAGTGGAGGTACAAAGCTTCCTCAAATAGGGGTAATTAGCTCATTCTAGCAAGGAACGAAACCTTACTTAAACGAAAATGGGTAGCTGCTGCAAGAAGGTTAAAGATTAAAGATAGTCTTTTGAAGTTCCAAAGAATGCGCCTTATTCTCCAAAATCCCAAAATAAATTTCCAACTTGCAAAGATTTTTCCACAATTTCTTTTTGTCTTAAAAAAAAACATTAAAAACACAGAAAAATTAATAATTTTTTATTGTCTTCTTTTTCATTCGCAGATTAACGAGTCGCAAGCACAGCCAAAACATTCATAATTATCTCAAGAGACGCGAGAAAATAAAAGTTTCATTTTGGACAATGAAGCAGAAATTAGATGTGAGATAATAGTAAATGAATGTAGCTACTGTGTTGTATTGTTGGACAATCAAGACGAGCTGAATTTGAAAGTGAAAATAGAAGACGAGACACAAAAGAATTCTTTTTTTTTTGCTTGTAAATTAATTAACATATTTTTTTTCATGAATGAAGATCGACGAATAATATTAAGAAGAGGTAGAGGTAGACATAGAGTGGAGAAAAATCAACAGAAATAAGTGAAAATAACAAGAAAAGAAGGTGAGGAATAAAGAATTGAATTGTAGATTAATATTCCCTTTATTTACTAAATGAGATAATTTGTTGTGGAATTTGTTAAGTCGATGAGAATTTTTTATTAAGTTTGTATTTGTTGGAATGGTCGACTCAAGGCTGATGTACTTCCGGTTACTCATTTCGATGGAATTTCATGTGAATTACTTACAATTTCTTCACTTAAGTAACTATTCTCAATGTGTGCTTCTCAATTTAATAGATGTGTACCCCTTAATACAGTCGTTGTGTACCCCTCAGTTTGTTGGCTGTGTACCCATCAATTTGGTAGCAAAATACTCCTCAATTTGGTGGATATTGACCCCCTTAATTCGGTAGTTGTATACCCCTCAATATTATAGATGTGTATCCCTTAATTTGGTAGCTGAATACTCCTAAATTTGATATCTGTGAACCCCTAAATTTGAAAGCTATGTACCCCTTAATTTTAGTAGCTGTGCACCTCTCAATTTGATAGAAGTGTACCCCTAATTTTGATAGCTGTGTACCCCTCATATTAGCTCTTTACGACTTACATGTCCCAACTTGATTACTTAATTTTCGACCTGCAATGTCAATCCACGATTCACTCAACCAAGTTAATACCTTTTTAACAAAAAAATGAGGTAAAGATCCCATAAAATCACATCCAAAAAATTACATCAAAATCATAATCCCAAAATAGCATCAAATGTAATCCATCTTAATCCACAATACACACGAAAATTGTATCAGAAAAATGAAAGAAAATTAAAAGCACATAAAATGAAGCGAAAAATGATTAATAACAGCGATTGAATAATCTCTTTTGAATTTGAAAATAATTGTCGAGCATCGAGCACGGAGAGTGGATTGAAATAGATTGATTAACAAGATTAACAACCACAAAATCTAATCAATTTAAATGTTGAGTAAGAAAAGCTTAAAGCAGCAAAAAAAATGAAAAAGTTTTTCTGTAATTCATAACGGAAGAGCTGATTAAGTGAAAGAAAAATGAATAGAAATTCTATTTTAAGTTCTGGAATGGATTTTTGATTGGCTTTAAATTTGATTAATTTGTTCTTGAATTATTGGAGTAATATTTCATGGGATTTTGAATTTGGATTGAATTGGAATTGGAATTTATTGAAATTAAGACCTCAATTTTGTGAAATGTTGCTAAATCTTGACCTGTAATCTATCAAATTTCAAATTTAAAGAGCAATAACATAACTCAACTTTGCAGGCGTGCTCTCAAGAGCTGAGTAAACCGAAATCGGCGCTCCCGAGCATGTTCATCTAGTATGCTTAAGATGAGCAAGCTTTCTAGATGCATGCTCTTTGTATGTTAGGGTCATACTTCTCCAACGTAAGGTTCGATACCTAAAACTCAGGTTAAATATGAACAGATGGAATTCTAAAGTTCCAAAATGCTGCATGCTTCAAAATATCATATCCTCATAACAAGCTGCGTACCCCTGGTCTTCAAACATCTAACAATTTCATCTTAAAATCTGACATAAACTCAATTCCACAAAACTAAATGTTCATTCCACAAAATATGTTTATTATCTCACATCTTGCATAAATTTCCAAATAAAATACATAAAAAGTCACTGACTAACTCACTAAAATTCTCAATTTTCTTCAACCAATTCCACAGAAATTTCATATCGACACACAAAAATCGCCTTCAAAAAAAAAAAAAAAAAAAGCCAGCAACAACAAAAATTCTGAGAAGAATCATAAAGAAGCATCACGAGAAAGAGAATATAAAAAAAAGAACCGACAAAACAGCACATAAACAAGAGTCGGGCGGTGTATTTAGAAATAAGAAGAAGATCAAGACGAAGACATTCCAGACAGTAAGGTATTATTACTACAAAAAAAAAAGAGTAAAGAAATTGCGCAACAAAAGAACAACAAAATCGCACCTCATTCACATCGCTGTCGTTGATCTGTCAAGAGACTCTCTCTCTCTCTCACTCACTGACTGTGTTGTTGTAGAAGAAGAAGTAACGGTAAACCGACAAGTGAAACAAATGACGATCACATCCGGCAAATGGAGATTGCAGCATCGATGCAATGTTAGCTGATAAAATTGCATAATTGAGAGTAAAAAAAAATATCAACGGATATCCTTCAAATTAAGAATTAAAAATAGAATATTAGAACAAAATTTAAATTTTAAAAAACCGTTAGAAAATAAAATATGAAATTGTTAATAATCTTTATCCTTACGACGACGTCGGTGGCATCTCAAAGTGCAGCACCAAAATTTGGTGATCGAATTGGAAAGCTGAAAAGGAATTTTCAGAGTACATCGACATCGTCCACAACGCCACTGCCAGTATCGACAATCGATGATCTCATAAGTGACGAACTTGATGATGATTTTCATGAGAATGACATAAATAGGTCAGATGAATATTATTCGATGGATGAGCATGAAAATAATAAGAAATTTATGGTCATTAAGGAACTGCCTAAAAATATTACACAAAATGACAATCGAACGTATCAAGTCAATTCGCCATCGTCGTCGCTTGTTCAAGCGCGACTTGAAATGTTGACAGACTTTTTTGACATACCGCCATCGCCATTGTCGTCTGTATACTCAACATTGCCTGCTAAGACTCCAAATTTTACCAAAACTGGAGTTATTTTAGCTGCTAGAACGCCAATCCATCCAACAAATACAACAAAACTTCGAGGGGAACATAAGACACTTGAAATTCAGTATGGATTAAGAAGGGAGCCATGGGTCATACCTATGTTAATCCTTGCTATAATATCCATGGTCATGATGGCTGCATTTGAAATTTTCGTCCTTTGTAAGACCAGGAAAACATCACCAAATCGACGACATCTGTTCCTAGGTCAAATGCTGTTACTTGGTCTTTTTACATGTGTTGGACTTGCGGCACTTCTCACTACTCGTCCATCATCATTATCATGTGCAACAATAAGATTTGGTGCTGGTGTAGGCTTCGCAATCATCTTTGCATCCTTACTTGTCAAATGTATATTCTTAATAAGTCTAAATAGTGGAGTGTACTTGCCAGCTCCATATCAAGCCTTACTTCTGTTCTTTGCTGTCCTCATACAAATCACAATTGATGTTCAATGGCTGATCACATCACCACCAGCGGTCCATTTTCTATCAATTACTGAAACTACACAATCAAATCGATTAATTTTTACAGCTGATTCCATGAGATTCTCAATTCAAGTCTGTAAAACATCATTTTCGGAATTACGAATGTCAATGATCTATGTGGACCTGCTGATCATTATTGTCTCAATTTTGGCAATCAAGTCACGTGGAATTCGTGATAATTACAGAGAAGCAACATACATTGGACTTGCTATAGCCTTAATAATTCCAATATGGATTGGATGGTCATTAATTGGTATGGCGGTGCATGAAAGACATAAGGATGCATGTCTGGCATTTGCATTACTCGCAACATCCACAATCATTTTTCTTGTCATGTTTATGCCAAAGGGAAGACAATTGGCTGCCATGGGACGGGAAGATATGTTTGTTGAGGATCGTGACGAAAGATTTAGTGCATCATCGAGAGCTGGTTCAGGTTATTCACCGTCATTCTTTCATTTTAAGCCTATTAAGTATGGAGTTATGAATGGAAAAGGAAATATTGGAAATGAGATAAGTAGTAAGCATCAGCAAGCTGTAACGACACTTGGAGGTGGTAAGTTCAAGATTTTTTATAATTATTTTGGATGGGTATGGGGTGGATGGTAATTTTTGAGGTTATGGACACTTACATCTCAACTAATTGTGTACAATGTCCACAAACTTCCTCACACTCTTCATAAAATTCATAAATTTTTGTATAAAAAAATCACAATCATTCATCAAACTCTTCCAGATTATGCACTAGTTGTACCAATGTCATATTATACGCCACCATTGCACCATTATTCGCACCATCATCACATGTCACCATTATATTATTATACACATAAGCAGCCGCCACCTAATTATACAGGTTTCAGTTGCTGTCATTCGAGATTCTTGGAATTTTTGAGGTTATATTTTCTTATTTTCAGGTTTGTTCATGCAAGATGATCCAAATGTATACACGACACTGGAACAGACAATGAGCAGTAATCCGAATGTCTATTTTCAACGGCAAGTTCATCCTGGAATGATTTATTGATGACAATATTTTTGTTCTTATTTGTAAATAAAATAAATTAATTAAAAAATTTGATGTAAAATTGTGGAAAATAAAAATTAAATTTCAGAAAACAATTTTTGTTAATTTTAATTAATTAAGTGCTATGAAACCTTACATTTTGAAAGCTACTTGTGCTTTTGTAACGGAATTTTTAGTAAATAGCTTGGAGAGCTTTTGATTCGTAGATTTTGAAGCTTACCCCTTAAAATATGCAACATGCTACACAAAGTGACAGGAATCTGCTCATTTCATTACTTCTGCTATCATTTAATGCCATAAAATTGATCTGAAAATCCTAGAATTTGAACTCAATTCAATAATTCAACAGTTTAACATTAAAAATCACCAGATATATTTATTTCATAATTTATAGTATGAATAATAATTACAATAAAATAATTTTGAGTCGGACTCACTTAAAAACTATTAAATAAATTTAATTCTACATCACTTTTTGCAACTTTAAAGCTATTCAAAAATTACTTGTAAAATCTTTTCCTCAAGCTCAAATAAAACAGCGCTCTAAACAGCAACATGAGACCAATAAGAACTGAAACTTCTGTAAAAAGTGAAACATTTTCAATTCTTAAATATCTAAGCAGCACTTTTGGGTCATCAAAGTGACAATAAAGGTCCTTGCAATCCAATCTAGGTCTGTTGAATCCGAAAACTGTAAGAACTAGTGACACAACTCCACCACGAATGAATGAGAACTTCATTGCTGCATACATAAGCATTGGAACGTCGGCTGCAAAGTCAAAACCATAGATTGCGAGACCAAGGAAGGGAGCCATGAGTGCTGGTCCAATTGCACAGCCGTTCTGTAAATTTTTAAATTAAATATTGATTTTTTTGAATATTTTTAAGTTTTCCTACCGTAACATTAAAAGTAGCTCCAATAGCCAATCCAAGTCCTTCAGCCACAATTGACACAATGACACTAATCAGTGCAAACATTAGGAATCTCCATGGTTCCAGTGGCAATCCAGACAAGAAGTAAACACAGCAAGTAAATATCAAATTGAAAATTATTTGTAGCGGCAATCTTGAGAATGTTAAGGCAAGGTAGTAAGGCGTTAGTCCATACCAACGATTGAAGCATTCCTTTTTGACAATTCGAAGCTCTTGTGGATCTAAATCAGGAGATTTTTGAGGTTAGACATTAAAATTTAAGTCCAAAGGAGCTACTTACAGCTCAAAATTGGCACCATAATCTGCGTATATACCGAAAAGAACACACATCCCATACAAAACTTTAAATGATCAAACATCCTCGCTCCATCATTCGCAACATTAAAAAAGATCAGTCCAATGCACAGTCCACATCCCAAATGATGTAAAAACTGAATCCAAAGTACAATTTTATTTCTAAAAATTTTCGTCATCATCATTTGGAACAAAACACTGAATTGCTGTAGACTTGATAATGCATATTCACTCTTGAAGAACTTGGTCAATTGTTTCATTTTCTGTATTAATGTGCTCTCTTTAGGTCTTAGTATTTCCATTTGTAGACTGTTAATTGATTGTTTCATTTGAAATTCACTAATTGTTGAGTCATTTGTAAGGTTGTTGATGGGAAGGCATTGTTGTTTACCGTTGCTAAAGTATTCTGAGAATTGTGGTATAACTGTGTCGGGTTCAAGGTCGCATAGCTCAATGACTGTTGGAAAATAAAAGAAAAATTGTTAGTACTTTGAGGTTAGGTTCCAAAATGTTGAGGTTACAGATACTCACTATAGTCGGCAGGATTATTATACTTTGGACATGTGTAATTTCTGCTTAATAAAAATGGAATGAGAACCTTTGGTGATCCAGAATAGACACATTGTCCTTGTGCTAATAAATAAATATTGTCAAACAGATCAAACATAGCAGCTGATGGCTGATGAATCGTACAAATGATTGTTCTGTCTTTATGTGCTAAATCTCTTAATAATCTGATACATGCTGATGCTGTGACTTCATCTAATCCACTTGTTGGCTCGTCAAGACAGATAATTTCTGGATTTGTTACAAGTTCCAGTGCGATTGAAAGTCGCTTCTTTTCACCGCCACTGAGTGTCTTTGATGTTGAATCTTTTCTATGTGCGAGATTCAGACTTGCCAGAATTTCATCGATTCTTGCCCTATAGTCATCACGAACATGTTCAATTGATGAATGTTTAAGTTTAAGTCGACAAGCCATCATCATCATTTCATAGACTGTGATGAGTGTGTGATGATGATCTTCTTGCTGGATATAACATGATGTCTTGCGATTAATGAGGATGGTGCCATTGACACCTTCCGTTCTGAAAATTGTTAGAAAATTTGTTAATAAAATTTGAATTTCAAAAAGCCGTTAATAAATTGAATAATTTAAATTAGTTCCCCGATCAATCACTCAAATGGCAGTATGTACATCAGAATAATTATCGGAAATATCTCATCTTAAAAAACGAAAACAAATCGATTAAGTAGCAAAATTAAAATAGATAATGAATTAATAAAGGATAAAATTAAATGAAATGTGCGTTTTGCATGCAATTGAGCTATTAATTAGATATTCTATAGCCATTAATTAAGTCAATTAATTCTCTAAATTCACAGATTTGTATGATTTATATTTTAATAGATCTGACATTTTTGAGGAAGTAGGGAATTATTGTGATGAAGGTGGGTGACTTAATGGATGATTTTTTAGATCGACCTAGGATCAAACCTTAGTCTCTAACCTTTAAAAAGCAATCGCTCAATTAAGCTCATAAATACTACAATGTAGTTACATAACAGATCTCGTGACGTCAGCTATCGATGTAAATGCTCGCTTCAAAGATTTATTAATTCACGACAGATTGTAATAAATTCAGCTATTCTTGCGACTTGATTTACTATGAACTTCATACTTGTTAATATACACAAATCGAGATTAATTCTCCTGATTGTTGTTACTATTTTGATAAAATTGTTTGCTTAACGTGAAACCGTTAAGGTTGACTCATTATGGGAATGAAACAGGAAATGAGCAAGATTCAGGATGGATGAGAATGAATCATGGAAAGTCCACAATTCGCCCAAAACTAATGTTGAATTAAGCACTTATAATTCAGGTTAATTTAAACCATCGCGTACATTCGCGATGACGTCAAATGAAAAAGCTATGAGGGAAGCAACAGAAGTGTTCAAAATAACAACAAGTACAGTCGCCGAAAATGAAGTAAATGGCTAAACACAATTCAGGTTTTTAAGAATTTAAAGATTGAATTCCTTAATTGAGACAGTCGAATTGGGATGTCTGAAAATGACGTCCATAGAATAATTGGTTAATTCTATTACTAAGTCTGTTGTGGTTAATGAACTAATGATAAAGACAATGGAGAGATAACGTTACTGGAAGATTTAAATCTGCTCCAGCATTCAATTTCAAGTGACAACTTTAAGATGTCCTTCATAACAAGTGAATGACACTTTAGGTAGAATTCATATTAAGCAGAGTTAAAATTGACTTTTTGGTATATTTTTACCAAATAATACACATTGTTCAGTCATGACTGTGCAATTTAACATTAATAGCTTCTGAATATTGATGGATAGAAAAGTAAGAAGAAGCAAATGAGGAACAGAAATTACTCGTTCAAGTTGACTAAAATGAGACTACAGAAGCTGTAATATCTGTCGAATACGCAGCAGTATAAAGTTTGACACTTAAAAATGCCATTTAGCTTTACTTCTTGTTTCACAAGTCTTCCCATTATACCAAGGTCATATCAAAGATTTTAATTCATTCTTTTGCTCAAATTCGCAATTTTGCACAGAATAAAAAAATTCTTCACGCTTCAAATTCGCCAAAAATGATTTTTTTAATGAATTAACACATTTTATAGTGCTTTTGGTAAATTAATTAAGTCTGATTCTTACCTGTATCCAGACAGAGCATTAAGTAAACTACTTTTTCCGGCTCCTGATGGACCCATAATGACTGATAGTTGTCCATGTCTAAACACTCCGGATACACCTCTGAGGAGTTTGATTTTTGTGGATTTTGTGTTGCTGGCTGGAAGTGAAAATAGTAAAATTTAGTTAAAATTGTTTTCAAGAACTCAATTCCGAAGGAATCAAATCGCGTGTAGCAATTGAAAAACTTTACAAATTGCATTTAAATTTGCATATGAACATTAAACTTGTAATTAATAAATTGTTTCACACTGCAATTGAAAATCATATCAAGATTAACATAACGAATGTCTATAATTATATCAATCAAGACTTTGTTCGAGCATGTGAAGTTGAGCATGTGAAGCTGTTTTGATGAGAATTTTCTGAGCATTTTTCAATTATTTTTCCAAGTTTTCATATCTTCTAAATTTTCCCAAAAATCCCCAATAATCTCCCGTATTCCCAACTACAGTCACGAAATCTCGCAAATCTAAACAACATCAAATGACCTTGCACCTGTCGCAACAGATTCTGCTTCCTGAATTGCATAAACATGTATTCAACTGCAATTTATCATCACTGGAGTGAATTAATTCAATTTTATTTCATTAAATTTCAATATTTTGTATAAATTAAATTTGAGCTAAAAAAATGTAAAATTAATGCACGAGGGAAAGTGGGTAGGCTGAAATGTAGACAAGGTGGCGTTTCCTGTATTTTTGATGACTCAGGACTTAACTATTTTGTTCATTGTTCGAGGCATTATTAGATAAGCAATTTACTGTTGATGCTGATTAGAAGCTTAATAGTTAATCTGTCGTGCAAAAATTCCCGGAAAGTTAATTTTCATTTACAATCTCGTGACTGTATAAACAGCCAACAATCACAAACACCTCAGTCTCTATAATCAGAAGCACATGATCCGCAAATTAATTTCAAGAATCGTTTTAATTATTGACGTCGAAATTAAATTATTTTTCGAATTCATTCACACTAAACTATCAATTTTGAACTAATTTGTAGGTTGCAGCTGTTATTAAAAATTAATCGTAATATTTTCCAGACAATTGCATCTAGTTGGCAATGATTTATTGCATTTGATCAATACAATTGGAAGATTCAGACTAATCGGCGAAATGTCGATTTTAAGTGCCAAAGATCATCTGCATCGATTCATCAGATCCGCCTAGTCATTTACTGAAATTTAGTTAGGCTATAGCTATGGAACGCTTTTAATTACTACAATAATAAGTGTAAGCAATTCAGTAAACAGGAACTCAAATGAACCCATGAAAAAGAAAGTCAAATTTTGCCAAAATTAAATTCAATTGTTCTAAAAAACGTGATCAAAGCAAGCATGTTGCCCTCAATTCAATCAAACATAAGTATTGACACTTCCATTGTGTTTTCGGTTTGAATGACCATAAGTATTTACGCGAAAAATGTATGCATTTATTTCATGTAAGTCTACTTCCATTTTGGAATGAATTATTAGGTTATTAGTTGATTTGGGGTAATTATGTAGGTAATTAATGTTGCTGTATTTAGTGCAGGATGTCCATTTTTACATCAATTTTGGGATTTTTTAGGATTTTTCATTTTTATTTCTATGACAATTTTACAAGATTTTTGGTTTTTAGAACAGGAAATTGACAAATTTATGAAGAGCTTTTGACTAAGTCGCTTCCTCAGGAATTGACTTGCAAGATTGATTTTCAATCTAAATAAATAAATAAATAAATAAATAATTTAACAATTAATGGTGGCGGTGCATCCAGGAACTTCAGAACTTCATCTCTACATGCTGTTTTGGTCCATCTGATTACCAGATTGGAACTGGACTAGAGTAAGCGATTGGTGATGCAGCAGGCAAACTTCTTGCTATCAATTGACCAATGGTCAGGACTAGAAGAACGACCTGGAAGGAAATTTTTGGGTATTTTTTTCATGTTTTGCTGATTTTTGACCTTTTTCGGTCGGAATTTTCACAAAATCAACTTACACCAACTCCCAAACTCTTCATGGACACAACAGTCAATGCACCCAAAAGAGTTGTAATGACACCAACAACAAATGCAGCAGGAATGATTGCGAAGCTAATTCTCTTCAGGAAATGATGTCCAAATGTTCTG
This sequence comes from Chironomus tepperi, assembly GCF_022539635.2. Taxonomy (NCBI): domain Eukaryota; kingdom Metazoa; phylum Arthropoda; class Insecta; order Diptera; family Chironomidae; genus Chironomus; species Chironomus tepperi. The sequence goes on from NW_027226156.1 coordinate 677,362, forward strand.
GCTTCTGTGATTTTTGATCAAATTTAATTAAAATTGAGTGAAAATTTTGATAATTTTGATGAAATTTTTCAGGGATTATCCTTCAAATTGACCATACTTAATGGCTCTAGCCTCAAAATTATCAAAACCCAAATTTTCATCACTACCTTCAACATTTGTTTCATCATCACACATCACGGCACTAACAAAGCACAAAACGATGATTCCAGCACACAAAATTTGATTAACTTTTGCCATTTTATTTTCAATATTGATTTTCAGCACAATTAGCAACAAAGCTTGTTGATCAATCACGGTCAATTACTCAAATTAAACTAAGTAAAAATTCGTCAATTGATTTTGTTTTTAAAACAGTCAACAAAATTGAGTTGTGTATGGACGGGAAAGAGATGGTATATAGAAGGTGGAGGAAGAAGAAAGGCCAACGTGACGGACGTGTCTAGCATAATTAGGCAGCAAAAGTATTTCAATAAAATAATTCGCAACACAAAGAATTTCTTTCACTTTCTTTTGAGCATTTTTGTGAACATTGCATGACTTAATTATGGTCATATGCACTCAAAAAATGAAGACATTTGCAGCACACTTGCACATAAGTAGCAGAATTTGATTGTTGGTGAAACTTCCAATCGAGGTTTGATATGCAGACAAGGGTTAATGGTGTAGGTAGGGAATTTGATGATTTAGATGCTGTCGAGCCAAGAAGGCTAGTATTTAGGATGTGTCCTTACAGAATGCTCAAATGTGGGTAGAATTTGCCTACTAAAGCCTCCCAAAACTGCCAGTGTACTGTCAGTTCCGGGTTTCAGTTCTCTGCTTGTCCAGAAGAATCCTACAGAATCGCTTAAATCACTATAAATCATTCAACGTCATCAAACTCAACTTCCTACCTCAATCAACGACAATCCCAGCTGTCATGACTTCGTATATTACAGCATGATAACAACTTATTAACTATTATTTAATACCTCAAAGTGAATACAACATTCATTCATATTTATCAGCATAATTTACTATATAGCTTTAGAAGCGCTCGTGTAGTTCTCACGACAATCCAACCTGTTCTATTAAGGCTTATTTATTGCATTCCAAATGACATTTTCTACTGTCAATCTGTTAGGGCTTTAATTGAAAAATTGCATTAAAGTTAATAAGGAATTGAATTTAGAAATGGAATAAATTGTTGTGAGCCAACGGACTTCATTTGCGAGCTTTTGTTTGCAATGATAGGCCAATTTGTTGAGCCAACAGACCACAATGTGTACCAAAAATTGTTTTTTGGGTCAATAAACCACATTTTGAGCCAAAAGAACAATTATTTTAGCTTGATGAAGAACCAATAGACCTTGAAGTCGAACTAGAGTCTTCAATCAAGCCCCAGACAAACAAAATGACTTAAATAACCCCCAAAACATTATCCCAACCCAAAAATAGCAGTCAATACTCATCATTCTTCCGTAACAACAGACTTATTATCATCATTATTATTTCATGTTCAAATTTGCTCATCAAACACCAGAAAAGATGCCAAGTGCAAAGAGTTGACCACGAAAAAAATACTGTTGGAACGTTCCAAACAATCTGAATAAATATTGACAATTTAAGAATTTGAAGAATAAAGCTTCTTTGTTGACTAAATTGTTTGGATATTAAGTCATGTGATCAATGTTTTATCCAATGTTTGATGTTTGGATTGATTAGGTGAGTCATCATTTTTCTGAGTGGTTGATGGACATTGAGGAAATGTTTGAGGTGAGCTTAATGGTAGTAAGGAACTGTTTTTGAGATTTTGCTTTAATTTGCTTTAGATTTAATTGAATTTTTCAAAATAATTCTTTGAATTTTCACAATTTTTTGCTAAATTTTCCCCAAAAAGCCTCCCTCATATGCACCCCTAACCCATTATATAAAGTAATGTAAAACTTACCGAAATTCCTCTTTGGTTGAACTTCATACACAACATCTTCAAAGCTGACTGTCTTGGTCGTCATTTTTGTAGCCTTATTTTGATATCATTCAGGTACTTTTATCACTAAATTATCAAAAATTTCCGATTTTTGTGCTGAGATTTCAATTGCTCACTTGTCTACAATTCCAGACGTTTTTAGGATATCAGGTAAATTCTGCAAATAAATGAAGAAAAAATTGATTATTTATTAGTTTAATTAAGAAATAAAATCAGAAAAATTATGTATTTTTTTGTTTAGAAACTTGAATTTCGGTGTTCTTGAGACACCTGCATTTGAAACTGTAAGAATCACTTTATATGCCATAAATAATGAAAAAATGTTTGAATCTTTCAATGCCAACATAAGTTAATTTTTGTGGATTTTCTTGAAGAATTTAGTAATTCTGCAGTTAAGCATCATCCTTCAAATTCAATTAATCTGCAATAATTGTTTGTTAAATTCATTCTTTTTGTAGGTCAATCTCATACTTATAGACTAAACCATATTACTCATAGACCTAATACGTAATATATTGTAAGAATTTGCCACATGAATTAATTATTTTTAATTTATTTATGAGATTTTAATTTGATTTTAATTTACATAAATAATTTAAACAATGCGGAACGATGAGGAGGAAATGAAAAGTTACAATGTTGATTAGTGTATGGTTTGAGATATTTTGAGTAGATTAAGTACTTTTTTGATGATTTGCTGAGATTTTTTGCCAAGAAAATTTTAATTTTGGCAAATTATATTCACATTTTCTTCAAAAATTCTGGCCTTTAACATTAAAACTTTAAATATTGCATCAGAATGTGTTAACCCAAACTCGAATTCTGCAAATAAATTACCAAGAAACAAAACAAAAATCCACTTGTTATCACAAAAAGTCCCATAAAATCCGCTTTAATTAAAAGAAATCTTAATTTTGCAGTAAACACCATAAAAAGGAACAGACATAAAATCTGAGATAAAGACTGTGAAATCGAAAAAAAATCAGAGAGTTCTAGATAACACAAAATATAAAGAAAGGTCAGGAATTAATGAACAACCTGCGAAAAAAAATATTTCCAAAAATATCCCAATTAAAATAAAATTCAGATAAAAAACATAAAGAAATCTAGTTTCAGGCGCCGGTGTTGAGTTTGATGACGGCAAAAAAAATTCTTTTCAAATTTGTTGTTTTTTTGTTGTTGATAAATAAATTATGGTGACTGGATGTAAAGATTAGATTTATTTTTAGAATATTCTATTGGAATGTCTAGTATGAACCGGCACACAGACTCCGGCTGTTTAGTCGTAAACATTAATTATCATTTTGTTTATTTGTCAATTTTTAAGGAGCTCATAGACAAGAAACTATAATTCTATTGGTCCTGGAGACTAAATCGTCGCGACATGATAATAAATTGATGTTAAGTGATGAAAACGATGACTAAGGATTGAATTTTTGATCGTAGATTATCTAAATTGATGGTTTTTGTATTATTTTATCAAAAAATAGCTAGATTTGTGCTAGAAGTTTCAATATTAGAACTAAATCTTTATGGATTAGTTGAAATAAACTTGAAAATATTCCTCAAGTACTCCTTCAAGTCTATTCAACCTCAATTTGACTTTCCAATAATCCCGAGTCCCATGTCGTCTACCAAAAATCATACAGAACCAGAAAATCAAGATTGCAAATTTCAAATTCAACTTCATACTGTTTATTTTATTTGCAATAAAAAAGAATCTTCATTTTATGAAGCGTAAAAATGCAAAGTGTTGATTTTAAATATTCATTTACGATGATTAATGTGTATCGATTTTAACTCAAATCGGATTGTTTATGACAAAAAAATGAGGATGAGCTTTGAGTGATGCAGAGGCGAACTATGAGATGATGATGCTCAGTTTTTCCAAATTTGACTAAATTTCAACAAAAAATTTCTAAATTTTGACACAATTTTTAACCCAAATGAAAGTGAAATTTCACTTCAACAACCTCCAGATCATCATCATATCCTCTACCATTCATCAAACATCCGCAAAAAATTTCCACACCAAATTCCCTCAATATAACATCCACTTCCATTGCAATTAAAATTAAACAAATCATTATTAAACAAATAGAAATAGTCGCGATTCGCCGATGATAACAGCAAACAGTAACAGATTTAAAGGCAAATTGAGGTTAGTCGTGCAATCGATCATTTTGTGTGTGAAGGTCAATGGCAATTTGTGTTTATTTTCTTCTCTGTGGCTGCTCGCTCATCTTTTTTTTCTCTGATGTGATCGTATTTTTTTGTGAGTTTGGTGATGAATATATGCTTTTTGAGAGGAGATTGGGGTCATTGACCTGACGAAGAAATTGTCTTTTTTTTTGGTACTTGATATAATTTTTATTTACAGTTATGTTGTTGAGGATCGGGTCAATTGTTGGCATATGTATTGTTGGCTCTGCACACTTATTCTTCATTAACTTCGAAACATCATAAAGTAATTCTTCCTTCTTATGGTTCGTAATTGTGTTTAATAGCTTAAGACCAGGGATTGACAAATTATCAATTTTTCAGTACATTTTGAAAGTGTTGTTTGAGGAAAATATCAAACCCTGCTTAAGACGACCATTAAAAGATTATAATTCTCGATAATTTTCTTATTTTCGAGTATTTCTAAATTATTGCCTCAGGCTAATGGACGTTAATGTGTCTAGAGTCTTAACTAATTAGCACTGGCAAATTCTTTGGATGCTGAAGGGCTTTTCAATGATTTTTTAGCAATTAAATAGTGGTTTGCGAATTAAAAGGTTGTCGATGATGTAATTAGGATGAAATTACACAGTTCAAGATAAAGTCATGTGGTTTTATCATTCTGAGCTACAGTTATGGATATTCTACCTTGCTAAGTAAACATTGTTGCTCAGATACCTAACCCACATGATCTTTAATTACAGATTTGTGGCTAACAAAACATTAAAGGAGGAAATAAACCGAAATCAACCTTAACCGACTTCCTTTCTAGTCCTCAATTCCATAATTACACACCTAATGCTCACTAGCCGCTTAACAGTAATAAAGAAATTAATTAGACATTCGAGATTTTTCTTGGACTTGAATCAAGTCGATAATAGCAGCCTCAACATTATTGGATATTGCATAATATTTGCATCGGCAAAATTCAGTTAAATGAATGCAGTTTTGCAAATGATACAAAGTAGATTGCTTAGTTTGACGACCGACCTTGTACTTCTAAGCAAAGATTCTGTAATAATTTTTTATTTAATTTGCCATGTCTATTTCGTTCATACATATTAAGCTGGTTGGTATTTCTTGAAGGTCATTTCTTGTAAGTGGAAATAACACCGAACGAGTTGTGTGCCTTAGAATGTAAACTAAAATTAATTTATGATTGTTTTGGTTGGATTTGAAATGTGCTAAGTCGCAGGCATGTGATAAGATGTTAATGATGGGAATTATTGGATAAGTGTGAAGATGAGGTTGGCATTTTTTTTGGGATATTTTGGGAATTTTTTTGTACATAAAAGGAGATTAATTGTTTAGATTATAGACATGGGGATTCCCTCAATGTTATTTTAAGAATAGAATAAAAGCATGAATAAACCAGCATTCTACACTACGAAAAGCCTCAGATACTCAAAATTGCAGCATCGACCGATCTTTACCATACTCAATTCACACTCAATATGCATAAAATTTCCAGAAAATTCTCAAATCAAGCAAAAGTAATCACAATTTAACTCAAAATTCCAATAATTTGCAGTCAATCTGAAAACTTTAAATTATTTCTAATTATATATTTTATCTCGCGCCCCTATTATTGCCTATAAGTCTCTAAGCATTACAAAAATGATTTAATTTTATCAGAAATATAAAAAGGTCAACTGGCTTACAATGTTGCAAATCATTACAAAATTCATCTCATTGAACTGCAGCCATCACATATTTGCATCAACGTTATGCCAATGTCAAGCCTTAACATTCAAAAAAAAGTTTCTAGTAGTTTCTGTATCTAATGACAGATGTCCTACTTATGATAAATAACTTTTAATTTCCTTAAGTGCAACTTGTGTGGAACGTCTAGCGAGACTTGATGTTACGCTAGAAATTACACTTTGTTGCATTTCATGCATAAGTGCGCAAGTTTGCTCGACTTAATTTGTTGTGAATTACAAATTGGATGTGTTGTGGTGTGTGGCACGAGGTTTTGTGGACTGTGATGTGTAAATTGTAAAGAATTTTGCGGAATTGTATGTCAATTTATGGACGTGAATCTAAATTTATCTCAAAATATGAAATTCAATTCAAATTTCAATGAGTCACTACATTAAATAACCACACTCATTACAGCTAGAATCACATAATGTGATAAATACAGAAATAACAATAGTCATGTAAAATGAGAAGCTGATAAGCATAAAAAAATATATTCATTTAGAATCAAGAGAAAAATAAACAAAAGAAAAAATCTTTGTGACTGTCTGGGACTTTGTTCGGAGTGATCATTTGGCGGGAATGTGACAGTCATTCCGAATGGTGATTTTAAATTTATTTGGATGTTTTAGGACCTAAGAATGTAGAAAACGAGCCTCTTTTTCTCATTTTCTCAGTTTTTGTCACTGATATCCAATTTGTACCAAAGTTACGAGCTTATCATCGACTTCTGACACCTAAAAATCCAAATTATAAAGGAAAAAACCAAGCTAAGATAAGCTTTGAAACACAATTGATCCTTACTTCCTAAACTGACCGACTAATTTAATAATACGGATCGATGAACCTTCAAATGTCATGATCATCACCACATAGAAACTATATCAATTTACATTCCATTTTGTATGAGACTCAATTATATGTTGATTAATCATATTATTAATAGAAAAATCACATTTTTTGGATTAGCTAGTTCAAGGTTGGTAATCAATGGACATAAAATCTATGTAACTCATTACATGTGATCAATTATTGAGTTAAATTTACATTTTTACGATTAAGTTGTCTTCAGATTCCATCAGAAACTTCCCGAACATGCACTCAACTCAACACGTTTATGCAACAACAGTTGTGCCACTCATTGCAATTTCCATGTTGCACATTATCACACATAAATGCAAAAGAAAAAAAAAACGATTTGTAATGAACAGTTTAGTTATAGGCATGAGATGCTCGTGCCCGCGTCAACTGATTTAGTTGACTGGTTTTTTAAGAGAGGCTGTTATTAAAATTGAAAAGGGGTTTGGAAAGGAATGGATATTGAACTTAAGTGAGTTTTCAGGAAATTATTAATGAAATCTGACCCACTTAAGTAAATTCTGTCTTTGAAGATGTTAGGGCGCCTTTACGTTGCAATATCAATGGCAAATCACGAAATTGCATTTATATCCGATAATTCTGTTATCAAGCTACAATCTTTTAAAATTAAAGCATCAAATAATTTAGAATTTTCTTCAGAAATCCACGATCGATTTTGGTCAAAACAAAAATTTACTTATCTAAAGTAGCATCAAGCAGCGAGAGTCACAACCGTTCAAATAAACAAAGGAATAAATTCACCAAAAGTATAGCAACAAGCAGAATATTGCGAAATAATTTGCATTTTGTTTGTCTTTATCGGAAACTGGTTCATTAACACAATAAGCCATCTGCGAATTTACATGATTTGATTTCGTATTTTTAGAATTTTTATTTGCAAATTCGCAAAATCAATAAGACATATGTTGTGTCTTGTTGAAATTTTCCGGTTGTTTCGGTATATTTTGTAAAGGAATAAATTTAAATAAAATAATTTTTTGATTATTTAGCAAATATTGAAGGTTTTAAAAATTCAAGGACGTGATTATTAAGTATTGTAAGTTTAATGAAATTGAGTTACTAAGGAAGCTCGAAGATATATTCTTTGAAACTTCCTAGTTTAGCGTATTTAACCCAAATCGACCAAGAGACCACTTTCAGGTAGCTTAGTGGTATTAAAGCATGCTTTTTGAATGCTAGGCCAATGAACTTCCCAAGATTCCATGACATGCGTCCATGTATTGTACGAATTATTAAACAGCACTTCAGCAGCCCTTTACTATGCTTAATAGCATTAAAACATCACTTTTAATCCAGACAATTGAATTTAGGCATTCAAAGAGTCTAAAGACCCCCAAGCCTCCTTCTAATTCTAATTTATTCACTCAAAATGAAATTCCATCAACACGGTCAAAAACCTCTAAGCTGTGCATACCGCAATGTCGTAAAAATTAATTAAAAATTGCCAATAAATTAAATTTAATTTTTTATTGAAAAATAACTTTGAAAATCGCTTCAAAAAATTTTGCAAATTATTTCCTCACCGGCCAAAATTAAAAAAAAAAATTTCAAAACTTCTTTTCAGAAGGAAATTGCGAATATACAAAAAAATTATTTTGTCTTTAGACACGCAACGTAATTATTAGCTTTTATTTCCACATTCGATTGGCATTAATGTTTTGAATTTCTAGCTTTTGGCAACATTTAGGATATTTTTATGTTTTTGTTTATTGTTTTGCAAGATTCGGAGAATTGCTGTTGGCGATTTGTGAGATAAGTCGATAGAATTTTTATGTATTGTTGACTTGAAGAGTTGTTTTTGTTTTTGTTGCGGCTTATTTATGAGAATTTGAGATTATTAGCACATGAGTTGGAAATTAGAGGCAATCATTAAGCTCTGGAGAAGAAGGTGTTGAGAATCTTGACTATTTTGGTTAAGATTTAACTATTTCCAGGGATATTCAACTAGATTCAAGTGGACTAGACAAGATATTGAGCCAAATTCAACTCTTATGACTAAGGTCCTTCTAATTCCTCCCAAATCCGACTATCCCATGAATGAACCAATTTCAACTTCTATCAACAATCACAAAACTAATTCATTTCCTTATCATTCACAATCACAACATTGCGTCACTTATATTCTAAAGTTCAAATAAATTGATTCCATTTTCACTTTTTCTCCTCGATTTTAATTCGTAATTTGCATTTCATACTGAATAAATCCAAAAACACAGCGTAAAGTAAAAAATATTGACATTTAATTTATTCCAATTTACGTGTTTATTGCCACAAAGTGTCAAGTGATTTAGGTTATATGGTAGTATGACAAGTGGATTGACGGTTGATTTGTTAGAACTTGTGGGTTTGGGGATATACCCCAGTAAAATGACCCCGGAATACCAAAATACTTCTTCTTAACCACACAGCACAAGTAATAATTACATTAGCACGAAGATTCCGCAGTCAAAAGTCCACTAATCATACCAAATCTTGAAGAATGAAACAAAACCAGCGTAATTACTGACATTTGGCCATGATTTGAGACTAATGAGAAGCCACAAAAATAATGAAATAAAGTGTATATTTATGGTTTTAATTCTAATAAAATTGAATTATTGTTTTTTTAAATTAGTCGGAACTTAAACACAGTTCAGGATTTAATTTTTTTAGAGCCGGCAATAATGATTACTTGAATGACTATGCTGGATTTTTATGATAATAATTGAGCAAGTGTTTTGATATTTTATCCTGTTTAATGGATTTTCGAAGGCTAAACCTGATTAATTAAAGGTTTTGGTTAATTCTATTCCTATTTGCTATTCCTTCCTATTCCCCATTCATACCAAAAACCGAAACATTTCCTGACATTTCGCAAGGATTTCGTCATCCAAAAACCACATTTTTAGCATACTTTGTAGACAATTTTGAGTCATTTCCTGTAAATTATTCTAAATTCTGTCACATGAATTACGCTTATTGTTACACACAGAATGGATCTCATCTCTATGTCTAACGTGCGATGCGATTGAATAACAAAAAATGTTTACATCTATTATGACACAGAGAAAAGTCTATCTTTGTACGAAAGTGAAAATGAATGCGATTCCGTGTGCGGAAAATGTGTCACTGTGCGATCTGTGTCGAGATGTCGACAAATGTGCGATTTGCGTGATGAATTTAGTTGTTGAAGTGGAAAATTTGGTGGAAAATGTTAATTACTTACACTTTTTTGGTGGATATGATGGCCAATTTCAAATTCACAATTTTTATAAGTTTTTAACCTAATTTTCCAGTATTCACTTTCGATGCATCCGAAAAATTTGCATTATTCTTTGTTTTCTGGTCAGACCGGGTCTGTTATTGTTGTTGTACTGTATACGACAAAAATCCACGAGAATCGGCAACTTTTACTGCCGTTTTTTTTTTGTTTTTATGTTTTTTACAAAATGTGCTGATTATTTTTAGAATCTCGATTTATTCTTGCGATATAAAAATAAACAATTTCTAAATTTCACTTTATATTTTGCAATGGTTGTTGTGGTAATTTGGGATGAATTTTGTCAAAATTTTAAATTTAATTTTTTTGCAACTTTTAAATTTTTCCAAATTTTCAAAAAAATTTCAGTTTTTTTTTTATCAAAATTTTCTGCAATTTAAAATTGTCAACTGTTTAAATTGATTTTTAATTTTTTTTCCAAAAATTCAAAAATTTCATCACTTTAAGACACTGTTAACTCACGAAAATTTCACGTGCTTGTAGCAAAGCCGACTTAAATAAAAATTGTAAATTTGATTGCCCAAAAAACGCGTCTGACCGTAATGACGTTCGTCCGTCAACTGAGTAAGCTGAATTACAATTAAATAATATTTTTTATTTTTCATTCTTGCAGAACTCGATGAGTAATTGTAAATGAAATTGGATTTTGTGTGAGAGAATTAAGTCGAAATGCGCACTATGTGAGCGAAATGTGAGGAATTAGAAGGAAGTTAGAAGTTGCGATGTTAAAGAAAATGTATTGTGGTTTTTGAGGACTGAGAGTTTATGATTTTTTTGGTATGAGAGTTGAACGATCAGCGGTGCGCATTATGTACGAGAATTTTTTTTAGAAACATTTGAAAGGTTTTTGAGGTTGAAATGATCGATTGAGCTTTTCAAGCATGTGCTGTGAATTTTGCAACGGTTTTTACAGCTTATGCTGCTGGAAAATTAAGACACAGCTAGAAGAAAATCAATTCGATTCTGAAAATTAAGTAAAATTTCAAAAATATTCAATTTTTCTTTGAGAATTTTTTATTGCATGCTTAAACTTCTTCTAACATAAAATTTGCTTCCTATAAACAATGACTTAGAATTTCAGTTTAAATTCTTTGAGAAAACACATCATCATAGCCTTATATCATTCGCGTTGATCACATTCCTCCATTATTCCATCAAATAATTCCTTAGTATCCAGAACCAAGAATCTTTTCATGATGAGCATGTCCAACACGTTCAACCTTAGCATTAAATCCATTCTTATCATCAGCTTGATACTTGACAATACGTTTGGTTCCATCAGCTTCATCCAATGTGTATTCACCCTTTACAACATCACCATCACGGGTTTCCCATTGGCTCTTATGGTCATGTGTATGTGGATCATGAACTCCATATTCAAATTTGTATTTTGGGTAGGCATAATAGTCACCCTTGATGTCACCATTCCATGCGCCGGAATCAACAGATTGGTGTTGTCCTGATAATACATAAGACTCAGCTTCATGTTTGATTGGGATGTGATGGTAGTCGTGCTTGACTTCGAATTTATAGTCATTGCCGAGTTTACTGGCTGCGGCAAAGGCAACGATTGATGCAAAAACCTTTAAAATTTGAAAATTTAAACAAAAAATTCAGGAAAATTTAAAATTTCACTCACAACGAAGAATTTCATTTTAAATTATTTTTTGACTGTTAACTTTTCAAATTCTAAATTGAAACTTAACTGATGATATTCAGCACATTTAATGCCTCTTTTATACCTCAAAATTTATCATCAGTTCTCACTCTCTGAGCATAACTACACATGATTAGTTCATTAATTAATTGAATTATTAATTAATTAATTCTTTCAAAAGTAAAAACTTCAATTTCACATTCCATTCAATTTGATTGAATTATAAAAACATTCTTGTAACACTTTAGGTGCTGAAAGCAGCAATAAGCCACGAAATGTTGAATTCCGACGATGTTGTGTGTGAACAATTTTAAAATGTTTCTTGTTAGCTTTTGTATTGAAGTTTTTAGTTGGATTTCTCTTCTAAAGTTCTTAATTTTATTTCTCAACTGTACAATTTTATTCAAAAATTATTCAAATCTTACTTATAATTACTTTAAATTGAATTTACAAGATTCATTTAATATCTATGTCCATTTATGTCTGTTTCCATGAATAATTCGCTTATTTCTATCATATTGTATATCCTTAAGTACTTGAAGATTTTGAAACCATCGACTTTGCGCCCCAGCTATTTCTCGAAAATTTTCAAAAAATTCAAAAACTGACAATCTTGTATTTTGAACTTTTTTGTTTAAAAAGTTACCAAACAAATTGCTATTGGATTCAAATAATTTCTCAATATTTATAATAATCTTTTTAAAGTCCTCATGCAAAACAGTTCCAACAAAATAACAAAGTAAGTCATTCGTGTCAAGAATGATGTTCTGTATTACTGATGAATTATGGAAAGTTTCATTATAAATATTAATTGTATAATCAAATGTTTGTGCATTAAGGACAGTCAGTGTACGATGTAATATTGTGAACTTAGTAAAGTCATAATAATATGGACTATAAAATGAGCTTGACATGTTCTTATGCTGATTATCAATGTTCGGATAAAGATAATAACTGAACATATTACAATCATTTTTGAGGAGAATTTCCTTTCGTTCCAATTCAGTTATGTGATTTTTTAGCAAATTCCAAAACATTTTGAAGCTAAATGCATCATGTTGGATGTTGTGAAGATAACACATGGAATTGAACATGTCATAAATTTCGGAACTATTGAAAAATACTTCAGATTTATTGAACAATTGTGTCAAAAAGAAGAAATTTGTTGTATTTGACTTGTTGTTTGAATAAATCTGTATGTACTGCATTAAGGCATTCGATATTGCATCCTTCTTTTCATTCAATGTCAGAAAGTCTTCATGATCTTTCCATAATTTTACATATTTTTCAAAATAATTGAAATTTGAATTATTAAAGAATTTATCATAATGCATGTAAATCTTAGGACTTATAGTGGACATGACTAGCTGTACTGTCTCATCAGTTGTTAAGTTCCGTTTTATTATGTCAATATAATCCCAAAAGTTGGCATTAACCTCAAGTGACTCATAAATAGCATTTTTCATGTCCACACCAATCAGCTTATAGAAATGCATGCCCAACAATACCTTCCCCTTCTGATTCCGACCGATAATAAATCTTTCAAATTCATCCTTAGTCAAGACCTTTTTAGACCAAATTTCAATTTCTTTTGGATTGATGTAATTTGCAAAATTATTTGGATTAAAAATTCCTGTGTAAAGTGTCTCAGTTTCGTTAACATGCAGCAGTCTAATAAGCAAGTCGTGATCCTTTTCAAAGAAATTAATTAAAAATTGAAATATTTTCGGTCTATTTGTGTCTAATAAACTTTTGAAAAAGTCAATAAATTTAGTTTCTAAAACATGAACAATTTCATTTTGAAATGGCTTTTTAACAGCATGACTATTAATGTATGAGTCAATAAATTCGGATATAATTTCTTGGTAATATCCATAACGTCTAGTTATAATGTAAAATAATTCCAACCTCAATTCTGCCTCTTTAGAGTTCATCGAACCTTTTGCATTGTAAATGTGATTAATGAAATATTGAGCAACAAAGAATTCTGCGTATGTCCGATGTGCAAATTCGAAGCTAAATTCACCATTAAGGTATAGAATTCCCATATCCGATATTTGACTTGATAAGGCATCGTCAAAAATTTTATTTCCCATTATTTCAAGATTATTAATTTTAAATGCAAGATTTGTTGCTAAAATCATTGACAAGCTACTTAGCAGTGCATATTTTTGAAAAATATCGGATATGCCAAAATCCGTATGTAAAAATATTTTTGGAACTTTACGTTGATTTGATTCTTGCTTTTTCTGCCAAATGTCAATTTTATTTTGAATAAATCGATCATAAATTTCATACAAATTTCCCGAATCTAGCAAGTTTTGATCATCAATAATCTCCGCAATCATTTTCAGCATTAATGGCGTGTTGAAGCTTCGAATTGGCTTCTTATCATAATTTAATTTTTCAATTATTTTTAAAGCTTTTTTCACATCTGTCACGATTTTTGAACTGTCTATTTGTTGAAATACAAAATAATCTTTAAGAAATTTCTTTTGTTCAAGCTCATTAAACGGAACCAACTCCCAAAGTGTTATGTTAAGTCGATCACTTAATCGCTCAGCTTGAGTCGTTCTTGTGCATATATATTGAACATTTTTAGTCGATTCTTGAATACTTTTGATCAATTCTAGTACAAAATTACTATGATCATGTGAAACTTCATCAAAACCATTCCAAAGTATCACAACATTATTCAGACTATAAAGCTCATCGAATGTAGATTCTTCAAATTTATTATGTGATCCTAACCTCAAAATTCTCTTCACTAACTGCTTAGGATCTTCTGTAATGTTACATAGAAATGACGGATCTTTAATGTCGATGTATGATACCCATTTGTATGGATATAGTTTTTTAATTTCTACAGCTAATTTTTGAAATGTGACCGTTTTACCCGCCCCAGGTCCAGCTGATAATGCAAAAATTTGATCTTCTTCAGCATGCTTAATTATCTGATTTGAGTTTGTGTAACTAAATTTATACTGATCTTCAGATAACTGATAATATTGTGAAAAAAGTTTATAATCTGCTCGTTTTTCGATATCCCTTAATATTTCTGACCGTTCCTTAACATCCTTATACATGAAATTATCATAATATTCCTCAAATATTAAGTCATCAAAATCATTTCGTTCATAATGATAATAAATTTGTTTGATATTTTCAGGTATAAAGTCTCTTTTGACATAAAATTCGGAATTAACTTTTGTAACATTTCCAACTGTTAAAAGTTGTCCTTCAATTATTAATATTATTTGGTCAAACGTGAGATATTTTACAGCGCTTGTGCTTAATGTTCGAAAATTAACAGTTTGATTTTGAAAATCTAAATTCGAATTCAAAACCACATCTTTAAGGACATCCGACAGAGTTTCCCATGTGAATCTTATCAATTGTTCTAAATAATATAATTTTGGATCACTTAAATTCAACAACTGCCCACTTAACATCTGTTTTATGTGATCTGATTCTAAGCTATCATACGCAGTAGAGTTATTAGTCAATAAATCGCATAGCTTAAGATTATGTCCCTTAAAGTTTACCATAGAATTCTTAATTGTATTCTTATCTAATGAATTTAATTTACTGTACTTTAAAGGAGGATCAAACAGGAAGAAACTAATTCCAACAGCAATTAAAAGTGTCAAGAAAAATGAAAAACACAATTTTTTCCTTAAATTCCAAATTTTCTTATTTTTTCGAGTCACTTCCGTTTCTGCTTTACCTTTAATTCTTGGAATAGCTTCGGTCATGTCTGGTATGACTTTGTCAATGAAAAATTTAAAGAGACAACTAAAGACATCCTTTAGTTCCTTTAACTTCTCTGGATTTTTACGATATAGAACTAACATATGAGGGATTCGGACAATCAGCTCTGCTGCATGCATATTTAATGAATAAGAATTAAATACCAAACCTACAATCGGTTCCTTATGGCAGTTATCCTTACAATATTGAATAATTTGCCTGAATTCCTCCTTTGTGTCCACATCACAATCTAAGTAAGGCTTAGCAAAGTTGTTGTATGTCAAATATACAGCATAATGACACAACTCATGTGACAAGGTACCAAGAGTTTCATCTTCAGTTCGTGGATTCAACAGCTGCTTAGCACCGATGCAAATTCGGCCAGATGTGTAAAATGATCCTTTGCTGTTGGAATTGACTGATGCTTCCATGAACTGTACGGAATCACGGTTGAAATCGAAGATTATTTCAAATCGTTTAGATGCTGCGACTGTCTTAAGAATGATGCTTAAAATTGGATCTTGATCGAGGATCTTATATGCTCGTCTTATGTGCTCTTCCTTATCTTCCTTGTTAGTCTCATCAGGTCCTACTGAAGTATTCATCATGAGGATATTCATGTGGTTCTCAGGCAGATCTTTAGAATATTTAATATGAATTTTATGAACAACTTCACGCTCAGATTCATCAAGTTGACCAAAAATCTCATTGAAATTCTCATGGAATCCAAAAGTGACGTCATGTGCGAGAAGAACTTCATAAATTTGAAATGATTTCCTGGCTAATGCACAATTTGTTGCTGACTCATTTGATAAATTGTAGTAATGATTTTGTCTTGGATTATTTTTGAGAATATCCACAACTTTATCACCTTTTTTGGACTTTATAGCTTCATGAAGTTCGTAACTAGTGTTATAAAATACTTGAATATAGTCAGGACACTTAGTAATGTCGACTTTTCTTGGGTATGAAAAATTAGCTTGAAGCATGACAAACAGCACATCGTAATGTTCTTGATAAAAAGCTATGGACTGTGCATTAATGTTATTATTTGAGTCATCTTTAAAGATTCCCAATTCTATCAAATTTTGGACCACTTCCTTCTCTCCACATTCAGCGGCTAACGTGAGTAAATTTGCATCCCTTGAGTCCACAATATTTCGAATATTAATTTTGAATGATTCCTTCCCACGATTATGATTATAAGTAATACCTGAAATAATTCAAGCAAAATTGCGTAAGTCTTTTAATTAGCAGTTTATGTATGCTATGTAGCCAGATGGGCTGCACATTTGAAAAATTCTGATAGCCCTTGCGGTTTTAAATGTAATACAAAAAGTACAAACCTAAATGATGATTATTTAATGAGTCAATCAGCACATCGACTATGAATTTGTATAAATTTTTGAACTTTCTAGTCGGTTTCATGGCAAATGGCACTAACGTTAGGAAGTGATTTATTGCACTTGTTTTCCAATAAATTAGAAAATTATCATGATACTTGGACATGAAAAGAGCAACAACTGATATTGAACTGAAGACTTTACAAAAGTCTTCAATCTGCTGTGTATTAAGATTGTCAAAATCATTGATTATTTCATACAGGATGAATAATGTTTTGTCAACATCCACAATATGGTTCGTGATTGAATCACTTTTAGTGAAATTTATTGCATGTGATAGATTTAGACAGTTAGTTATTGTCCATTTTGTAAAAACTTCGTTGTCTGTTCGGTCAAATGTTGGAGTTGAATATCTGTGTGGTGCACTGTCTTGATGAACAAGTGGCAACTCAGCATCTATAGAAATTTATTGTTAAAAAATATAAATTAGTTAATTTTAAAGAAAATATTCGATTTTTGCTGTTCATATTAAGGTTTAGTCCAGTTTTGTTTAAACTCATAAAATGTCATGAACTGCATGCCGTATGATGTTACTGTCGTGGCTAACCACCAAGGTGTGCCGTAACTCGAAAAGTATGGACAGTGCTGCTTTTGTCTATTTAAATTCATACCTCTTTCATTTTTCAGCACAGCAGTTTTGTATTTTCGAAAAAAAGTGAAATTTATCAAACTCATCTTAAGTTATTCTACTTTCTTTGAGCACTTATTTGACACTGAATAATTTAAATGATTCGTCAGCTATTTTTGTTTTTAATAACAACATTCAAAATTATGTTCACATTCATTATCAAACACACTTAATATTTATAAATATATGCAAGTAAAAAGGGGAAAAATACTTGATGATAAAAATGCTTTTTATCTGTAAAAGCTGATACATTTAGGTACTAGCACTAAAATAACTTAAGAAATTTTCCGTCAAATAGTCTTTCCCCTTTTCCAATTCGAACTAATATAGATTTAGTCATCACATATTGACCATACGTCATTACAAGAGATGAATTCAAAGGGTGAGGAAGTCCAATACCCCCAACAACATCTGCAACTAAGATGTGAAGCCTAGATTAATTTTTAAATTTTCAAGCTTTATTTAAGGAATATAAACGAGAGTTGGAACTAGACACATAACGTATAATCATTCTGTTACAATATATTCGTACTTAACATTATTTAAAATTTTATTTACAGCTGATTTATGCATTTCATTATTTCCTGATTCAATTTCCTTTATTAATTCGACAAAGACATTTTCAGGATTCATTTTGGTGTGATCTAAGGCAACATCTAATGCAGATGTGCTTTTGCAGTTGTCTGGTGTTAATTTGTAGTCTCGCACTTTATAATCATTAATTTTAATTTCAATATTATGAACATTAAGATTTCCATTTGGCAGTTTTTCAAGCTCATAAAAGCTTTCAGTATTTACATTTTCTAATGTAACAAATGCTTCGCCAGCACAATCAATATCGACTACAGGATTGGTCATTTTAAATTTTGATTTAATATTTAATGGACCATAAGTCTGATGAGTCAAAATTGTAAATGGATCTGACGTAGCTCTAAAAATTATGATTTAATTATTTTAAATAATTATTAAAGAATATTAAAATATTTTACCTTATAACTTTAAAGTTCACATCATTTAAGTTATTGACAACAATTTTCGATAAATGTAATGTGAACATATTGTACCTGTATGTTGTCCGACTGAAAAAATTCAAGATAAAAGTCAAGATTAATCATTATCTTAGAAATTGTGCAAATAAATTCTAAAAAACTCCAAAAATTCATTATGATAATGCTTTACAAGTGATAAAAATGTTATCAATATTTTCATACCTTTTCAAATTTTCACTCGCCGATAAACGTGACTTAAGATACGTTAATGACTTCTCGATGCATTCTCGGAAATTTGGATCGAATTTTGAGCATGGTGTTGGATAAAACACTGTGAAAAATTTTAAAATATTTTGTAATAATTGTCAAAAGCCTTAACAGGCAAAGAGCATGCTTTCGTGGTACAGAAAGACCACTACGGTACCTAAAAGCGGTCACTATGCATGTTAGGGTAGTTCACTTTGGGCCGTTGCCAGACCATCTGTCGCTCTAAAATCAGTTCAAACTTACATGCCAAATTAATAACAATTTGATTAAAAATCACAAGACTGACGAAGAGTTTTGAGAATCTATTCATAATTGAGACTGAAAAATTCACCACTTTTGTTCTATTTTCAATATCTTTCTTGAAACAAAGTTGATTTATAAATGAAAAAAAATTCCAAAATTGCTCATTCTTATCGAGTCATTTTAGCGAATTTTTGTCCCAGTGATCAGTAGTTGATTGATTAGTAGACTTAAAAATAAGATCTAGAAGTCACCTCTGAACATTGGCATAGCCAGAAATTCGAGCCTTCCCGGAAATTGTTCAGTTCACTTTAATTCAATAGAACTGAGCTATTGAAACAATTCTGGTAAGGCTTGATCAAATTCATGTCTTTTCCCAAAATTTTTGGGGGCACACTAGTGTGTCGCGGCATACACAGGTTGCCCACCGTTGATTTAGATCATATCTTAATAAGTAATTCCCAACGACACATCATGCCGATGATGACATATTATCGGTCATTTGATCATAATTGCAATACAATTGTGATTATTTCTGTGAAGAAATTCCATGACGTCATTACGTTATTCATGATGATAACAGCAATCATATGACGGTCATTTAATCATCACATGCGTGTGTATACACAGACATTTATTTCCAATCATCGATGCTAGAGAAACATTGAAAATTTTCTAAAAAATCATTGTAACGACGTCAAGTTCACGATAAACTTGAAAGACTTCTCAAATCTTGCCATTATCGCCATCTCATTGTGTCTTGTTTCACAAAAAAAATTCAACGTTGTTGTTTTTTTCACAACCAGCACCGCAAGAGTCATGTGAAGAAATTTCCAATCATTTATAAATGCTCGATTAACTTTACGAGCTAATCCAAATGCTTTTCAATGTCAACGCAATTAAAAATTGTGTAAAATTTTCAATACAAAAAAAAATTCATGTGTAAAAAAATGAAACAAAAAGCTCAAGAAAAACAAAGCTTAACGAAATCATGCAATTGAGTCTGTGGCACATACTTTGTGGTATAAATAAGACATGCAAATGCAGAATGGTATGTCAGTTGTTCAGTTCAGTTCAAGCTTAATACAAACATTAAAAAATGAAGTCAGTTTTTGTTGTTCTTGCCCTTTTTGGAGCTGCTTTGGCTTATCATGATGATTCACACGCTTATGAAGTCAAAGTTCAACATCATCATGTTCCAGTCGTTCATCATGCAGCACCAATTGTTCATCATGCAGCACCAGTCGTTCATCATGCAGTTCCAGTAGTTGCAGTCCATCATGATGATCATCATGACAGCAAGGATTATTATCATCATCCATCATACAAATTTGAATATGGAGTTCATGATCCACATACCCATGACCATAAGAGCCAATGGGAAACCCGTGATGGTGATGTTGTAAAGGGTGAATACACTTTGGATGAAGCTGATGGAACCAAACGTATTGTCAAGTATCATGCTGATGATAAAAATGGATTCAATGCTAAGGTTGAACGTGTTGGACATGCTCATCATGGATATCATCATTAAAATGCTCAATTTGTGATTAAAATGTGATAAAGGCAGAAAACATTCAGTCTCTGCTATTTTAAGGCTTTATAAGATTCAAATAAACTGAAGATCAAGTGAATTACTTGTTGTTTTAATATTCTAATAGCGTAAAGGAACCTGAACCTGAATGACTGAAAATCGTCAGTTATTGACTAAAAATTCACCAAAATAGATCGAGAATTTTATTGACTTTTTATTTGATTTACAATCAAATTTTAGGCAGATGTTTTACAGGTCACAGATGCTTCAGGGACTTTATTCAGGCAAAATGTCATCAAAATCCAAATTCGAAAATAATTCAATAATAAATTTTTTTTAAATAAGAAGATTAAGCCAACAGATTTGACTACATTTGAGTATATTGGAGAGTTGAGAGACGTTCCGGGATCGCAAGCCGGTGGTATGAAAATCTTCAGATACTACAAGATTTGAGAAGGATATATGAACCATAGACAGTATGAAACGACTTGATTTGTGTCATATTTCATGAAGTTTAGCTGCAATTGAGCCTATTCTTGGGTTTGGTCGGTCAGAAGTCTGTCTTGTGGCTGACAAACTAGATTTTTGGTTCACAAGCTAATCTGTTGTTTAAGTGTAAGCATCGGTGCAGAGGTGCGTGTCATTTAGCATAATGTTGCTCTATAAAACTTAAATTCAAATGTATTTCAAGTTGATAAGAAAAATAAATTTGTATTTTTAGTTAAATGCTATAAATTGTTTTATAAAGTCTTATCCTGTCCTGTCTAAACACATCTTCTCACTTTTTGTAGATTATGGATCTTGATATCATGAAAGCAATGAACATTTCAACTAATTAAACACAAATTCTAATTTATTTTGTTATTAAAGCAATTTATTTTTTGTGACTTTTTTTATTTAGAAAAAGGTATTGGAAATGGATACTGCATATAGTTGCTTAATAACTATCAAAATTTATGTCTGCAAGTAGCCAGGAAGCTTCATTCTCATGAAAATCCATGTTGTAAAGAACGACACAAGCACAAAGATGAAGCCTAATGAGGTAAGAAGGAGTTTGTTGAGTTTTGGACTGCCTTCACCGGCAAGATCCAAGATGATGAAGCCGAGACCTGAAATAAATGGTAATTGATGATGATTTGATTGTTAAGGATATACATTGAGTAGTTAAAACAAAGGAGGAAAACAGTCTGAAATAAAATGAAAATTGCCGGATTTTGGATAAGTTGCCGGAAGATTTTGGGTAAAAATCTTCAAAATCAGGCCAATACCCAGAAGTTAGAGCAATTTCCGGGCTGTTTTAGTTACAAAATTCAATCCAAAATGGAACACTTGTAATTACCTCCAATAGTGAACAAGAACGACGACGCAAGTCCCTCCATAATGTACTGTCCATTTACTCGGTAAGGTAAGAACGCCACTGGCTTAGAATATCCATTCTCCATTGTACTTCCGATGGATGGCGGCTCCACAATAATATCATAAATAATTCCTGCAAAAAATTCTCATCAATTTTTTTTTTTTCATATTTACCAAAAAGTAAACAACTCACCAGCACAAACTAAGAAATATGAAGTCAGTATGATGAAAAAGATTGTTTTGGCTGATGGAACTGGAACTGAGATCCTCTTTAGCTTCAAATTTGGTGGTTCAAGGAACACAAATGGGATATTGTACAGAAATTCCAACATTTTTCAATTTTTGTGTTTAATGCCGATAAAAAATACACGACACTCTACGTATAGTTGATGAGTTTACGTTAATACGTAGACATAGAAATTGATTTGAATATATTTTGACCGTTAGGTATTTTATGACTGATTTGGAAACCATTTTCTATTTACGAAGCGAAGGATATAGATGTGAAGTGAGATTTCGAAGCATTATAAATAAAAGTTAGAAGAAATTTAGTTTAATTGAGATTTAAATATTCAAGCAAGACATTAAGAGTTTAACAAATCATTAAAATGTCTATACATTTAGTTCCGGAATTTATTATGCATCAAATTTTTGAATATTTAGATGAAAAGTCTTTGAGTTCTGCTTTTAATGTATGCAAAAGGTAAGTTCGACCAATATTCCATCCGATATGAAGAAAATCACTAACCATGATCACCAGATCTTAAAAATGAAATAAAAACATTAATTTAAATTTATTACAGTTGGTCTCAAATGATGGAATCATCACCATTTCTGGTCAAAAGCTTAGCAATCAAAATTGAAAGATGCAAAAAGTATGGTCAAATTATTCACATTCCTATCGAAGGTTTTAGGTATAAAAAAATGCATTATAAAGGTCGCATTTATACTGATTCGCAACAAATGAAGGTGCACCAAAAGTATCGTGAGGGTATTCAACATTTGGTTCTTGAAAACTTCACTTGCGATAGACAATTGTTTGAAGATTTTGAAAATATAACAAAATTGGAAATTTATGGAGACTGTGATGCGAAGCTGATATCACAGATATTAAAATTTGAAAAATTGACTGATTTAGAATTGAGAATCAATTCCGTGGATGCGATCAAGATTCTTAGGAATGAAAAGGTACAGACAACTTCACTTAGTTTTGATAATTTACTAATGATTTCATTAGTTCCAGCTTTCAACTATCAAGGTTAAGATAACAGAATCACCAGATCGACCTCAATCATATCTATACAGTTGTATTCTGGATCGAAAGAAAATTTTGAAGGAATTATCGTTTACAAATTTCCCAATTCCTTCTAAATGCGTTAGACTGATATTCAAAATGAAAAAATTGACTAAAGTTAAGCTTGAAATTGATACAGTTGAAGACAATCAGACAATAATTATGAGTCACTATTGGCGAATTTTGAAGTTTGTGAATCCAGGACGAAGTTACAGAAATTTTATTTTGAATACTCTAAAAACTGGCACAAGTGAGTGATCTTAAAGACAATATATAGCTTAATAATTAATCAAATTCCAATCATTTTCAGATTTTAAAACTCTATCAGTTACTTACAATGACTCAGGGACATCTCTGTCATCATCACAAACAATTTTTGAAGATATACCAAATTTTAAAACAGGATTATTCTCATTTATACCATTTGAAAGGACTGAAGAGTATTTAAATCATTTAGAGCAATTATCAATCAAAAGAATCGACAACGAATCGCAGATTAAACAGTTGATCAAAATCCTGGAAAAATGTCCAAATTTAAAGTCGTTAGATCTCAATCTGATCTCAAATCGAGCAAAATTCGATCAAAATTTGATTCCAATTTTAGTTGCTTGTAAAAGTTTAGAGCAGCTTACACTTGACGCATATTCAGAGAGACTTAACATCTCATTCAACACCTTTAATGCCTTAACATCCTTAAATACGAGCTTAAAGAAATTAACAATGAAAATTTCCCATAAACAAATTCAAGAAATGAATGTTAAAGCTTTAATCATTAGCGCAAAAATTCAGACAGTCGTGATGGAAAAACAAATTAAGCAGACATGCTTGGAGAATTATGAAAGTTATAGTGATGAAAATGACTCATTTTGTATTATGATAAAGTAATTTTTTGAATAAAGATAGCAAAATTGATATTTTTTATTTTTAAATAATAATTTAATTAGATTGAGTTTATGGATATGATTTTTGGTTAATTTAGGAAGAATTCATGATGAAAAGGTATAAAATATTAAGTTTTTGGATATAACGGTTGACTTGGAATCTAAAAGCTAATTTTTTAAAGATATATATTAGTACCTGACTCTAGAGACCTACCTGCTCAACATATTCTTGAATATGTACTTGAATTACACGTCTGCATCTCATGGTAAGCAACCTACTTCCTTCTATCTCATTTTGAGCTGCTTAAATTATGAACCAGAGTGTTATACTACCCAAATGACCATATTGAAGACAATCTGCTTCAAGATCGTACAAATCAAGTCTATAGACTCAATAAAAATGGTCCAAATCCTGAAATATTAATTATTTTACTAAAAAAAAATCAACTTTTTATTAATAATAATTTAATCTTAATTATTTATTTCATTTATTCTTTTCATTTACTATTTATGAACAAGTGATGATGATTGTACATCTTTGGCTAAAATCAAATTCAAGAACATAAATTCTCAAATTTAATTCCATTTTTTTTTTTGTTTTTTCATAATTTCGAGACAATTTTGCTTAAAATTTTTCTTTACAATGCAATAATTTTAAATTCACACGATGTCTACGCATGTGAAATTAGTCATTATTTTAGATTAAAATTGTGTAAGTCTATAGGCACATTTTTTATTTTCATAATTTTCAATTTTTTACTTCGGTTTTTTGTGTGTGTCTTTTTGTATTACGATTTGGGTTTGGAGAGACCCAAAAGAAAATTTACATATTTTTTGCAGTTTATTCGGATTTTTTTAAAGATTTTTTTTGAATTTTGATCAACATTATTTTGGTAATTTTTGTTGTAGCTAAGTGTCTACTAGACATCCATACATGAACCATCCTGTGGTGTAGCTTTACAAATTAACTCCATTTTTCACATTTTATTTGAAGCTGCATTGAATTTAATACGACTGTTGATCTAAAACTTTGTTCCTAACTTACTCGAAATTTTCGAATTAACTGCAAATTTTAAGTCAAATTTAATGAAAATCCAATCACAATTTTTTAGTATTTCTTATTTTGTTAGTCAAAATTCAGAGCCAAATTAGATAAATATATAAGCATAAAATTTATAAAAACTAGAAATATTAGCCATACAGACAAAGATTGAGGACATTTTATGGGTCACGTACTCTTCGTCTGAGAGGTTTTTGGGTATAAGGTACAAATTGAATAGCCTGAATAGGTAGCAAGTAATAAATGTATTAGGTCAAGGGCAGAAGACGAAGTTGACTTGGATTTTGTTGTCGGACCCTTGACAACTCACGACGTTCGTATTATATAAATTAATAAAATATGAAAATAAGTCACAACCAGAACTTGAAGTCGAATAAGATTTTGTAGGGAATTAAACCACCAAGAAGCTCGATCTGTGCAAGAAATCAGAAAGATCATCAATATCTTCTTCTCACTACAACATTTGGTGATCATCAAAAATATACAAAATCACAGTCGGCTTCAAGCTCTGACCATATTTAATTTGATATGAACTATAAGATGTGATAATCAACTAAGTGAACTCTACTATATAGGAAGACTATTTCAAAGAAAATATATTATTTTTTTTTCATACAAATTTCATGATATTTTGAAAAGATTTACAAATTATTCAAATTATTATCGTTGTATAAGTTCAGTGACATAGCAAGAGAGGCTTATCTTGGGGATCAATTTGGGACTCCATCCAGATCATAAACTGATCTTGTGTATCTTGGTGACTATCTCCACGGTTTTAAGAATTGCTGACCGTATACCGGGGTCATGTCTTTGCCCAAATTTCCATTTCAACCCCCAACCCTTAGGTACCAAAAACCCTTGCTAAGTCACTATTTTGATTTGATTTACTTTAAAAACTATTACTGTAAATTATTAAAAGAATATTACTGTTAAAGTCTTGAATAATATTTTCAAAAAAAAAAGGTCAATTTCAGCTCTGAATCTACAAAATTCACTCCCCTAACAAAACTATTTACAAAGTTGCCCACTGCAGCAACTTGACTAACTTATAAACATTCTCAATATGATACAACCAGCTCCTCTCATGTGGCATATGTTCCTTAATCTTCATTAACCATTCCTTTTTAGAAAGCCACGAATATGATGGATACAAAATTTCAACATCTCTCTTACAATTTGTGATAATTTCATCTTTAGAATGTCCCAAGACTACTTGATCAACAACAATTCCATCACAACTGTGAAGCTTAAATTCCTTATCAAAGCATATTCGAATTTCAAATAAAAGTTGTTGCTTCGTTTGATGATCTTTTTCACAAATAATTGCAAAATTATTTCCTATAGTACGATTAATGGCTGTATGAATTTCATCTAATTTATAGGTCGCGTCGCTTCCAGGCTTAATGTAAGTTTCTTGAAGTAATTTTGTTATTGAATAATTATTGAACATTTCAAGGCCTTCTGAGAAATATTTCTTCTCAGTGTTCATATCAGGAATTTGCTGCGCCGCACAAGTTCCATGCTTTTCCCATTCATGCTTCCATAATCCATCCAATGGTGTACCTTTCTCAATGTTTGTCCATTTCTCGATCATATCATCCTCAATGTCTTCAATTTGTTTCATATCAAATGTCCATGTGTCATTACAATACAATGGACCAATTTCATGATATTTTGTCGGCCACACGCCATGAATTGACCAAGCATTTTTGGTCTTTGGAAGCGTACATTCGTTGCCTTTATGATGTTCCATCCACTGTGCACATACTGTATATGGCCAGTGTTGTGTGAAAATTAAAATGTCAAATGAAAAGTCTTTTTTAAGTGCACGTAAAGCTAGTTGACGTTCTGCTAACAGCTTTCGTTCAAGGTTTCGTCTGCTGAAAAAGTGAAAATTTTTATTGAAAAAGATAAGAAAATGTCATAGTTTATTTGGTTAATGCTAATGAACCGAATTTAATTTTTTAGGTTTTTGTAACTTTTCCTGAACTGATAAGGAAGATGTAGGTTGACTTTATAGATTGTATAATATCAATTAAGCGGCCAAAGAACTCTTGGAAAGAAGCTGTTTACAAAGTCTTACTTAGTTACTTCACTAACCATACAGACGGCGTCTTCTGGGGAAGGTTGTGCATCTCAATTCAGCTATAAGGCCAGCGAAGGCATTAGCAAGTAATTGTCAGTAGTAGAGACAGCTTCAGGTGCCATCAAAAAGAGGTCATAAGTTACAATTGATAGAAATTATTAGGAAAGTCAATTGGATGTCTAGTATTGAAAGAAAGCAGCTCTGTATGCGACAGTCCCAAGTGGGCAACTTGACATAATGTCAAGTTAATAACTAGACCAACGGACGCCAATTGACATTTTCTGTGGGACGTTCCAATTCGACCATAGACCTAGTTATTAACTAGAGATTACGCCAATTTGTTCACTAGGTAATGTGTATACGTGTGTTCTATCCAATGAAATTAGCAGTAATTAAAGACTTTCATCATTGCAAGTCTTGCAATTTTCACAAGCTATACATGTCTTTTGATAAATAGGAAGCAATTTTCTTCATGTAATGTCTCTATTTTTACCATCCATCATTAACTAGATCATTAGTAAATATTTGACTCTAATCTACATGACAAACATGGCCCAGAAAATGAAAATAATTCAGGTAAGTTAAATAAATCTTTTCATCAACTTTACAATTGCCTGCACAAATCTAGCACTAAATTTACAATTTCTTCTTCTTTTTGCAGATATTTAAAAATATTTTTTGTGCCTTTAAAATTTTCAGGTAGCAAAAAATTTGCGACTCACCTGCACTCGGACACCTTTAAAATACATATTGTGAGGATTAACAGCACTAATAACGACAAGGCATACCAAAATCGCTTTGAATTTTCCATTTTTTTATTATTGCTAAATATTTTTTACACTACGACAGAATCTTGTGACTTAAAAACTATGAAAACTTTATTGTTGTACTTTATCTAGTCTATCGAATTAACAAGTTTTAATGCTGTAAATTTAATTTAATTAAGTGAAAGTTGGAAAAAAATTATTTTTATATCTCGGAAGTTTGTTGCAATCTCTTTTTCGACACAAAGAGTATTTGTAAATAAAGCACGATCTGAGGTCAGTGATGAGGATTTTGGAATATTGCGGATTATTTGCAAAAGTTTGTCGACTGTTTGAATTTTTAGTGACGGTTATGGAATTTTGCCTTGTTGAATGTCGTTACGGTAGGAAATGTTTGAGATAATTGATGATTTATAAGGGTAAATCCCGATTCTGATCTTGATCTCGATATCGGTCCTGAATCCGGTCTTGGTCCCAAAAATTAGTCGATACCGAGACTTCGGGAATCTCTAATTTTGTCAGAGTACCCATACCATCCTGAGTTCATCTAGGATGCCAATTAGACTATTTTACCGTACCTCATTCACACGTTTTTCGTGACTAAATTCCACATTAATGTACTTAAATTTCATAAATTCAAAACAAGTTTGCAAACATTAAGTCAAAAAATTCCAGTTTATTGCCCAATTTAATGCACTTTTATGGTCACTTGTGAGTGATTAATAGCACAATGGGAAAATGAGCTTGATTTTTCTAGTCGGTATCCTTTGTGTTGTGCCCTATTTTATCAAGTCAATCTAAAAGAGTCACGAATGCTTTCATAAGAAGAGATTTGAATAATTTCTGAAATTTTCACTTTTTGCTATATAAAGATTTGTTGAGGATTGTAGGGCTATGCAGGTTTACTTCAGTATTCTTCAAGTTGATATCGTTGAATTTAATTAAAATGTTCAAAGTTTTTCTCGTTATTTTTTTGACATTTAGTGGTAGGTAGTGCAAAAATGATCAAGATCATATTATAATGACTCTATAATCTTCAGACCCAGCATTCAATGACTCAAGTGTTATTTGACCCAATAGAAGCCTTGACACCCCAAAAGTCCATGGACCCCAAAAATTTCAACTTAATACAATTTAAGCTCATCAAAACTCTTCTTCCTTTGCAGCTTTATTGATCACCCCATCTGAAGCTGGAGGATCCTTCTATCCAATTTGCAGATGGATTTCCGGAACTTATCTTTCAAGCGTATCAGCACCATGTCATTCATTAGTCTGTGATCATGAGTTTTACAATCAAATTATGTTAATTGGTGGATTTTCTAGTTCTCAATGTTGCTGTGACTTGTCAAGTGGATAACAATGTGATGTTGCTGATGTTTTGATTTATTGAATTGTGATGTTGTTGCTTAAAGAATTAAGAATTAAGAGCTATTGAGTGTGAATGAATCTAAATATGAATAAAAATATTGTTAAAAACTCAGACTAGGATTTTCAGATTTTGTGCATGCATGTGTCAATTGTCTAATACACCCAACCATCCCCAAATACATTCATACGTCCACGCGCAATCACACTAAATTGATAATTTACACACATAATGTTGTGACTGACAACAAATCTTCGTTTTATTCCTCTTGTCTCTGTTGTTTTCTTCTTCCAATTCTAGAAACATAGAGAACCGGCAATTTACAACAAGATAATGAGTAGCAAAGTATTTTTGTGACAAATGGAAGAATCAATTAGCATACACATGACGTAAAGCTATAGACATGACACAAGTCAGATATTTTTGTTAACTATACAAATTTCTATAATTCGAATTTATTCAAAAAAATATTTTAATTCACAATTTTTGGAAGAGATTTTGTTCATTTTTTGGCTTCTTCGGGTTTCTTATCTTCAATTGCTGGTGGATTCATTTTGTAGACTGAGTAGTTCAAGTATGTAGCGAATGACAACCATGCGAGGTATGGAATAAACAACAAACCGGCAGTTTGGTCAACGTTGTAGAAGGAATAACCGGTGGCAGCTGCTGTGGCTGTTAAGGCAACGATTTCAACGCAACTCTGTAAATAGACAACTCCGCTATAGCAAAATCCACTAAAATTTTGTCAATTCCTCCCCAAACTTACCCATTTAAGCTCATGCATACCAAAGAAGATCGGTGTCCATGCATAATTCAAAGCCAATTGAGCTCCATAAAGAATCAAAGGCAACTTTGCATCTCCATCAAATCCATTGCCTTCCTTAAACACTCTATATGAAGCATATCCCATAGCTGAATACAGTGTAGTCCATGCAATCGGGAACATGTAGTTTGGTGGACGAACTTTTGGTAGATTTAATGTCTCATACCAGTTTTTAATGTGTTTTCTTGTTTGAATACCGGATATCCATCCACCAATATTTGGCATCAAAATTGCACCGGCAGCTTGAACTGCGGGCTTGCTGAAGAAACTTTCGTGGACTGGCATTATTTTGTGGATATTATAGGATCAATGAGATATAACAAACTTTGAGATTTGAAATATTTAGTTCCGATTATGAAAAAGAACGATGTGAATTGTTCGAAGGAACTCACAGACTGTAAACAGAATGATTTTGGGTGTGTAGGTGTTCTATGAAATTGGAGTTTGGATGGGATTAGTTTGTCGTTGTGTCCGTTAGTGGTGGAAAGATTGTGTGAAGGCTGTTTATGTTGTTGTGCAATATCTTATGATATAGAACCATAAGTCTACATCACATCACTCAAAATCTCCAAAACTGCGCCTTAACTTACAATTTTACTGAGATCCACTCCAAACTTCGTCACTAATACACTCAAATGAAGCTACAGGTGATCGTATCTGTTTGTATTTGTAGACTATGAAATCATTTGGTTGTAGACATTTGGATTCAAAATTCTGATTGTACGCGATTTTCCCTTGAACTTGAAAGTTTTCGAAGAAAAAGAAGAAATTATTCAGTGAATACTAGATTGATAATGATGATTGTTATGACATACATTTTGAGTATTAGACAGTAACTATGCTGCATACAATGCGGTTGGTTTCTGATACTAAAAAGCCAGTTATCAGCTCAGAATTTATGTCAATTTATTTTATCACAGAAAATTGTACAATTACAAATAAACTTCAAGTCTATTTTCCCATTGAAATTTGAATTGGTTTGATATCCGTCAGTCCATGACTTGACCGAATGTGCTTCTTACAGTTAGGCCAGTCAATGAATTTTTGGTCACATTTTGGACACACGTATGGCTTCTCACCTTGAATGTGAATTTTATTGATTAGTATTGATAGATTTTAGATGATTATAGTCATCATACCTGTGTGAATCCTCAAATGATACTTAAATCCAGATGAATGTTTGAAGGTTCTTGGGCAGTAAGTGCATTGGAAGCAGTCTTTGTCGCTGTGAACCTTAAATGAGAAGATTTTGACTTTAAACATCACTAAAATATATTAAGTACGACACTCACCTTCATATGAGTCTTGTGTGCCTTCATGTTCTTCGACTCCTTCCCACACTGCTCACATTTGAATAAAATTCCAGTTTCTTCATGCATGTTCCTCACATGACGTCTCAACTTCCGTTTATTCTTGAATCTTTTGCTACAAAATTTACATTCCTCATTGCACTCATCACTGTGCTGCGACTGTTGATGCTGAACAAGCTCAGCTCGATATTTGAATGAGAAGGCACAGCACTCGCATGTAAATCTCCTCTCTAAATGGAATCGACTCATGTGGCTTAGTAAAATCTGCTTTTTATGGGTCTTAATTCCACAAATGTCACAATAATATTGAGGAAGTTCCAGTTCTGGTCTGTGGATTATCAAGTGATCACGCAAAAGTGCGCCGGTAAAGAAAAATTTCCCACAATAAAGGCAAAAGAAGATTGAATATTCAGCATGACAGTTCGTGATGTGCTGGAAAAGGTCAACAAAGTTCCAATGAAATTCAGAGCAAATTATGCAGGAGAATTTCAGCAAGCTTTGATGCCGGTCGACGATATGGTTGAGAAATGTTGAGTACGATGGGAATTCCTTCAAGCAGGACGTGCAGGAGTTAATACAACGCTTCTTAATACACTTCATTGAGTGCTTCTCGAGATCCATAACATTTGAGAAAATTCCACAACATCCATTGCACTTCCATTCGTAGTTGAACCAGCCAATTCCTTTAGGAACATTGGTTGAGTACTGTGCAGGCATTTGATCGATAACTGATGTGAATTTGCCTTGAACAAGCTCATCTTTGAACAGGTCATACATTGTGTACTTAAGGACCTCCCTACGCATTTTAATGCCTCGATTCCTCTCTGATGTTGTGGATTTTTTAGGGAACTCTTCTACATCAACATCAAGTCGCTCAATTTTCAACTCGAAATGTTCAAAGTCATCGTAGGTGACTGCATTGAGTTGGTCCAATAAGTCATTCTTTAGTCGTTCCTGAACTTCAGCAACTTTCTGTGTAAATTTTGAACAAATTTCCAAAGAATTAACACAACTAAAACACACTGAATTTGGCAGAAACTTGTCATCATCAAGATTGATCCTTAAACAGTCTAATTGTGATTTTATTGATGTGTCTGTGATGCTGTTTGGCAAGCTATGAGCATCTCGTGTATCACCGCACAATCGACATATTGAATCGCTCATCTTTTAATTGAAATATTTTAAATTTTAGTTTTTATTGACAAACTTAAATGTTTTTGTTGAAAAACGGAAGCGCTGTCTGGCGGGAAAATTGAGAACTGATTTGAATGTTTTGATCTTTAGCTTAAACATTGAATTTTGGTAAGCTTTGCTATAAAACACTCAATGGAAGTTAAAGCTTGTGTAAAGCTTTTTGATTTGAAGTATATCCGTCTTCAAGGATACGAATCTAATCAGTTAAGCCAGAAAAATCACAATCTGTGAATTCATTACTAATCGTTCATACCTTTGAATTTGACATGACTAGAATTTACCAGATTTTGTTGTTGCAAACCATTTCTAATCTTTTTGAAACCTTGTGATAACCAAAGCTTGTCGACTTAGTGACAATAATGTATATTTGATGATATCCAAAGAGACATTTCGGCACGTGTTTTGAGAAATTACTGATTAGAGCTAGACGTAATCATGAATAAGCCAACTGACATAAAAAAAAACCAAATTTTTATCTTACAAATAAATAATTTTATTTTATTGTCTAACTTAAGTCTATCTTATTAATATTAATATGAATCCCGTTTTCAGGTGTGAGGAATAATCTTTTGACACAATGCTTGATAGGAACCGATGTCTTGTTTCTATCAATTTCAAAATCGTAGCTCATCAAAAATTTGGCAAGCATTGCTTTTAAGATCAATATTCCCAGTCTTCTTCCAATGCACATTCGAGGACCTTCTCCGAATGCCAAGAATGCAAATTTGTGTCTGCTTTCTACATTTTCAGTTGAAAATCTATCTGGATCCCATCTGTCTGGTTCGGGATAAATATCTGGATCGTGATGAATTGCAAAGACTGGAAACTGAATCAATGTGCCTTTTTCTAAGATATTGTCAGTATTTGGAATTTTGTAGTCTTGTGAAGCTTCTCGACGACAACTGAAGGAAATGAAATATTTTCTGACAGTTTCTGTTGAAGAATAAACATTTATTTAGTATTTAGCCACAAAATATTCACTGATCAACTCACCCAAAATGCACTGCTCAACATATTTCATCTTATACACTGATTCGTAGCTAAATTCACCATCAAATTCATTAAGCACTTCCTTAACTGAATTTCTTGCATTTTCCTGCAAATCCTTTCTCATTGACAGTTCATAAAGGCAATGGGATAACATTGATACAATGACTTCATGACCAGCAACGAGAAAAACTGCAGTTTGTGCTGCCATTTCCATTCTTGTCAACTTTCTTGATGAATCCTTTTCATGGATCATAAAATTCAACAGATCTGTTCGATTTACAGAATTTTCCTCTCGATATTCCAACATTTTGTCAACAATTGTTGTGTAGAATGTCCTAGTCACGTCATCAATGCTTGAAAATCTCAAAAATTTGAAGATTTTTCGATTACATTCCAGGAATGTTTTGCTCAAAAAGTGTAAATTATCCATAAAGTTTGTTGCTATCTGGTGATATTGTGAGTCATTTGTTGTCATAGCATTACACTCGATTCCAAATCCGACAGATCCGAGGACATCGCTTGCGAATCTTGCCCCTAGATCACGAACATCCAATGAGTTGTTGGCTCTAGCAACTTCAATGAATTTGTCTGCTGTTTTCAAGATTGTTGGGAACATTGACTTGAGTTTTCCACTGCTGAATGCCGGAGAAAGCTTGTTCCTCAAAAATCTCCATTGATCATCTTCCACATTGACAAAATGAGCACTAATTGGGTCACGTTCAGCGTCCAAATAATGTCCACGATTAGGAAATATGTTAAAGTCTTTAATAAGGATCTGTTTGATTACATCCAAGTCTGTGACGATGGCAACTGGGAAGAAGTACACATACAGCCCTGCTACTGGTCCTTTTGACTTCAACTTTTGGTATGTGTCTATCCAAAATTGTGTATGATGAATTTTTGACTCGACTCCTTTGGCATTTCCATAAATTAAATGTGGTTCAATATATGGAATATTTCGTCGCTTCCAGTATGAATATTGATGCAATAGATATCCATAAATTGTCACAGCAAGTACAATCAGTAAAGTAATTGTTGACACTAGTTCCATCTTTGCTTGCTTAATTTCAACTTGATACTAATATGACTTGTGCATGTTTCCAGTTCTTTTATTTACAAAATCAATATTTTGGCAATTAGATTAACTGATAAGAGAATTTTGATAAAAAATGAAAAGCATGAACACATTTTGAAAATTTTTAAGACATTAATCTCCTCGCGATTATACCGGGAAGCACAAGATAGTAAACATATCATCATCAACAGCGTTGAAGTATCCAAAACATCATCTTATCATCTTTGTCACTGGGGTTCATGTAATTTAGACATTGGACAGTGATTTTTGCGATATTATGAAACTAATTGAACATGTGGTAACCATGCGATCGTCTAGTCGAAAATTTGTACTGACAATAATTATGCTATCTATTTAGTATTTCAAGCTTGTCACGTATTTCGATTATTTGAGCATTATTATCAGTTACTAAGTACTTCATTCATCTTATGAGTCTTATGTGCCTTCATGTTCTTCGAAGGAGTTCAAATTTTGATCTGTGGATGACCAATTGATTAGGAAAAACCGCTCTGCGTGATGTGCCGGATCAGTAAGTTCCATGCCGCTTTCGGTGGACGATATGGTTGAGTAAGATAGGAATTACTTCAGACAGGACTTACAAAAGTTGATCAGGAAAGACGCTTCTTCATCGAGTACTTTTCGAGATCCATAACAATCCCCAGTATCCATTATACTCCCATTCGGAGTTGAACCAGAGGATTCCGTCCACCGTGGAGTACTTTGTGTTACCATATGAATGTAATGCTTGTAGGACCAGCCATCT
Organism: Chironomus tepperi; assembly: GCF_022539635.2. Classification (NCBI taxonomy): domain Eukaryota; kingdom Metazoa; phylum Arthropoda; class Insecta; order Diptera; family Chironomidae; genus Chironomus; species Chironomus tepperi. Next base: position 712,817 of record NW_027226156.1, read on the forward strand.
GAGCTGGAGGCATTGCGATTTACAATCTGGTGTACCGAATCCTTTAGACTTACAGTTTAAAGTGGAATCCGAATCACGTACAAGATCTGCACATTGTAAAGACACGAGTATGTCATAAGACTTGATGTACCCACCCAGTCGACGGTTACAACTGTAATATTTTAGATTTTATGTTTTATTGGCATAGTTTCATGTTTTGTTGACAAAGATCGAGCATTCTGGTGGGAAAAATGAGAAATAAATTGAATGTTTTGATTGTTAGCCTAAACATTGAATTTTGAAAAGCTTTGCTGTAAAGCACTATTGAATAACTCTATGTAAGTCAAAGCTTGTGTGTAGCTTTTTGATTTTGGGTGCTTGAGAACTAGATAACTTGAGATGTTAGACAAAATTTTAAAGTTAAATATTAATTTAAATTTTTATTTCCTTAATTTTATTTTTGAATAATATTTTATCTATTTTACATCACAAAATTCAGCTTCTATAGCTTAATAATTTCAGTTACACTTGTTGATATTGATATAAATCCCGTCTTCAGGTGTGAGGAACAATCTTTTGACACAATGCCTGATAGGAACTGAAGTCTTATTTTTATTAATTTCAAAGTCATAGCTTATCAGAAATTTAGCAAGTATTGCCTTTAGAATCGTCATGCCCAGTCTTTTTCCAATGCACATTCGAGGACCTTCTCCGAATCCCAAGAATGCAAATTTGTGTCGATTTTCTACATTTTCAGGTAAAAATCTATCTGGATCCCATCTGTCTGGTTCAGGATAAATGTCTGGGTCATTATGAATTGCAAAAACTGGAACCTGAACGACTGTGCCTGATGAATGTTAAAAATAAATTATCAATGTGATTATTTTTATAGATTTTGATCTCAAAAGTCAGTTATGTGATTACAGTTAAGACCAAATATAGTCCAAATAATCACTTACCCTTCTCCAAGATAATGTCAGTATTTGGAATTTTGTAGTCTCTTGCGGCCACTCGACGAACACTAACGGCAACAAAATACTTCCTGGTCGTTTCTGTTTGAAATTATTAATATTAAATCAGGCACTTATGGGGTTTATCACATACAAATTAACTTACCCAATATGCATTGCTCAATATAGTTCATCTTATACACTGATTCATAGCTAAATTCACCATTAAACTCATTAAGCACTTCCTTAACTGAATTTCTAGCATTTTCCTGTAAATCCTTCCTCAATGACAATTCGTAAATGCAATGAGACAGCAGCGACACAATGACTTCATGACCAGCAATAAGAAAGACTGCAGTTTGTGATGCCATTTCATTTCTAGTAAGCTGCCTCGATGAATCCTTTTCATGGATCATGAAATTTAAAAAATCTGTTCGTTCTACACTATTTTCCTGTCGATGCTGTAGCATTTTATCAACAATTGCTGTGTAGAATGTCCTGGTCAAGTCATCAATGTTGGTAAACCTCAAAAGATTGAATATTTTTCGATTACTTTCCAGGAATGTTTTGCTCATAAATCGTAAATTATTCATGAAGTTTATAGCTATATTGTGATATTCTGAGTCATCTGAGGTCATTGAATTGCACTCGAGTCCAAAACCGACAAATCCGAGGACATCACTAGCGAATCTAGCCCCTAAATCGCGAACATCTAATGAGTTGTGAGTTCCAGCAATTGTGACGAATTTTTCAGCTAATTTTAAGATTGTCGGGAACATTGACTTGAGTTTACCGCTGCTGAATGCCGGAGATAGCTTGGTTCTCATAAATCTCCATGATTCATCCTCAATGTTGAACAAATGAGCACTAATTGGGTCATGTTTGAGGTTCAGATAATGTCCACGATTAACAAATAAATTGAAGTCTTTGACAAGGATCTGCTTAGCTAGATCTAAGTCTGTAATAATTGCAATTGGATAAAAATATACAAAAATCCCTGCGACTGGTCCCTTTGACTTTAATTTTTGGTATGTGTCAATCCAAAATTTTGTATGGTGAATTTTTGACTCGACTCCTTTGGCATTTCCATAAATCAAATGTGGTTCAATGTAAGGAATATTTCGTCGCTTAAAGTATGAATATTGATGCAGTAGAAATCCATAAATTGTCACAGCAAGTACAATCAGTAAACTAATTGTCGACACAATTTCCATCTTTGCTTGCTAAATTTCAACTTGATACTAATATGATTCATGCTTATTCTCAGTCCTTTTATTACCAAATATTCTATATTCTGGTATTAGTGGCTGATAAGAGACTTGTGATAAAAATTTAAATTCAAAGACGCCAACACATGAGGCATAATGAGGAAAAACCCGATGAATTTTCTGGTTGAATTGCGTGCTTTATTTTGATGCACCTTCAAATCAGCCCTGAATAACAGGTGCTTGATATCAATTGGGGTAGCTTGAAAACAATTGATTCGCAATCTAAACAGCAGGCGATCAATGACGAATTTAAAAATTAAGCCCGTAAAGCACCAAAATTTTGCATATTCAACCATTTACAGCACACCTGATATGATGTATGCATGGTGTAAAAGCACGTTTCAGGAATTGCAGCAAACCTTCATAAAATAATCTATAATTAGAGATATCATTATCATTTATTACGAGATATAATTCATGCATAAGACTATATACTCAATATAAGTTGATAAAAATCACGGAATTTCCATTTACGTTAGCAACACAAATATTCAAATTTCGTGCAAAATTTATCAAAATTCAATTTTTTAACGGTCAAAATTTAAAAATAAGTTTCGAAACAATACAAAACATTTGAATAGTTTTAGCACAACAATGTTCACAGATGGGAAAAATGTAAACTTGAGAGATGGGCAATGTTGTGATGATGAAATTGTTTACTAGTTTTGATGCCCGACGGAAGACTTTGTTGAATTTTGAAACTTTTTTCCAGGTATATGACTAGTTTTAGTTGGAATTTCAGTAGATAAAGTGGGTTTGAGGTTAATTGTGTCTAAAATTACAGAAGAAATTGCCAAAAAATTTATAAAAAATTCACCAAAACTTTACAAATGCGTTTCACACAAACCAATAATTTCATAACTTCCCATTCATAGTTTTCTGAATTTATCAACTTCTTTTTGCTAGTGCTCCAATTTATTATTTTATTTTTATCAAATTTTTCATAATTTAATTGCATTTCTCATAAAAAATCCGCATTATGTGTGATATATACAATCTCGCGAATCATGTCAATGTGCTATGTGCCTTTTAAAATCGCACCAAAACCACCAAAAACGTTCAGAAAATTAAAACTATCGTAAAAAAAAAGATTTTTTTTTGCTGGAAAAAAGGAGAGAAACAACAACAACAAAAAAAAAGTGAAAAAAACTCTGTCAAAAAATTCTTCAAGTTGGGCATCGCCCGTAAATTTTTTTATAAAGTTTTGCAATTTAAATTTTTAGTTTTTTTTGAAAAATTCTTTTTGGTGTCGAAAATAAGAAAAAGAGGAAAAAAAAAATTCCAAGGAAGAAAAAAAAATATTTTTTTTCTCATCGCTTCCTCGACGTCAAAAAAAAAAAAATGCAAAAGTGAAACAAAAAACAAACATTTTTTTACATCCAAAAAAAAATAATAATCATAAAGTTTTGTGCCAAATGAAAAAACAGCAGAGTGCACATGAGGATAGTGCCGAGAAGGCGAACGATAGGTAAGAATTTTGGAGGGTTTTTTGGGGAGGGGTAGACTATAGGGTAGCTAGTGATGTTATAAAAGTGAAGAAATTGCCCAAAAGTTGCTCAAAATGATCAAAAAGTCCACAATGTACACATCAGATTGACATTTAAATAACTGACCTACATACGATCACTCTAGTCATCCTAGAGGCTTGTAGCTATTTCCATGACTATATAATTCTCACTTTTATCATAATCAATACATTATGAACCATAAAAATGTGGCAAAATAATTCAGATTATACAGATAATTGGATCTTATTATATGCACAGATGTGTATCTAAAATGATCAAAATTGGGTTGATAGTTATGTCCAATTCTTGATTGCGTATCTTGCAGATCCTCTTGTGCATTGTAGATTCATATACTGTAATATCATTTATAGTTTGTGATAAGAGTCATAAGAGTCACTAACAGTCACTGTAAAGCCTTGATAAATCTACTGAAATTCAGATTAGATTGACATTTAAATGACGAGACTATTTGTGGATCCAGCAACTCTCTTGTAGACTTCTAGCTCTTTTTCCAGTTCCTCCTACCTTCCCGTAGTCTTAAATCAATTCAAATTCCCCAAAAGACATTAAAAATACCACAAAATCTCACATAACTCTACATTCTTGATATCTGAATCGTCTATTGACCTTCTCTGCTCATCCTCCAGTCCTGTACATCCACTCATGACTATAAGTACTTCACATTAATTCAATTAATCAGCAATCAACCCCATATCCTCCTCATAGCATCTCAAAAAGACACCAAAACTACCTCTCACCATGACGTCATGTTGTTATTTTCAACTAACGTGACGTAATTGACGTAAATCGCGCAAAAAAAAATGTTAAAAAGATTAAAGAAAATTTCTCATTTTTTATATGAATCTACACTATATAATATATCTTATTTTTTTCCATTCATACTTGTGTGTGTGTGTGTTAGTGACTTAATTGTGTAGCGGGCGAGAATCGAGAAATTCTTAAAAGATAAACAGAACTAAACGGCGGAGAGTGAGTGAGTGAGAAAGAGTTAGAGTGAGAGAGCGAGAATGTGAGGCAATGAAAATAAAAGAATAATAAAAGTGGGCAATATGTAAACAAAAATGTTGTACTGTATATATACAGTCGGTGTAAAAGTGGGGATGACATGACGCATTTTTATATTATTTTGCCAGATGGATTGAGCTGGCTTTTTTTTACAAAGCATTATAAGATAGATAGATTGGGGGAGACGGAGAGCGGTGGAGGAAGAAAATAACAGAAAAACTGTGAAAAGAAACCTTTGCAAAATTATATATATATTGACGACTTTTTATCGAGTTTTGTAGGAAAATTTTCATTGTTTTTATTACGAAAAAGAAACTTTTTTTTTTTCTTTCTGGCTTGTGAGATGATTGAGGTTGATTGAAGTGTAATGGCTGGGGATTTGGAGGATGAATAGGGATGATTCGAATTATTTGTGAATTTTGCTACAGTGTCTTACACTTTGTATTATGCAAAACTTTAGTCTATGAGGCTATAATTGGGTATTTTTGTCCTATTCTGCCTCTTCGTCTAGTCTCAGTTCCATTCGGCTATGCCAAGTTATCCTTAGGTTCTTTCGGCTATCATCAATCCTGTTAAATTACCTTCGGGTCTTTTCGACTGTCTTCGGATCTGACAAATTACTCTCGGGTTTCTTCGGCTCTATCGAGTTGCCTTCGGTTTTTATCGACTATCATCACCTCTGATGAGTTACTCTCGTATTCTTTCGACTATTTTCGACTATGTCAAGTTATGTTCGGATACCTTCGACTATCTTAGACTCTGTCAAGGAACCATCGGGCTCCTTCGTCCATCTTCAGATCTGTCAAGTTACTTTCGTGTTCTTTTGACTATTTTCGGGTTTCTTCGGGTTTCTTCGACTATCTTCGACTTTGTTTAGTTATCTTCGATCCATTCAAGTTTTCCTCAAGTCCTTTTGACACCCTTCATCTCTATCAAGCTATCATGGACTTTCCTTGACTGCCATAAACTTCCCTTGATCACCCTATACATCCACTTCATCAGCATCATCATGTCGTTGCATAAAGTAATAATGAAAGGAAAAAAAAAAATCTATTTAAAAAGCGAGCAAATTGGCTGAGTGAAAAGATTTGTCCAGATTCATACTTAATAGCCATTTCTTTTCATAAAACTTTTTTTTTTCTTTTCATAATAGCTCAAATCATTTTTAATAAAAGTTGACAGGAACAGATGACAAAAATAGATCACAGGGGTATACATTTTTCATGAATAAATTTCTCATTTTTTTTGTGTAAATATTTATTAAGTTTTCGGAAAAAAAGGAATTCTTTTTTTGTATTAATTAATTTGCATCGTAAATATATTTAATTATTATTTTAGATTGGCTATTAAATGTTATAACTAAATGATAATAATCAATTTTGCATAATTTCTGGGTCAGTCATGTGCACAGAACAAAAAAATACTTTTTTTTTGATAAATAAACATTTTTGTTTAGATTTGAGTGTACATGTGCTGAATACATCTGGATCAAATGAATAGCTTTAAATAAAAGTATAAACAGTGATTTTCCTAGAATCACAGAATAATGTTTTGAATGAGATTTAATTTGGTGGTGATTGTGAGAATGATGGATGTCTATGTGGTCAGATTTTGGTGAAAATGTGAAGTTTTTCGTATGTGCCAAAACCTTTGAGGACTAATTAACACATTTTAGTGACCTTTCAATGCCTATCAAAGCTTTTGAGTCCCCTAAAGTACCTCTTAGTATCTTCTGTTATCCTTAACATTTCAAACAAAGTATCAGTACCCTTACGAAACTTCCAACACTTCTCAATACCCTTCAGCAACTCCCAGCACCTCTCAGTGCCCTTCAAAAACTCCCAGTACCTCTCAATACCCGCTTGTCCTCTTTACCAAATTCATACACCTCCCAAGTCCACTTCATCCCTTTACAATTCCCCATGGTTATCCTTAATACCCACACGACACCCCACAAACATCATCTTACATCCATTAATCATCTGAATCATTCTGACAATGCCCACTTTAGTAATCAAACAATAATATAATAAATCTTATGTCACTATTGACACTGACGACTAATTTTAAAATACTAAGAAAAATTTATTGCAAAATTAATTTCTAATGGGAAATAATTAAGTAACTGATAAGGCATTAAGAGTACACTGTACACGCTTTTTTGATATGATAAGATTGAGGAATTCAGTTGAAAAATAAAATTAAATTTTGTGGCAAACATTTGACCAAATATTGAATTTGATAATTTGCTGTTTGGGAATCTTGATTATAGCAAAATAGGGTGCTAAAATTGGCTATAATGATGTGTGGCTGTTCACGTATTACATGACGATGTCACCTAGGTGGAGATGGGACAGTTTAGGGCTAGCAATAGAGGATAAGCATAACTATTCTAGATTTGTGTCTAAAGTTTTATCTGATATACAGGGGCATATCCAGGAGAAGGAGATTAGTATCAACCCCTCTCCTCATCTAGTCCCAAACAATCAAAATTCCAATATAATCCAATAAAACTAAACAACTTCGGAACTCAAAATTCAATAGTTGTTAACAAGTTTTTGCACGTCTTTGACTTTGATTTGATCGGAAATCATTAATATTTATGCTTAGGAAAGTAAAATACATGAACCTTGTACAGCTTTTAATACTGAAAACACTAAAAAAGTTTAAAAAAAATTTCAAAAATAGAATTATTGAATAATGTCTAGCAATTATGGAATTATTTACTAATAAATTACTACGTTTTGTAGTAAATAAATCTAAAATAAGTAAACTTTGAGAGGTCATTGGTTGGATGATTAAACAGGAATTGAATGTTATGACAAGTGCGGGGAGGACTGAGAGATGTGGTGAGAGATAAAGGTTGTCTAGTAAGATTTATGAAGAATTATGTATGGTGATGTAGACATTGGGGGCTTTGAAGGGGGCTGAAGGGTGGTAAGGCATACTTAGAGGAACTATGAAGTATTGTACAATTAGGATGGAAGATTATGTGTATTTAGAGACATTCTACACTAATTTGAATGCTTTATAGGTTGTCAATGCTCTTAAGGGCTCATTATGATGATATCCCTAAATTACTAGGATTGCCTGTGCTTACTTGGAGGTCATCAGCTTCTTAAATTCTAAAAAATTGTCTCAAAAATCCCTAAAAATCCCCTTAATCTTCATTATCACATCCAAAACCACACAAAGCAAAATCATCACATCCACAAAACAATTGAAATTTCTATGACTTTTTTTTTAAAGCACTTCTGCTCATTCACTTCAACTCATTCATTTGTTTTTCATGAGAAAAAGAAGAAGTCGAAACACAGAGAGTGAAAAAAAAGAGTTTCTTCACATGTGAGTGATTGACCTACATTTCATAGATCAACATGAAATGATAAAAAAATAAACAATAAATTTGTGTATTGATTATGTGCGTGCGTAACGTATGAGCATTAAATTACTTTGTTCATTATGCTGTAGAGTATTTAATATTTTTTTTTTTCAAAACTTGGTGTCTGAGGTGATTATGTGGAGCTTTAAGTAGTTTACCGACAATTTATGGGCTTTGGGATCAAAAAATTTCTCAATTTTATCAATTAAATTCTAACAAATTTCCTTTAATTTTAGACCAATATCAAGTAACGGCACATCAACACCAGTCCCATCAAAGAAAACAGAAAACGGCGGTCATCAACGCAATCGATCTGGCAAAATGATCCTCGAGAATATGAATCTCCCGTCATTGACTGGAAATGGTCAAAACACAGACAAGCCAAAGCCACAGATCCTCGAATTGGTGATAAACAAGGACAAGTATGGCTATGGCATGAAAGTGTCTGGCGAAAATCCAGTATTTGTAGATAGTGTAAAGGAAGGTGGTGCAGCTAATCGTGCTGGTTTGCATGCAGCTGATATGATTTTACGTGTCAATGGACACAATGTGAGATACTCAACGCATGCTGAGGTTGTTCAGCTTATGAAGGCAACACAGAATGTTGAATTGACTGTACAACGTAATGCGAGAAATTTTGCACTTCCAATTGGTGGTGGTGGTAGTGGACCAGTCACTCCATCAACACCAACATCAGCTAGTCAAAGAAATAGTATTACGGCACCACTGCCTGTTGATGTAAGTTAAGACTCTTTTATATTGGGTGTATGTAGGGGTTTTAGGCTATGGATCTAGATACTTAGAGCTCCTCTGCTGAATTCAGCTAGTTCAGCTGATTCAGCTGATTCTGCTGATTTAGCTCAATTCAGCTATTTCAGCTTGTTCAGCTCAATTAAGCTTGTTCAACTAGTTCTACTCAATTCAGCCAATTCAGCTGAAGACATCAAATCATCTCACTTAGATAATAATCATTGCTTAGAAGAACATAACCTCAAAAAAATATTTTTCACACTTTATTTTAGCACCAGAAACGAATGGAAGTAGAATTCACAAAAATGCACACACTATATCTAATGCTAGAACAAGAAAAGAAGAATTTAGAAAAGTTGAAAGAGAATGAGTCACAAAATGCAAATGAGATTGGACGGGCAGAGGCCAATATACGTACATTGCAGGATCAACTTAAACAATCAACGGGTGATGTAAGTACAAATCTTAAAAAAATCATATTTTCTTGTCTCACTCAAAAATCGATAACCTTTGGTGGAATGATGGATGTGGATATAATGGATAATTACTGAAATATTGTTACTAATAACTAAGCCAATTCGACTGACTTTTTTTTTTGGGTCCGACTACAACAGTGACCCTGAAAAAATATAAAAATTTTTATGTTCTTTTTTTTGCTTCTTGTGTTTTTTCTTGTCTGACATTTTCTTATTGTCAAAATTTGTTCATTCATTCATTAATTCTTTTTTGTTTCTGTTTGACGTGAATTTAGAGTAGACTAATGGTTGAAAATTTGTTGACTTTTTTTTATTATTGACTTAGTTTATGATTTTTTGACTTTTTTAAATATGAATTTATATTGGGGATTTTAACATTGAAGATGAGATTATTGGGGATATGAATTGTGGGGATTAGAAGGGGTCCAGATGCAAAATATGAGGAAATTTAACGGAAAATTCAAATTTCAATTTTTTAAATTCAAAAATTTAAAATTTTAACAAAAAAATTCCAAAATTATTTTAAAAATCTCCCAAAAAATAGTTCAAAATTATCAAATTTTTATCAAAATAAACTAATAAATTAACACCTTGCTCGAAGCTTCCTCTTCAATATTATCCCGTTGTCATCCACAAAAGCCACACCTACAACCTCCAAAAAAAAAAAAACAAAAAAAAAATCTTTAATTTATGCAAATTTTTACTGCAAAAAAAATCTCAATCAAATCTCAATTATTCCCCATAATATACCCAAATAAACTCACATCATCGTGCAACAAAACAAAAAAAAAACATTTCAGGTGTCATCATCGCCATTAATGAACATTATGTCATCATCAACGAAGGTCACCGCATCACCACCAACACCAACAAGTACGCCAACATTTCTTGCACGTTTTCCGCGCAGCTTAAGTCAACTTAATTTAGGCAATAAACGTAAATCAACGACAGTTGCATCGCCACAGGAACCGACACGTCCACTTCCATCATCACCACAAACTCCATCGTCATCATCCTCATCAAACACTCCAATATCAAGTCCAAGTCATCAACAGAAGGTTAAAGTACGTCATCAACATCCAGTCGTGACTGCAGATGTTCCACCGCCATTACCACAACGTAATATTCAACGGAAGCCAACGACACCGACAACAGCTCAGGTCAGTGACCTTGACTCAAGTCTTATGGCTGCAAAGGCACAAGTTCCAGTTGCTAATAAGAAGAAAAATAAACAAAAAGCATATTCAGATCCAAAAATGTCAAGTGAAATGATGATGCAGATGGAAGCATCAAATTATCCGCCACCATTGCCACCACGACAAATTGGATGTAATAATTTTGGCGTCGATGATGGATCAGCCTTCGGTCAAGTCATAACGAATAAAGACTCGACCGATAATTCACCGACAGCACTTGATGGACGTCCATTTCCAAATAGTTGTGCAACACAGATGCATTATCCATTAATATCCACAAGTGTTGCTGTCCGTGATGGAATTCCACCGCATGGACATTTTCCGGCATTTGAATCGAGTTTAATGAATATTAGTAGTAGCAGTTTACCGCCTGAATTGCCAGCTGTTGTGGTAAGTTCTTCATCACTGACTTCCTTTTTTTTTGTTACTTCTTCTGCCTGTTGAATTATTTTTAAATCTTCCTTTTTATGGACACAGATTTATCTTCTTATTTTTGAGTTTACTAACTTCTTTATTATTGAGAATTTTTATATCCTTTTTTTTGAATGTTACTGTAAGTGTTGTAGTAGACTTTTATGGATTTTAAACCCCTTGTGACATATACGATTGAAGTGGTATTTTGGGACATTGAGCTTGTTTGCATGATTTTAGAAAATGTATAAGAATGGAAGTATTAAATTGAGTATTGTAGTGTTAGATTGTTGAATTTTGATTTAACAAGGTAGTATATTGGCTCATAAAGTAGTCTGTTGGTACCCAAGACAGTCTGTTGACTCACAAGACAGTCTGTTGACTCACAAGACAGTCTGTTGACTCACAAAGTAATCAGTTGGCTCACTAAGTACCAAAACACCTAGAATATGACTTCAGTACTTGGATTTTTGGGTTAAACCCTATTTTCCAGGTGTTATGACTTGAATATAGACAATACTAATATAGATCCTCGAGTAATCAGTCCTTAAATTATCTAATGATGATCTCCAATGACACAAACTACCTAAACAATATTTCTTTATAGTCTAACAACTAATTTTATTCAAATAAACTCTTCAATTCTTAGAAAATAATCTTTATAGTAGATTTGGTACTACATGTTAATCCACACATGATAATTGATCACCTAGTTGCAGCAAGATATGTCTAAATTTACCAAATAATATCAGCCACATGGGTTTGAAGTCACAAAATCTAAAATATCTTTTAAATTCTTAAGTAAACTATAATTATTGAATATTATCTGTTAAAATTTACACCTGTCGATTTGTTGTATTGATTGTTAAATGTCTATGTGAACTTATTGTGAGCTAATTTTCCTAAAAAATGTGATAAATTGTTGAATTTTCTGAGATCTTTGAAGATGATCGATGCTAGTTGATTTATGAACAAAGGTCAAGAAATGACAATTTCACTATTTTAAAGGAATATTAAGCTTATTGTCTAAGACTTTGACTTTGCACCTTGTTCATCATCTTATCCCTAAAGTTGCCAGTGCTTTTGTCGATGCTAGTGGATCAATAACTCTAACTCTATTTTATAACACTAGTTTTCTTAGAATTTTAATGCACTTTTATCTTTTTAATACAATTAATCCAATTTTTTCGGCTTTTAAATGCTCACATGATTTGATCTATGCTTAGCCAATCACTACAGATTCTCACTCATATCTCAGACATTCATTTGATAAATGTCAGAGCCTTACTTCCGAAACACAAACTCAGCACTATCAAAAAATTCATAAAATTTAATGAACTTCCCCCATTTCAGCGTGGAAGTTCAAAAATCTTAAATTCAATAATAAAACCCAATTTTTTGTACCATTTTAGAAGCCCAAAAAGCATCATCGAAATGCATCTAATCCTGACCTATCACCACCAATTTGTGGAACTCCACCACCAGCTTATGATGGTCCAACGACTCAAATTACAGCTGCACAAACAAATATCGAACAACGTGGAATTTTAGCATTTGAATGTGATGATGAGACAGATGAGGAACCAATGGATGAAGACGATGGAATATTTCGATCAATATCAATGCTTACAGCACCTGAAAATTCAGCATATCTTATTGTCTTCCTTAATTTTGTATTAAGCAATTCGAAACCGTCAGCAATTTTATTCTACTTAATAACGGATCTGTACAAGAAGGGAAATGTTAAGGATATGCGAAAATGGGCATATGAAATTCATTCAACCTTTTTAGTTCCAACAGCACCATTGTCATTCCTACCAGATACTGATAATATGTGTGAGACAATTGCACGTGATGTTGATGATAAATTAGCACATGCTAAGAATTATCAACCGACTGAGAGGAACAGCGGTGCACAAGACTTTGAGATGGTTGGATTACTACGTACTGTCTTCCAAAAGGCTCGATCGAGAGCCAGAGATATGGTTAATCGACAGATGGAAGAGTTTCAAGAGAAAAGGACAGCTGGACTTGGTACAATGTTTGGTCCATCAGCACAGGATCTGGCTGCAGCACGAAAATCTAAAATTATTGAGCAGAAAATTGTCGAAGACTTTTTGATGCCCAAACTTCAAGTTATGCTCGATGAAACTGAAAATGCACCGGAAAATGACGAGAAAATGGCACTGGCATCAGCATTATCAACAGTCGTTTATAAAATCTTTCTTCCACGCGGACCAGCAGCACCAAATTCTGAACGTGTAAATCACTATGTCACACGTGAAAAATCCTTCAAGTCACGACTAATGAGCAAGAATAGAAAGTCAGTGATACGTGGACATCACTTAATTTTACGACAGTATTATGAGACAACGCATTGCAATCATTGTGGTAATTTAATATGGGGCGTTGCACCACAAGGATATGCATGTGGTGATTGTGGACTTAATGTGCATAGATGCTGTTCTAAATTGCTGGAAGAGACGTGTCCGGGGCCTGTACATGTCTCTGTCGATCGTTTTACCAAACTCATGGATCGAATTCGTGAGAAGGGACATGGAATGCAGAGTGAGTATCTTGTGGACATATATCCTCAAAAAATCCCTGAACATCCTCAATGAATGATAAATGAACTAGTTCACACATCATCCTCATGATATGCTTCATAACTCAATCACTCACTCACAAAAGTAAATTTTTAATTTCCGCAGATGCATCAAAAAAGCAGGAAGAAGACACACTGGGATGGGATGACGCTCTACCATCCGGTAAGTTTATTGCCATTATTGTTATTATTTATGTTTTCTACACATCATGCATCACTTCCGTACAATAGTTTGTTTCTTTCTAATAAGCGATATTAGCGAGTTTGTTTGTAAAACATCCAATTGTGGATGGATGTGGGTTGATAGAATAATATTATTGTGATGAGGTATTGTGGAAAATTGTGGCTGAATGATGAACAGATGGATGTTCAGAGTATTTTAACTTATGCCAGTTTTTCAGCGGATTTTGTCAGATTTTTGGCAGATTCGATCGATTTTCTTTACAAATCATGCTGGATTTGTCGAAATAATTCAAGATTTTTGGCGGATTCGGTCAGATTTCTGGCAGATTTTGTGGAAAAAAATTATTTTTGGTTTGTCAATAATTTCGTGATTTCTGGCAGAATAAGTCAGATTTCTGACAGATTTGGTCAAATTTCTGGTGGATTTTGTCAAATTTTCATCTTACTTGAATGCGTTCTATCCTTCAGCACCCTACAAAAACACCTCACAAGCCCCTCTGTTTTCCTTAAAGCATTTTTTCTTAGAAAAATAAATGATTTTAATTAACTTAAATTGCAACATTTGCTAGCTTTAAATTCTAATTTTATCTATCTCAGATGTGCAATAATAGCAATAATTATACAACATTATACAAAAAAAAATTGAATTAATTGAACATCTGCTATTTTTGTGTGTGCCTTGTTATACGAGGCGAATGAAAAAAAAAGGCTTGAAACAAGAATGCAAATTGAGAAAAAATCGATTTTTGGATTTTATGAGGGAAAAAAATTTTCTTAATTGGAAAGCTTGATTGAAAATAAAAAGGTTTAAAGCGATTGAGAAAAAAGGGAAGGAATTATTGAATATTAATCGATAAGTTGATGATTTAGTAGCCGATGGGAATTTGATAATGAAAATGGAATAAACTATTGACTGTAAATGGATGTGTAGGGGGAAGTTGAAGGTATACAGGGGGTTATGAGATGCTCTAGAAGATACTTAGAAGATCATATGAAGCTAAGTGGAACTGTAGTGTTTCCATAGAAGCACAATTTAGTATGAAGAAGTCAAAACTAGCCTTATGCAGCAGATATCAGTCAAATGAGGTCTAAGCGGGTCTTAGTAAATCATTAGGGACCCTTAAGAGTCAAGGATTAGTGATTAAAGTCAAAATGTACTCAAAAGCTCTAACAAACAATCTTCAAATTCACTTAAATGAGCATACTAATGACTTGTCTGTTTAGGAACAGTTGTTAGGAACCAGAGAAAGCCATATAAGTCTATATTATTAATCTATATTAGACAAAAGTAGGATTATCCTACTAGGATAGACCAAGATTGTCAATAAAGTCTCCCAAAAAGCAAAAATCAGCACAAAACTCATCGAATTGCTAAACAAATTCATGCTAAACTCATTCATTCTGAGAATAAAAATTAATTGTGTTAATTAGTGATCATAAACTCAATAAAATAGTAAATTATTGCTATAATAGTTTCAACCGAAGAGCGAGTAAAGGAGCGCATTCACAAAACAATGAATTTTCCGCTACAAAACCTTCACTTGGTTCCCCATATACATCATATCCCTCATAATAAGCCATATATTCCATTTAGTGGATCATAAAAATCATTCATCATATACAAATGACCTTTAGTAGAAGAAAAGGAAAACTACGGAGAGTTTCTCTATATCTACACTCATAATTCCCGCTCTGTTTACATTCTCTCGATTTTCCAACTTTTTTTTATAGCTTCAATACTAGTGTGGACTATTTACATAAAATAATGACTTGATATATAGAGTTATTGTGGGGATGTATATAAAGGTACGGATATATAAACAGTTTGAGAATATGTAAAATTGGCGTGAATGTCGCAGTTTAATGTGCGATGGAAGTGAAGACTACTACGAAAGAGAGAAAACTTTGACAAGTTAGAAAGTCCTGGAGATGGTGGGATTAGAGCGCATTTTACGGAAATTATTTCAAAAATTTAAAATTTAAAAAACTTGGTAAAAAATGAAAAAGCTCCAAAAAATTGGAAATTTAAAAAAAAAATAGAAAAATTTGATAAACTTTGAAAAAATTGAAAAATTTTAAAAAATCTAAAAAGTTAAAAAGAAACAATAAATCGAAATTCTGCACAGCACAGTACTGACAAGTCCTATTCCTTCCTCTCTCATCACACAAAAAAAGAAGATTTTCCCAACTCAACAAATTCTCACCAAAGAATGAAACAAAAAAAAAAGAAGAAAAATCTCACGTTGAGTTGAAAAAACCAAAATAATTTCCACTCATTCACTTTTCTGCTTTTCATTCGCGTAGTGTTTCCATTTATATTTTCATGTGATGATCGTTAAAGAAATGAAAATAGTTTTTTATTTCTGCTGTGGGGATAGACAATTAAAAAATGAAAATTTAAAAGGAATTTTTAGTGAAAAATAATTTTTAAAATAGTGAAATTTTCAATTTTGCTGGTCAAAATTTTTAAAATTTAAATTTGAAGAAAAATAACTAAAATTAGAAAAATTAAATTGAAATTTTTGTCAAGTGATTCAAGTGAAACAATTAAGAAAATGAAGAAATAAGCTGAAAATAAATTGTAAAATAAATAAGTTTATTGTGAAAATTGATCGTAAATGTGGCAAGTTAATGGTTGGAATTTGGTCAATATTGTGAATATATTTTGGTGAATTTGACTTTTTTCTTGATTTTTAGATTTAAAAATTTGATTTTTTTTTTTATTTTTTTAATTAACTTTTGAGTAAATTTGAATTTTTTTACCAAATTTTTTGAACAAATTTTGATGCTTTTACGTAAAATGTCATTAAAATATTAAAATCCTAGTTTTTAACCCTTGAAAAACCCCAAAATATTATCGACCAAAGTCACTCCATCAATGCCACATTCGTAATTAATTTTCATCGACTAAACGACAAATTACACAAAAATAGATAAAATAATCACATCAAATTGAATCATAGCTTTATCAGCACGTCACAGTGATAAACTTTTTTATCTCCAAACACCCCGCAAAAAAATAGAAAAATTAATTAAAGACTCATCCCTAATCCGCGTGGAAGTTGAAACAATTCACAATAAAATAAAAGAAAAAATCATTTCTATATGCGTGAATATTCACGTACAGAGCAATAACGACCATCATCATCGTCATAATTATTATTGTAACCAATACGTGAAAAAACCTATAAGAAAAAAAATTGAAAATAATGAAAAAAATCCAAACAGTGAGGAAAATTTAATGAAAAATAAACACGATGAAAATTTAAATTTGCGTGAAAAAATGTAAAGAAAAAAGATTGAGGAGGAAGGAAAAATATCAAATGGAGAAAAACTTGGTGTGAAAATTGTGAAAATTTTATTGAAAGAAAAATGTCGTACGTGTCGCCAATAAGAAAGTCAAATTCCAAGCCACACAAGGAGATATTGAAGATGAAAGGTAGACTCAATTTATTGCCAATTTCGAATGTTTTGTTTATTTGAAACTCTCGCATTTATGAGAGTTTAAAGCATTATTATGGCTTTTTTGCAAATTTGTTTTGGATATTTTAAGGGGTATTGATCTGTCTGGTATTGGAAAAAATGAATGAATTTTGGGAAAATATTTACTATAGATTGGTTAGGGGTAATTGGGTGTGTTGAAAGAGTCTTAAATGACTATTTTGGATATTTTGATTATTTTAAGACTTCAGACGCACTGTGCTGTACTTTTCTAATTCTAAAGTTACTCATTTTGACCCATTTGCACATCAGCCTACATATATTCTCATATTCTCAGTATTTCTTGATCTATTTCTAATACTATTCTCTTCTGGTATCCCAAGCTACCCATATATTACCACTTATCCTCAATTTGACCTACTCTACTCTTTAGTATTGTTCTTGGTATCTCTTGTCATCACATTTGATTCTTACTGTCCCACTGACTCCAACTACATAATTCTTCACAATACCTCCACTACCGAGTTCAATCCTACCTCTACCAACACCTTCTTCCCCAAATATCCCACCGCATACTTTCCCAAATTTAAAATTGTAAACTCTTTCTCAATCCAAATTAAATATCACCAAATATTCTCTCGAAAATATACAACAAATCATGCCATGACGACAACCAGATAACAGGTGGACGAACACATAAAGCGTAGTAGACAAAAACGATTCTATTTCCATCACATTTGACAAAACATTTGCTTAAATTAATGTCAACCGCATCAACAACAAAGCAGATTTTGTGTGTGTGTTTGTGCTTGTGTCTTCGTTTTGTTCCTGTGAATCAATTATCGGTTCTCATTTGAGCATGAAGTCAATGCTGACTGAGTAAAATGAATTGTTTAGATTTTGTATCGATCATAAAATTGTTGCTAATTCGAACTAATCTGGCGGATTGATTATTATGATTTTTTTGGGAGGAATTAAAATTTTTATTGGATTAAGTCTGCAGAAGTCGTTAATTGGGGGCAATAAATTGAATTTTTACAATAGTGTCTGACTATTTTTGGTTCTAAATAGTTGAAAATTTAGCTAAATAATTGGACATCATTTATGAACATTTTCCAGAGTCTGCCTAGAAAAATATGAAAATGAATGTTGAATCTAGTAATAAATGAGAGCAGTCGATCATCCTATAGGGGGTACACGTAAACAAACAGTCATATCGGACATAAAATTGAGAGTTTATTAGACAATCTTCAATATTTTTATATTGATAGCTGCAGACTCACATAGTCGAGCATGTCGCACACAAATCTAGTCACTGACAAGGCTTATTGACCTTAAAAATATTCCCTGGTCCATAAAAAGGTTGCCAAAAAATTGTCCATATTCTTAAACATTTTATATAAATTAACACTAAATCAACATCCACGTACAATCAACGTCATCATCATCACCAAAAAATTATTCAATTTTATTTTCAAACAAAACACATTTTATGGTCCAATGAGACATTAATCTCCAATATACAAAAGAATTAAGTCATTCCAACACAAAAACACAACGAAAAGTCTTGAATAACAGAAAAAAAAATTCTTTTTATTGTTTTCTCCGAAAAATATTGGTGAATATTGGGTATTATTTATAGACATTCAAGTGTAAATTTGTTGCTTTTTGAGTTAGATGAATTGTTGGGAATGTTTACGGGATTAGGTATTTAAATTTGGGAATTTTAGAATTGTTAGATGGGATTTAAGTCTGATACTGAATATAAAGTTGCAATTCAAGCTAAAGAGACTCATTAGAATGTTGGAGGACAATTTTGAAGCTTTGTAGACTTAAATTGATGTTTAAAAACTTAATTTGAGCTTCTTTTGCTCAATTGAAGCTCTAAGGTCACAACTTAAGCTTCATGGAGCAGATTGAAGTTTTAGTTGGTCTTATTGGAATTTAGCAGATACAACAGGAGCTCTCGGGATTCAATATAAGCTCTAGTGAGCTAGTAGAGGCACATTAGAGTGTATTAAAGCTTGTACAGTGTCTTGAAGTCTTACCTAGTGTTCTTAAGACCTAAATAGAGTGAAGAAAAGGTCAACAAGGTTGATATTAAATCTCTAGAGATCATCTTGGCTCCTTAGGACCCTCCAAAGCAGTTGATACAGTCAAAGTAAAGCAAAAATTCCAACAATAATATTTTTCCCTATTTTTTCACTTTCGATTACAATTGAAAAAGAAGAAACAACAGAAAAAAAAATATTATTTTTTTTGAGACAACAGAAAATTTTACTTTTCACATTTTTCATTTTCATTAGGCGCAAAAATGAGGAGGCCAAAAAGCAAAAAAAAGATTTTCAAAGATCGAACATACAAAAAAGAAATAATTTTCATTTCGATTTTCCATCTTTTTTCCTCACTATTTATCTTTTTTTTTGCAGCCGTCACTAACAAAACGTAAAACAAAAAAAAAAAAATTGAATGTTTCTGAATGGGGAGCATTATCATCACCTTTTTTATATTTTTACATTCGGAAAATTCAATGAAAAACTATAACATTGTCTACATAAAGACAGTTTTACTACTTACATATGTAGTCGTTCATGTTTTCTATTTTGTTACTTTTTTTTCATTATTACATGGATTTATGTGCTGTTGCGCTGAGAGATGATGAGGGATGTGAGAGGAAATTGATGGGATTTTTTTTTTGTGTTTGGTGTGTTTGCTGTGGGTGTGAGGGACATGTGATGTGGATTTGTGGGATGATTTGTGGGATTTTGAAATTATTTGGGGCAATATTTTAAAATTTATTGGGAATTTTGGTGGGGTTTTAGGTAATCTTGAGGAAAATTGTGAGAACTTTGGAAATTTTGGTAAAAATTAAACAAAAATCTGACAAAATGTTGCAAAATTTGACCAAAATCATCAGTAATCTGCTAAAATTTCCTAAAATATGATGAACTACTCAATAAGTATTGCAAAATTCAATCAAATTTCACCATCCTTCCTTCATCTCTCAATCCATCAATCAATCAACTCTCTCATAACTCTCACTTTTTTTCCAATCAATTTAAGCTCACTAAACATTCACCAGAATATGAAATCCACTCAATTTATGATGCCTCAATTAATTAAATTTTTTTCCAATTTTTCAAAAAGCCAAAAGAATCAATTTTTCTGCTCGGTATGAAATAGTTTCCGGTATGGAAAATTTTTTTTTATCCTGCCCCAACTGCTGTATGTTTTCCCTTGTGTCGTACATTACTCATCATCATTATTATTATTATTGATACTATTATTATTATTTTTTGATGAGTTTACGTTAGCACTTGTGAGGAAAAAGAAATACATTGATGTGGAAAAATTGATGGCGATTTGGCACAAAAATACCAGATGGCTAATTGTAAATTGCTTATAATGCATAGATGTGAATTAATTAGTGAAAAAAAAGAGAATTTTTTTGGACTATAAAATTGTGAAAAATGTTAATAATTTCGATAATTTAAACAATGGATTTAATGGGAATTTTTTTGATTGATTCCTTTGGGTGGTCATGTTGGGTTGTCTTGACAGATTCTTGAATTATGTCCAACCGTCCTTAAGATGCATAATTTATGGAGAAAACAATTTTTAACCTCATAATAATCCAACCCTTTAATTAACTTTGTTCCTTAATTTTTCAGATCGTTCAGCATCATTCAGTGCACGTCCCCGTGGTGATACACAATTTCAAAGACTTACACACACATCCAACAGTACTTCACAGCTTCCATCACAAGATATCTCACAGCCAGACTTTGCTGCTGGCTCGAGTAGCACGATAACAAGTTCAGCTGGTGGATCATCGACTGGCATAGCCACAACTGTGACTGGATCACCGCAAACTCACATGAGTATGGAGGGTATTGGTGATCATACGAGTACGCCTACTGAGGGTAAGAGAGGTAAACAAAAGTCATCGCAGCCTAATGCGAGGAGTGAATCGTACAAGGAATGTTCACCGAAGAGAAGTCGAACAAATCGACCGAAATCGGATCCGAGTCTCTATGAGTAAGTCTTACATGCTTTATTTTAAGTAATTTGATTCTATTTAACACATATTTTTGCAGAGATGACGTCGCATCTCCACTAGATCATCCAGAAGACTCAATGAACTCATCATCAGTCACAATAACGCCAAATAAACCAATGCCAGGAACAAGTCTTGACACATCATCTTCGTCGTCAGAAGATGAATCGTTTTCGAGAGACCTTGAGACCACGTGGAGCACTAATGTGACACAAGAGATAATACAGCAGCTAACGGACGCTGAGAAAAAGAGACAGGAGATCATCAATGGTAAGTCGGACTTAATGGATTTAATCAGAACTCTAAAATTCATTCCTTAATTTCCAGAACTTTTTGAAACGGAAAAGAGTCATGTGAAGATTCTAAAAGTACTTCAAAATGTATTTAAAGAACCTTTAGAACAAAGCAAGGCAATGACAAGTGAGCTGATACAACTTGTATTTCCGCCATCACTGTCCATACTCAAAGATTGGCATCTTGCATTTGAAGCAGCGTTAAAGCAGACATGGAAGGAGCATAATTGCTTAGTTAAAGAGATTGGTGATTGTCTTAATGTGGTGAGTAGTTTAAAATTCTAAAACTATCCTCTAGGTTCCAATTTAATTCATAAATTAATTCCAGTTCGATGGTACATCAGGTGAAATTCTCAAGGAACATGCAGCACGATTTTGTGCACGCCAGCAAATAGCTTTAGAAGTTCTTAAAGAACGCCGAAAAAAGGATGAAAATCTTCAACGAGGTCTTATAAAGGCTGAATCCCACAAAGCATGTCGGCGATTACAGTTGAAAGATTTACTACCTGCTGTTTTACAACGACTCACAAAATATCCATTACTCTTCGAGAGACTACAGAAGTGTACTGATGGTGCTGATGCAGAGGCAATAAAACGAGCATTGGATGCTTCAAAAGCAATTTTGGATTATGTTAATCAAGCAGTACGGATAGCTGAAGAGTAAGTTGATAATTTTAGATTTAGTGGATCATAGCTGAGTTATGTAGAGTCTAGCTAGGTTAAGTTCATTAAATAGATCCTATTTAAGCCTAAGACAAGCCATATCCTTTAACTAATCACCAATCTCTTCTCATTTTAGACTCCGATCAATCCAGAAGAAGCTTGACAAATCATCATACGAAAAGGAAGCACCAAATGAATTTAAAAATCTCGACCTAACCAACTACAAACTCATCCACGATGGATTCTTAACAATTAAGAAAGGAACCATTCAGCTACGCGTTCTTCTCTTTGAGAATATGATTGTTCTACTTCAAAAGCAGGACGATAAATATTTGATGAAATCATTCGCAAATCCAACTGGCATTGGTGATAATGTCATGGTCAGTCCAATTACGAAAATCTGCAATACAATTGTTAGACTTAATGCCGTCGATAATCGAGCATTCTTTCTCATCAATCAAAGTGATCAAAATTCACAAATGTTGGAATTAACAGCACCGACACAACATGAGAGTGAAATTTGGATACGTAAAATCACCGAAGCAGCTGAGAAAGCAAATCACTTGAAAAAAGTTCAGTCAAAACCGTTGCCAGCAATTCCAGTTCCACCGCCACCACCTGCACTTGAAGAAACACCCGAAAATCTTCTTAATTCACCTCCGGATGAGACAGAAAAGCAACCGGAGACGACTGAGCAAGAGCCGAAGGTGGAAAATGAAGAGAATAAGGAACCGGAGGAAGAACCGGAGCCTGAAGATGATCCAAATGCCATACAAACAACCCAACCTTGCCAATTAATACAACCAACAGAAATCAATATTGCAGCACAGAACGTACAAGAAGCATCGCGTATAGTCACACCAGAAGAGTCACTAAGACGACATGGTGACGTCATTCAAAAGTCTGTCGTTGAAATGGAGAAAATAATATGTGACATAAATCGAGTGCCTCAAGAGCATTTTGCTGAAATTGCTGATATTGCAGCACAACCCGAGGCACAATCGGATCTTGCCGAACTCGCATTGGCCGCATTTGCACAGACAAAATTCCTCGTTGAATGTGTTAATTCATCATTAATTAATGGAACTGTTGGTGCACCGATTGCAAGTCTTGGCGGTGCCGCACTTTGTGACAATTGTGTGAGAAAAGACTTGTTTGCCATCCGTAATGGATCAACTGAGAATCTTAATGCAATTGAACCTGCCACAATGGATACAGACATTGTTAAGGACAGTGAAAATG
Source organism: Chironomus tepperi (assembly GCF_022539635.2). NCBI lineage: Eukaryota > Metazoa > Arthropoda > Insecta > Diptera > Chironomidae > Chironomus > Chironomus tepperi. The sequence continues at coordinate 736,247 of NW_027226156.1, forward strand.
AAACTGACGGTGATAATTTATATTGTGAAATTGAGCCACTTAAAAATGAGACAGCTATTGCAACTAAAGTTAGTCACATGGAGATTAATGATACTTATAGTAGTGCAGTTGATAGCGAAATTAGAAAGAGTGCAATTATTAAGATTGATAAGATTGCAGCATCTGTTACGACATTGAATTCACTCGTGTCGCAGTTGTCGGTAAGTAATCAAGACATAGAACTGAGGTTCAGTCACTAACACCATCAATAGGCTAATCTAAAGCTAACATTGACACACCTAATAACATTTTTTCATGCAATTTTCAGATAAAAATCGCTGAACGAGACCACGAACGTGAAATGTACAGACGTGAAAATCAAAGGCTTAGACAACAGCTTCAAATTGAACAGGAGAATGAGATTGTTGAAAATGCTGTAAATGTAAGTATTATTGAGTGGGACCCAATAGTCAATCATGAGCAGGGGCTGAGGTACCTAAGTACCTTGAATCTAAGTCGAGTTGATTTTGAGCTCCTGCCTGATTTTCAGGACCCCAATTCCTTTCTATAACTTAAAACTAATTCCTACTTTTTCCTTAATCTCATTTTAGGACCTAGAAATAAATGTGATCGATTTATGTGACAAACCCCCAATAGAACCCGAGCAATAAGGTGGAACCACTACATCATACATCATGCAACATCATCAAAGCTTTATTAAGCATCAGCACTAAATTTTATTTAGCTGATTAAAATCTTAGTTATTTTTCTTGACGCACAAACCATAAAAAAAAAACTGTGAAGATTTTTTCATTTTAAAAAATTAAACAAATTGGCGATCGCAGCAAGCGACACACTCAGCAAAAAAAAAATCCATAAAAAATGGAACTAGACTTACTGTGAAAATAAAATGCGTAACAACAAGTAAATTGTGTAATACTTAGAGCATTAAAAACTTTAATTTCTCGAAAACTTATTTATATTTAGGCTATAATAAATTGCGAATCTTCCTGATCTGCTTCTTACTTAGAGACATGAGCCGTGCAGAGCGCGGTCAAAAACTTTTTTAAAATAAATATTTGGAAAAAAAAGTAAATTTTATATGGAAAATTTGAATATTTTTGAGGGATAATTGGGGGAATAGTCAGATATGGACATGATTAGGGAGGGTACTGGTGGATATTGAACACTTGTTCTAGTACCGGTTACCTCATGAACACCGAAGAGCCTGAAACCTAATGCTTTAGAGCTGCTAAAACTCATATTTGGGTTAGTATCATCTTAGTGCTCAATACTCCTTGAGTACAGGGTTGCCTTATACCATAAACTCCCCACCATACCCCTCCCGACCAATGTCCATGTCTAGATTACCCCCACAATACCTAAAATGCCTCTTCAACGACTTGGAACTTTTATTAAAAAAACTATCAAAATTTTTCTATAAACAAATTTGAAATTTGGAGTATTTTGAACCTTGTTAAGGTACATGACTTGTTGGAAGTTAGCACTGATGGATGCAATATATACAAAAGGTCCAAAATTATAACACACGATAGTGTAACATTAGACTTATATAGTTCAGTATTACAGTTTACAAATCGGCCTAAAAATTAGAATTTTAAATTTTTAAAAATTGAATTTTTTCTCCATAAAATTTTTGATAAAAAATATTAAATCTAGTAATATAAAATTCAGTGCTAACTTCCAACAAGTCAATCAGAACATTTTTAAAACAAAATTTAACTGAAAAATCTAAGTGAGAAAATCTAGAAGTTAAAAAATTTAGATAAAAAAAAAGAAGAATGAGAAAAATAACTTAAATGTGCCTTAGTGCGTAAAATATCAAATAAAATGAGAAAAATCAATAAGTAATGTCACATTTGTCATTTTGCCAAGAACATATTAATTGTAGTAACGAAAATATATCCAATGCCTATTAAAAAAATTTTAATAAAATTTGTGAATAGAAAATTTTATTGGTTTTCACTTTTTTGAAGATTTTATAACAAGTTTTTAATTTTTGAATTTAAAAAAAATTGAGTTTTTAAATTTTTAAAAAATTTGAATTTTTGAATTTTAAAAAACTTGAATTTTTTAATTTTTAAAAATTTCAATTTTTGAAATGCAAAAATTTCCAAAAAAGTGAAAACTATGAAAAAATCAAATAAAAGCAAGAATTAGTGCGCTTATCGCTGAAGACTTCCCCTTTATAAGAATATTCGTATTTTGATAAAATAAAATAAAATTGTGAAAACTTTTAAAAACACTCACAAAAATGAAGAAAAAATTTTAAATTAGTAAAATTTTTGAGAAAATAAATTAAAAAATTTAAATTTTCCACTTTTTTGGAAAATTTGAAAATTTTTAATTTAAACTCTTTAAATTTCGAGAATTTGAAAAATTTGAATTTTTGAAATAAAAAAAAAAATTAATAAAAAAACCCTTGTGAGACAAAAACTGAAACAACTAAAAAAATGTGCTAAATTTAACGGAAAAATATTTAAAAAATTTCCTTTCGAACGGAATAGTATTATTCCCAAAAACAATAATATTGCTTTTTTCCCTTCCAATTTAACTTTTATTAATAATATATACAAGAAAAAAATTATATATAAATGAAATAAATGTATATCGATATAAAAAATAAATTAATAAGATACAGAAAAAAAGTGAAAAAAATTATTAAGAAAAATGTGTCTTAAATATTTTTGAATTAGAAAAATAAAACAATTTTTTTGTGGAAAAGCAAAAAAAAAAAACATAAAAAATGGATGAAAAAAATTTAAAATTTATCTGAAATAAATGAAAAATCACAAGCTTTGACAGAAAATATTGAAAATTTTGTTTTTATTAATATTCTTTTAAAGATTTTGACATTTTTTTGGGGTTATAAATTTTATTTGAGAATGTGAATTATTTTAGGTAATTTTATTTGCTTTTTTTAAACAAATTTTCATCAAAAATCTTAATATAGACTCAATATAGTCGTAATACTTTTTAAATAAAGTATAATCAACATTAATATGAATATAAGGCATCGTTATGTGCCCCAAATTAGGGTCAAAGACAGTAAAAATATTTTATTCTCGTAAAACTCTCCATCTCCTCTGCCTAAGTCCTTACAGTCCTAACTGAACATCATCTTTCTTTAGTAGTAAGTCCCTCCATCCACGTTTATGCTGCTACAATGTCACTAATCAAGATTTCTGGTGGATTATAGAATGTTCTTGCTGATCGAGCTGCAAATTAAATTAACAATTTAGCCAATAACTTAATTTCAAATATGTAGTTCAACTTACTGTTGTCATAATAGTCATAAATGATGATTGGTGCTGGCTTTTGCTTGGCAACTGCATGACTTCGGTAAGCTTTAAATTCAGGAATGATTTCCGTTGCTCCGATGTCATCAAAATAGACCATAATGACTGTGTCACCGTCTTTAGTTTCCACTTTCTGTAATTTTTAGAATTTTTGATTAAAAATTGTTGTTATTGAAAGATTTAATATACTCAAAGGTGCCCTTTTAATCCACAACTGTGTTGTAAGCCAAAGGACCACCTTTAATGTCCACTAAACTCACCTTAACCTTCTCAGTTGCCAACAATTCACTCATATGATCATTATCAAAGGTAAATCCACTCGGCAATGTGACTTCCATGACAGCCATATTAGATGTGATGGTCGTTGCATCAGGAACAAATTTGGCACCAACACTAAGATGCAAGAATCCTTTATTTGACGTTGACTTAACAACAGGATTTAAAATAAATCTTGGCGATTGTCCAGAGATGTCTAAATTGTATCTGTAAGATATTTGAAGGATGCTGAATCCTTTGCCGGTTGCTGAGACTTCAAAATGACGAGCATCAGATGACAATTCATGCTTTTGAAGGACGAGAGAATTGGCTTCATTAACATTAATTATTGCTGGTTCTGAATCCTTTGGTTTGACTGTAATTTGAAGATTAGAATCAGCTGTATGGACCTTCATTGCTAATTTTGACAAAGCTTGAAGACCAACGACTGTATCCTGAGTTGACTGGAATCCTCCGTTTTCATTTCTTTGTGTCACAAGCCATTTCATGATTAAAACTGCATCATTGGTCTTGTCAGCTTCCAAAAATGCTTGTAAGGCATATGCAGACATCTCCACATTGACTGAACTTGGCTTATGGTACCAGCTGTTCTCATCACTTTTAGGTTTCTCAATGTCCTTTGTCCAGTGCTTCATTCCATCTTTATTGACAGACTTTGTATTCAATTTATCCAAAAGTGCGTCTTTCTTAACATTTTTAGATAGTTGTAAGGCATAATTGACAATGGCCAAGGTATAATTGTCATCCAAGGTATCCAAATTGTCAAAAATAAAGTTTTGTGCATTTTCAATGACATTTTCGAACTTTTTGGCCAATGACTTATTTTCCAAGAATGTAATCAGCGTATATGCTGTCAATCCGATTCCTTTTGATGATCCACCCTGCATGTCTCTATGGAAAATAGTTCCAACTTCTGGGAAACTTCCATCCTTAGCTTGAACATTTTTCAAGAAATTCAAAGCTTCCAAGATGACATTATGATCAATTTTGATGTACTTTGATGCTTGATTAAATGACTTAGCAACAAAAGCTGTCAACCAGGTTGATCCAGATCTATCATGCTTACCAAATGCACTGTAGGAACCGTCATCATGCTTGTATGACAATTCTTTTTGGTATCCAACTTCCATGTACTTTTTGGCTTTTGACTCAATTTGTGGATTGAGCTTGTTGAGGTTTGTGAGATAGTCGAGGACGACGATGTTGGGGACAAAGTTCAACATGTTCTGTTCTCCGCAGCCATATGGGAGTTGACTAAAAGGAATTAATGATTAAAATTTAGCTAAACTGACTAAGATCCTGCACATTTGACTCAATACTTACATCAACTTGTCTAAATTATCAATCGATGGACCCAAAATATCACCGATAGCTGAAACTTCAACTCTTGTTGAATCAGGAACTGCTTCTTTTGGAACTAAAATGTCAATAGTCTTTTTGAATTCCTTCTCACTTCTCAAATCAATCAAAACAGCTTCATTCATGTATTGAGTCACTCCTTCAGGTTCAACCTTTAATTTCTTCTCAACACCATCACCAGCCATCTGTGACTCAGCGACTACCTTGATTGTTATATGTCCAACCTTTAGTGGACGAATCATAAATGAAACTGTTGCTCCTTCGTCAGATTTGAGGACAATTTCTTGTGTTCTTTGAGTTTCTGATTCAAGTTTTTGTTTCTTTATTGAAATGTCATCGTCATCAGGATTTATAAACTCAAATTCAGCATCAGCATTGTAAATAGTCACTGTTGTAGTTTCGTCGCTGTCCAAATAGTTGAAGATAATAATTGGAATTGAAACAACTTCGCCACGTTTGATTGAATATGGAAGGTTAGTATCGACAATGAATGGCTGAAATACTCGCAACTTTGAAGCTGTATCTGTGATTGCTAAACCACGAATTGGATCAAGTGAGAATCCAGTAATGATCCATGATGTAATTGTGTCTGGGACCTTTTTAGTTAAAGACTTCGTTTCACTGTAAGGGAAATAAGGATACTTTATTGACTTACAGAACTAACAAACAACTATTTTACCTTGAGTCAAACTCCAAATTGTCAAACAACCAAGTTTCGGGAAACTTTTTGCGAATCTCAACAGGCTTACGTACAGGTGCAGCACCAAATGCCATTTCAACCATTGGTTCTGAATCCATCATCATGTCATTCCTCATCATCATCATCTTTGGAGCAGCACGAGTGGACATTGCCATCATTCTTACACCGTCATCATCGTGGCATCTCGAAGCCATACTGAATCGTGCTTCACATTCGTATGCATGAACTCGACGTTCTAATTATTAAAATTAGTCAATAAGTAAAACTAATGTCTAGTTACTGAGTCTCTATTCTATTTACTTTTCTTACCCTGCGGGACTCGACAATTTGTCATCAAAATCATCTCATGGAAGTCACTGATGGTTACGTTGCTGTGATAATATGAGTAATTGTACTTCTGAACTTCACCAAAACCTCTCAATTCATCAAAAACTGTCTGTTGTTCAATATCGTTGCCTTTTTTGAGCAATAAGACACTTTGATCGACACCCAAGAGTCCAACATACGAGTTAGGTTGACTATTGACATTGATGACAAGATCCTCGCCTGGTTTGGCTTGTTCTGTTGATAACTTGAGGTTTATCTAAGGTAAAAAGTTGGAATTTTAGTGAAATATTTTAAATTTGAGGTTTTGGATCTGATTTGCCATATTTTAATCAGTTCCAAAAACACACAACATACATGATTCAGCAGCTGATTCCCAAATTCGACATCAATCTTATCCGAGACAATTTCACCATTTTCAGCAATATAGTAAATCACGACAGTCGCCTTTGGCAACATAAACACTGTTGGTATGATTGTCAGCATATGTTCGCTTGTTGCTGCACTGAACTTTTCATGTTTTGATTCCAAAATTTTTCCACCAGACAGGACCTGATGAATTAGTTCCTTGATTTTAGTCGTAGTTTGGACTTTAATTTTGATTTTTTCTGACAAAAGAGGCCTAAAAATGATGAAAATTTAGAATTTTATTGAATTTAAATGCATTAATTCTTACTTTTCAGTCACCAAGCGAGCCTGCAAGTACTGATGACACATGGAATCAACCTTCTGGATACGATGAATCTCTTGTTCGACACTTAGATATTTTGCCTGGAATGTTTTTTGATTTATTAATGAATAGGATAGATTAGCATAGTAAGAGGACTAAGGACATAGGTCCAGCCATAGGCTGGCTCTTCCCTCTCAGATTGCGGACATTATCCTCACCTTAATAGTAAAACATGTCGTATCTTTTGGTACATCAATGTCAATTTTGGCAATTCCATTTTCAATATTTTTCTTATATTCCTGTTCTCTAGAGTTCTCCTCCCAGCATTCATAATTATCGCCAGGATTAACATAACGTCCACAAATGTATTCACGAATACCTGACTTTACTTTTCTTAAGATGTCATAATAAGATGTGACGGTGAACTTAACAGGATTACTTGCATCCACAACTGGTGTACTTTTATCATGCGTACTTAAAATTGCAGTGACTTCAAATGGAAGTCCTAGTTTGAATTTTTCTGCACTTTTTTTCAATTCCATTTTAATTGAATTGCTGTGAATTTTGACTTTTGCAGTTGCTGTTGCTTCCTTGCCACTTAAATCATCCTTAAATGTTGCATGAAGGTTGACTGTATGTTCACTTTTATTATCACGGATCTTCAAATCCTCTTTAAAGTCAAATTCAACAAACTTTTTACCATCAACGTCAACAGATTTTGAAATTTTTTGGCCTGATTCTGAAATTTTATTTCGGTATCCTCTGTAAGGATATTCAACATCTGCAGTTACGGTTGCTTTTCCCTTTGCAATCTTACCAAAAGTGTATTTGGCATTGACTGTGGCTTTAATGGATCCATCAGTAAATGGAATATTTGGGATGGTGTCGATTGAGAGCTCAAATTTAGGCAAGACATACTCTTCGACATCAAAACTCTTCACAATGTCTTGATCGCCATTGACTTTGACGTGAATCTTCCAGACTCCCATCACTGGCATGTCCGACAATTGCAATTCATTCTGATAAACTCCTTTGTTGAAATTTTTCTCAACTTCATCATACTGCTTGATCCTGTTGTCACCTCCGTCAGTGATATAAATGTCAATAGATTCAAAATTATATGGTCTAGTCTCAGCATCAAGGACCATAACTCTGAATTTGATGTTATCAGATGGCTTGTAGACACGTTTATCAGTTTGGACAAATACTGCATATTTTTTGTGGTTCATGTGGAGACTGCGAGTCTCGTCGAAATGCTCACCAGATAGACTTGTTACGTTGAGGTTGTAATCACCTTCTGGTGCATTTTTGATCTGGAATTGGATAGGTTTTTGGTATGAAAATGTGAAAATTTGCCTAAAATGTACAAAAATATTAAAATGCTAACCTCAAAATCCACATTCTGAACTCTAGTCCCGAACAACATAACGCGCTCTTTCTTCTCATAGTCTGTGTCCTTTGATGAAATACTGATCTCAATCTCTTCCTTCTTTTCATATCCAAAAGAGTAGACACCAACTCGAAACTTTCCATTTGATGGAAAAATATTGCCAGCAACTATGGTAAAGAAACCATTTGAAGAGTCGTATGTGCTGCTAGATGGAACGTCGTCATCATCTAAAAAAAGGGAATTAACGTCATGAAAAGTACTCATCGTCTTATCGGAATTATTATAAAAATGAGTAAGCAAGATATGAGTAAATAAACAATATTTTTAATTGTATGTGTCATATGTGCATGTTAAGGTTGCATCTTGGAATAATGTATTTTATCGATTGTAATAAATGCCTTTTAGAGTCCCACACCATTTTGTTCTAAATATCATTATAATGCAGAAGTGTTTTCAGGCGAGTCAAAGTTGGTATATATAACATACAATTTTGGTATATATAACATTAGTTATTAGGAAATTGTTATAAAAATTATGTTATATACTTAGTGACGATTTTTTGCCGTCAATACCACTAAAAGCCAATTTTGCGATAACACTCCCTTGTTCCCTAATATATCAACAATTTTGGTCACGTAATGATGTAATAAATTCCTATATACCCAAAATAAAAACAACAAAATATTCAAAATTCAAGCAATATGTGAAAATCAATCAAAACGCAGGCGAAGTCCAAAACCAATGATTTTTCATTGCGTATTTATAGAGAATTTTACAGATTTTTCTTATTTTCTTTCTCAATAATATGTTATTTTATACTCAGCGGAATTTGATGCTGTGAGTAAAAGCAGAGATGGTGCTAATTTGTGTAAATATGTTGAATTTTAGTGGAAGTAGAGTTTAAATTGTTATATATTTGAATTTCATAATTTAAGGAAAATGAAATTTTAGCATGAATTTCTTATCATCATTTTCCCGGGAAGCACAGGCCATAGAAATGCTTAATATCCGTCTCCAGACCGGTTTAAGTCTGGTCTGAAGTCGGATTTCATACAACTCGATTTGACACCAGTGTCACGCTGATCTAGAGCTGGTTTTTCAGCCTTTTCTACATCGTGTGCCTCTCGGCACACGGAGGCATATCCAGAAGGAATGAAACAATTTAAGTCTGTCTTCTCAGATCATGTCAACAATTCATGAAATAATGACTACTGGCAACTTCAAATTAGTAAAATTATACATCTCTGACTAAACAATACAAAAACTGTTCATTCTTCAAAGTCAACATTCCAAATTAGAACCGTTTTCTTCTTTACGACTTAAATGTGCTAAAAATTAGCTTTGCATGTTCTAAGAATTTGACTTTATCAACTAAACGCTCTCCAAGGTCAATTCCCATTTCGCCATTTCACTTAATTCATTTATTTTATCATTTTTTATATCCAAAAGCTGCTTGACATTCTGAAATAAATGAACAACTAACACTTACCACTGTCATATCTTCCTTCTCTGTCCATTTTGAGATGATTTTTTTATTCCAAAATTTGAAATTTGAAATTACTTAAATAGTTATGAATCACCGACCAAAAAAATATTCCTTAGATCGCAGTTATTGCGTGTTTATAAACACAGATTCAAGAGAGAACTGAAAATATTAAACCGGTGCTGTATGATATACAACAACAACGTAGAAAAAAAATGAGAGAAAATTCTGTTGATGTTAGTGTATTGAGTATAAGTGTTATAAAGTGTTATCTATGTTATATCTTTCTGTTATATTCGAATAGCTGAATATTTTATTCTGTTTATTAACATGACAATATTTCTGGATGATTGACATTAGTATGTCCATTTCCTAATGAATAAGACATAACATTATTTCCATAAACTTTCGACACAACAGTATAGGTCGATCCATAAGGATTTGTAAGATTATAACGTCCAATATGAAAGAGATATTTCTGTGTGCTGCTTACTTTAACCAAATTTTTATAAACCATCAAATTATCTGTATCAGGTCTAATCCATTTTAAATCAGGATGATTCAGCAAGAATCTCATTCCGACCATGTCATGATGCTGATTTTGGCATGCCATAAAAGCACCTTGTTTTGATCCAGTTACACTCAATCGAGCTGGACAGTTGTATTCACCAGCACAAGCAGCATTAATTGCATGTCCTACATAAGCTTGGGATCCATCAGAAAATGTACCGGCACTAAATCCATACTTTATAACAAGATCTTGCTGATTGGAATTATAAGCGACGAAGGTTCCTGTATGAAAATTGAAAGGTATTAGCACATGATTTATTTAAGGTTATTTATATGTTGCTGAGTATTATGGAACTTACCACATGGTAGATCAATACATGATGAAGAACATGAATCTTCAGAATTGACTGCAATAACTGCAAATGGAATTATTTTAGTATTTTTTAAAACTGCACTTCTAATTTAAATTAATCCTCACCAAAAAATAATAGAATTAGGAATTTCATCGTAGATATTTTACTATGGTACCAGCTCATCCGAAGTACCAAAATTAAACTGATTAAAAAACGACAAATCTTTCAAATTTATAGTCCTAAAATTCGTACTCATTATAACGTATTATAATTTGTAATATAATTTTTGACCTATTACTCTTGACTTAATTCCTCTTCTTAATTTGAAGCTTTTACTTCCCTATTTGATAACAACATCTATTGCTGAAATTTTCGTAATTATTCATTTTGAATCATATTTTTTCCTACGTATATCATATTATTTTATGTATTATTTTTAAATTCCTTCAACGAGAGTTGGGAGGACTAAAAAGGAGTTGCGAGGACTCAGAAGGGGAACTCCAGTCTAGATTTATTACTTAATCCTTAGCTGTTATCATCTTTTGATTACTTACTCTAATGAATAAGTACTTTACACGTCATGGAAAAACCCAAATGTGTTATAATTTTGAAAATTATACTCTCCTTATTCCCGAGCAGCATATTGTCTTTTGAGGTTAATTTCTAACTTCAATTTTGTCAGCTTTGTCTTAGTGATCAAGATGTAGTGGCTATAAAACTGACTAAGGATTGGAATACTCTATTCTAAATAAATATAATGAAATAAGCATAAACAAAAAGCATATAGATGATGTGCAATGTCATGATACTGAACTATTTACGAGAAAGCCTGCTAATGTTTAACTACTCGGGACTCTTTCATCTCACCTCTCAATTGATAATTATATTTGTTTTCTCTTGAAAGAGAATTTGAAATTGTATATAATCAGCATGTTTTTCTAGCGAAATTGACAGTAGCATTTTGGAACTTTATAACTGTAAGTATATTAATTCTCGATGATAATATTACTTTATGGTGATAAGGATTAGTGGACATTTTGTATTATTCGCTGTAAGTTGATTCGTTCTGTAGTAAAAATGTATTATAATACAATGTGTTTTGGAAGCGTGTAAATTTCATGTATCCCAATGAAGGGCCCCTTCTGCTGTATCTCTTCCTTAAAAACCAACGTTCTAAGTGTGACTCTTTAGCAAATTAAAATTCTAGTATCCAATGGGGTGCCAATAGGTGTGGATATCAGAAACCCCTTTCCCAATAGGAATCAGTCTACTCTCTGTTGAATACGACCTGGATATACCAGTGTCTCCTTCCCACTTATTTTTTTGGTCACGCTTGTTTAATTGCTTGAAGCTTCATATTCTTAGGTTATAATGACTATTTTTAAATTGCTGAAACATATGGGGACTTGAAACAACGCCCCTCTGCTCCTACCTTAGTCATAAATTGTGATTTTCCCAAAAACAAATCGCTATATTAAGTTTGACCCTTGACTTGAATGAATCACCGGCTAAATTCCACACAATCTATCATTTGTCCTCAAAAAATTGCATTATCAGTGCTTAATATTTTATATTTATATTTTAAGGTAAACATCATCAAGCTCATCAAGTCAAGTGAGATTATGTCAAAAAAATTAAAAACGTAAGTCCATAATTCAATTCTATTAATAATTTTTGATATTTTTAACCTTGAACAATTTTATTTATTATTAGTTTAGGGACGTTCGTGTTCCTCCTCATCTTCTTAGAATGCATCACATATAGTAGTTCCGAGATCATTCGTTGTGCATTTAAAGTAAAACAATGGGATGATTATGTCGGAAAACCATACACATGCGTAGCAATGAACGTCAATTTTCCAACTAAAACAATCGTTGACCGGGCCAACGGTCGACACACAAAAAAACTCGGTGACAATGATGTCAAGGCTTTGGACATAAGCAATCAAAATGTTGCTTATTTTCCAACTGATATTGAGAAAACTTTTTCAAACCTTGAGGCATTGGCGATTGTTAATTCGAAGCTTCAAAGCATCTCAAAGAAGGACCTGGAAAGCTTTCCAAAACTTATTACCATCAATTTTGCAGGCAATCTGATCAAGCAATTAGGATTCGCTCTTTTATCAAGCAATCCACTACTCAAGAAGATCTCATTTGCTGAAAATCCACTCATTGGCATTGGCAGTGACCTGATTGACACCCTTGAAGGCATCGAACAAGTCGATTTTTCAAATGCAAACTGTATTGACTCTAAAGCTGAATCTGTTGATGAACTTGATACAGTAAAAAGTGCAATTAATGAGATGTGTCCACCAACAGCAGATATGGTGAATCTTCAAGAAAGTGACATGAAATTTTACTTTTGTAAAGATCAATTGGACAATGCCACGTCATCGTTGGACGTTTGTAATGTAAGCTGGGAAATGTGCAGTGCTGAATATGAAAAATTGGATGATCAACATAAGGAATGTCAACAATCACTTGAAAAGTGTGATGCTGATGAAGCAAAGGAATGTAAAGACAAAATGAAGGAATTGGAAGCTAAAATAGAAGCCGATGCTGAAACAATAAGGAAATTAGAGGCAGATGCTGATAAATTACAGAAGTTAGAGGCACAAGTCATTAAACTTAAGGATGACTATAAGAAGCTACAAAATAATTTCGACAGTGAGCTTCTTAAGCAGCAAACATGCAAATCTGAACTTAAACAATGTAAGGATTCCACAGTAGTAGTAGCAGGACCTGAATCATCATCCTCGTCAGGATGTGTAGACCAACTGCAGTTAGTCATCGAATGTGATCAATTCTATGGTACAACATGTGTCTCTGAGTCAACATTGATTCCATTCCAAGGAATGAAAGTAAATGGAGTTAAGCTGCCAAATGGAACTGTAATCGATGGAAAACATATAACAGAATTGCAGATTAGTGGCGGTGCTGTTCGTGCCATACCAGAAAATTTCGGTCAATATTTCACAAATCTTGTCACACTCGTCATGGATTCAGTTAGAGTAGAGGAGATCAACAAGAATTCATTCAACGGAAGTCATAAATTGACCAACTTAACAATGACTAATGGCAAGCTTGCACATATTCATCCCGATGCATTCGCATCAGCTCCAAATATCGCCGTCGTTGACTTTACCAAAAATGAACTGACAGATATTAGTAAGGCAATTCAAGAACTAGGCAAAATTAATGTATTGGTCCTTGAATCCAACCAGATCAATACTGTTGAATGGAATAAATTTGACAAAATGACAGACATTGAGGTTATCTCGATCAATAATAATCCATTGGAACATGTAGACTCTGGATTCTTGGACACAAGTGTCTTCACAAACTTGGTCAGTGTTGATATGGTCGGAAGTAAATGTGTCAATCTCAAGTATCCAACAGCAAGTGCTGAGAAGATCAAGCAGTCATTATACAAAGATTGTCCATTTAAGGTATCACTCGAGTGTGAATTTAAAATGGTTAAGAGCGGTAAGTAAATATACTATCTAAGGGGTTGATCCTTAGATTCATTTGAGTATTAAGGAAATTGGTTTGATATTAAATATAAAATGTTCCCATAGATTACGTATGCGATGCCAAAAACACATTCATTTACTACGAAAATACATTAATTAGTGGAATCGTTGGTGAACATTTGTCTGAATCGAATACACTATCCGATGTCACAAAGCTCACAATAGGTCCAGATCAAGTTCTCCATTACGTTCCACCAAATCTCTTCAAACAATTCGGAAAGGTTGAAAAAGTTGAAATTGATAAGACAGGTCTTAAAGAAGTTGCCCACATGAATGGATTAACAGAAATTGTCATTACTAACAATAACCTTACAACTATTACCGATACCAGTTTTAATGGATCACCAGATGTTGAAATTATAACTCTAACTGGAAATCAAATTGAAAAACTTACTGATGGCGCATTTAATAACAATAAAAAGGTCAAGACATTCGATGTTTCTAACAACTTGCTTGCTAACTTTACCTCAACATCCATTGAAACCTTATTGGGAACCGATGCAAGTATCGATTTATCCTCAAATAAATTGTCAAATGTTGTTTGGTCATTCACGAAACCTACGACATCTAAAATCATAGCTACAAATAATCAATGCATTAGTGGAAAGTCTGGCAAAAATATGGAAGCATTTGTGAAAGAAATTCAAGATGGATGCTCACAAAAGGATGAATTGGAGTGCGAATTCAAGTATTTGGATGGAGGTAAGATTAGCTCTGCTCGACATTAAATTGCCTAACTTGATTTCACCACAGTTAATTGACCTTCTCCTTTTCTATTCCAGAGTACACCTGCTTTGCTAAGAACTTTAACGTCATTGCCGAAAATACCAAAATCACTCGTATCCATGGTACTCACACAGAACCTGGCAAATCAAGCAAATCAGTCACCAAGTTTGTCGTTGCCAATCAAAATATGGAATATTTCCCCATCAACATCATGGAAGTATTCCCAGCTCTTACAAAAGTCGAAGTTACTTCATCAAATTTAAAGAAAATCTCAAGCTTTGTTGGTCAAAACTTGGAATGGATTAAAATTACAGGCAACAAAATTGATAAGATTGAAGATAATTCATTCGTTGGTTCACCATTGCTTAGCTACATTGACATCTCAAACAACGGAATTCTTAAGATTTCGAAGGATATATTTGAAAGTAATTTGGAATTGTCGGAAGTAAACTTAAGTAAAAATCGTCTTGAAACCATCAATTGGGCTATGTTTACTGCTATGTCAATGCTCGAATCTGTTGATATCAGCTACAATAAACTTAAGCAAATTGACTGGACTCAAGTGTCAGCAGATCTACAAAGTATTGACCTGACTGGAAATGAATGCATTAATATGAAGTACACTGCCAATGTTAAGAATAAGTTTATGGATGCTATCAATACTAACTGTGGTCGGGAAACAATCGTTAATTGTAGATTTAAGGTTCAAGGTTCTGGTAAGTTCTTTTGGATATGATTAATTTATTCCAATATATCCTAACAATTATTTATTACACAGAGTACACCTGCCATACAGTCAACCTTGAGATCCTCAATGAAAACACAAGAATCACACGTATTTTAGGAGATCATGTTTCAGGAAAAACAAACAAGGACGTTACAAGATTCATGGCAGTTAATCAAAAAGTTGTTTACTTCCCAATCAATATTCGCAAATTCTTCACCCATTTGAGACTTGTTGACATAATAAATAAGAACTTTAGACTTAAGGTCATTTTCCTTAGTGATACTGAATTTACAAAGGAAGCTACATCAAGTCATTAAAAAATTTGAAAGAGAAATGAAATTTATTGAATAAATTTGACTTAAAGGCCAATAAAAGTACAAAAATTAAAGGTTTTAAGTGTTATCGATGCTTAATTTGCAGGCTAGTCATTCTTATGTCTTAAGAAGTTTAATATTGAGTGGTTAGAGTCTCATTGGAAATTGAGGTATGTATCGCAATAGATATTGAGGTCTGAAACTCATCAGAACTGCATCTATACATCAAATAAGCTATACTTCCTAACTATTAGGATTTCCCGAACTCTCTGTCTACCCAAACTCTAAGAACCGAGACCGAAAACACTCGGGATCAATTTTTAGGTAGCCTGATGAATTCTCGAGAAAGAAGCAACCAAGTACCAGTCCCGACACTGCCAACCCTTACTTACTACATATAAAATACCAAATTTTTTCAAAATATATTCCTAAATTTATTATTACTCAAAAAATCAAAATCAAATATTTTTGTACAGATAATTTCAAAATGCACTTTAAACAATCTCAACTGTTGGAACTTCACAAGCCTTCATGCACTCATCGGCGCCTTCACAAATGTCACATAATGAGATCTCTGGTGGATTGTAGAATGAGCGAGCGTGACGTGCTGTAATGGAAATTAGAATTAATAAATAAATTAAAATATTTAAAATTATATAAAAATACTCACAATTATCATAGTAGTCATAGATAATGATTGGTGCTGGTTTTTGCTTGGCAACTGCATGTGTTCGGTATGCCTTAAATTCTGGACATATTTGACTAGCACCAATGTCATCAAAGTACACCATCACGACTGTATCACCGTCCTTAGTTTCTACTTTCTGTAGATAGAAAAATTCAAATTTTTAAATTCCGTTAAATTTTCAACTCAGCACAACTCACCTTAACATTCTCAGTAGCCATCAGTTCACTCAAATGATCATTGTCAAATGTAAATCCACTTGGCAGTGACACTTCCATGACAGCCATATTGGATCTTGCGGTCTGTGAGTCAGGCACAAAGTTTGTACAGACATGCAAGTCTAAATATTCCTTATTGGAACTCTCATCAACTTTAGGATTAAGTACGAATCGTGGATACTTTCCAGAATTATCGAGATTATATTTGTAGGAAATTTGAAGGATGCTGAAACCTTTACCGGTCGCTGAGACTTCAAAATGTCGAGCTTTTGATGGAAGTTCGTATTTTTGGAGGATCAAAGAGTTATCGGAATTGACATTGATAGTAGCACCGCTTGCATGTTCAGGCTTAACGACAATCTGTAGATCAGAGTCAGCAACATGAATTTTAGTGGCCAATTTTGACAAAGCTTGAAGACCAACGACTGTGTCTTGTGTTGACTGGAATCCTCCATTCTCATTTCTTTGTGTCACAAGCCATTTCATGATTGGAACTGCTTCATTGTCCTGGTCAGCAAGGATGAATGCTTGGAGTGCATATGCAGACATCTCGACATTGACTGTGTTTGGTCGGTAATACCATGGATTAGTGTCTTCTTCCTTAACTTCATCCTTCTTCCAGTACTTCATGCCATCCTTATTCTCAGCCTTAGCATTCAATTTAGCCAACAGCATATCCTTCTGTTCATGTTTATTAAGCTGCAATGCATAATTAGCTATCGCAAGTGAGTAGGTGTCATTAAGTTGGTCGAGATTCTCAATAACGTAGTTTAATGCCTTGTTGATCACATCCTTGTACTTCTCATTATGATCTTTAGCTTCTAAGAATGTAATCAAGGTGTAGGCAGTCAATGCGATTCCTTTTGATGCTCCACCCTGCATAGCTTGATGTGAAACGTGTCCAACTTCCGGAAAACTTCCATTTTCAGTTTGAATAGAGCTAAGGAAATGCAAAGCTTGATCTACAACAGCTTGATCAATGTTGATGTATTTTGCAGCTTGATTGAAGGACTTAGCAACAAAGGCTGTCAACCAGGTGGATCCAGATGTGTCACTCTTTCCAAATGCGCTGTAAGAACCGTTATCATGTTTGTAGGTCAGTTCCTTTTGGTATCCAACTTCCATGTACTTTTTGGCTTTTTCTTCAATTTGTGGATTGAGCTTGTTCAGGTTTGTGAGGTAGTCCAGGACGACGATGTTGGGAACGAAGTTCAACATGTTCTGCTCTCCGCAGCCGTATGGGAGTTTACTGAAAGGAATTAATGACCACATGTTAGATTAGCTGACCAGGATTCAAGACATTTTACTCAATACTTACATCAACTTATCCAAATTCTCAATTGATGGCCCCAAAATGTCACCAATAGCTGAAGCTTCAATTCTAGTTGAGTCTGGAACTGCCTCTGGCGGAACAACAATGTCAATTGTCTTCTTGAATTCCTTCTCACTTCTCAAATCAATCAAAACAGCCTCATTGAGATATTGTGGAACTCCCTCAGGCTCAACCTTCAACTGCTTCTCAAGTCCATCACCAGCCATTTTAGATTCAGCGACTACCTTAATTGTAATATGACCAGCCTTAAGTGGACGAATCATGAATGGAACTGAAACTCCTTCATTTGACTTGACGATGATTTCCTTTTTTCTTTCCATTTCTAGACCACGCTTTGATCTTTTGACTGCATTTTCGTCGTCATTTACTTCCACAAATTCAAAGTCACGATCATTATTGAACAAAGTTACAACTGTGTCTTGATCGGACTCTAAATAGTTGAAGACGATGATGGGAATCGAAACAACTTCACCGCGTTTGATGGAATATGGAAGATTTGTGGATACAAAGAATGGCTGGAAGACATTAAGCTTTGATGATTGTTTGGTCAGTCCTAAGCCAGTGAGTGGATTGAGTGAGAAACCTGTGATGATCCATGATGTGATTGTGTCTGGGACTTTTTTGGTTAAAGTTTGTTTGTCACTAAAATGGGAATTTTAAGAGTTTTAGATGCTCTATTGGATTCTCGGCATTGTAGCCTTAAACAGGACTTTGCCTTAAAATTAATTAAATCTCACCTAGAGTCAAAATCAAGACTGTCAAAGAGCCAAGTTTCTGGAAACTCCTTACGAATTTCAATTGGTTTTGGTTCCGGTGATGAGCCACCTCTGTTGAATGCTGCTTGTGGTGCTGGAGGTCCTGCAATGCCAAGTCCTCCAAATGGTCTTGTTGTAGTTAGCACTTCCTTATGGGCTATTGGTGCTGAATCAAAGGTGTCTGATTCTAATGATGCTGCCATTGGCATTGCATAGTACACTGGTCCACCATCTCTGATGCTGAGGAAGTCTTCGTCGTAGTAGTATGGAAGGTATGGTGCTTCTATAATGGAAATAGTCGAGGTAAAATTAGAAAATCTAGTCGATTTGATCTAAGAGAATGTATTTTGAGCCAATAGTCTGTATTTTGGGTCAACAGACTGTCTTGTGAGCCAACAGACTGCCATGTGAGCCAACAGACCCTTAAATTCATATTAAATCTTTATTCTTACCATATGGCTTCTTAGCATTAGTAATAATGAATGCATCCGATGAGTCAAAGTCTCCATATCGTTGATTATAGTCATAGTTATCGTACCATTCGTAGTTCCACTTGTCAACATCTCCATAGCTTTTCAATTCACTGAAAACAGTTTCTTGCTCAATGTCATTTCCTTTTTTAAGCAACAAAACACTCTGATCGACACCCAAAAGTCCAACAAATGAGTTTGGATTACTTCTGACTGAGATTGTCAGATTGTCACCAGGCTTAGCTTGTTCTGCTGATAATTTAAGATTAATCTAAAAAGTCAAAGAAATTTTGAAATTTAATATTTTGGGGATGAATATTTTACAGAATTTCTTCAACTTACATAATTAGTCAATTCATTGCCAAACTCAACTTCAACCTTATCAGACACAAGTTCACCAACTTTTGTGATGTAATAAATCACAATCTTAGCCTTGGGAAGCATTGCCATTTGTGGCTTGATATTCAGACTGTATTCCTTAGTCGGATCGAATTTGACGACTTTTGTGTCAACTAGAGCTCCTCTTGCAACGACTTCGTAAGTGAGCTGAGAGATTTCAGATGTTGATAGGACTTGGATGGTGATTGTGTCACTTAGGGATGGTCTGGAATGGACAGAATAATTGTTTTGTAATATTTGGATGCAATGAGAATGCACAAAAGGCTGATATGAAGCCAGGTTAAGCATAAAAGCTACTTTTATATATGTTTATTACTCACCTATCAGTCGTAAGTTTTGCTTGGATGAACTCATTGCTTTCCGAATCAACTTTTGAGATGTAATACAATGATTCCTCATTTGACAAATATTGTGCCTGAAATAGAGTAAATAACATTATTTTTCCATAAATTATTACATTCAATTTGGGAAAATTATCGGATTAGTCATGCAAATATGATGTAGAACCTTTACCGCATGTGATTATCACATAAAATAATCAAAATCAATTAAATTCTCACAATTGATAAATTGCGCGTGATAAAATCTAGTATTTACATTTAATAATTGCGGTTTACTATTATTGCAAATCTACATCGATCATTCGAAGAAATCCCAAAGTCAAAAGCTCAAATGAGTCAACCTCATCTCAATCACGTACATCTTCTTTTCATAATATCACATCCATCACGTTATAAACACAAATGTGTATACAAAGTCCATGTAATTCTAGACTTTTTTTGCAGGAGTTCTCAACTTTTATGGCACGATTCACAAGAATATGGAGGTAAATATTGAGACAAGATGAATCTTGGAGGGACTTGGGTGGGTAAGATGGGAATAAAAAGCGAATATACGTAAGGATATGCTAATCTTTGTCAAAAGTTGACCATTCATGTTCCTTATTCTACAAAACAATTCCAACCTACCTTAACACGAATATGTGTTGTATTAGATGGAATCTCAATGTCAATCTCGGCGTTTCCATTCTTGATGAAAACTTCAATTTGCTTGTCGTATGACTTCTCCTCACGGCATTCATATTCCTCATATTTGACCTCTGGTGTTGTTGTTTCTGGGGTAGTTGTAGTTGTTGGTGGTTCAGTTGTTGGAAGTTCTGTTGTTGTTTGTGATTCTGAAGTTGTTGGTGATTCTACATCTGATGATTTTGCATCTGCTGATTCTAAGTCTGATGACACTGCTTTATCCAAAGTGATTGCAATTGGTGTAATTACGTCATAAGTTGTATGGTATGGACGCCAAGAGTTATACAATCTTCTCTTACACATCCTTGGGACATCATAAAAGTAACTGACTGTGAAGTTTACTGGATTAAATTTGTCATTGACTGGTGTATTCTTGTCATGGAATCTGATGTCTGCTGTGACTTTGAATGGTAAACCAGGTTTAATTCTATCGGCACTTGTTGTCAGTGACATTTTATGTGGTGTTTTGTGTACTTCAACAGTTTTTGATGCATTTGCTTCCTTTCCACTAAGCTGTTCTGTAAATGTCGCAAAGAGGTTGACACGACGATAATAGCTGCTCTCTTTCATTTCCAATTCCTTAATGACATCAAATTCGACAAAATTTTTACCATCAACTTCAACTGTTTTTGATACTTTTTTGCTGTGACTGTTACTGCCCCAAGGTCTATATCCCCAACGTGGTACACTTGCCTCAGCTATGATTGTTGCATTTCCTTTAGCAATCTTCCCGAATGTATATTTAGCCTTAACTGTAGCACGAATAACTCCATCCTTGAAATTAGCATCAGGATTGGCATCAATGGTGACCTCAAATGTTGGCAGGACATACTCATCGACATCAAAGCTCTTGACTGTATCTTCGCTGTTTACTTTAACGTGAATCTTCCATGATCCCATAACTGGCTGATCTGACAACTGCAATTCATTTTGATAAACTCCTTTTATGAAATTTTTCTTGACATTTTCATACTGCTTGACTCGATTGTCTCCACCATCTGTGACAAAGACATCAATACTCTCAAACTCAAATGGTCTCGTCTCAGAATCCAATACCATAATTCTAAATTTGACATTATCTTTCGGCTTATAAACACTTTTGTCGGTTTGTATAAAGACAGAGAATCTCTTCGTATTCATATGAAGCTTCTTGAATGACGAAAACTTATCGCCTGTCACACTTTTGACCTCAATTATGTAATCGCCTTCTGTTTGACTTTTTAACTGTGTAAAATAAGAAAAAAAAAGTTGTTTATTTATAATTATGTGCATACCGGGAGGTTCATTAGTATGTGTGTAAATATTGTGATGTTGTTGATTTATTGCTTACTAGGAATTGAAAGATTTAATGGTGAAATAATTCATAGAGTTCAAATGAGAAGGGTCAAGTTTACATGACCCTAGATGAAAATGGCTTTGAAATAGATTAAATTGAATAATGGGGAAATTGGGATTAGAAAGCTTGAATTAGTTAAGGCTAATTACAACAGTGAATTCGATATCAGTGGATAAGTTCAGTTGAAGAAGACAAGGCCAATTCAAAAGGATATGTTCAGTTAGGAAGAATAAGATCAGTTCAAGAGGATTAGTTCAGTTAAGAAGGATACATTCAGTTAGAATACCAAAGGATTCAAGTTCAGTTTGAATTAATAAATTCAGTTAAGAAGGATAAGATCATTTAGAATGGATAAGTTCAGTTAGGAAGGATAAATTAAGTGGAGAGGATAAGTACAGTTAACAAGAATGAGTTCAGTTAGAATGTATAAGTTCATTTAGAAAGAACAACTTCATTTTACCATTTAATATCAAATAACAAGTTCAACAAGACAACAAGTTACAGTTAGCCAACAACTAAGTGCTATTACAAAAGTGAAAGCACTCTCAATGCACTCAAATCACTTCATAATATCACAAAAAAATGCATTAACCATAAACAGAATAAAACTCACATCAAAATCAACATTTTGAACGCCATCGCCCGATAAGGTGACATTTTGTAAATTTTCATATTTTTTTGTATCTTTGTCAGTATTTCTAACACCAATTTGAAGTATTTTATCGCTATTGTATCCTTGATGTGCAACCGATACACGATATGACTTTTGATACTTTAATAAGTTACTACCGACAACGGTAAAGAATCCTTCCTCATCACATGACACATTCTGATTAAATATTATCACTAAAATTCCTATTAAAATTGAACTTTTAAGTCTAATCATTTTAAATGTTAAAAATTGTACTTTTTTTGTATGTTTTGTTAAACTTGATCTGTTCGCTGATCGCGAGAGAATGAATAATTTCAATGAGATTAACAAGTTTTTATATATTTAAATTTCCTCTCTACCTGCAAATGCCACATACTCTCCGTCCATCTCTTCGAAAGGGGATTTTTTATTTTTCCCATTTCGTCATCGCAAAATTGAGAATCTCGGAGATGTTCTGTGGAATGAAGACATAAAAACAAGTTTTTAATTTCTGTTTTGTTTTCATTTTGTTTTGTTGATCTCGTGCGAATATTCTTGTCGTGTATGACCGGCTTTTGGATGTCGTGAGTGGAATGAATGAATGAGTAATGTTGTTGTTGTTGACTATGTATGGGGGAAATTATTCTTATGATTCTTTTGTTGTTGCGTTGAGTCTATTGTTGGACTTAAAATAAAGATTCTAGAGAATTTATTCAATTTGGATTGTCCATGTTTGTTCGATTCTATTCGTGATTTTTCGTCCTAGTTCGGGCCTGATCGTCTTAGTTCGGGTCTGATCGTCTCAGTTCGGGTCTGTTCGTCTCGACTCAAGTCTGTCCATTTCTTTTCGAGTATGATCATCTCTGTTTGAGTTTGTTGATCCCTCTTCTAGTCTATTAGCTTTGAACGGGTCTGTTCATCTCTGTTTGAGTCTCTTCGTCTCCATTCGGATCTGTTCATGTATATCCATATTTGTTCTAGTCTTTTCATGTCTATCCGTCTCTGTTCTTGTCTGTTCCTCTCTTTTACATCTCCCTTTGTCATTGTCATGCAAAATATAATTACCATGATTGAATTTTCATGACTTAGTTGTCTATTGTTGATTGAAAGGTATAAAATTAAATTATCATAAATTATAAGATACATTTCTACATTTGTGTAGCACTGCTGACGTCTTAAAGCTTAGATGACCATGCTATTCTCTTTATATAAGTTTGAAAATGTATTCCATAAATTTGCATTTGTGGAAATTTTATGCACTTAACAACTTTTAGACTTCAAACTCAACATTTAATGCAGTGGTGGGCAGACAGTGTACCGTGGTTCATCTAATGCATCTTAGATCTATTTACGAGATGCTCTACGCAGATCACACAATCTCATTAAGTAAACAATTCTCAAGAATAATCAAAAAAATCATAAATTTCATTAAAAATTGTCATCAAAACATTTCCGGCATTAGTCATTGGAATTTCAGGCATGTAGACTGAGCGACTTGATCATTATCATTATCACCACATTTTTTTTGCCCCCGATAATTCATTCATCAACCGTGAATAATCGCGGCTTTGTGACAGCAAAAAAATGTGTATATTTACTTTAATCAGTTTACGCTTAGTTTTTTATAATGAAATTATAATATTTGACTAAGCTTGAATGTGATGAAGTTGAAAAAAGAGTTTATGTCAGAAATTTTCCGATTCCCCTTTTCCATAGCGAGGAAATGGAGCTTGTTGTTTTGATAATTATGACACGAGAAAGATTTGTTGACAGTTGCAGTTGTGATGTTGACATAGGATCGAATTTTGAGTCTATTTTGCATTTTGTTGTGTTTTAGAGGTTTTCGCTTTTGGGGATGTTGACATTTTTAAATTTGAATGAATTTGCCTGGAATTGTGCTTCTGTAAAAATAAAACAACTTCTTGGATTAAATCTTAGATTAACTTGTTAAATGTTTTTAGGGTTCATTCATTTATTATATTACGTTTTATGGGTTAAAGGGGAGGGGGCTGAGGATGAAGAAGGAGCAAACATCCCTACTTCCTTGGGGATTCCATACTTCGTTAATATCGTATAAAATTTGTCAGACTCGAAAAAAAAACCAAACCTCCCTCCGCCTAAAATGATTCATTTAGCACAATAGTCATCCCTCTTTCATCTTTAGTCTTCATGCTTCAATCCCATAGTCCACAGTAACGGCATATCATTCGAAATTTCAACAGCCTCAGATCTATCATCATACGTATTACTTGTGCTTACAATTCCACCAAAAGCCATTTTATGATCAATCAAGTTCCATTTGAGTCCATTTGTTGTGACAATTGTTGGATGTCCAATAGGAATTAGTGAGCACCACATGTTCCTTATTTCTTCAGGAATGTAAATTTTATGTTGTCCATTTGGTAGCAGCCACGTGACACTTGTGGAACTGAGAATATAGACAGGTCTTGATACATCACTTGGCTTTTGTAGATTTTTATGTAAAGTATTGATATTGGCTAGGATCTGATCTATTCTACCGGATGTCTCACAAAGTGCTACAACGTGGGAAATACTGAGCTCATTGATGAACGGTTCAAGAACTCGAAGACATTTTGTAAAGTCTGTGGCATCTTGGTCAGGTGTTTGAATTATTTTTGACCGACTGAAATAGTCAAGACTTTCATCTGTACAGGAATCGAGATCACCGGTGATTAGTGTTGGATGCTTGAGTTTGTCTTGAAGTTTATGTTTACGGGCCCATGACAGCCATCGGTTCGTGCCACCATCGACTGTAATGTTGATTGCAGCTAAAATAAATAAAATTGTAAATAAAAATTGTGTCAAGTCTAGTTTTTGAATTTCTCGATATACTCACAATGATTCCACAGTTCCTCAACTAATTTTGTATCAGCCTCAATTGGCCTGTTCAGTACCACAAATGCATACTTTGATTTACTATCTTTAATGTCATTTAAATTGATAATTTTACTTGGATAATGTTTGATCATTTTTGACTTTATTCATAACAAATGACCTGTTTGACCCGAGAAGTTGCAGACCCACTGATGATGTGTACCCCGTTGAATGAAAAGTGGCGGGTAAATTTGAATCTTTTGGAGTCCGTCATGAGGAAATTTGTGGAGATGATTGATGGAAAATTCATAAAATTTGAATAGTTTTTAACTTGAAAAATTGTAAATTTTGACAATAAATTGCGATAGAAGTACACAAAAATGGAAGTAAATTCTCATTTCTGATCATCATCCATTCGCAAACTTTCATCCCCAATACGCTGCATATATAAAAAGTTGTAAACAAAAACAAACACACAAGTATTATTTTCATGGAACTTTTCCTCAGTTCTCCCCCAAAAAATGACAATATTGTTATAAAAAAAAGTTTCACACGACTTTTTTTGGTAGTTGATCTCAAATTTTTTGTGATATTTTAGCTATTTTAGGATCAGTTTAAGTCATAAAAGCTGCAATCTTTGAAGAATAACTGTCATAGTTCAAGAATTTCTATCTAAAAATTGACACAAAATTAAATTTTTATTTAAAAAATCTCAAAAAAATCAAGAAAATTTTTTCATTCAATTTAATTTTCTACAAAAAATTATCAAAATAAATATTTCCCCCCAAAATACATCACATCAATGAATCCACTGCCAACTGGGGAAAACAACTCAATCCACACATGACATACAAATTCGAGGAACAACTTCAGTAAGTACAGCACTTATCAAATCAAAACTATTTTGTCATCTAGGCTTCACCAGTTAAAACCATAAAATAAAAAAAAAATCTTTTTCTAGTGAATTAATTTCATCATAAAGGAAGTAAACCGAGTGAATTGTTCCATGAGCGTCTAAGAAGCGAATCAACGACCTTTCACAATCTCCATTTTATAATCCTTTTTAAAAATAGTGAGTAAAAAATGTCTTTTTTTATTGTATTTTAAGGCCATCATTTTTTATGTCTATTTTACAAATCAAATCACGAGGCCTTTTCATGTAGTTCTTTATGATGCGTCAGTAGTTCCGTCTGGAATATCAAAAATCAAAAAAATTATCAGTCAAACTTGCTCATTATTTGACCTTTAATTTGAGACTCTTTTTTCATTTTTTTTTTTCATACGGAGACAGCAAATATGTAACAAGTGATTATTTTTTTTAATTGATGCATGGAAAATTTTTTGTCACTGTTGCTATGCAGGGGTGAAGTTAAAGAATATTGGTTTTATGGGGGTTTTGAGGGAAATTTTGTATTGATTTTTAGGGGGATTGGGTGAATTTTTGGGGATTTTTTTGTGACTTAAATTGTCAATGTATGGTATATAGGGCAAACCTTGGGATTGTAGGCTGTATATTTTGGAATGTTCGAGAAAAAAACCTCAAGTTTTTAGAAAACCAAGATGAATTTTGCATTAAATTAGTGAATTTTGACCATTTTAAGTGTCAATTTTGGATGTAAAATGAGAACTTGATATCAAGTTTTGAAAAATTTTGATTGATTTTCTGAGTGTCATATTTTATATCCCTCAAAATGGTGAATTTTGTGCATTGAAACTATCAAAAAATGCTTAAAAATTTATGACCAATATTCGAAGCTTATCGAATCCCTAAAATCAATAAGCTGAATTTTCTTCTCTCAAAACACTCAATTGACTATCAAAATGCCATCTTTGGAATCCTATGTATGATTAATTGGATTGCCTGAGGGGATCTGAACTTCACACGAAAAAAATGCATTAAGCATAGATTTCATTACCAAGGAAAATTATTGAGAGTATAAAAATAGAGGACTAAGCATTCGAATTAGTCAATTAGTTTTGAGATTTTATATAGCGTTGGCACAAGCTCAGGCAATAAGCTGTGCAAGTGAGAAAGATTTTCTCAAAGTGGTTCATTTGACTGTTTTAAAGACTGGTGTGAGTTCATAATTTTGTGAAATTTCGTGAAATTAGTAATAAATTTTGATATGATGCCGAAAATTTTGTGGAATTTTAGATTGATATTGTAGAATTTTTGGGTCTAGTTTGTGAAATTTTGAATCATTTTTGTTGAATTTTGAGTCTAATTTGAAGATTCTACTGATTGAATCCGGTTTCAAGTGCATTATCTTATTATTATCATACAAAGTTGCACTTATTGATGTTATAGACCTTATTTCTGTTCACATCCGGATGTCAGTATCTGTACTTATTCGTAGACATCAATTAGATTAGAACTAAATAAATTATCTCAAAAATTGATCTTTTGAGACTTATCAACTCTTTTATAAGTTCTCAAGCCACTTTCCCGATTGATTAGAAACGTCAAGTTTAAATCTAGACATACTGTTGATTATGACCCTAATAAGAGTCAGACATTCATCTAAAAATTAAAAATTTAGGTCAGACACATCAAAATCCAATAAATTCATTCAAAATTTTCAATATCAAAGTTGAAAGTCCCACAAAACATTCAACCATATTCAGAATTTGATCATCGCTACAATAAACAAAAAATTTAAAGTAAATAATGACAGAATAAGATGAAATAGTACGACACAAGATCATTGCTCTATATTTTTTAAACTATTATATTACGACAGACTATATAGATATACATTGTATTCCTGGCAACAAGTCATTGTTTATACAGATAGAATTTCATATAAGTTCATCGTAATCTTCGTTCTTGATCCTTGAAATTGACCCCTTTTTTGCTACGGAAATGTGATTCTGTCTGGAGTTAGAGTTGATGTTGGCAATAAGCGGCGGTTTTTGTTGCGATTAATGAGATAATGCTCATGAGCAGCAGATCTTGAAGCTGATAACTTCTGATAATGGTCAAGATAATGCAAACTATAGTCAATATGCAGTTCATAATAGTGCAAGTCACTCTAATTCTGAGCTATGTCCAAAAATCTGAACAATTTAAAATCCCAAATCAGCTCAAACTTGTTGTTTATTTACTAAGAACTTCTTATTATTCCATAGGGAACCTCAATTTATTTCATATTGACCCACTTGTGTCTTCTTTGTATTTTTTGAAAATAACTCAAATTTAGCTCATTTTTGTCAAAATGTATATGAATTATTTGAAGGTAATATACGTGCGGCTTATCACTAAGGTTTGCCTTGCCTTAAAAATGTTGAGGACAATCAATACATTCAGTTGTAGTAGAGCTCTCGATTGAATGCTCTTTGGCTTTTTAGATGACCCATAAAGATCATAATGGCTTAACTGTCTAGAACTAAACTATCACTTTCTTGACTACAACATGATGTACATGTTTTCGTTATCTACACTGACAACTGACTCTACACGACACTCTTTAATTCCTACTAATTCTTATAGACATATCAACAAATCCATTATCTCCAAATATTCAATTTCCAGTTTACATCTGTTTTTATTTATATTTTGACTAAGACAAGAAATCTTTATATGATTCACATTGGACTTTGATCACGTTGTGTATAGGAGGAAGAAAAATAAGATACGATAATTATATTGAAAGAGAATGTTCGGTGCCAAAACAAGAAGAAACGACAAAATAACATGAG
The DNA here is from genome assembly GCF_022539635.2 of Chironomus tepperi. Lineage (NCBI taxonomy): Eukaryota > Metazoa > Arthropoda > Insecta > Diptera > Chironomidae > Chironomus > Chironomus tepperi. The sequence goes on from NW_027226156.1 coordinate 765,296, forward strand.
TGACTAAAATATTTACAAGGAAATTTGTCAGCGTAAATTTTTTTGTCAATTCTTGTGAATGGAATGTCGTTTGATTGATTTTGAGTAGTCAATTTCAATTAATTTCTATTAATTCTCAATTAAGCTTCAATAATTTCAAGTTGTCCCAACCTTCAACTCTCTCTCAAGCTCACATCATCCCCGTTCACACTCCAAACGTCAATAATCTTTCTAAATTATCGCATCGCATTTCACAATCAAGCAAAATATCAAGTTTAATTACTTCAAATTCGTTTGCTTAAGCATAATTCTGTCGGCTCGTGGAGAATTGAGCAATCACATGATTTATGAAACTAGTGAAAATTAGGGTCATGTTAGTAAAATATAAGTAATTAAGAAATTTATATTCAAGTCGTGAAGCATTTGTAGTGAGTCATGGAATGATTTATGAGGATTGATAAGGTTTTTTTGGACTTTTTGATTGAACTAATAATGGGTTGATGAAATGGAGTGTAATTTGAGGGAGATGATGAACATGTTGTGGAGATTGAGAGATTTCTGCCGAAATTCAGCGAAATTTGGACTTAAGCATCATTTTAAGGCGGATTCAAAGAAGTTTGACAGATTTATGAGCAAAACTGACAGAATTTGAGCTGATCCTCGCCTCAACCATCGGAATCTTGACGGAACTGACTGAATTTTGTCCTACTTTCCCTCTCATTGGATATGATCCTTAAATGATTTTTAAAATCACATATTGAACATTCTAACGTGAGCTTTTTCTTTATTTTCAGGTATTTCTCGAGGGTCAGTTAGCCCCGCAGTGGGCACTGACCGCAAGGCACTTTTGCTGAGGGAAAATAAACACAATCTGGAATAAAGTCTTTTTATATCTAGATACGCTTTCAATATTTTTATAAGAAATTTACACAGTAAGTTTTGGAATTTTTGATCAGATTTAGAGTTCAGGTTGGTCTAACATCAAACTTTTCATCCAATTTCAGTTCGCTTAGCTCCATAACTATTACGATAAATAATCATATTACGGCAATAAGTTTAATTCGCTGATAATTATCAAGAAGACAATAATTCACTCGTCTGATTTACTTCAAATCAAATCGGGAAATTTTTTCACAGAAAAGATGAAGCTTACAACTGAAAATGAGGATGATCGTATCCATATTATGGACGATGATGTCAATTCAACTGAACTTATCAATCAATTGACTCTTAACGGTACAATCAATCAAGAAGATCCATTTTACATCTTTAACATCGGTGATATCATCAAGAAGCATCAAAATTGGATCGAAAAGATGCCACGAGTTGCACCTTACTATGCTGTAAAGTGTAATGACAATGATGTTGTGTTGGCTACACTTGCACTGCTAGGAACGTCATTTGATTGTGCATCGAAGGGAGAAATGAGCAAAGTTTTGAGTCTTGGTGTCAAGCCTGATCGCATTATCTTTGCAAATCCAGCAAAGTCCAAGAGCGCACTTATGTTTGCTAAGATGATGGGAATTAAGATGATGACCTTTGACTGCGAGATTGAATTGCAGAAAATCAAGACATTGTATCCTGATGCGAGGTAAGTTTCCATGGAAATTTCCTGATTTTTACGGAACTGTCCTTTGAAATTTTGCAATACTAACTTCAATTTCTCTCATTCCAGCCTCGTTCTTCGCATCGTTTGTGAAGCTGAAATTGCTCAATGCGCCCTCGGCAAGAAGTTCGGCTGCGATCCATTGACCGAAGCTCCAAAGCTCCTTAAAGCTGCCAAGCAAATGGGATTGAATGTCGTCGGAATTAGCTTCCATGTTGGTTCTGGCTGCAAGGACTATCCTGTCTACAACAAAGCTATTCGTTTCTGCCGTGACTTGTTTGATGAAGCTAAAGGTCTTGGATTTGAGTTGTCAGTTGTTGACATTGGTGGTGGATTCCCTGGTGACAATGATAAGGACATCGATGAAGTTTCGATGATTGTTAATGACAGTCTGGAAAGATACTTTCCGGATGAGAGGGTTCAAGTCATTGCTGAGCCAGGTCGTTACTATGTCGCATCAGCCTTCACATTAGTGACTAACATCTTTTCCAAGAAGAACATCATGAATCAAGCAACAAACGAACCTGATCGCATGATGTTGTACTTGAATGACGGTGTCTATGCCTCATTCAATTGTCTACTCTATGATCATCAAGTTGTTAAGCCTATCCTACTAAAGAAGTCCAATCATCATGAGAAGAAGATAAAGTCAACAATTTTCGGACCAACCTGTGATGCCCTAGATGAAATAATATCCGATATTGAGTTGCCATTAGCAACTGATGTTGGTGACTTTATGTTCTTCGAGAATATGGGAGCTTATACATTGCCAGTTGCGTCGCCATTTAACGGATTTCCACTTCCTAAAATTTTCTATTTCATTGAACGTGCCTTACTTGAAGAATGGTTTGTATTGCCAATCGAAGGTGAGGATTATGTCCAAGACTTTATTGGAAAGACTATCGATTGCAATTCCGTATGAGATTTGCATGACGTTCTGTGGAAGATGCTGAAAATTATTTCCAAAAATTTACTAACTTTTTGTTTAAAATTATTGAAAAATGATGCGAATGGTTTTAAAATTTTTGAGGTTTTTTAAAAATTTTGATAAATTTAGAATTTTTGAAAATTTTTAAAATTTTGAAAATTTGAAAATTTTCACTTTTTTATTTATTAAATTTTTTCTAAAAATTTTCAAATTAATTTTAAAACTTTAAATTCATTTTTCATTTCAAAACTCAACTTTTTATTCCAATTTTTAAAATTTTATTTCTAATTTCAATTATATATATGCACATGTATGGAAATTGCAGCACCTGTTGAATTTATTATTTAGCTTAAATGTTAATGAATTTCCAGACATGATGCTTATTATTATAAAAAATTTAATTAACTTTTTTTTTGAAAATTACATTATATAAATATAAAAATTGTGAAACATGACTGAAAGGATTGCACTGACAAAAATTAAATCCGAGTAGGAAATGTGTCACAAGTCACTAAAAATCCATGCTTAATATTAAATAAATGGTAATTCGTTCTATAATTTTTGTCCATTTCAAATAATAAATTGTTCAACTGTAAATTAAGTGTAGCTTAATTTAATGTAAACGGAATTTAAATAAAGAATTTTTTTAAGTTTAGCCAAATTTAAAAATTTGTATTTTTAATTTTAATTTTTTTAAATTTTCAGATTTTTAAAAATTTAAACTTTTTTTTACATTTTTAAAATTTTTCTTCTTGAATTTTTATTCACAATATTTTGAAAAATAGAAATTATAAAATCAAAATCAAGTCCATAAATCTTGAATTTTGCTTAATTTAATTACGTCTGCGATGTCCACGATTGGTGTTCTCCTCTTCCTTATTTCCAAAGCCATGACGACGACTTCCTTCGTGCTCATTGTGATTGTCATGTTCATGTTCGTGATTTTCATGATCATTTTGATTTTCGTGATCATCGTCTGAATGGCTTGTTGAGACTTGGGCAAAGAATGCAACTGGAAGTGAAAATTATGGATTTATATGGGGCAAAACCGTTTTGCTGAGAATCCACAATTTCTATTCGATACACTAGTTTTTAAACCTTTTGTGGAATTCTAGATGAACTTTTAAATTTCAAATGCTTGGTCTACTAGCATTGAGCATTGAGGATAAACATTCATTAATATCACTAAAAAAACTCACCCAAAAAGGCAACAAACAAGAAAATGTTGAATAATTTCATCCTTTTTTATTTAACTTTTATCACTTCTGTAACTCAAAATTGACTACAAAATTCTCAAAAAATGTTTCAATTTATATTCAATATTGAATGTTTTAGAAATTGAAATTAGCTCAACAATCGTGATAGTAATAAGCAGTAAATAAGTAATAAGAAGGCCACAAATCCTGCAATAGTAATGAAATGTTGTTCTTAATTGAAAAACAAACTTTAAAGACTCGTGGAGCACGTAAGGCATTGCAAAGACATCATTAAAATTTATTACTTGTTTTGTTTGTTTTTTTAGGTTTTTTTTGTAAGGCTTAGATTAGTAATGATACTCAGGGGTGATACCAAGGGTGACTCAGACCTACTCAACTTAGAGGGCAGACATGCTAACTAGCTTCAATGCTTATCCAACTGCACAACAATATCAAATTTCTTAATTTTACCAATAAAACTTTTAAATTCAAAAAATTCAAAATCTTCAAAATTTTCATTCAAAACTTTCAAAATTTCCTGATTTTTTTCAACACTTGATCTTAAAGTCTTGACTGTTCTCTCCTTAGTGTCGATGGTTATCTCATAGTCATCGTAATAAGAAGCTTGTTTTAGTTTAAAGGTTTTAAGGTTTTTGAACTCTTTAAGGCATTTTAAGATACTGGGTATGTTATGGTGGTCCTCGATGTGCTTGATTGTCAAATTTTCGATATTTTTTATATTTTTTGTAAATTTTTCAAACAATTTTGGATCAGAGAATTTTGAAATTTTGACGATTGTCAAGTTTTTGAGGCTATTAAGCTGCAAATTGAGCAGTTTCTGGCAATCAAGCACAAATACTTCCAATGACTCAAGGACATCAAAGATCCCATCAACTGGTGTCAATTGCAGGCACTTAAGGCTGAGTAGATTAGGAAATTTGGCATAAATCTTGTCCAATTCAACTCCTTTGCTGTTTCTGTCTTCATAAAATTTTAGAGTTTGCAGTTTAAGATCCATAAAATCTGGTAAAAGAAGCCAAGAACAAGCAACAGACCCAAGTGACAATTTCCTTAATTTCCTTGATTTTTTTAATATAATTTCAAGTGTGTTGATGCTGTCGACTTCTGTAAGTTCCAGTTCCTCTAAGTTTTCCAGCTGTGACTCTAAAAACTTCACATCACATTTAATTCTAATTATTTTGAGAATTTTGAGCTTAAACGCTGCTTTGGAGCAGATCAACTGATATGGAAAGTCAAAGACATGAAGTTGTGAAATATTAGTGAGGTTCAGGTCTGTTAAACTACTTTGATGGGCTACAAACTCTGCTATGCTGTCACTATGATTCAATTCTGTCATATAAATTGTGAATTTCTCCAATTTTGTCACATTTTGAGTGCATTTTGTGAACATTTCAAAATTTGATGACCTTAGTTCCAAAATCTTCAAATTCGGCAGTTCTGCTCGACTGCTTTCATCAAGAATGTCTTTGGGATTGTTATTTTTATCAAAATCGTGGATTAATATCGAATTCTGTCTTGAAAATCTGTCATTTAACTGTCCATTCTTGAACGTTAGCTCCTCTAAATTTGGAACTTTGCTGAAAATTGTCTGTAATGTGCCATCTTGGAAGCTTTGAATCCTCAAACATCGAATGCTGTGTCCTCTAAAATCAAGGAATTTTGATGATTCAGAACAACTTAAATTCACTATAATTTTTCTCATTATTTCTGGTGTTTTAAAAATTGAATTTCGAATGGTTTTGGACAACAGCATGCAGTTTTTTAGATCCTCAAAGTCATCCAAGTTTGAAATGATTTTTATGATGATTTCTGCAGGTAGGTTTGGATTATTGGCAAATTTGTCTTTGTGATCTAGATGGTGAACCTAGTTTAGAGGTAAATAAGATATCAATTGAAGCTAGGCAGGTGAAGAAGACAATAACTAAGTTATCAGCGAAAAACTGTCAAGATAAGGAAATTACTTCTTTATTTAGGGTTTAGATATCAAAGGACACCGAAAAGATTGTATCAAGTAACAACAGACCACTATGACATCCAACACATAAATGGTATATATGCGGCCTATGCTTAACAATCTATTAATAGCTACTCCTATGATATATTTACCATTTCGTCGTTCCTGAAACTACTCCAAAGTCTATTTGCATGCCTTAATGGAATTTCGTGCTCATCTTTAGGTATTGAAGCCTTCTTACAGCATAAAATTCTCTCAATTTCACTGTAAATCTCACTGATCATCTTTAATTTTTATTTTTTAAAATTCTGAAAAATATTTTTATTGTACATCCAATAATAATTGCTTAACAAAGAATGTAGATTACAAGAACATAATCCGAACCACTTAAGTGATACCAATTGATAAGTAATTTAAAAAACAGTAGGTTGTTATTCGATTATTAACTCAGTATTTATTTATTAATTTCTTTATACATTTTAAAATAATTCAGCTACACTTTTTAACATCATGCAGTCAATTTCGATTCCTCTAAAATTCAATGTCTTCAAATTCTTAAATTGCTGTAATTGTTCCAATCCCAATTCATTATCTTGAAAGAATATCTTTTGGATTGACAAATGTTCAATATTTTGATGTTTATTTGTAAATTCCATCCAGTCCTGTATTTTCATTCCCATAAGACTCTTGATATGAAGAGTCTTCAAATTTGGAATATTGATACCATATTCATTACTCATGAATATGTCAGTCTCAATTTCTGTTACTTTATCGTAAGTTCCACTAAATACTCCAAACCGTGTACATTTTAGTTTGTTGACACTTGGAAGTCTTGTAATGATTGTGTTGAAGCTTGGATTTTCCATGATATCGCACTTCAAGGTTTCCACAGCTGGCAGCTTCCATATTTCATGACAATTTGAGAATAGTTCATTAGCACAGTTAGAGTCAGCACTAAGTTGCAATTTTTTTATATTTCTGCATTTTTTGATGATAATTTCGGAGAGCTTCTCATCAGGTGTCATGTCAAACTTCAATTTTTCTAAATGTTTAGCCTGTGACTCGATGAACTTTAAGAAGTGTTTACTTTGGTTTGGCTTTTTGTTTGTGTAGAATTTGAACTTTTTGAGTTGGAACTTGGCCTTTGAAATTATGTCTGATGATGGAAAGTTGATTGCGTTTATTGATTTATTAAATATGAGATTCAATTCTGTCAAGTTCTGCTGTTCAGCAATAAATTTTGTTAGGATTTCTAGATCATCTTTTGAATCTACAAAAACTGTTAATTTTTCAATTTTTGTCACATTTTTGGTGCTGGCTAGTAAAGTAACTAGTAAATTAGAATTGATGGTGAGAATCTTCAGTTTATGGCCATTCTTTCCAGGTGATGACATTGTCTGAACATTCAATACTTTGATTTGATGAATGAGATTCATTGTCAGTTCCTCTAAATTTGGCAGTTTGTCCAAGAAATTCCATGAAAATACTTCGTTTCTGTTCAAGATCAAATCTATACGTCTGATTGATCGTCCTTTATCTTCCACAAAGTTCCACAAATCGAGTAAACTTTCAGAATCCTCAATGTATTCTGAGATGCCTAGATATTGTGAATTTGATTCTTCTAATTCATACATGTATATTTCTGAGTCTGATTCTATTGATGAATTTAATTCAAGAGATTCAGTTTCATCGAAATCTATAGATATGTCAGACATGTCCATGTGTTCTGGCAAGAGGCTGAATTGAATTTTTAATTTGAATTTTCTCATGATTTCTTGCGATTTAAGAATGATATTGTTGAATTGATGTGAGACTAATCGGCAGCTCTTTAAGTCATTGAGATTGAGATACGCCAAGCAGTCGCTGATGATCTCACTTGGAAGGTATTCGATGGCAAATGCTGATGATTCCATTTTTTGATGCTTTGTTGATGGCTTTTGGCGTTTTTAAATTAATTTAGTTTTATTAAATTTTGAATAATTTTTATAATTTGGTGATTTTGAAAGATTTTTGTCAATTTGCAAATATTGAATGTTTGATACAAGCTTTCAGAAAGAACTGATTGATGATGAAAAATCACAAAGCCATTATATACTCAAAATTACCTGAGTTCTAATTCTTATATTTGAATCTTTGTTTACATTTCTTAATTTAGTTTATAAAATCTAATCTCAATAAACAGTTAATAGCAGGTAAATTTTTATAATTTGGAACAATTTAATTGCAAAATTAGCTTCATGTAATTTAAAAAATTGACAAATTAATATATTTTTTAAATACTGTCAATCCAAAAGATATTCTTTCAAGATAATGAATTGGGATTGGAACAATTACAGCAATTTAAGAATTTAAAGACATTGAATTTTAGAGGAATTGAAATTGACTGCATGATGTTAAAAAGTGATCTGTACGACCAGCGAAGGAAGTAAGTAAGTAGTGTTCGTTGTCACCCTGTATTTGAGTGTCCGATCAATAATGTTTATATTTCACTTTCCATAACTTGGATATACATGGGATTTTGGATAATGTTGCTGATGTCCAAATACATCATATCCATTTAGACATGCTGTAATTTTCAAATATAACTGTTTGATCGCAATAAAAAATTGAATTGAGTTTTGTTTTAAATTTATTGTTTTTGAATGCTTTATTGAATTTTTTGATAAATTTTACAATTTTTCTTGATATTTTACTGAATTAAATTTGAAGAAAAGAAACTTAAAATTTTCGTAAAATTAATATTATTTATTTTCTTACCATCGATGATCACCAGTGCATGCGAACAACCTTAAAATTCTTAATATTTTTAACATGGCTCATGAACTTCTTTAAGTTGTCGTCTCGGACTTTGTAAGCATTTTTAATGTAAATATCAGTCAAATTTGGAAATGCACAGTTTACCATAGTGTCGCACGTGAACGAATCAACCTTAATTTTTGTTATTTTATCAAATGATGCTTTCATGTCTTGCATTTCTTTACAGTGTATCTCGTTGATATTGGGAAACCTTGCGATGAGTAAACGCATTTTTTGATAATCTAAACATTTAGTATTGATGGATGTTAAGGATCGTAGTTGCAAATATGGATCAAGATTTTTGAACAAGTTGATGCTCGAGGATGTGTTGAGTCCAAGATGCTTTAAGTTTTTGCAAGTTTTGAGGAGAATTTCAAGGAACTCACGCGATACTTTGAAAATTATATTCATTCTTTCCAGATGTTCAGCTTGACACTCGATAAAATTGTTTAAGTGCTGACTTTTATTCTCAATACCTTTCGCGTTTATGTTGAATTTATTCAATTGAAATTTGACTTTTGAGGATATGTCTGATGTTGGAAAGTTGAAATTATCTAGAAAATCGACGTCGATGATTAAAGAATTCAAGCTTCTCTGTTGAGCCACAAAATCTGTCATTTGTTCTTGATCCCTTTCATGTGTGACTCTGACTGTCAACATTTGAAGATTATCGGCATTTATGGTGCTGGATGAGAAGCTGTTCAGTAATCTATGGCTGATTTTTAGCATCTTTAGCTTCGATAAGTCTTTTGGACTCTCTTGAGCTGGTATGTAGTCATACCTATAATTTTTATTCTCAAAAATCGCCAATTCCTCTAAATTTGGTACTTCATCCAAAAAGTTCCATGAAAATTCGTCAGTCATATTCAATTTCAACACAAGGCACCTGATGTATGGTCCACAAATTTCATGAAACCTCGGTGGCTCAGGTGTTTCAAATGGATCTTCAACAGTATCACAAGCACGAAATTGAAGTCCTTTTAACAACGTTGCCATGCGTTTAATCTTGAGTGCTTTGTATCTAACATATTCAATGTCATTTTCTTCACTATCGAATTGCGTTATGAACCTTAATCTCCTCATCATTTGTGATGATGAGAGTACTAAATCGTTGAACTGTTTGCACACAAGTCTGCAACTTTTTATGTTTTTACTGTTTAGGTGAGTTAGGATCATGGTGATTAGTTCTGCTGGAAGTGCTGTTGTGATGCTAGGAATTTGTGGTTTTTGGGCCATTTTGATGAATTTTTTTTAACTTTTTTAGATTATGAATTTTTTAAAATTGTTGAATTTTTTGCTGAATTTTTTGTTACTTTTTTGTTTAATTTAAACAAACTTTATTGTATCTTCTGCTGTGTTGCTGCTGGCTTAGTAAAAAAACTAATAGTTGTTCTTTTATTGTCGGGTTTCTATCTTTAAATAAATTTATTTCTCAAACTTATTATTTTCAAAAGATTTAGTTCAACTTTACAAATTTTCAGGTAATTTTAGCTTGATTGTTAGTATTCAAAACTCTAACGGTCGAAAAAAATTCAAAAAAATATCAGAAACTTCACACAAAAGCGTAAAAACCCCAATTATCCCCACACTTGTCTTCCCCTCGTTATTTTGGTGATCACAAAAATTTACAGTACACAAATTTTATTGTGTTTTTTTAATTTATATAGACATATTTAGAATTTAAACAGAAAAATCTATAAACATGATCAATACTGGGTAAGTAAAAGCCAAAAAATATCCAAAAATCATCAATTAGTCATTCAATTTCCATAAAATATTCATGATAATAAAATTCAAGCCATCTTAATCAAAATGGACTTTGATTTACAAATCTTTTTATCACCTGTTTATTTACAGAATAGGGTTTTTTTCAAAAATTATCAATAAACATTGAATGCTATCGTCATTAGCCGCATATGTTGTGATTATATCATTTATTAAATTTGAATTTTGTATTTTTTAGAAAATTAGCAGGTAGAACTTTGCTTATTACTGGAGCATCGAGAGGAATTGGTAAGGCAATAGCATTAAAGGCAGCCGCTGATGGAGCTAATATAGTCATTGCTGCCAAGACTGCAGAACCACATGTGAGTAGTTGTGGATTATTGGGTTTGGGGCTGGAGAGAGTTGGTTTGGGTGTCATGTAGGTCAAGTATGTACTTTAGACTATTTGGAATCTGTAGGACATCTTGTCCCTTTAACTCTTGGTGATCTGTTGGACATCTTGCACCCTTGATCCTTTGGGATCAGCTGACGTCTTGTACTTAGTGATCTATATTCCATCTAGACCCCTAACTCTTTGAATTCCCATAGACATCACCTCAACCCAACTCCCTAAACCACCAAGGCAACCCATACTCAATAATAATCTCTAATCATCCATTCACAGCCCAAACTACCAGGAACAATTTACACAGCTGCCAAAGAAATTGAGGATGCTGGTGGTAAAGCATTACCATGTATCGTAGATGTCCGCGATGAAGCTCAAATCAAAAGTGCCGTTAAGAGTGCAGTTGATAAATTTGGAGGCATTGATATTCTCGTCAATAATGCATCGGCTATTAGTTTAACACCAACAGCATTGACTGAAATGAAACGTTATGACTTAATGCATGGAGTCAACACAAGAGGAACCTTTTTAGTATCTAAGGAGTGTTTACCGTATCTTGAGCAATCAAATCATGCACACATTTTGAATATTTCACCTCCATTAAGTATGAAACCACATTGGTTCTCAAATCATGTTGCTTACACTATGGCTAAGTATGGAATGTCTATGTGCGTTTTGGGTATGGCTGAGGAGTTTAAGAGTAAGAATATTGGAGTTAATGCTTTATGGCCACAGACTGCTATTTATACAGCTGCTATGGATATGTTGTCGGGTGGTGACAGCTCAGATTTCTCAAGAAAGGCTGACATTATGAGTGATGCTGCTTATGGTAAGTTAATGCTGTCAAATTTAGATCCATAAGTCTTATTTAATTTTCTTTAATTCCAGCAATCCTCGTCAAAGATCCAAAATCATGCACAGGTAACTTCTTCATCGACGAGAAGGTCTTGAAATCTGAAGGAATCACAGACATGATTCAATATGCTTGCAATCCAGCCAATGCAGATAAACTCATGCCTGACTTCTTCCTTGATGATGTTTACGTTGAGGCATCCAAAGGATCAACAGAAAATGTTGAGGAAGGAACCATTGCCACCTTATTCAAGAAGATCGAGAGTCACATTACCCCAGAAGTCATCGAAAAGACTGGTGCAATTTATCAATTTGAGGTACGCGGTGAAGAGGCTGGCACATGGCATATAGACTTGAAGAATGCACCAGGAAAGGCTGGCAAAGGAGCACCAGACTCACAACCAGATGCTACATTGACAATGGATTCAAAAGACTTTTTCAACATGTTGAGTGGACAGTTGAAGCCAGCAAATGCATTTTTGAGTGGGAAATTGAAGATCAGCGGTGACATGAGAAAGGCAATGAAGATGGAAAAGTTGATGAGTGCTTTAAAGAATAAAGCAAAATTATAAAAATACTCAAACTTTCAGTTCAAGACTTAATACAAATTCTAAAATCAAAAAAGCAATTGAAATTTTCTTTTAGTAAAAGGTTTGGGTGCTTTGTCAATTCTTCTGTTTACTTTAGGGACTGGTCTACAAAAAAAATCATTTCTATTATCTAACATTGACTCGTACCTGTTTGATACATTTTATTATAGTTAATAAAACTATTGTTTTATATTGAATATTATTTGTTGATTTTTATTTCATATTTTAGTATTTTTTCAAGCTGATCCCCCTTCCCCCAAAGTGGTCTTTTATCCTATAAGGTGGATCCTCTTCTCCAAGGTGGCTCCCCTTCCCCAAGGTGGTATCCATTCGCGGAGGTTGTTCCTTTTTCTCTAGGTGGTCGCCCTTCTCCGAGATGGCTCTCCTTCTCCGATCTGTTCCACCAAACTCACATGTTTCCGTCCCCCACCCAACTTAGTTCCAAAACATATCACCATCTTTACCCAGTCCTAAATAATATAATTGATTCTACGAACTCTGAGTTCGGGAAAGCAAAATTCAAAAAATTCAAAGCCTTTGAACGTTAAGAGTAAATGTTTTTGAATAATTCTCTGATTCTGTACGATGTGACTTGATGACTTGACTGTCCTACTGGTCGTGTCTATCAAAATTTTATAGAAATTATTCTCAACTTCAACTTGCTCATTTTCGTCTAATTTGTAGTCGAGGTTGATTGAATTTCCGTGCCTTAGTTTGAATGTTTTCAGTTTTTTAAATGTTTTAAGTCTCTTGACAAATCTGAGGACATCCTTTCCTTCATTTCCGACCTTTTCGACTGTAATGTTTTCAACATTTAGGAACTTAGTAGAAAAATGCATCCAATAGTATTCATCATCACATCTGTAAATCTTTTTGATGAATAAATTCTTTAAATTCGGCATCATTAAGTTCCTGATCCTCGGCCAATAAACCTCACTGACATCTAAAGTTGTAAGTGTCGGGTAGGTTCCTGTAGCTTTCATCATATCACAGCACTTGAGTGTCTCAATGTTGGGAAATCTTTCAAATAATTTCGTCACAATTGTTCCATTTTGATTCTTGTCGTGAAAATATTTCAAATTTTCCAGTTTTAAGTCTGGAAATGATTCACTAAATATGACGTCACTGCCATCTTCATCAATTGTGAATTTCTTAAGATTTTTAAAAAATTTGAAAATAAATAGAATTATTTTTGGGTCTGTTATGAAGTTGAGTTCCAGTTCTTCCAAGTTTGATGCTTGGGTGTTAAAGAACTTGATGAAATTTGCTTGGTTTATGGCAGGAATTGATAATTTGAGGGTTTTTAACTTGAAGTTGACTTCTTGGCTGAAGTCTCTGCAAGGAAAATTTGGTTCCTTCATAGATCCAATCGCCAATGTCAAATGCTCTAGTCTTTTTTGATGGACGATCAAATTTGTCAAAATTTCTTCATCGTCAACTTCAAGAACATTAATGGACATGATTTTCAACCTTTTTAGACTCAAACTGTCATGCATGGAGTCTTGTTGATCATCTGTGTCTAAGGTATTAAGTTTCAATGCCACAGATTTGACTTTTTCATCATCAGTCTCTGAAGTATTTATGTATAGTTCTTCTAAGTTAGGAACTAAAGTTAAGAGATGACTCAGGGATTTCAATGATCCCCAAGCAGGTTCAAAGCTCAAATTTTTAATGAAAGCTCCTCTAACTTTTAAAAAGCTCAAAGCTTCTTCGTAGCTGATGTCATTTGATAATTTGATCGACATCGCTTTCATTACATCCGGAATTCCAAAGATCAAGTTTCTAATGTCCTTAGAAACTAACATCAACTGCTTAATATCGTTCAGATCATTTAGGTAAAATGTTATGCATCTTATTAATTCAATCGGTAGATTTGGTAGTCTTGGATCCATAAATTTTGATTTTATCCTTGAATGTTGAATCTGTGTAAGAAAAAATGTAGAATTATTAGAAATTGTCTTACAAAGTCTGTTAACCAATAATTCAAAAGCTACAACTACTTACTCTAAGTGATTCTTTATATAATTTATTTTGTATTTTTCTAGATTTTTCTCTTCTATTTGACATTTTGTTGTCTTCTTTGCTTAACACGTATTAAATTAAATCTTATGTCAGTCGTGACATTTAAGGAAAAACTTGACGTTCAATCTCAAGCTTTACAGGTAGATCAAAAGAGTTTCAAAATGTACCAATTTTCCATAATTTAAAAACAATCTATTTTTTTCCTGATTTTCTAAAAAATTTTAGCTTAAAATTATGCAAGATCAATCTAATCATTAAAACAAATGGACCTTGTAAAGACACGAAATGGATAACTTATTGTTATTTTTTTTATTTCAAATCATCCAAGTCCGTTTGATATAACATGAATGTTATACATGCAAATTTATACAACTTAAATGCTTGTGCTTGATTTGATGGCTTTAGAGATTGCTATTCGAAGTTGGCTAGCGGTGGCTATCGAGTCTGCTAATTCCATTTGACGTCATAGAGGTCATGGAATACAAATAATATGTATGGCAAGAGAGATAAGTAAATTGATTAAAATAGCTGAGAATTACCATGAAGTCAACCTTGACATAATATCTGTAATATAGTGAGCTGCAATTGGATGCGGAGGGCAATAAAATCCACATAAGTTGCCCATTGATAGTTCTATAATTCCGCTGTAAACTCCAAAATCCTTTCAATCCTCAATTCTTCAAAACAGAACTCAAAAGCCTCAAACCCTCCAAAAGTCTGCCTTAACAGTTTCATCTCATCCTCACATTTACGAACAATATAGCTTGATATTTTGATAGTTCGGCTGGTTGTGTCTATCAAAATTTTGTAGAATTGTTCATTCTCGTTGACTTGCTCATTTTCGTCTAATTTATAGTCGTGGTTGATTGCATTTCCATGCCTTAGCTTGAATGTCTTTAATTTTTTAAATTTACTTAGTTCCTTAATGAGCTTAAGGACATTTTTTTCGACTTTTTCGACTGTGATATTTTCGACATTTGGGAAGTTATCAGGAAATTTATTCCAATAGGTGTCATCGTCACATCTTATAATTTTTTTAATGAATAAATTTATTAAAAATGGCAGATAAAGCCCCTCAATTCTCGGAAAGTAGACTTCACTGACTTCCAAAGTTGTTAGTGTATCTGATGTTCCTTCAGCACCCATCATGTCGCAGCATTTGAGTTCCTTAATGTTTGGAAAAAATTTAAAGATTTTTTTAACAACTGTTCCGTTTTGATTTTTGTCATGCAGAGACTGTAAACTATCTAGAGTCAGAGTTTGTGGAAAGGGAATACCAAAAATGACGTCACTTCCATCTGGATCAATTGAAAGCTTTTTAAGGACTTTAAAGTCGGTGAAAATCATTTCATATACTTCGTTGTTTTTGATGAATTTTAGTTCCAGTTCCTGTAGACATGAAGCTTGAGTTCTGAGAAAATTGAGGAAATTCTGCTTGTGGATGTTTGGATGTGAAAATTTTAGAACTTTTAGTTTCAATTTTATGTCTTGGCTGATGTCTTTTGATGGAAAATTTAAGTCATCAGCTTCTGTGAGTTCTAGGTCCAATACTTGAAGGCTTAATACTTGTGTGGACAGAAAGGATGTAAAAAAATCGAGATTGACTTTTGGAACCATCAATCGCATCTTTTTAAGCTTGAATTTTATGGATGTGCTGATATCTCGATTTGGAAATACTAAGTCGTATTTTGAGTCTTCATAATTCAGTTCCAATAAACTGTTTTGCTGGCATAATAGATCTGTAAAGATGTTATGATGAAAGTCATCAGTGAAATTTGCAGTCAAATGAGTTAAATTTGTTAAATTCGTTGAGTTGTCCATAATGTCTTTCAGGTCATGAATGTGGTTGATGCTTAAGACATTCAAGTTCGATAAATTTGCAATTTCTACATTTTTTATGTCCAAATTCAGCTCATCTTCATTTAAATCTTCATCATCTTTACAGTAATAATCTCTTTGAAGACTTAGTTCCACTAATTTCTCTAACTTGTACAGAAAATGTTTCATAAACTTTCCAAATTTCCAATTAACTTTTATGTCTAAATATCTGATGGCATATCCTCTTTCAATTAAGAACCTAATGGAATGTTTTTTCTCAGCATCGACTAATGTGAACTTAATCCTTTTCATGATATTTGGTTGTGCAAAAATTCCCTTTTGAACTGCCTTTGATACCAAGAAGTTATTTCTTATATCCTCAATAGAGTCAAGGTAGTTTACGGCTAAAGGCAAAGCAACGTCTTGAATAATTGTGTTAAACTTATAAGGCTATAGAAATAGAAAGAAAATAATTATTTTTTGGTAGATTTTACACTAGAAAATTCGAGGCTGAGAAAGAAGGTCTTTGTGTCCCTCAACATTGAATCTTGAGGAATTGAAATTGATTTACTTACAATTTTTACAGTTTGATCAACATCGATTGAACACATATGTATGTCCTCTGGAGATTCTAGTGATATTTCAGATTCATTAACTCTTTTTGTCATTTTTAATATTAATTTGTAAAAATTTTGAACATTTTGTTATGTGTAAATTGTGAATTAAATTAAATTGTACTTTGTCGGCTGCATTGGATAAAATTTATGAATTGTCGATAGTCTTGAGTTTAAACTATGTTGAGATTTCAGCTTTCTTATAAAATCTTTCAATTTTCCTTAAAAACTAAGATAAACAAAATATATGCAATTTTAGATAACATGATATTTGGAGCATAGGAGAAGCATTGGCTGTTTTATCTAAATAGATTTAAATTCTAACAATTCGTTATGCAAAACAATATAAAAAGAAGAAGTCTAGTTCCATTTCAGAATTAACTGTAATTGATAAGATCTTTAAAAAGTAATATTTTGAATTTTTACAATTCTTTGGTAATTTATTCAAATTTGTTACATCACATCCTTGCTTTGTTCCTAATTTATCATGTTTAACTTCCTCAAATCCCAAGGATTGAATCTTAAAACCTTCAATTCCTCAAAGCAAATTTCAAAATAATCAAATCCTCTAAAAATCTTTCTTAAAATTTGCATGACTTTCTTACATTTTCTTGCAATAAATGTGGACACTTTGACTGTTTTTTGGCTGACGTCTATGATAATTTTGAAGAATTCCTCGTGGCTTGATACTCTTTCATTGCCAGTCAACTTGTATTCGTAGTCTAATGACTGGCCATCTCTGAGTACAAAAGTTTTGAGCTTTTTAAAGTTTCGCAATTTTTTGACAAATCGAATGACGTCCTGGACGCCTTGTGCGACTCTTTCAACTGTGATATTTTCAACATTTACAAATGATTTATAATAGTATATCCAGTAATAGTCATCGTCACATTTGTCGATCTTTTTGATGAATAAATTCTTTAAATTTAATAGAATTAAGTCCTTGATCCTCGGCCAATAGACTTCACTGATATACAAAGTGATGAGTGACAAGTAGGTTCCTGTAGCTTGCATCAAATCACAGCACTTAAGTGTCTCAATATTCGGAAATCTTTCAAATAATTTCAACACAATTGTTCCATTTTGGTTCTTATCGTGAAAATATTTCAGGTTTTCTAGTTTTAAGTCTGGAAAGTGATCACTAAATATGACATCACTGCCATCTTCATCAATTGTTAAATGTGTTAGACTCTGCAGCTTACTTAATATTGTTTCAAATATCAACCGACTGTTGATGTCACTCAACTCTAATTCCTTTAAATTTTCAGCTTGAATTTTCAAAAATTTTGAAAAATTTTCCTCATTGACGTTCTTAAGACATGCTTTAAGCTTCTTAAGATTCCACTTTTCGGCACTGATGTCTTCAGACGGGAAGCTGATGGGATCATTGTCTGTTATCTCTAACTCAAATTCCTCTAAACTAGAACATTGTGTCTTTAAAAGTGACATAAAATATTCATGCAGGATGCAAGCTACGCTAATTTTGAGCCTCTTAAGATGGAATTTTACTGACTTGCTGATGTCTCGATATGGAAATCTTGATGAATCTGTGGAATCATCTAAGCTAAATTCTTGTAGAAAATGTTGATTGATGATGAAATTTCTGAGAATTGAGTGATCGAGGTAGTCATCGAATTTAAGGCACAGTGAAGTTAGGTTTATTAAATTTATGGTTTGTGATGCAATATCCTTGAAATCTTTGAAATTAAATAAGCTTAATGATCGCAAATTTGAGCAATTTGAGATTTCTTGGATCTTATTTCTGCATTTATTGATATGATCATCTGGCCATTCAACAGAAAGTTCCCTCAGCCTTGGCAGTTTATTCAGCATAAACACAATCGATTTGGTCCTCCAATCAACTTTAAGCTTCAAACGTCTAATGCAGTATCCTCTCCTTTCGATAAACTCTAGCGATTCAGCCTCCTCAGTGTCGATTAAGGAATATTTGACTTTGTCCATTGTGTCATGATCAGCATAGATCCATCGGCGAATTTCTGATGATAACATTAAGCCATTCTGTATATCTTTGATGTCGTTGAATTTTGAAATGATATTAGCAATGACAATGTCGGGTAAAATCTGCAGGGCAACGTCCGGTGGAGCTTGCATAAAGTTATCGTCATAATTGCACTTCCTTTTTGCCATCTTTTTGTTCTTTTTTGATGTAAATTTTTGTGGAGAATATTTCTGAATATTTATGGCTGTACTTGATGTGTTGATCGATGTTATCACTTGAATTTGATGACATTTGATTATATGAGTAAAGGTTGCACAAGCTTAATGATGTAAAGTTGTCATTTTAGTTGAAATTTTAATATATTTTGATTAATAAAACTAAGGCGGTAAATAAAAAAATAAATTTGAATTTTTATTGACAGTTATTTTTTGGTTGGATTACTCTTTGGTTTGAGGAATGTACTATAGAGTCAATTTTAGGTAGGCAAGTACGTATACGAGAATTAATTATGAATATTCAACATTAATCTGACATTATAAATTCTCCATCATATTCTACTATTTCAGAGACCGGTGAATCTAACATCTGATCAATAGGTTCTTCCTTTGCTTGTATAAAATCACAAAATGTTGACGGACCTCCTAAATCTAGCGTCTGATCAATCGGTTCTTCCTTTATATCTATAATATCATGTAATGTTGACAACTCTGCTAAACTGTAACATTTTTGACATACTTTAAAATCTCTATCGTATGCCCTTTGATTCAAAAAAGTTCTTAATGACGTTGTTCTTAACATCAGCTCTATAGCTGGATCAATAAGGGCTGTTCTTGATTTATCATCCTCAAAACAAATTTCAATAAATTCAAAATTTGAAAAATTCTTATAAATTTTGGTAAAAATTTGAAAATCATTTTCAACAATATAGTTGCAGACTTTAGCTGACTGTTTGGATGTGTCGATTAAGACTTTATAATATTCATTTTCTTTGTTTTCAGAATTCCTTGATCTTTCCATTTTGTGTTCATATTCGAATATTTTGAGATTCTTAAAAATTGACAGACAGTCAAAGACACAGCAGTTACAAATGCTATTGTTATGGCATTTCAGCTTCACAAACTCAACATTTGATATATTCTCACAAAATGAAATCCAATCTTCATTGTTGCATGCTTCAATATTAGAATTGACTTTAAGGCTCTTAAGATTCGGAAATTTTCCACCCTTGACTGAGGTCAGATTGAGAATTCCAATGTCTAAATTTGTAATTTTGGTGAATTCATTATCCGTAGTTATTAGATCAATGCACTTAAATGTAGTAAGATTTGGAAATCTATCGACATTTCTCTTCAAATTTAAGAATCTTGTCGTCTCAAATGACGTGACTGTGTCTATATGAACTTCGTGGAAGTGCTCAATTAAACTGATAGTGTTCCTGACGTAGGACATCTTTAATCGTCTTAATTTTGTAAATTTCGACCAAATTGGACCGAATATTTTCTCATCCAACTCATAATGCAGTTCCAGTTCCTCTAAATTGTCAACTTGTGTTTTGATGAATTTTGTGACGAAATTTTCGTTGTCGCTTTTAGCATTCAATTCGAATCTTTTGAGTTTAAACTTAATTTTGTCTTTGATCATCCTTGGATCCTCATATAAATATATCTCATTCTGTTTCTCATCATTTACATTTTCAGTGATGCTCAAGTCTTGCAAATTGCCAATTAGACTAAAAAAATCGATTAAAAATGTTTCATTTCTAAATTCATGGATTGTTAATGTCAATTTTTGTAAATTTTCCATACTGTAGGTGTTGTTTAGAAGTAGTTTGAGGTCCTGGTATCGGATGTCTAAGACTTTTAGGTTTGGCAGGTCGAACATACAGCCGACTTGGTTTGATGAATTCGGTAAGTCATTTGATGATTCGAATTGTGGGAATGTTGAAGTCTAGAATTGATTAAAAATTGGATAATTTTAGATTTGACTATGATTTAAGGTACAACCTTGTGTACCCCAAAAGGAGGGTAGTGGGCAGCCTATATAACATCCAGCCCAAACTTACAAATTTAAACTCATAGCTTTTGTTAACTTCAAATACAAGACTCTCTAAATTTGGCAATTGACTCAGAAATTTTGATAATTCTTCCATATAATCTGACGACTTCTTCTCAAGTTGAACCTTAACATTCCGAATGTATAATCCTAAATGTTGTGCCATAAGTCTTGATTTGACAACCTTCAATGAGTCCGAAATTGACTCAAAAACGAAAATGAATTTTCGCATAATCGTTGGTGACTGTAGCATTAATATTCGGATGTCTTTTGATAGTAGGAAGCAGTTTTTGATGTCATTGATGTCGTCCAAGTATGAAATGATGTTTATTATTGCGAATAGTTTGAAAAGATATCCTTCATCCTGATGAATAGTTGAGATTTAGGAAAATTTTGAGAAAAATAAATCTAAGAGCATAACAATGGGGATTATTTATCAAACTGACACTTCCCTTGCTTTATCACTAGATTTTACATTTACTTACGTTATCAAGTTTTTGAATTTTTGTCCTAGGCTCTTCATAACCTATAATCGAAATTAGCTTTGGAAATTGGGTCAAAGCTTTTCAAATTTTATTTGAAGATTGAGGTTTAGAAATAGAGTTTGAGCTCTTCAAAATAGTGTATGATCCAAAGTTGATAGGACTCCGGGAATCGGACTTAACTGAACTCTAACAGAGTTGGACTCCAAAATGAAGTCCGACCAACTCTGGAATGATCTTTCAAAACGGATGAAAATCAGTTCAATTTCAATAAGATGGTCAAAATTTTACCCCTTTCTAAGAACAAATCTTCATCAGTTTCAGCCATTATGTGTGTTGGAATTAAATTATGTTTCTGTGCGGAACTAACTCAAACTTATAATGATTTCACAAAACTTGTAATTCTTTAAAAACATTTTTCTATTAAGCTTAAATTATAAATTTTTGGCACTTAATCGGAATGTCAGTCAATGACGTGTAGCCTGAAATACAAAACTACATGTAAAGTAAATATATTGTCTCTTATAATTCAAGAAAAATTAATAAAATTTTAAAAATTAATTAAATTTTGAATGATTCTATTTGAAATGCTCGATAACAAATTGATATAGAGATTCAAATATTTATAATACGTTATGCAATTTCCCCAATAATTCAATAATTTTAATAATTCAATATAAAATTTGTAATTTTATTAGCAAAAATTTGGATTTAATCTAATTCTATAATGTACATATATCTTAAGCTAAGTGTGACAAGTCGTCAAGCTCGTGTTCTTGTTGAGATTGGTTTGATGTATTCACATATGAGACGGTTTTAGGTGTTGATTGAATATAGATTTTTGGATTATTGCTCTGCTGTATTTTTACGATATTTCCTGATGTTGTAGATGGCGAACTTGCTTTTGTGACATAAAACTTTTGTTGTCCCTGCTGTGTCTGCGACATTTGACGTTGAATTGGTGTCGTTGTACTATAAAAGGAATGGCTTGTTAGTAATTGTCTTAATATAAATTAAAGCATGTATACTTACATTCTAGGTGTTACTGATGGTACTGCAATCGATGCTGATGATGTGGGTTGTGCTGTATTCGGCGTTTGTCTTGCCTTCATTACACTTTGATGTAATGCAGGACCCAAAAATCCAAAGTCTCTCTTATAGTCTTCTAATACATCCGGAGCAGTTCTCATTGTTTTCAAAACAGGCGCACATACTTTTGCTAGAAGTGCTCGAATATGTCCAGCTGCATTTCTCTCTGTATTACTTATGTCAGCAGCTTGCATGTTGCAAACTCTTTCAGAGATGAATTTTAAGCGTGGAATTATAAATACTTTAATGACTTCATGTCCCAGCTCTGATAAGCCTTCAATTGCACCATACAAAGACGAAAGTGGAACTTTATCATTTTGTAAAGCTGTGCTGAATAATCGAGTAACACGAGTTTGAAGATTATTCGTTGATGTATTGAAATTTTTACAAATTTGAGCCATTAACTTTGCAGCAAAGTCTCTTAATGCCCAATGATTATCAACTTCAGGTCGTTGACATAATTGTTTTGATACAATGCAGGTTGAGACAGATGGAATTAACTCGTGAAGCTAAAAAAGTAAATTATTAGATATTAATATGCATTTTTAATTATCCAAGGAAGCATACGGCACAGAAATAGTCGGAAATGGGTCTATAGGTCAGAGTTAAGTCAGCCTAACCATATCCATGCCATATGCCTTCCGGGTGTATTATCAAACATCTTACATATTTTTCTAGGTACAGTGCTGGATTATCTAGCAGTGCTCGAACCATTCTCATCAGATAAATAAGAATCGCCAAATTATTTTGAACTACATTAACTTTGACACCTTCTGCAATAAATGTACACATTCTCGGCAACATTTCATGAATTCCAGGATCACACGAAAGTGATTGAAGAGCTTCAGCTCTTCTTCCTTCATCAGCACCGACACATGCTTCGGTGATTTCCTTATAATAAAATTGTTGTTCAACAGACAGTTCATGCTGTGCGAGCTGTTTAATATGAACAGTTTCGAATGTTTTCAGCTTATGTGCCTTAATTGCTGGTTTTCCAGTTGTGTCCTTTAGGTCTGTTTTCTCTAATTTCTTAACTGGATTCACAGAATCCTGTATTTGAGCATCTTTTGCTAATGGAGGTGGATTTTCAGGTATTGTTGGCTGAATACCATCAACACAGAGCCAATGAGCCCGAAGTGAAACCTCCAGTGGCGCTTTTGGTGCTGTTGTTGTCAACAAATCATTTAGGTCAATTTCCTTTTCTTCTGTAAAATACAGTTCACGTCCACCGCCACTTGCAAAACGAAATGGAATAAATTCCTTGCTTATGAATCCATATTGTGGCTCTAAATTTCTTATTTTTAATGCTGAATCAATATCTGATGCTGATAGACGGGATCTTTTTGAATGATGCATGAACTTTTGTCCATCCTGAACGATTTGTTTGAGTTTAAAACTAATGTCATCCGTTAGCTCTTTTGCAGCAGAATCTGACAAATTTCCTGAAAAATCATTTTGTTAGTTATCAAGTTATTGATGAATTAAGCAAATATTTACCGATTCCAATGGATTCGGCAATGATTTTGATGCTTTCTAGTGATAAGTTTGTTCCAAAATGTTGTGAATTCTGGATTTCCGGATTTTTAATTTTATCTTCCATTTTAATTGACACTTTTCAACTTAATGATATTAAATAAACATGATTTACTGGCTTAAATTGTAAAATAATTACAAAAACTACGGTTTTCTTAGAAAAGTTTTTTAAATTGTAAACATCAAGCTATTTACTGATAATTCAACTTGCGTAGCTTATGCAGGGAAAAATTTCAAATATTTTTTGACCGTTAAATTATTTTTTTCTGTTTTTCTTAAAAATTGAAAAGCTTTGTTTGATATACAACTAAAGGATCAAACACGGCAGGTAGGCGAAACCTCGCTTGGCATAGAATTTAGGGATTATGCACGGCAGGTAGGCGAAGCTTCGCTTGACACATATTTGAGGGATCAGGAACGACAGGTAGGGCAATAAACAAGACGATCAATACAAAGCTGTAAAAAATATCCTTATAGTGTAAAACACTACCTGTGTGAGGATCAAGTTCATTTAAAATTCATAAAACCGTTGAGATGTGTTTTGTGTTTATTTAAATTTATTCATGCTATTTAATTAATTACTTTAAGCTAATGATTTACTGCAGTTTGTCTTACTTTCGATGCCATTTAATCTGCTTGATCTTCTGAGACCTTTTGCTTCTTTTCAGGAGGTTCCTCAACATTCAAGTACAATTCCGGATTGATCTTAACTCTTTTAGCACCAACTTTGCAATCATAAAATTTGAATCCTTCGAAGTCATTCAATAATTTTACCAAAGTGTCTTTATGATTTTCAGCCAAAAAATGTGAAACCTTTACAACTTTTTTGTCAACATTAATGTCAACCTTGACAAAATTGTCTTTATCATCCTCATCTTGAAACTCACTAATTCTTGCTGGCATTGCACTAGTCTGGTATTTGACATTTTTTAAATTTGGAAGTAGTCGTAGATTTTCTAAAATACACAAACTTTTAGGTTCAGCATTTCCATCAATCAACTTTTTATCATAAGTCTTGATCGACAGATTCTCAATATTTTGATTATTTACAGCAAATTGCATCCAATGCTCTTCAGTAATGTTTAGCATGTTCATTCCGATTGTAAATGTCTTCAAATTTGGTAATTTAAACAAGTGTCCATTACTCAAGTCAAAGATTTTAAGCTCAAGAGTTTTTAGTGTTGGATATTCATTGCCAATGCTGGTTGTTGACATGCCTTTGAGGGTCTCAAGGTTTGGAAAGATAGTCATGAGAGTTTCAAGGTCCTTTGTTTGATTTTTTTGGTCAAAGTATGTTAAGGTTGGCACCTTAACAGCGTCATAGTCAACAATAAATTTATCTAAGGCATGATGTAACGTCAATGTCTTCAATTCAGGCGCTTCAAGGAATAAATTTCTGAAATGTTCAATATTTCTGTAAAATCCGAGACTGAGTTCCAGATCCTCTAACGAACTCATTTGACTGAATACAAAAGCTGCTAAATCTGCATAATTTGAGGAGTCCAGTTTGATTTTTAACTTTTTTAATTCAATGTACCATGTTGGTTCCGGCGTCCTTGCCAATAATATCTCACTATATAGTGTGTACTTGGTTATTTCCAATTCCTGTAAATTTTCTTGTTCGTTCAGAAAAAATATCAATAGTCTTTGATTATTAAACTCATTCATAGTGAGAACAAGCTTCTCCAATTTCCTGATATCCCTTGTACATTCATTAAAGTCAAACAGATCAATTAGATTAATACTCAAATATTTCAATTTTTTAAGCTGCGCTTTATCACTGGTTCTTACAAAATCTTCATCATGTGACGATTCTTCCTCAGACAGTTCAGAAACCATCTCAACTTCACTATTTTCGAAAGACACATCATCATCACTGGATTGATTGCTTTCCTCATACTCGGAATCATCATCATCCTCATCATCATCATCTTCAGTTTCTTGATCAGAATTGAAATCGTTTTCTGGGCCATTGTCAAGGTTTGTATCTATTTTGTGGATGTTTGAAGATTCACCATTTTCATGACTTCCGTTCCCATTCAAACAGCCATTTGTCTCGCTGTTCTTTCTTTTCAGATCATCTTGGTCACTTTTTTCAACATTATCATCATCACAGCTGTTTGAAGATTCACCATTTTCATGACTTCCGTTCCCATTCAAACAGCCATTTGTCTCGCTGTTCTTTCTTTTCAGATCATCTTGGTCACTTTTTTCAACATTATCATCATCACAGCTGTCGTCGTCTGTGTCACTATTATAGACACTCACTTCAACCTTCTTATTCTCAATCAATGGAAGCCTCTTCTTCTGGAACCGTAACTCTTCTAAATGAGGCATCTGATACAGTACAAGTCTCAATAATGGCTTAGTTCCTTGAAATAAATCATATTTAAACTTCCTGATCTTTCGTCCTTTCTTCCGTAAGAACCTCATTCCATGTCTCCAATCATCGAGCATTACATCCATATGATATTCAAATTTTCTCATTAATTTTGGAGTGTTCATGATATAATTTCGTGTGTCCCTGTTGATTTGCATGCAGTTTTTGATATCTTTAGGGTTTTCTAAGTTGGAGAAGATTTTCAGCATCATTTCATATGGTACGGTGGGTTTGTGTGCTTGAGCATTCTGTTGGGATTGAAAAAAAGATGAATTAAGAATGGAATTGGGTTTGGGTTGAGGTTAGAGTGAGCAGAGGGAGGAAGGGTGGCGGGGTGTGTCATACCCCACTCCCTTTTTTTGGATGGAATTCTTCAATTAGCTAGGATCTTTTGGATATTTCTTACCAGTCTCTCCGCCACTTCATCTTTGTTTTGTAAGCGTCTCCTACATCTGGAACTTCTTGAAGCTATTGGCATCTGATTTGTCATCTTCAGATTGAATTATTGTCAAACTTGATCAAAGAAGTCACTAAAAATTATAAATTCGGTTTTGTATATACTGTATATGTTAAACCAATGAATACTTTTGTTGGAATGAGTAAAGTTTAACTTCTTTATTTTATGGCCTTAGAAAAATTTAATAACAGTGATATTTTGGAAAGAAACTTTTAAATTTAACAAGGCAGTTATGATAAATTTAACGGATTTAGTCTCAAATTTCTCATATATTATTAAATCTTTTAAACATTTTTCTAATTTTTGAATCCTTTCAAAAGTTTAATATGAATATTTGTAAGTCTAGCAGCAATTATAGTCCATCCAATCTCATCAACTGGACTATTGATGATCAATGTCTTCCAATTTGGCATATGAACATAATACAATAGACTAGAATCAAAAGCGTCAACAGAAATAGTCTCAATTGTCTCAAATACACCAGTATCATTAAGAAGTTGCCTACATTGGAAGTGCTTAACTTTTGGAAATCTGCTGAAAATTTTACTGAGTTTTGCCTCAAAACATACTTCCAGTTCTTCCACATTCGGCAGTTCCCAGCCTGTATAATCCGATAAAAAAAAGTCCTCAGAGTGTTTTAATGGAAGTCGAAGTTTTTTAAGGTTTTTAAATTTTTGAAGTGAGTCATAAAATGGCATATTTGGTTGCATGTATATCTGCATATCCTCTACGTCATCAGCTATCTTTGCGCAAAATTCTCGAAAATTTTCACATTCTCGATCGGCACGAAACTTCTTTATTTTGAAATTGTATGCTGAACTTACGTCCATTGTATAATCTTTGAGCTCATAGTCGGCATTAACAAGCCCGAATTTCTCGAGATTTTCCTGCTGATTCATGAATTGAATGATATTCGTGGTTTGGTCAGTTCCACCTTGTGACTCACCGATGGCAAAATAATTCAAAGTTGTGACTTTTCCCATGAAAAAGTTCAGGAACTTGTGAGTGACTCTAAGGTGCTTTAATTTTAATAGATTCGGGATGTTGTCTGGCTGCTCATAATCTCCACATTTTAGTTTTTTGGCATTTCGACTCCAGCTCTTTGGTTCCATTACAAAATACTCCAAACGCTCGACATTTGGTAAAAAGGATAGAATTTGAATCAAGCACTTCCTGCCGACTGTGTAATCAACGATACTAACTTCAAGATTCAGGATGTAATTACCACGTGATTTCAGGAAGTAAAGGAATCTATCTAAAGGCGTTGGGCTGCTATCATCATCGATTTCCTTCCAGTCAGTATAGCAAAACTTATATTTCTGCATAATTTTTGGTGTCTTAAACATATAGTCACGGATGTTCCTGCTAAGTCCCCAGCAATTTTTGAAGTCATTGATGTCGTCTAAATGTGTAAATATTTTGACGATAATACCGATTGGAATTGAGGGATTCTTAGGTGCTGGGACAGCTTTGAGTTTCCTGAGATCTGGATAGTCTGTGTCATCTATTGGTAAAAATGGATGTAAATCGAGAGATGCCATGGCTGCCATGATATACTTTTGCCTGGAAAATATTTGTTTTTAGATGTTTTTATCTACTTTTGTACTGATTTTTTAACGGAAACTGTTGAATATTGATGTAGATTTAAATTGCTGTATAATTCCTATTAATTATGTCTACTTTGATAAGGTCAATAAATAGAAATTTAAAATCTACAATCACAGCACTTATAAATCTTAAAAGAATAACAAATATTGGTTTCCTTAATCCTTATTTTTTTTTTTAAAACATTTTTTCAAATATATTACAACCGTTTCAATAAGTTAACAGACTCCAAAAACTACCCCCTCATCTTAAATATGCTCCTGATTCATACAAAACTGACCCAATTATATCCATTTAACATGATTTTAATTGTTTAATCTCTGAAGTTGACAAAATTTCACAATTTTCGAAAAATATTTAATGATTTACTAAGCTTACCAAGTTGATGTCACTCAGTTTCACTCAATTGACCTTCCGTCTTGATTCCTAGTTACTTTGTTCCTTTCAAATCAATCTGATTCCTCAAATTTAACAAATTTTCACTTTATTTACACTTTTCACGTGATTTTTTTTACTGAATGATCTTTGAGAACCGTACAATAGAATTTGTAGGGTTCTGTAAATTTTTTGAATTTCAAATGACCGTTATTATTTAATTCGATGTCTTTCATGCTATGAATCAAAAAATAATGATCAAAAATTGTTGAAGTTGCTGGAATATGATTAAAAATCAGTCAAATATTTGATCAAACCATTGATATAACATAGAAAACATCGAAATCCATGTTTCAAACACTTCTGAAAAATGGATATAAAAGTAAAAAATGATTTTTTTGAATAAACTTTATTTTTTATTGAATTTCAAAACATTATTTAACTTAATTCATGCACCCATCACCGGGAAACACCATTTTGTCATTTCCATCATCACGTCACACCAACATAATTCTTCAATTATTCCCTATAATCTACAGTCGGCCTAATTCTCGATGATCGTGTCCTAGTTATTCTTCTGTCAAAACATTCTTTAATATCAATCGGATAGTTATTTAAATTAATCCTCTTAATTACAATTTCATTAAAGCAAAACTCGAAAAATTCAAATCCTTTAAAATAACGAATTAAAATTCCAAAAATTTCTCTGCTTATGTTGACAATGTATGAGCTGACTTTGACATTCTTATGTTTCAAGTCGATTAAAATTTTATAAAATCTTTGTTCTTTTGGAACAGCTTCGTTATCATTCATAACATATGGTTCGTTATATCCTGGACTGTATCTGAAGTTGATTCTTTGAATTCTTGTAAAAATAATAAAGCTTTTGATGATATACGGTAAGTCGTCGTGATTTTCAACGTCATTAATCGTCAAATATTTGATATTTCTGAATCGTGTGACGAAATCAATCCACGATCGTTCATTTCTAGCATCATTAACCTTCCCAATTGTCAAGCCTTGTATGTTCAAAAATCTTGTAGTGTTCAGGTTTTCAATGTTAAGTTCTTGGACATCCAAGTGAGTCAGCATGTAAAAGTCTCCAACGGATGCTTTCAAAGAATTACATTTTAATGATCTCAAATTTGGAAATAAATTCCAGACACGATTAATCTTAACTCCATTTTCATTCATGTCCTCATAGTGAGTCACACGATTCGGTATTGGCCGAATGGCAACAGTTTCTCTGCTCACAAGATTTTCATTGTTTGATATCTGTATGAATTGCCATAATTTTTTGAATTTACTGGTTATTGTGGCTAAAATTGTGTCGTCGACTGAGAAGTCAAATTCAAGTTCTTCCAAGCTGTCAGCTTGAGTAGTTAGGAAGCCATTAAGCATTGTACTGTAGAGTTTTTCATCTCCTGTGAACATTTTAAACTTTCTGAGTCTGAATTTGACATCTGCCGTGACGTCCCTGGATGGGAAGCTGACTACTGTTTTTCCAGAAGAAATTATGTTCAGTTCTTTTAAATTTTCTTGTTGCATGATAAACTCATTCATTATCTCTTGAGGATTTGGTGCTGTGACATGTACAGTCAACTTTACTAGACTTTTAGTCTGATTTGTGGCTCTTATAAAGTCATCCAAGTCCCTGCATTCAATTTCCAGTACTTTAATATCTGATAGCTTCATTGAATCATTTCTTGGAATCCAACATTCTGAGAATTTCGTCCAACCTCCCTCAAAAGTTGGAAATGTATGAAAGCTTCCTCCGCAACATAAGCAACAAGGACGGCTTCGTGGACTTGGTAAAGGTCCACAATTGATCAGTTTAAACTCTTCTAAATTTGGTGATTCTTTAAATATATTTTTCATCAGTGTTAAGCCATTATAAATGAACTCAACATTTAAGCATTTGATATGTCTGCCTTTATTTTGAAGGAAGTTGTATGTCATGGCCTCGTCAGTTACATTACAAAACTTAAAGTTGAACTTATATTTGTTGATGATTTTTGGGGTTCTGTAGATGAAATGATTGACATCTTTTGATAATTCCATGCAGTTTTTGACGTCATTGATGTCGTCAAGGGATGTGACGATTTTGGTGATTATTTCGACTGGCATGCTTTGAGTGTTGACAATTTGGTTCCTTTCGTGTTCGGATGTTGAAATCTTTCGAATTTTACTTCTAATTGTGGAAGTTTTTCTTGAACTTTTGCGTTTTGGCATTTTTATTGATTTAATTTTCGGTATTTATTGATGATTTATATTGGAAGTATTACTTTATAGTCTTTATTGATTCTCAAATTGAATACTAAACTTTTCTTCAAAATATTTAATAATTTTATATTGTTTTGATTTCTTTCTTTGGCTATTAGCACTTGAATGATACTTGTTATACAATTAGGATGAGATTAAATATCATTTGAAATTTAAGTTTATATGAAAATCGTGAAACTTTTTAAAAAGTTTCTAATGTTTTTGTTTTTAAAATTTTTCAGGTAAAAATACAATTTGAGGCTCTAACTTTTACCTGGAACTATAAATATTTACTAAATCTAAGTCAGGGGCGGTGCAAGATCTTGTTTAATGAGCTATTCAGTCAGTGAGAAGGTTTAATTGTCTGTAGGGGTCTAATGTCACCCCATACACGTCCCAATCATAAGTCAAAGTTCAGTCAATTCAACCTCATCCCGCGTATCCTTAGGAATATCGCTAGCTTTAATCAATTCAAACCTATATCTATATAAATCTGATTCTATCAAATCAGTCATAAATCCAAAAATTTTCTGAAATTTCTGAATTGTAATGAATCTAACCTTAAAGATCTTCTCATTGGAGTCATAATTAATATCAAAGAACCATTCATTAATAAGAATTGAAATGTTTATTACGAGAAGTTTGTACGGATCTGACTTAATGTTTAAGGTTATCAATTTTTCAATCAAGTTCATGTTTTTGAGAATTGCTGCAAGTATATCGTCACTTCTACAGTTCTTGATTGTCAGATGGTACTTCTTACTGATTGCTGTGCATAAGTAATCGATTGAATTTGCTTGCAGCATTGAAAAATCATTAACAATCAAAACTTCCAAATTTGGAAGTTGAAAATCTTTCAGTAAATCCAAATCCAATGTTTCAACGTCTAGGATCCTAAGATTTTCGCCAATTCTAGACGACATGCTAATCGACTTGCATTTTAAGTGATCAAGTCCTAGAAATTTTTTAGTTATTGTTGAAAAGATTAATTCTGTTGGATTTCTATCATGCAGGTACTTGATGGACTTATTTTGTGGATAAGGTAAGCTGTAAATTGGTGAAAAAATGCTACTTCTGTGCGTCAATCTGGTTAATTTTGGCATTTGTTCGATGACAATTTTGCACGCTTGTTGATGAATACAAAAGTCAAGGTCAAGTTCCTCTAAGGTTTCAGCATGGACAGCCAAAAACTTTGTTAAATTTATATTTTCTTGCGAAAATCGGGTGATAAACAAAGTAAAGCTTTTGAGTTTGAATTTGATTCTCTGGCTAATGTCACGGCTTGGAAAGTTCAAGTAGCAATTTTTAGAGTTAAGGATGTTCAGTACTTTCAAGTTATCTTGTTTACAGATGAGGTCATACAAGGCAAACTCGTGTTTAGGAGTAATTAAAGTTACTGTCAATTTTTCAAGATCATTGACATGTTTTGAGATTTTGTAGACATCCTGAGAGTTGATCTTTAGTGCCTTCAACTTTTTCAATTCTACATCATATTCAGGAACGAGCACTTTAGTTCTAGATCTGAAAATTAGTTCTCGTAAAATCGTACTAGGTTCACAAAACTCTTTATCACGTCCTAATTCCAGATCCACAACATTTGGTAACTTCTTCAAAACATCCTCCATAATACCTTCACAATCCAAGTCCTGTTCTACGATTACATTCCGCATATACAATCCTCTTTTAATCAGAAAATCCTTCCACTCATCATATTCTAAAGCCTTGAATCGGAAGTTGATGCTTTTCATCAATTTTGGTGACTTGAAAATCAAATCTTGCATTTCTTTTGACAGCAGCATGCAGGTCATCTTGTCCTCGAAATACATTTTGGAAATTATTTCGAGAATCATTTCGATTGGTAGGACAGGAATCGGTGGCTGATGGAAAAATGTTAGTAAGAATTTCATCATCAAGACTTTATATATCTATATAATTACCATTGTAGGAACTGCAGGAGATGTAATCTTTTTTGGTATTCTCATCTTGCGTCGATGTCTTATTGGAGGCATTGAATTATCTTTGTTATGGCTGTTGCACGATTTAATTTTAATCATTTTTATCAAATTTTTCTTTCAGATTTTCAGAAATGTTGAATTGTTAACTGTTGCAGCCAAATTAAGCCTTTCAGTTAGAGCTTCTTTTATTTACTTTTGAAAATGCAAATTTAGAACATTACAAATGTTTCTGATGTAAAATTGTTCATGTGGCAAGGGATGGACACTTTACTTAGGAAACTTTTAAGATTGATCAAGAGCCACGCCTACCTAAATTATATCTATGTATGATATTATGCCTGAACTGGCAGAAGTATAGAGCTGTCTTTAGACATTCCCTACGCGCACCAATGGGCCCTCATGGGTCCCAGCCAAGGAAGTAAGTAAATATGATATTATGCATGCCTTAATCAAGACTATATTATTTCCTGCAACTTACTCTCAGACCTATCTGCTGGACATACAAAAGAAATGAAAAAAATCCTCAAAAATTTAAATTTTTTAAACAAACTTTATTAACATTTTCAGTATCACATTTCCATCAATTCAGCTTGTCTTGCCTCAATATCAATCCTTTCCATTTTCGTAACATCAAAACAGAATTCATAGAATTCAAATCCTTTAAATGTCTCAACGACAATATCAAACAGCTCCTTATTTCGATGAACAATATATGTGCTGACCTTCACCACCTTTTTCTCCATATCAGCCATGATCTTATAGAACATGTAATTTTTTGGAACTGTCTCATTGTCACCCATGGCATAGACTCTCCTTGTGTATGGATTGACTCTAAAGCTGAATGTTTTCATTTTCTCCATCACATCCAAATGCTGGAAGATCGCCAACAAGACTTCTGAATTACTTGCATCCCGAATCACCAGATGCTCAACATTTTTGATATTAGACAGCATATTTCTCATTATTTCGTCTCTAAAAAAGCAAATCTGATTGATTGTGATGAGTTTGAGTTCGGGAAATCGAAATGTATCTTGGCTTACTGAATTCATTGTGTTGACTTCCAGTGCTTTAATTTTGTTGGGTTTCTTGCTGGAATCATCGATGTATTGACATCTTAGTGACTCAATGTTTGGAAATTTCTTAAGTACTGTATCGAGATTAAGTCCCATTGAATTTTGATCATCAAAGTGTTTGACATTTGGCAGTATCCAGTCACGATGTGACCTTGAATAAATTTCTGAATTTTTTAGACTTTTGAGGGTAAATTTTTGCAATTTATGGCATTTTTCAAAGACTACGTGAAGAGAGGGGGAACTCAATGAATGATCAACATGCAGTTCCTCTAAGGAATCAGCATGAATGTTTAAGAACTTAGTTAAATTTTCATTTCTTTCATGAGGGTTGATAGTTAAAAGTTTGAATTTTTTCAATCTAAATGTTACTCTTGGTGTTGGATCTTCTCTTGGAAATTCAAGGTGGTGATTCTTTTGATTGATGACATTCAGTTCCTTTAGGTTATGCTGTCTACAAATGAAATCAAACATAAATTCCTCATAAATTGATCCATATGAGAAAATAGTAAGTTTTTCTAGATTTTTGACATTTTTGGATGCTTGTAAGAAGTATACAAGGTCCCTGACGTCAATCTTGAGTGCCCTTAATTTAGTCATATCCAGTGAATCTTGATCATTATTCCAATAGTCCATTAACTTTTTGCTTGGAGGTGGAATATATATGAAATCATCATCATCATCAATAAAATCACCAATTTCTGACTCTGTCTCTTCTTCAGATTCCGATGAGTCTTTATCAGATTCATAAATGAGAGTACTTAGCCAACTTGAATAGACAACAGACCATGGATATTTAGGCTGTGACAAAACAATCCTTCTCTCCAGTAGAAATTCCTCTAAATTTGGCACTAAACATAGCAAATCTTTGAATAATTGTGGTGACTTAACTTTAGCTATTATACTCAGGCATCTAATATATCTTCCATGTGCTGTGAGGACCTTCATAGCTGTCTCAGTTTCATACAAGCATTTAAGCTGAATTTTGATGTTTCTCATGACTTCTGATGACTTGAGCATTAAATTTCTTATCTCTTTTGATAACAGCATGCAGTTCCTGATGTCGTTGATTGATTTGAGGTGTGAGAAGACCATGATGATCATTTCCATTGGGAGGGTCATTTGTTGGCTCTGTATATGGGAGAAGATTAGTTAATGGAATTGATTGGGATTTTGTATTCAAATACTTACACAATATTCAGGTTGTATGTTTATTTTTGCTTCAGATATCATCTGTCTCTTGTTGATTTTCTTGTCTTTACTGCGTTTATTTAATCTTTTAGGCATGGCACTGGATTGAATTCCTTAATTCCTCGAGATTTTTGTTTTTTAAATTAATTAGAATTATCTTGCAATATTTTGCAATGTTTATTTAACTAATTTACGTTAATTTGATGTAGAATTCCTAGCTTGTCCTTATCCGGAGATCACTAAACTTGATTTGATTCACAATCATTGAATTTGTGCATTATTTATACCGAAATAATTGTTTTGTGATTAATATTTTATTAAATTACACAGATTCCCAAACTTTTTTGGACGTAAACAAATGATTGTTTTAAATTCCCCTGAAATTTGTGGATTGTTTGATTTTTAAGAATCCGTTATGTCCAATTGAATTTACTGAAAGTTTCTTTAGTGTTCAGCAACTTGAGAATGTTTTTCTAATGGATATGGATGGCATTAAGCATTATTTCATACCTCGAAAATTATGTCGGGAAGAATTTATTTCTTAAATTTATTTTTATTGCAGTTCCAAATAAATTATTCAGGATTATACAGGTATAAACGATTGGAACAGGTATGGAGTTCCATTTTGAAACTTTCCATGCTCCTTGCCATTTTGAAAGATCAAAAATCTCATATTGACAAAATGGCAAGGAATATGGAGAGAAAAAACAAAATTTTATGTGAAGGGGGCTCATCTCTGGCCGGAATGACAGAAAGAAAAACAATGAATTTCACAGAATTTTATATTCCAGAAAGCTTTGATCCAAGAGTCGATTGCATAATTTAAAGTTTTCAAATTTTCAAAATGTTTTGATAAACTTTATAATTCAAGAATTTTCCTCAAAGCACTATTTAAGTTCAACTAAGCCCTTAGGAAAAACATCATTCCTCTACCGATTATCGACCACTCCTGTTATCTTTTCATCTAAAATTCTTCGAAGAGTAAATAATTTTGAAATAATACAAAAGATGCAAAAAAGAAAGAATTTAAATGAAAATTCTGCAGTCGAGAGTAAAATTCGCAAAACTTTAAAACCGGAGCAGGAAATGAATCACGATGTAAGTGTTGAAATATTAATCTACCGTTTCAGACAAGATGCGCACCAAATCAACAATTCTTCATTTATTTGATTAAAGTGAGTATGCAGATTGTCTGTTAGGGTAATTGATTAGAATTAAACTAGTTTGAACTCAATAATAACTAATTTAATTCTTTTCTTCTCCCAAAAATCCAGATCGAATGTAACTTACCATTTCTTCCACCCGAAATAACCACGAAAATCATCACTAACTTAACCGACGTCAGTGACATTAAAAACTGCATAGAATTATCAAGTGATGTCAACAGCTTCATCTTCAGAACACCAGCAATAGTT
Source organism: Chironomus tepperi (assembly GCF_022539635.2). Taxonomy (NCBI): domain Eukaryota; kingdom Metazoa; phylum Arthropoda; class Insecta; order Diptera; family Chironomidae; genus Chironomus; species Chironomus tepperi. Next base: position 801,608 of record NW_027226156.1, read on the forward strand.
AGAAAATTTAAGTTCAATCTTGACTTAATTGCCGAACCTAATGCGTCAATCCAGTTCATCAAGAATAAAGGAAAGCATGTCACGTCAATGAAAATAGCTTTTAATTCAAATAGTTGTGAATATTTGAGGATTTTTCTCAGTCAGACATCCAAATTAGAAGTATTTGAATTCGAGAATAGAAAGCCACTGCGGATGCATTTAGGTGATCCAAACGATTGTGAATGTTGTCGTCCAGAATCGACGCTGAAACCAGATTGGGCTGAATATTGGACACCAACATCAGATGCAATTGAATTGCCGGAATTAAAAGTGTTGAAAATTGATTTGAGGGACCTGGAGAACTTCATAAGAACAACAAAGCAAGTCAATACTTTGGAAAAATTGACAATTTACATCTCAACATCCAACGACCAAAGCATCATGACTGAATTCATCCTACAGCAAGATAATCTAAAGGAGCTGAACTTAACAGTGACAAAATTTGGACTCAATGTCAAATTTCCAACCAGGAACATCACAAATGACATCAAATTTAAACTCAAAACGTTAAAACTTCTTTCAAATCGTCAACGAATCAGCAACATGTTCATGGATCAGTTCCTGTTGAATCAGTCTGACAATTTAGAGGAAATTATCTTTGACTCGTCGCCAATCGATCGAACCTTAATGATAATATTTTATAGATTTAAACAATTAAGGAGGTTAACACAAACGACAGATTCAACGTCAATGATGAATAGAAGTATCGGATCCCTGAGTAGGAAGTTAAAGCATGTGACTTATTATGAGGACATGAACATATCAGGTATCACATTACATAGTGTCTTTCATCTTCTTCCGGATGTAGTTTCACTTAAGTGCATTTATATAAATAATTCAATCGGAAATTTTCCATCAATTAATGAGTTGGATGTAAATAACCTCAAAATTTATAACTTTAAAAATGTAAGGATGCCTAATTTAAAAAAATTGACAGTTAAGAAGCTAATGGATGTCAAGGATGAAAATTGGTTTATGAGATTTGTCGAGTCCATTGGATCTGTCGAAAATTTAACGATTTCAGGAGTTGAACTCATTGGAAATCTGGAAATAGTCCTAAAAAATTTGAAATCATTCAAAAGTCTACAAAAATTCAGTTTTTTACACAATCCAGGAATTACTCGAGAAAATTACACGAACCTCAACGAGACAGTTCCAACTGAATATAGTTTCTATAAAATTGTAATTGACATGATTGATAAAACTATTAGACTTAGTTCGTATATTATCCGTAAATGTAAACCTATTCTTAATATTTTAATTAAAAATTTTAAAGGATTTGAATTTTTTGAGATTTGTGTGAGCACTGATGCAGGTTATTGATGCTGGAAATCTTTAAATAAATGAATAAAATTCATTATTGAAAATTTATTAAAATATAAAACTTAAAATTATTTTTTTTTATCAACTTTTTGGTTTTTTGACTTAGATAGTATTTCAGTTTGTGAGCCAATAGACTCTTTGGTGAGTCAACAGACTGTCTGGTGAGCCAACAAACTGTCTGATAAGCCAATTGACGGTATTATGAGCCACTTAAAAACTAGAACATACATTTTCCAGCTGGTTGACTTCCTTATTTGATGATTCGCTGGTAATATTAAGATTCTCGAGTGCTTCCATCATTTTTTTACACGTTTAAAATATTTAATTTTAATTTAAGTTCACAAAAAATTTTTATTAATTTTTAACGTATTCACAGAATATTCTATAAAATTTATATATGACTTTCAGGAAAGACTTCAAGTGAATGAGAGTTAGCTGAAAATCAAAAAGAATTATTAACATTATTGTTGATAACGATGAAAAAGTTTTTAATGGAAATTAATTTGAAACTTTTTTGACCGTTACACAATCTTTATATATTTAGAAACAACTTTTCAGAATCATGGAGTTATTGTAAGACATTTAACAATGTCTTTTGGTTGTATGTATGACTAAGGATATGTGTATTGAACAACATTGAAATTGAATAAACTCCGGCAGGTAAAGTTTATGCTCTTAAGAACAAAAACCCACAAAACTAATACATTTAAAGAACTCAGCGTGTCGAGATCTTTACCTGTTAGGTTTAGACTGTAGAATAGTCCGCAAGTATGTGTGCATATCGAAATTGGATCCTAAAGAGCCTTACAAAAATAAACATGAAAATCACAAATTTTCAAACGACTACAAAATTTTTAAATTTTGTAATATAACATGTTATAATTACTTTGGATATAACTTTAGGATTCTTCATAAGGAACGTCTCAAAGAAAGTTGTTTAGTATATTCCAAAGGTTCTCAAACTATTCTGTATGTGGCTACCTATATTCAATATACTTACATGTCTAACGTATTAGTAAATGTGTGGATTTTGGCAATGCATGATAAGTTCATTAAGTACCTAAAATCAATCCCAATAAATCTAAAATAAAGTCAATTTTTTCAGAAAAAAATACTCATTTTTTATTATTGTTCTTCAGATCATATTTTATGAGATGGACAATTTTTTAAGTACACATATTAGCACTCATTATTTATTAGAAACATCAAAGTGCTGAATGATTTTACAAAATTTATATTCATACTGAGCATAATCCTTTTTTGATAAAAATTATATAAACCTTTGTAAGTGTTGAGCATGACTTATGATGTGTGTGAATTAAGTGTGTTGCGTTTTTTGATATGCTTAACTGATATATTTTATATTTTAAAAATTCAATACTAAAATTAATGATAAGGGGACTACTTCTCGGGTGCTGGTATTGTCTGGTACAGGTTAACCATCTCACTGTTATATGACATGCACTTCTGCAGTATAAACAGCATTTTTGACATTTTTGGAATGTAGGCTATTCTGTACCTTACCATATCAATATTGGAGAAATCGGCCCCGAAATGCTAGTTCGACTCTTATTTTGTATCCAAAAGTTGACTTGACTCTAGCAGAAATAGCATAAGTCGGTAAATCGATCCAAAATCCAACACAAGCCCAACGTGACTCTGACATGGTTCCGGATTTAAACAATCACTTAACCTGTATCCAGATTGTAGATAGATTAAATGAAAACCTCACACTTTCCATACAAAATTCAAGTCAACTCTAAATTATGTTTAAAAAAAAAAAATTCGATGATCGAAAAATAACTATCAAAAAAATTTATTGTGAGAATGTTAAAGTTTTGATTTAAGAATTTTGTTTGAACATTTAACCAAGTCCGTGATCTTCAAAGAATCCTTGGGGTGTTTCATCCTAGAAAAGAAGAATTTAATAATTAGTTGATGGTTTAATGGATTGAAAGGACAAATGTTGGGTCAAAATATATTTTGGAATAATGAATATGATTTGGGGGATCGTTCTTATGTTACGTTTGGTTTATATTGGGGTCAATGATTTTTTTAACAGCTTTGATCGGGAAGCGAGAAGATTAGAGGAGTATCAAGATGGTCAATCAACATCTTCAGGCGAAATTCTTTAATTTTCAATATTTTTTGAACCAAATATATCAAAATGTATAGTGATGAGCAACCTTTGAGCCGCAGCAACACAAATGTGTCACCAAAAATGATTGGAAAAGAAATAAACTACAGGACGTGTGTGGCTTAGGTCGAGGCTCATCACTAAAGTATGTATCGAAAATTTAAAAATTGCCTACAACTGACGTAACATATGAACGACCCCCTCAACAATTTTAAGGAATTAAAAACAAGGATGAGAATATTATTAAATAAAAAAATACTATTAAATATATAAATTTATTTATTAATACTACATACCTTGCCTTTAATTCCAATCAATTAACAAAATAAACTTAGTTTAAAAGCACTACCACTACACATATTTTGTACTGATTGCATCTTAGTTCTTTCAATTCAATTTATTATTAACAAAAATTCATTGGTACACTTTTGACTAAAACTAAAGTTTATTTCATTTTTTTTATGTCAAACTAATCAACATCACCAATAAGACTTCACCAAATTAGATGAAATAGACTCTAAGTTATATAATTTTTTTTTAAGATAATTAAACCATATACCATAAATTTAGATTACTAAACATTAAATTGTGAGAAATAATAATAATTAAATTATAAATAAACATGAATTTAACACATCAGAGTAGTTGGACTTAGTAATCGTGTTTGGTGCTATTATGGGAGTTGTTCATTATTGATGTCCATTTTATAGAGAGTAAAGGATTGTATCATGTGGACGAGGTTCAAATAAAATTGCAAAAATAAATCAAAATTTGTTCAAAAACTGACAAAACTATTCAAAATTAGGTCAAATTAAATTCACAATTAGAGCACAAAATAATAAAATTTTCCCAAAAAATAATAAAATTAATCTCAAAATTCTTTCAAATTGGTCTTTTTTTTGTTTAATTTCTTTCAAAATTACAACACATTAAATAATTTTAATTTTAACTTTATTTCTAATATCATCAAATTTTTTTTTATATTTTGTCCCAATTATCCTATGCACAAAGTAAGTATTTCATGTATTTAAAATTGGTCCGAAATGTTTAAGTGATTGTAAGCAAGTAACGTTTAGTATATTTTGTATAAATCCAATAGATTCTTAAATATGCTTGAAATGATACGTATTGTTCAGTATATTTATATTTGTTCTGTATTTAAATACATTAAATTTTTTTGTCTAATTTGGAAAACAATTTTGAGTTTTTATGATTTCTTATTCTACTAAAGTGACTATTTTATAATCAAAATCAAGGCTTTTTTATGTCATTCTTTTTACATTTAGACAATTGTGAGTTTTTTTTAAATATTTCTCAATGTCATTGTGATATGGTTTAAATAGGTACTAGTGATATCTTGAGTGGAATAGGCTGTGATTAGTCATTTGATCTTATGACTATTTTTGGTTAAATTGATCATTTGATCGATGATATTATCAATGGATTTGGTAAAACTGGAGCGTATCCAGAAAGGCGGGGTTGAGGGTGAGGTGTAGGATGTTGGGGTATTGGGTCCAAAAAGAGAGGAATACCATTGACACTTTTCATAATAATATTGATCCACGACTGAAAATCTGAACAATTAAGTGCCATGCTAGTCAAATAGGTAAGGTGCTTGGCTCAAAATTGGTTTGGTAACCCAAAAAGTTGTGCGATTATCAAATGAAAAATTGATCAATTTTTTTACAATTCTTGGTAACTAGTATTGACTAATCTCAACCTTTCTCACTCGGGTATGTCATTATAATATTTTTAAGTTAAAGTTTATTTTAAATACATTAGTTTAAAGATATTCCTTTTGTTCAAATATTTTCTTTAAAAATTGGCAACGATTTTGAATATTCTAATATGTAGTACTAAGAACTTTATCGTATTTTATTGAAATATATTCTAAATATTTTTTTGAAATAAATTTTAATTAAATTAATTATATTTGTCGATCCAAAATTTAGCAGATCTTTAAATCGATCCAAAAGCTACACGTTGACGTCGTTAAATCAAATCCGTAATTTAACCCGAAAGGAACAGACTGCGGCTAAACGACTCTATGTCTAGTGACATACTTGACATATCATAGCAAGTTCTAAAATCTCAAGTTTAGTCCTTGACATAAAGACGACTAATCGCAGTGGTTCTCGAGGATATTTAATTATTACTATAAAATTCTTATATTTACTACATATCTATCAATATTTTTGTAATTTAAATTAAAGTCAAGTATCAAGTTAGATTATGCTAACGTGTACTTATAACAATTAAATTAAAAATATAGTTTTTATAGCCACTGATATTAATTAAAATCGTTAATTATTCTAATTTTCAAATTCTCTTAAAGCTCAGACCTTAGAGCCTCATTCAAGCTTGTATGAGCTTGATTTGTTAGAGTATCAATAAATATCCTTTAGATCAATATCAGTGGCATCAAAAATTTTACAAAATTGTGATTTAAAAATTAAATGGTGTTGTAAATGGTGTTTTTATAGTAATCCAATTTCGCGCAAACTTGATTCTACTGCTTCTTCCTAATCATTTCAATAACATTAAATTTGCATAAATTTCGAATAATGTGTAAAGATTGAATTGATTGTGTTTTTAATATTTTATGTATTTGTTAATGGATCCCCCAAAAAAGAAAAAAAGAGAAAAAAACAACAAAGGGAAGATATAAAAAAATTTCCAGTTGAATGAAAAACGTTCCAATTAATTAGTTAAAAATTTAATTTTTAGTAATGTTTGTGATATTAGTAGACGATTAATTTGGTGTTAATATGTAAAATAGTTTTAATATTTTGAATTTTAATATTTTGTAGTTTTTATATGAGATGTTGGATTTTTGGAGAAGATTTGAGGGTGTGGAACTGATCACAGTGATCAAAATTATCAAATTTGATCCGAAATTGACCAAAAATGAGCAAATTTGATCAAAATTTGATTACTCAGTTCCACAAACCCCATAAAAAACATAAAACACAATAATATGAATATAAATTATTTAGTCCTTAATTATCTAATGATAAAGTTCGTCCAAAGACTGCATTCCCTGCATTTTAGAAGCGCAGGCCTTCAATTCCTTCGCTCATCTTGCAACAAATCATGTAAATTGCGACAATAAGTGCCGACACATAAACTAAAGTTTACTAAAGTAAGTAGGGATTAAACGCTAATGTGAAATGTCTTAAAAATAATCAATCAAAACAGTTTTTGAACTGAAATCCAAGAAATGATCAAGTTTGACTGACAACTTTTAATCAATTCAAATTGGGGGGAAGGAGACACAAACACACACACAAAATATCTGTTTATCTAATAGTGATGAATGGATGAGTCATGAAAAAATTGAAATCCGAGCTACACAAATTAATGGCAGTCAAATGAGGCCTTGTGTCGCTCAGAGAAATGAAACAAAAACACGTGAAAATGACAAGTGTTAAATAAGAATTATATGAAAAATAAAAAGGCATTCAGTTTTAAGTTTTTAGTTAATAAATTTTACCATTTTAATTTCTACTTAGTTTTTGGCATTTTAACATTTCTTTTTGTCTTTTTTTAGAAACAAATGATTGAATTAATTGATCAAAATTGATTTATACAGTTGGATTGTAATTCTTATCATTTAATACATTTTTTCTTTTATAATTATTTAAAATGGGCAATTTATAGCAATGCAATGAATGAATGTGGCGCTTAAAAGAATCTTAATTTGGTTTTCCTCATTTTTTTGTTTCAATTTCAAGAAAATTGATGACATTAATAATTTTTTTGATCATATTTTTAAAATTATATAGTGACAATCAGCGTGTTTTACGAAAATTTAAATTAAAATTTAATAAATTATTTTAAAAAAAAAAATAGTAAAATTTGAAAATGATTCAAAATCATATAAATGTACAAAAATTGTCATAAAGTCCGTAATGGAACGCTAATGCTATTTGTTTTGATGACCCTGATGTCTAGATAACTAGGATTTTTAGAGTTGGGAGGACTCCGGGAGTCAGACTCTATAATGAAGTCCTCCCAACAATGACATAGACACTAATAGAAGTTGTATTAATCTGGTTATTAGGTAACCCAAGTTTGACTCAGTAAACCCAAATTTGAGTCAAATTTTGTCTAGACCAGTTAAACAGTCAGCTATTAATAATAATTGTTCAAAGACCAGACCATGATTAATAAACTATTAGATTCTTGAAGCCATATGACTAAATAAAACGTAATAATACTATTAAAATATTAATTTAAAAAAATACTGTATTTTTTTAGCAAGAATCAAGAAATTGTTAGCTTAATAAAAGAAAAAATAATCTTCTTCATCTAAAACCTGAAAAGTTTAAAAAAAAAATCAAAAAAAAGAGAAAAGATTTTTGAAATTATAGAAAAAAATTTTGAAAATAACTTAATTAATTTTAAATGAAAAGGCCAAATCCGTGTGTGGACATGAAAAAAAAACAGTAAATAAAGCATTATGCGTCAACTAAAGCATTTTTATTATGGATAATTCTGGAGATTTATAAATAATTATTTTTTTTGTGTGTGGCTATTCAGCTAAACAATGAAAGCTGCATTATTAAATAATTAGGAAAAAAAAACATTTTAATGTCAGCAACTTAATTGTTGTTGTTATTTTTTTAAGGTGAGACACAAAAAATTATTTAATTCGTCATTTATGAGCAAGCAGTTTGGAAAAAACCTAATAAGCGCCCTATCTATTATGTTATTAAATGTTTCTAAAAAGTGTTTTTTTTATAGGTTGCACAAAATATATTTATATATGCGAAATGGACAGGTTTCTAATTGACTGGTTGCATGTCAATTGTCCAAGTTTTGGATATCAAAGTTGTCAAATCGACGTTTCATTGGATTACGATTCTGATTGAAATCCAGTCTTGTCCGATTAGGATCTAGTCGAGATCAATAGGAGTCCATGAGAATCCATGAGACTCTCGGAGTCCTGGCAACTTTATGTCATTTAAAAAATGAATGAAGCAAATCGAAATGGCATACAGAAGAGCAGAACTCGATGTCGACTCGGATTTTGTATGGAATCGAGTCAACTTTTTCATACAAAATTCGAGTCGGCTTCGAGCTCTGCAAAAGACTAATTCTAAAGATGACCAATTCAACCTAAGTGTTTAATTAGTCATCCAAAGAATCAAGTATTACAACCAGTCAACTAGAAACCCTCCCATTCGCGTATATAATTGACATCGATGTGTGTAACTTTCAATTTAAATTTTCATTCAGATCCTTATTTATTGTATTTAGTTTTTTGTGAAAAAAACAAGTAGAAAAAGAGAAAAAAAATTGGAAGAAACAGGAAGAAAAAGAAGATGTAAAAAATATAAAAAAAAATTTGGGAGTAAAATATTTCAAAAAACAAAAAAAAGGCTATGGTTCTGTTTTTCTTTTTCAAACATTTAAAGAAATTTAGCTAATTTTTTTTTTGATTGATGAGTTGGATTTAATGCAATAAAAGCGATGAGCTAAGGTGTGGAACTGATGAAAATTAGGCAAGTTCAATATGAGCGTGTAAAAGTGATCAAAAGCTGACAAAAATCATCAAAATTGATTAAAATTTGCTAAAAATTGACAAATTTTAATTTCAAAATAATTCAAAAAAGTTTGAAAAATTGACCAAAATCTATGATAAGTTAGTCAGTTCCACACCATTAACGAACCAACGAGACAAAAAATTATGAAAACTTTTTGAATTTTTTCAATCACTGACTTCTGTTCTTGATTGACATGATTGACTAAAGGCTAATTTAATATCATCAATCAAAGTATAATAAAAAACAAAGTTGACGTTTTCTATGCCAAAAATTAAACAATCTTTTCAATTTTAGTGCATGATTTTAGAAAATTTATACAGAAAAATTGTCTATTCTATGTCTAGGTGCGGAACTGGTCAAAGAAATTTGACAATTTTTTAAAGATTTTAGCTGAATTTTTGTCAATTTCTTCTAAATTATTTAGGTTGATTTTTAGACAATTTTTGATAAATTTTGGATAGATTTTGTTCAATTTTGAACAATTTCATCGAATTCTAGTCAAACTTTGATCATTCTTAGTAAAATTTCAAACCATTTGATCAGTTCCACACACTCAATTCTATCAGTAAAGAAATATTAATCTTAAAATCTACTGGAAGTTTTTTATTAAAAACATGCTATTAACTTGATTAATTCAAATTTATTTTGTTACATTTTGCATAGCATGCAAATATCTAATGATAGTTTATGTTAAGATCTAATAAGATTGATTCATAGCATACAAAATAAGAACATACTTTTTGGATATTATTTTATAAAAATTAAAAATTAAAATGGATGAAATGTAATGAGGGACTTTTTTTTAGCGATGCTTAATATCTCTGGACGAAATGTCATTTGGATTTAAAAAAGAAAAGAATTTAAAATTTTTGAAAATTCGCGGATGTAAATGATTGATATTCTGTTAAGATTTTTGGCAACTTGATTAAGATTACTTTTAAGGCATTAAGTTTTGATAAAAAAATGTTTTTCTTTTTTTGGTTTTTTAATGAATTTTTATAAAATATTTTCCTGTTTTTCAGAGCTTCTACAAGCTGACTAAAACTATAAATAGCCCAAATAATACTTTTTTTTTAAATTGTTGGAATTTTTAAAGTTAATTTTTGCATTAAACTCGACTAAATTGTTTTGTTTGTCTTGTTTGACCAACTGGAGATTTAGTCATTAAGGGACAATGAGTTGGAAAGCTTTGTGATGTATCAAAGGTGTAGAGCTGACCATAATTGATGCAAATTAGACGAAATTTCATTAAAATTGATTGAAATTTGACAAAAAATCATCAAAATTGACAAAACTTTTGATCAGTTCAACACCAATGTGACTCATACTAACCATGAATCACTCTTAAAGCAACCTATATTCATAATTGTTTAAACTTCCACCACAATATTAGACAACACAAATGTTCCCAGAACTTGCTCAATATCCCCAAAAAAATTACAATTTTCTCAATTATTTATATAAACTAGTTTGCAGTTCATTCAAATATATTTCATATAAAACTAAAATTAGCAAAATCCCCAATTGCCATATGCTTGAAAAACAAATAGCAATGGATACAGACTTAGATAAAAGCGCAAATTAAAAATAAAACAAGCAAAATTATTCATTTTTTTAAAAAATAATCTTAACCAAAATCAAACGATAATAATAAAAAAATTCTTAATAATATTAAAAAAAAAATTCATAAAATAAGGCAATAATTAAAGCATTAAAATTTTGCGGCATGGTTTATAACGTATAGGAAATAAGGGCAAGAGATTTTTAGCATCTTTTATGTAAATTATTATTTTTTTTAAACAATTTTACGCAGAATGATTAATGTTATTACTGATAAGTTTTAAATATCGTAAGTTTCATCGTTGCCTACCTCTTGTAAGACATCTTGTGCTGCAATTGCTTTCAAGACATTCTTCTTTGATGTCTCCTGTATTTCACCGCCAACAAGTAACTCATCCAATATGAAGTAAGCCTTTTCGAAATTAAATATGATGTCGAGTTCACAAACCTAATAAGTTAAAATAATCAAATTAATTTAAGTTATTTAATTGAACGCTCGGAAGGCACAAGAGATGCAGGAATAGCTCAAATTGATCATTCTGATTTTGTATTGGAATCGACACCATACCACAGTCACACAAGTCTGTTCTAGGAATTCGGATCGATTAGCCCACTTGTGCTATTCAGAATGGTGCACAGATTGAAACGTCAAAACCTAGACTTCGAGACAGAAACCGAAACCTAGACTGAGACTGAGAGCAAGACTGAGACTAAGACCTAGACTTAACTCAAGTAAATTCTTCAAAGTCTCGGTTTTGAGAACTCTTAATTGTTGCCCATTTTTTTCCATCAAAAAGGTCAATAACAGCTATCACTTTACCATATAGACACCCTCTTATCTGGCCATCAATACAGCAACGTACCAAACAACTAAATTGTGCTACATAATTTGTACCTTCCGATTAAGTCAAATCCAAATAATACTCACACTTCCAAAGTATTTATCAAGCAATTCGACATAACGATGAATAATTTCTAAAGTCAATAACTCATTATCATCTTGTTCAACAGCACAACAGAAGTATAAACTTGCATATCTATAAAATGATCCAGTTAGATAAGAAAATTTTGAACCTTTTTTTGATGATTTTTTTCTTACCTTTTATAAACAATTTTTGAATCCTTGTACTCTAAAAATGAGCACATTTTAGGCTTACGTGCCAATATTGTGGATATGAGTTCCCGTGTTATCTTCTTCTTTACCTTGTCAGCGTGAGCCACGTACCACTTTTGTAGTCGAAGCTTTCCTTGTCGACTGAATAATAACATAAATTGCATCTAAAATTGATAGGAATTTTATCATTTAATTGTATGCTGATTTAATCATGCCGGTTTGTTCATTTAGAGCTGACAGAACTCCAATGTCGAGGTGCCTCCACCTATTTTTGGGAGGTGACTCCATTGTAGAGGTAGACACCGGCTGATTCTCAAAGTTCTGCCAACTCTGGACTCATTATTGTCATGAGAAAATTAAGATTAAGCCATTAAAATGAACAAAAATTGTGAAAATTTCAATAAAATTCAATATCTTTGAATCATTTTTCCAGAATAAAAATTATGTCAATTTTTTCAAGATGTTCGAATGGAGAAATAATATTGATTTTAAATTATTCATTAATTTATCCATTATATTCATGTCAAATATCCTTGACTTGATGTTTAATTGATTAACTTTGTAATGATTGTCAATATATTTACCATTTTTAATGACTTTAAGCAATGAATATTATGAAAATAAAGAAAAACAATTTAAAAAGTAGTGATTTTTATCACAGTAAAAAAATATTATAAAATCAAGTTGCAATGCAGGACATAAGCGCATTTTTCAATATATGACTAGCTTTAGGTATCAAAAAATATTGTAAATTGATAGAATTTGTACGGATTTGCAGATGTGATACATATTACAAGGATCATGTTCACGAGTATGATCTATTACTCTATTTGAGTTCATTTGGAATGTCTATCATGTGAGATCCAAAGGAATGGCGGACAAAATAGCAGTCATTGATTTTTTTTCGAAAAATTTTGCAAGTTGTGCTAACAAAAATTTGAATTTATTTTCACCGTTATGATTATAACTTTATGAGTGCTTCATATTTACTTATAAGTATGAATTCACCTGTCCTGCCATTGAATATCAGCATAGTCAATTTTACCTAAGTTTAACCTAGATGGCATTACTGTAGTTATGAAGATTTTACACATTCAAATTTTGAAAATCCGTTATATTGAATCAGAAGGTTTTGAATTACAGCATCAATAAATTAATATGAAATCGTTCAAAAATTACTTAATGCTTAAGTGGGGGGAAGTGAGGAGAGGGGAATAAGGTACTTAATCTAAATCATGTTACTGTTACAAAGCATTACGATAGGATTGATAGGTCCAAAATTCTCAACATACAATAAAGAACGTAGACGACCCATGGATGCAACCCCAACACAATTACTTCAGAATTTTAAAAAATTCACATTTAATTTTAAGAAATGAAAAGCAGACACTTAATCATCTCCAAAAAAATCAATGTTGTTTACATGTTAGGGGGTGAAAAGAAAACATTGCGTACGAGAATGTGGGACAACAAAAGGATATAAATAAGACATCAATAGATTTATCGATAAAATTCGAAAACCCATAAATTTTAAATATTTTATAGATCTAATTTGACAAAATATGGAAATGACGAAGGGAGAAATGTTACTCATTGAGGATTGAGAGAAGTGAGAGGTTGTGGAATCACGTACAACATGTTCATTCATATCGACTGTATATGCTGTATATGGTGTGTGCTACTGTGTATAATTTTTATTCGATGTTTGTTGAATTTTTGAATCAATGCTTCAAATTTGAGTCAGTGCTTGAAAGTTGAACCATCGCTTCAAAGCGGAGTCTGCGCTTTAAATTTAAGTCAATGCTTCTATAGTGAGTCAATGCTTCAAATTAAATCATTGCTGCAAAATTAGTCATTGCTAAAAAATCTGAGTCAATGCTTCAAATTCAATCGCTGCCATAAATTTGAGTCAATGCTTCAAATTAATGCTTTAAATTTAAGTCAATGCTTCAGATTCAACTCAATGTCTCTGAGTCTATTCTTAAAGTGTAAATCAACTAAGTTAATGATACAAGTCACTGTCATACTTATCATGTCACAACTCCTAGTCCAAACACACATAAATCCTCAACAGAGTTCCCCGAGCAAAACAGAGAATTATCTTCTTATCACATTGACTAAAAAAGATGTAAATCATGTTCATATGCACGTAAAGCAAAATTTAAATAAGGGGGTGATTGCGTTGAATCCATAAAAAAATATAAAATTCTCTTTAGGCTTGAGACTCTCATGAGCAACAACATAACATTAAATAAGAATAAATAAGAAGAAATTGATTAGCATTCGATATGTGCGAATGTGAGTTGTGAGATATGCGAGAATAGATGTGAAGTGTATTAAATCTAAGTCTAAGGCAATATCTTATGAGAAACATATGCAAATGAGCTTCGTCGAGAGAGTGGATGAACATGCAGTCGTGGCAGGAATGGATTGAAATTGTCATGTATGAATATCGAATTGTAATTACATTTTCTGATGATTTCTTTTGGGAAATTCGATGAGAGTTAAAGGATGTGGAGATATGCTGATGGAATTTAGATATTTTGAATGAATTTTTCAGGTAGACGTTAACGAAGTCTATCGATAGGATTTAATTGTAGAAGTTTTGAGGCATAGATAACGTTCCTCATAGCATCCTTGGTTTCATGACCTCAAACTGCCATTTTCCATATCCTAAAGACTCCATTCAATTGCTAAATCCATGCATAATGCTGCCCGGTATTATTATACATGTTGTATGCTGCATGATGCATTAAATAACTCAAAGAATAGTGAATGCATATAAAAAGTTCAACAATATTTTGCTTCATTCCTCAATTGATTTACAATCAATGATAAGCATCACAATTGTATTCAACTGAACATTCAAATTAAGATCACATTTGTTGAAATATGAATTCAAATAGAGTGAGGATTGGGAGGAGGATTAAGTTGGGGATGGTTGGGGGATTAAGCGCATTTTATGGTCGGAATTAGAGGCTGAAAATGATGTTAAGTTGACTTTTTCTTGTAAAATTTGAGTTGAATTGGAGTTTTGTGTGGAATTATGGGGATTGAGGTACTCTGGGTGGGGATTGAGGTGCTTGTTGCAAGGATTGAGTCGTGAATTGAAAAAATCAAGTAAATTAAGCATCAAATTGATCAAATCGAGTCACAATTTGACATATTCAGCTAAAAAATGAACAAGATTCAGACAATTTTGGCAAAAAAAAATACATTCAAGACCAAACTTACTCAACATCCAGCACATATCCAAAAATCCTTGCTAAAAACACAAAACTCTTAAAAGAAAGCAAAAAAATAAAGTTGGGCTTGGCTTTTTCAGTTCAATTTCTATTGTGCAATTTCATTATCATCACATGTGAATCTCATTTTGCAGGCATCATAATGAATCAATGTGTGGTTGGATGTTGTTTTTTTTATGGCATTTTATTGTTAGGAAAGTGCACATTTTTTTTAGGATTGGGTTTCGCTTCTGGCCATTTTATGCTTTCAATTTTTGCATTGAATTGTTGGTGGATAATGAAGAGATTTATGGTGAATGTTGGATGTGGATTTATGCAATATTATGGTAAACGTTGGAGATTTTTTGATGAAAATTGTAATAAAAATTCAAAAAATTCCCCAAACCCCCTCGAAAATCCATCAATAACGCCACCCTAGTTGTCATTGATCATTTTCTTCAAGTGTCATTTGTTTGTTTATTTTTCATGCTTTTTACACCGCAAAATCTCCAAAAAATATGAATTTTTATCTCACATTTCTTCTTGTCTCAATTCGCATTCAAATTGGCTTCATAAATAATTTTTCATTTTCCCATTCATCAGGGGCGTATTGCATAGATCGTGAAATTTTGGGGGGTTTCGGTATTTTTATCACATAAAACCTTGAAGAAAAAGGAGGTTGGGGTCTGCCAAACTCCCTAAATACACCCCAGCCATCCACGACCGAGACGAAATCTCCCCGCGACTTTTAAGACATTTAAAAACAAATTTCAATTCCATTTATCATAAAACATTGAATATGAAATGTGAGCATCGTTTGGTTTCTGTTTGTAGATTGGAAATTGGATGACAAACAAGTAAGTTGAGAACTGTTTTGAATATTTTATGAGTTTTGTGGTGGAGTTGGGGTACTCGACTAATAGCCAAGTAAAAAAAACTTTCATTTTAACCTCTTGAACCTTCACCATTTTGCCAAAAAAAAATCCCTTCCCACATACTCGCAATTTTCATCGACTTGCACTCAAAAGAAAGGGAAACGACAAACCACAGCATGGCATTTTATGCAATTTTTCATTTCACCCTTCACACTTTCACCGCAACAGAAGCTTGCAAAAAAAATCCGAGAGTCAATTTCACCCACACACATGTCTATCGAGCATTAAATAAATTGTGGGAAGGGATTTTCGCCCTTTTTATGACTTTCACTTATGTCAATACGGGATGATATTGATATGATTCCGTTGAGCATGCAATTTAGGAGAAATTACAAGCAGATTTTATGGAAATGAGGAAGAAGAAAAAAAGATGAAATCTGATGAGTCATTTAAGAAATTGCGAATATTTATTGCACGGATATTTTGAAGGTTTTTTGAGAAGTTTTGGGACACTTTGGGAATGAATCTGATTTGAGATAGTTGATAATGTTTTCAGTCAACACTTTGGGAATGAATCTGATTTAAGAGTTGGTTGAATCTAGTTTAAGTCAAGTATGAATCTGTTTGAGTCAAGTAGGTTGCCAAACTAAATGACTTTTAATTTGAGTCAAGTTGGTAAAATCTAGTTTGAGTCAAGTAGGTTGAATCTACTTTAAGTAAAGTAAGTGGAATATAGTTTGAGTCAAGTAGGTTGAATCTAGTTTAAATCAAGTAGAGTCAAGATTGATTCAAGTAAGGTTGAAACTAGTTTGAGTCAAGTAAAGTAAATGCAGTCAAGTAGATTAAAAAGCCAACAAAAATGCGCTCAAAAATTCACAAATTAACTTGTCAACTCCCAACCATCCAAACTATGCAAATTTCGCCTATTCTTGTTCTCTCTATGACATAAACAACAATCGATGTGAAGAGTAGGAGGAGAAATTTCATTTCATTTCACTTCAATTTAAAATTTGCGAAGGGTTCCCATTCTTGTTTATTTATTTGTTGTTGCTGTAATTTTCTAATTTCTTTATTGTTGCCTTTTTTATTGTCAACTGGTTGGCATTGAACGTTCACTCCATGAGCAAAACAAAATTAACATTTTATTCGCAACAAATGGAATCGATTTGAATCAATGAAGCGGAGAAATTGTTGCATTGTGAGTGTAAATTGATCAATAAAAAAAATCAGAAGTAAATTAATGAATTTGAATGGAAATTTATTTAGAGACGAGAAGTGTGTCGTGAATTTGGTGAGTTAATGAGGTTATAATGATGTATGGACTTTTTTTAGAATAATTCTGTAAATTTAACATTCAACTGTTACGTAATTATCCATCATTCCCGCTCCAAATGACTCAATTCCATCCAATTCAACAACAATTCATTCCACATAAATACACAAAACAAAAGGCACAAAGCAAATTGCCATCATTGACCGTCTGAATATTTCTTTTTTCCTTCTTTTTTTTACGTCTTCTGCCTCGAGGAGCGCACAGCTAACCGACAACAATATAATGCCGCTTAATAGACCTTTTGTCTTTAGCTCTTATTGCAATTTACTTCTTGTTTCTCGCTTGCTTTTGTTCTTTGTTAAAAGGAACGAAATTGTGCAAAAAAAGTGAAATGAGAGGTTTTTTTTTGTTGGGAATGGTCATGGTTCTGGATATTGTTTGGGGATTGTTGGCTGTTGAGTAATCGGATGTATTAATTTGGGGCAAATTATGCAATTTAGTGAATGATTTTATTAAAATTTAATATTCAAGTTTGTGAAATTTGACATTTTTTAAACTTTTTTAAATTTTTTAAATTCAAATGTTGAAAAAATTTCAAATTTTTAAAAAAAAATTTCAAAAATTTCCAAACTAATAAATTAAAAAATTATTCAAATTTTAAATTCCCATCACCCCATTCCGAATGCCAAAAAATAAAGTATCAAAGCCGTTACAACAAAACCCATAAAATCCTCAAATAAAAAAATAAAAAATAAATTTACATAACAGTTGCATAAAAATCTTTTAAAATTAATCGAAAGTGAATCAATTTATCTCATTATGAATATGAATACATTAAAAGAAATACGAGGAAATAAAATAATATAAAAAAGAGAGGAAGATTGAATTTCAAGCAACACCTGGTGCAGCAACAATCAGTGTGAGAAGATGTTGATGATGATGATTGTGACCTTTTTTGAATGTTAAAGGTATAAAATGTTAAGTTTGTCTTTAACCCTTGAGACGTTCACATGTGAAATATTTAATTTGTTATGCATTAAGGAATTTTAAAATTTGTGAATTTTGAATACAGTTTTTGCAAATTTATTGCTATAGTGAGACGGATTTTAAGATGACAATTTTAATGAAATGAAATGTGAAAAAAGTGTTTTTAAAAATATTCAATATTTAACAATATTTGTTTAAAATTATTAAATAATTGAAAATGAATTAAAAGTTTTTTTCTAAGATTTAAATTAAATTTAAAAAAAAATAATTTAATTCAAAAATAAAGTGAAATTGTGGATTGAAATTTGGTTAAATTTTGTGAAATTCAAATATAGTTTAATTTTGTGTAATTTAACTTAAAAGTTTAAATCCCTAGAAATCAAAGTTAATTAATATTTGTCATTTAAAATGTTTTAAATTATAAAAATTGAAAATAAAATTCAAAACTTTAAAAATCTTTAAAAAGAAAATAAATTTTTAAAATTATTTAAATTCAAATTTGCCTTTTTATTAATTTTTATTCAACTACATTTTAAAAATTTCAGAATCTCATCATAAAAATCCATAATATTTCCCAAAAAACACCAATTTTAAATACCACAAATGTCCAACAAAACTGCTATAACTTGCATCAAATGACCAAAGTATTCCGAACAAATAAAAAGTCACATCACGTCCTCCTAAACAGTCTTTTTTTTTCAGTTCCTACCCATTCCCTTTCTCGACTGCCTCATTCTAATACATGCAGTATTACGCGATGACAAGACAATTTGCCGACTTCTCATATGTTGGCCACGCCTTTTACGAATATTATAAGTGAAAATAAAAATAATTTTGTAACATATCGTCATGTATGTTGTTGTTGGTGATGTTGCTGAATAAGTTTCGTTTTGGAGGAGGTTGACGGCGTTTTTGGAGATTATTAAATTTCAACTTTCATTATTTAAATTTTAAAAAAACATCAAAATTTTTTGAATTTTTTAAAATATTTTTTCAAATTTCTTCAATTTTAAATCTGCATTTTTAAATTCAAATTGAGAATTTTTGAACAATTTTGCAAAATTCAACTTAAATTTCACTTTAAAATTCACCAAACAACGACAATTTTCATCCATTTTCCCATTTTCCTTACTAATGTTCAATTAAAAAGGGTTGATAAGGAAGCACATCAAGTGAAATTTATTTCTCTCTGTCTTATTGCTTCATGTCTCGAGGGATAAAGACAGCATAAAACACAAAAAAATAGTCTTCGTTTGCTGAATCATGCTGAGCTGCTTTGTTCCTTTGAGGATAAATTGTCAGACAATTTTGAGCAATTCTTGTTGATGTTGTGAGGCATTGTTGGAGGAATCGAGGTCCTTAGCATTAAATTGTGTATTTTTTATTATTATTTGAGATGGAAAAATTGGAAAAAATTGAAAAATGTAAAAAATTCAAAAAAATTGAAAATTTTGTTCTTAAAATTCTCAACAAAATTCACCACAAGGATCACATCCATTCCAAAAATTACTCAATCTTTTTAAAATTTCCAACTATTTATTCATCTCCCTATGAAGATGAGTCTTATTTTCTCTAGAAACAATGAAAAATTATTTCTTATTTTTCCCTTTTTTTTTATTCCATTCTGAACATTATTAAAGACAATGAAACGGTTGTTGTTGTTGTTATGACAACAGCGAGGAAAATCAAGCAGGCTTAAATAAATTTTTCTCATTTTCTTTTATTTTATTTTTGCATCTCATTTAATTAAATTGAGAAGAGAAATTTTATTATTAAAAAAAAGAAATGAAATTTATTCGTTGATTTTTGGATGGGTCTTGTAATCAGCTTAGTGTTGTGATGGAGGATTTTGAGGTTATGTAGATGATTTTGAATTTATTTTTTTTTTTTTGTAGAAAAAATTGAAAATTTTTTAAAATTTTATTAAAAAAAGTAGCAAAAATTCAAAAACTGAACAATTTTGACTTAAAATAGGTAGCATAAAACCTGATTCAATTTGTAAGTTCATAACAATTCAATTCAAAACCAAAAAAATCAATTCCACTACCCATATATCAACATATCCATATGCCAACCGTGCATACCGTCTTCTTATTACCCAAAAACCTTTCAATTCAACATTCAACTTCTTCTTGTTCCTTTTCTTTCATTCTCTTCATCATCATCATCCATCCAGATCGCCGACAAAAGCGATTCTATTCACTTGGTGATGATTATAATAAATTTTTTTTCATCTTCTTTTACTTTTTACTTATTTTTTATATATCCCACATGGATGACTTGTATATGTGATGATTATTCATTTCGCGGTCACGATTTATATTAAAATGATCAAACAACAAACAGCCACGGCGCAAATGAATAATTGTTATGTGTTTTCAATATAAATATATGGATATACTTTTTTTATGATCAAATTTCTTATTATATGCTTTCAGAATGTTATTATACGGGCAGAAAAATTTTGAGTTTTTGTGGACTTTTGGGGTCAAGGCGCATTTTTTTGGTGCATTTGTTGAGGAAATTTTGTCAATTTTCGAAGAATTTTTATCAATTTTTTAATAAAACTGCTCAAAAATTAAGACATAAAATTGATCTTAAATCTCAATCCATAAATTTTTATCTAAAATTACCCAAAATTCCATCAAAAAGTTCAAAACTCCACAACACCAGCACCCAAACTGCCTCCAAAATTCCATCAATCTACCAAAATCAACCACAAAAACATGACCGAAGAAATCAGATCTCTCGCGATTCAAAGATTAAACGGCAGATAAGCAGCCAGTAATAAAGCATAAAAGCAAAAAAGCATAAAAGCAATGAGAGACTGACAGTCGGCTCGGAACATCCAAACAATGCATTGTCGATAACTTTTTTTTTTTGTCTTGTTAATTATCATTTTTTTTTTGTTGTCAAAATTAAAAATTGAGTCAGTGAGGTAGCGAGCAACATCTGAAAGGTACACAATGAACAGCTGTTTTGGTTATTAAGATTCATTCACCTTTGTTGAACCCTTTCGATTTCAATTGAGGAATGCTTTTTTTTTGGACAATGTTGATGAATAATTTGTTGTGAGGTTAACTGTGTTAATTAGGGGATCGGTCACTTATCATGGAACATTGAATCAACTAGACTCGAGCTAGACTCAACTAGACTCGATTAGACTCGAGCTATACTCGACTAGATTCGAGCTATACTCGACTAGACTCGAGCTTTACTCAACTAGACTCGAGCTAGACTCGACTGACTTGACTAGACTCAACTAGACTCAAGCTAGACTTAACTAGACTCGAGCTAGACTCAGCTAGACTCAACTAGACTCGACTAGACTCAAAAATTCCGAAAAATCATCTTCAAAGTACTAACAATCCTCACCAAAAACACAACAATCATCAATAAATGCCAAAATATAAAATCACAATTAAATCCGGAAATAAAAAATAATAATTTGCATAATAAATCTGCAAACATTTCAGTCCATCACAATGCAAATCCTTTTGTTATTCAAATGAGAATCAGAAATAAATATAAAAAAATTATCAACAGTTCATTGCAATTATGCATCACAAAAGATATATTTTTGCATATCCGATCATCATCGCTGCATTATTTAGATTTTATAAAAAATTATTTAAATAATAAAAAAGTGAAAATTTGCATTAAAAAAGAATTTTTTTACCTTAATATAATTGATGAATAATGAGGAGTAAGGGATGAGATGAGGATATAAAAGACTTGAAATTGCAAATTTGATGAACTTTATTTGTATTCTTTTTATTTTTTTTAACCTTTCGACACTTTATTGTTTGCTGATGCATTGTGCAAATATATTCAATAGGGTTTGGTAAATGTTCAGGTAGATTGCATTGGATTGTCGTGAAACTTTGTGGGAATTTATGATATTTTGTAGAAATTTGTGGAACTTCGTTAGCATTCGTAAGTATTTCGTAACTTCGTGCATATTCGTGGATCTTCGTTAGCATTCGTTGATATTCGTTGGTCTTCGTGAGTCTCCGTTGATCTTCGTGTGCCTTAGTGGATCTTCGTGAGTGTTCGTGAGTCTTCGTGGCTCTTCAAGTATTCACACTTCTTCAAATCACTCAACCTTCATGCATTGTCTTATCTTTTATAGGTATTGTTAACAATGAGCATCCTATCCATAATACTCATCTTCCATTTTATCATCCTAAAAACCATCAACTTTTATCTCTAAAATTCTTCATTTTTAGAATCATTTTCCAAAATCCCACATCCATATCAACCCTCGCACAGCAATAAATAAAATTCAATAAAAATTCATGCGTGGCACATCAACGACATTTGTGATTCATACGCGCGAGTCACATGTGAGTCCCTCGAATATTCATTCTTATTATTCTTGTTGTTCCTCATTTGTGACACTCACTGAACCCCTTTATTTTGTTGTTGCTGTACTGCTGACTCAAAAAGAAATTTTCATTTTTATGTTTCTCATTTTGAATCACAAAATCCGCTACGCTCGAGCTGCAAATCCCACACAAGATCCTTTTTATGATTCCTATTTTTTTTCTTCATTCGATTCTTGAATTTTGGATGTAGATGTGAGGATATGTCTTATAAAAACCCTCGTGATAATAAAGGATGAAGACTCTTATCTTTGAGTTTATGATTGTTATTATTATTGGGGTATAGGGTGAGTTTATGGGGGGACTTATAAGGATTCTTTATAGATTCTTTTTTATGATTTTTTGAGGATTTTTTTCTTTTGTTGAATATAAATTTGAAACGGGAATGCTCAGTAATTTAATATGTGATAAACGAAAATGACAATGTAGGATTTCGAGTCATTTTTGGAAGAATATAAGCATTTGAGATAACAAGCTGATTATGTAGTGATATTATTCATAAATGCCCAAATGGAAATAAAGATTTTAATTTTATAGAATATTGAACAACAGTTCACAAAATCATCAAAATTTGAGTAAAAAATGACAATCTCAATTTGTGGCTCTGCAATAATCAGCTATCCCAACAGTATCTGTATCACACACTAACCTCAACTGATTCTCCTTAATCTCACAAAACCTTAAAACCCTAATAATTCAGTGCAAAATTAGAAATATCAGTTTAATATTCTCCAATAATCAGCTAACCCCAGCTCCAATCCAGCACTCCTAAACTCACTCCAAAACCTCACCATCATCAGCCATTATGAATTTCTTAACATCCCTCAGGTTCCTCATTCTACTTATCTCATTTTACACATTAAAATGTTCCATTTTTCCACATCTTGGTAGTTTTTTTTCACCCTCGCAAAAAAAAAAAAAATACATAAAAAATTTTTCAACCCTTTTTCGTCTTTGACGTTCCTTCAACCCTTTCACTTTCACTTTTTCTTCATTTCTTTTATTGTTTGTGCGCACATGAAAAACTTTTTTTTATCTTTTTTTTGTGAAATAAGAAAATTGTGAAGATGTATGGATGCCTGAATAAGCACTCGAGGGGGTCTGTTTTATTCCTTAGAAATTGTATGGTAGATAATAAGTTGGTTTTGCGTGTGTGTGGGATGAGGGATGTTTGAAAAAGGGGTAAAAAGAGATAATTTTACAATTTTAATGAGGAAAATGAGGAAAATTTTGAAAATGGCGAGGATTTTTGAGATAAAAATCAAGAAAAATAGTTGCAATCTAGTAAGAGAGCACCTGAATTAGCTGATATTCAGTCGAATCAGCTCAGAATCAGCAAAATAGTCGTAAATCAGCTTAATTTTAGTATAATAAGTTTGAAACTTGTCCAAAGAACCTCAAGACTAGCTCAGCGGACCAGAATCAGCTACGATAGAGTAGAACAAGCTCAGGACTAGCAAAGTAATCATAAATAGGCTAAAACTTAACTTCAATTTAATAAACTTAGTTCAAACTAAGACTAGTAAGCCATCAAATCTTACCAAATAAATTTAAATCCTCCATTAACTAGACACATATCTCACAAATAAAAAAGTATTCCACATGACAGTTGAAACATAAAAACAACACAAAAAAAATCTCCCAGCATCACTCAAATCTCATCTTTCACGTCCCCGTACAAGAAATAAACTGCTTAGGGTGAATTTTTAATTAACAAAAAAAAAATATGCAAATGAATTTTTTTCTAGCTTCTTTTTATTATTATATTTCATATGTTGTTTGAGAATTTAACGATATTTTCATGTAAATAATCTCCTGACATGTGTACATTTGTGTGAGTGTGCGTGCTTTGTTTGCATGGATGAACACTATACACATTCCTCATATGGCAATTCAACTACCCCTATTGTTTCAGCATCCCGTGTATGCTAATGCATCACAATACAAAGTTTTGATTACTCTCAGCTGCTTTCATTTGTGATTCTTTGACATTTTTTTTTTGATTTTGGATTCATATTTCGGGATATTAAAAGACTTTTGTGCGATTTACTTTTAAAGAATAGCTCAGTGGTCAAGAATATGTCAAAAAATCGCATCTAAAATGTCCCATAGCTTTTGGAATCTACAATAATCAGCTAACCCTATTTTTCATCAATCTTACCATATTTTTTGAAATTTCAGCTCATATCTCCACTGAACAACAGTTTGAACTTTAAGAATCTTAACAAACATTCCACAATAATCAGCTAACCCACTCCCCATCCCAAAACCCCCCTAAAAATTCATTTTTTTATCATCATCATAAGTTTTAAAGACTCATTCAGAAGGACTTCATTCCTTCGTTCGGCATAATTTAAGCATTTTAGTACCCCTACCTCATCCTCACACTCAGTTGCTGTGTTTATGGTTTGTTTGTGCCTCATATATTTATATTAATATCATCAAGAACAGCACAGTGGAGTGTACGGATGCTGAATGGATCGAAAGACGTGTGTAATATCTGGCAAATGAATTCGACGTCAATAAATTTTCAAATTTAAAAAAAAAATCATGCGATGGAAAGAAAGAAGGCGAGGAAGTAAGTGAGTGGAAAAGAAATGGAATCGAGAGGGTGAAAATGAGTTGTGTGGGGTGGGATGGGAGATGAGTGAAAGTTCTTTGATGAATTTTATTTCGTTTAATTTGCATATGAAGAGGTTGTATTGAGGATGAGTGAGGATATTGCTTGGATATGGAGTCAAGGATTATGGATCTTTAGGTTAAGTCACTGAATAATCATGCCTTAGAGGTCAAAAGTGGTGAAGATTGTGCGACTTTACTGTTTTTTATGATTAGCACTACTTTATTGACTACATACCCTAGCACCACCTCAAAACTTTCTCTACATCCTTCTAATATCCCGTATCTCATATAAATATTAATGTATATTCTCAATCAACCCAACCAACCCTCGAGTTTTCAACATGTACAGCATAAAAATCATTTTTTTTTGTTTATCTTCCATTTACTTCCACTATATCATGTTATCTGACATCAATTTGAACATAGAAAGCATTGAAAAAATGAGAATCAAGTTGGGGAAGCAGCAAAAAAACAAAACAAAAAAATTCCGCCGTCGATGAGAGTTTTAAATTTGAATTTATGACTGAAATGATTTTTCATCTTTTTAACAAATAATGAGTAGAAGAATAGCAACAAAAGGCAAGTAAGGCAACAGAAGTGGAGTTGAATTTGAGAATAATAAATCGCATCAATAACATACAGCAATAACTGGAATTAATGAATGAGAGATACTTTACATTAGTGTAAATGCAGCCATAGACGGGGCAACAGTGGAAGTAGTCTCATGTGATTGATAAATCAGTCATTACAGATGAATATACTGTGAGTATTTTTGGAGAGCATTAAGATTAGTTTTGGGTTTGATTTGCAATCTTCCCGAATAACAAAAGTCGGTTAATCGATTCCAAATACGGAATCAAACCCGTGTGACTCCCCAGTGGTGTCGTATTTTGGATCAATTACTCGATTTGTGCTTTTCAGGCTTGTGTTAAAAGTCACAAACCCTCCATATTTAAAGTTAATAAAAAGTCAATTGAGGGTCATTTACATGCACAACTATCAGATTATTAGACACAAGTCATCTCACCATAAATAGCCAAGGGTCAATTACCATTCATCCAAAACTTGCTTGACCAGCTTACATCCCTTTTTGTATATCATACCAGAGCATGCAGAACCATAAATTGAATGTTCACAAATTGATTCAAAGCAGAATCGTCAGGATGTCAAGAGTCTTACTTTGTCGGACTCCACAGATCGACTCCAATAATATCAGAATCCAATAAACTCTTGTCAACTATGATTTAAAGTTAATTATGAATTAAAAATAAAAATAATTTTATTGAAATTTTAAAACTTTTTTATTTGACAAATTACTAAATTTAGAGATTTTTAACATTCATTAAGTATTAATCTTCAAGCTCAATTTTATATTCTTCCATGACTTTTTTAACCCAAGGATAAACTTTAACTTTGTTATGGAAAGAATATTTAAGTAAATTTTGACCATCTTTTCCTTTCTTTTTTAAATATTCAATTTGATCGGCGTGAGTCAAAAAATTTATCATTTTATTCCACGTCAGTTCTACAATTTCTTTGCTTTTCCTTTTAACCGCATTAAAAAGAAGATTATCTCCACCATTATCAACATGTTTTATGAACTGCACAATTTTTGGTTTTTTAAAATATTTTGGTAAAGTATTCCATAAATATTGCAAAAGTTCAAAAGATTTATTTGACTCTGCTTCATTCTGTAATTTATACAAATAGCTATATTGAAAATAATTCACGTTCATCAACATTTCCTTGATATTATTTTGTGATGTCAGTTTTTCTAATTCTTGAATCATAAACCCAAAAACTTCACATGGTGAATCTTCTGCCGCAATTTGAAAAATATTTCGTCCATCTCCATCAACTTCCTTGAGCATTTCCAAAAACTTTTCATCACTTCCACAAAACTTATGGAAAAATTCCCACAAATATTGATGAACTTCGACAGGATTTGAATTATAGATTTGAGCAGCAGATTGAAGTAAACCTTTTGATTTTAAAATTTCTTGTGATTGAACAACAGTGAAGTTTTCTTTTAGAATTTCGAATGTCCACCCTATTATTTCTGGATTTTCATTTTTATGCACAAGTTGATGAACAAAATTGTTTCCATCTTCATCTTTTTGCAGAATAAGATCCTTCAATTCCTCTCGATCTTCAAATGTTTTGAGCAAAAGTTCCCATAATGTCTGATGCATATCAATGGCACGACACCAAGGAGCAGTATAACGAATATTTTGTTTAACAAGTTCCTTAAATTTTTGTGGAACTTTTTTATTTGTAAAATATTTTTCAATTCCTGTCCACAAAATTTCGAAATTTTCTTCATTTTGTGAATCAAAACAGACTTCTAAAATATTTTTTCCTTCGAAGTCGCAATTGCTCATTAAATCAAATATTTCAGTGACTGTAAAGTATTTATCCATTATTTCAAGGTATTTTTGAACTTTCTGAGCAGATAAATATGAGGATTCAGCGAGGGAGAAAAAAATGTTTCCTTCTCGCCCTTCACACTCCAACGCCAGTGCTTGCCTGACAAATTCTTCATCAGTTTTTTCTTTAATTATTAGTACGGAATTCTCAAAAATTTCTATGTCAAAATTTGATGTAATGATTTTTAAAAAGACTTCGCATTCAATTATGAATTCCTTTAAATCCTTGACTTGTTTCGAGCAGAAATGCAGCAAAAAATCTTGGAATTTTAAAAATATTTTTACGTTTTTTGTGCCACGAAAAATAGCACAGGCATTTTCATATAAGACATCTCTACCTTTTTCATAATTTTCGTTTATCAGTACTTCTATTCCAAACTCAACAAGATTTTCTAGATTTTCAGTGAAAAATAGTCCGAAGCTTTCTGGAGAATAAACAATACTTTTCAGTTGTGTTCCTACTTTTTCCAGCACTTCCTTTTCATTAAAGGCATGGAAAATGAATGTTTTAATAATTTTAAATTTTTCCTTATTCATAACTTCATTTAAAGCACTTAAAAGTTCATTTTCATTTAAAGCACCATATACTTGTGGATTTTTCAATGCCTTTACAATTGCGTCAGCAACAAAATATTCACGGATAGTCTCGTGGATGAAAAAAACTGTTCCATTTATTATGGTCAACATGCCACCAGCGACGATTTCTTCAGATTTCCATTCACTGTCGTCATATCCAGGAAATAGTACTTCAGCTAATTTTGGAAATAAACTTGAAATTGCTTGATATTCATGAAATTTGAAAAAGTTTAGCCTTAAATTTTGTTGAGCATTATTATTGGCTCGCTTCCTAATCTGACCTTTATCATGAGACCATCTCCAGTATAGACTTTCTATGAATTTGAAGTAAATTTTAAGTACTTTCAAGTTGTCAACATTTTCTTCATCTTTGAATCCAGAAGCAATCATTTTGAACAATTGAGGCCGACCGACTGAATTATTCCGTGAAATTAAAGCCTTTTTAATTATTTGCTCAGCTTTTTGTTCATATATTTTATATTTTGGTGATGCCTTGACACGACTTTCAAAGTCTTTCTTCGATTTCGGCACAGTTTTTGAATCAGTAAGAATCCAGCTTTTGACTATCAAATCTGTTCCTTCATCCTCTGTCATCTCATTAATACCATAAGCTCCATCAGGCTTTAGTTTGTCCTTCAAATCAACCTCAAAATAATCTCGAGTTGCAATCCACAGCTGATTACCGCCATTTTTTTGGAAATTCTGTGCCAATTTTGAGACCAATTTAGCATAGTTTGGAGCAATTTCATCAAATCCATCAAAAAGAATGAAAACTTTGCCGTCCTTGTACATTTTTTTGAAGATTTTGGCCTCAAATTGATGTTCTGGCTTCAAAATGTGATCGACCATAAAACTTGAAAATTCAGGTTCACCTTTTTGTTTCTCAAACTCCTCAATGAACTGTTTCAAGTCCACATAAGTCACCCAACTTTTTGGATATCTTTTTCGGATGACATTTGTGAAGTTTTTCATTGCCCAACTTTTGCCATTTCCAGCCTGATCTGAGATTAAGATGTATTGCTGTTTCTTAACTCCTGATAGTAGTTCATGATGATTTATAGTCTTTTTATTTGTCTTTGTCTGATTTGATTTTCTACCTTTCTTATCCTCCATTTCCGTCTTTTTAATGAAGCCCCTTTGCTGGAATAGAAACTGAAAATGCTCGTCTTTGTCCTTTCGAAAATCTTCCTTTGCGTTGATTGGAACTTGATTTTTCAGCAATAAATTCAACAGCTGAACATCAACCAGACCATCTATGACTTCCTTGTCATTATTAACTGCTGTACTTGTTGATGGTTCCTCAGTTTTATGAGCAGATATGATCAGTTCCGATAATGTTGGTTGTGAATTGTTTTGAAAATTTATTTTGGTTTTCACCAACAATTTTTGACTTTCTTCTGTCAAGTCACTCCAGTTGTAATTTAGTTCCAATTTCTGTACATCCTGCATTTTCTGTTTCTTAATGATATTTTTAATTTTATCATGTTGAATCTTTTCGGACACAATAAATATGAAATGCAATTCCTTGTTGACGAAAATATTTTCCAATTCATCCGGAACTTCACAAGTACAGTCTACAAAAATGTTGAGTTTCTGATTTTCAGCACAAATATCTTTAAAATCATCCCAAAGTTGTGGATTATTGAGTTTTTCAGGCTCAACCAAAATATTTTGTGAATCAAATAACATTTTGTCTTTTAATTTTAGATAGTTATGGATATTAATGAACAAAAGCTTCGGAACATTCGTCTGCACTACGACGATCTTGTTCCTGGTTATTTTTTCTATTTTATCCTCATTAATCAGTTCATATTTGAGCTCTTGAATAGACGGAAGTAAACCAATTGTTCTATTTAATCTTATAACATTTATATCCCGTTTGAGATAATTCAGCAAGTCAGGAACAACATGATTAAACCAGAAATCAAAAAGATCTTTATAAGTTTCCTGAAGACTACCTAGCAATCCCTCATTATCATCAAATTCTGCCAACATTTGCATAGGCCGAACAATTAATTCTTGATGGAATTCCTTTGAATGGTATTGCTTATAAACAGATGAAATAATTCCATTGCATTCATCATCCGAATTTTTTGAATCTTCCTTTGACCACTTGTCGATTTTCTGAACGATTACCTCAAACTTTTTCCTTAAATCCTCTCTGTGCTCGTGGTAAGGATTCTCATTGTTATCATAAACTAACTTCATGACATAATGACACAATTCGTGTGCCAAAACTCCTTTAATTTGCTGTTCGCGCTGTTTAGCAGAATTCTTGTCTTTAACAGATAGTTTAGCACCAATGAAAATCCATTTAGATGCTGAATGCATGGAACCCAGAGCAGTAGGTCCTGATAAGCTTACATTTTCGACCTTAAAAGAAAGTTAAAGTTAAGTACACAAATTCTATGATATATTCAGCACTAGACTTACTGTGTCATTCTCGAAATCGAAGATTATCTTCAGTCTTGTACATGAAGCTGCAACATCAAGGAACTGTTTATCATTTCTAATCTTGTTGATGTCTTCATACCAGTTTCTAATTTTCTTTCGATACTCTTTCTCTTGTACTTTACTGATCCTCTTGTTGTGGATTAATGATCTATTGCACAGTAAATTTACAGACCATTGTTCATCTGGAAGAGCTTCCTTGACATTTTGCTTCCTTTGCTGTGCTACATTGCGACTTCTTTTAAATTTAACAAATTTTTCATTTGGATTTGTTGTACAGAATCCACGCAGGTGTAGATAATTATAAGCTGCAAAGTTATTTGATTCCATAGCTAATTTTAATGCTGACTTGTTATTGATGCTGTAGACTACTTTCAAGTCTAAATTTGCATTGTAGAACTTTGTAATTTGGTCCATATTTGTAGATTTAATTGCAACTTCGAGCTCTGCACGTTCATTAATAATTGTCTGAAGGCTCTCATGGTTGGTTGATTCTGATTCAAAATTATTAGGAAATGGATAATCAGCAATGTTCACCAAGTTACAGAGAACATCAAGTTGACCTGTTTCATATGCGGCTGTTGAAATCTTAACTTGATGATCGAATGAAAGCTGTTGGATCAAATGACTAAGGTTGAATATCAAATAGTCAATCAATTTTACATTCTGGTTTTGAACGGCTGTCAGCAGGACTGAGGAGTCCAATTTATTAATTTGTGCTTTCTTTTCTGATCGTTTCTTTACTGATCGTTTCTTTACTGATCGTTTCTTTACTGATTGTCTGATGCATACAATGTCAGTTATATACTTTTGAGCATGGCTGCTAAGCCATCCATTACAATCACTGAATGGAGCATCCAAAATAGCCAAAAATTCAGCTTCACTTCTCTTTTTTGCTACTTCCAAAGTTATGTCTTCAAAGAAATTATCTCCGAGATTTAAGGTTCTTATGAATCTCAGAAGTAGTATTGAATTTGCATGTTCATTAATGAACTTGATCATCTGTTCCTTCAAATTATTGATTTTGTTATTTAAAAACAGGCACAAAAATGAGGAAAAACTTTCAATTTCTTTAATGTCATCATGTTGCTGATCAAAGACATTAAATTGACTTGATGGATCATCTTTGTAGCATATTTGTGAAGTCTTTTCATTTTCTGATGTCAATTGTAAGATCACTGGACGTTCACTAAATTTTTGAAGATGTTCTTTCAAATGATCAATATCATGTCCTAATCTAACTTTTTTATTTGGTGGCTCATCTTTTGCTCCTTGGACATAATTATCTGATTTATAAATCACAAAAATGAAGAGTTTTGGATAATCTCTTGGATCAAGTCGTTTAATTGTTGTCAACACTTCCTCAAAATCCAAATCAGATGAGAAATGAAGAACTTTGCAGGAATCTTTTACTTCCTTGGTGACATTTTTGCTTCCTTTTTGAATTTTAAGGATGAATTTTTTATCAATTTTAAAGCCATGATAATCAGCCAAGATGTCAAATGATGGTGACTGTATCTCAGCAGACGCACTAACAATTTCACTAGAAGCCATGACAGTTCCTCGATGTTAATTCTATAAAGACAAACTTAAATTACTCAGCAGCCAATGTTTAAATAATTTGTTGGTTAATGGAAAAATTTCTTGTAAAGCCTTAAGTTTTAACTACTTCTAACCCTAAAAGCTACTGATCGACACGTTTGTGATATATGAATTTATTTTGAGACATTATAACCAGTCGATAACAGATGATGTGTTATCAAATAACATATGATCAGTTATCGGTTGGTTATATCATGAAACTGTCGATTTATATTTTCAATTATTGACAATTTTGAATATTCAAAGCATTTCACGTCCACACCCAAAAATTATGAGTCATATTTCAAAAGAAGAAGAAGAAAATTTAATGTTATCAACTTTTTAAACTACAAATTAGTGACGAATTTCATAAAATTTTCAATTTACTTGATATTCACAAGAGTTTTCACGACTTTATCTTTATTTTTTTATACTTTTAGAATTAATTTACGCAATTTTACAGGCACAAATATTTTTCACTTTGAA
This sequence comes from Chironomus tepperi, assembly GCF_022539635.2. Classification (NCBI taxonomy): domain Eukaryota; kingdom Metazoa; phylum Arthropoda; class Insecta; order Diptera; family Chironomidae; genus Chironomus; species Chironomus tepperi. The sequence goes on from NW_027226156.1 coordinate 834,216, forward strand.
ATATGCACGATCGTGATTTCCAATGTCTAACTTAAACATGTATAACTTATCATGTACGTACTACGTGTTACGTATTTTATTATAACATGTTATGTGCGGCAAATTTATTTAAATTAAGTTATAACATTTTTTTGTGTAATTAGTTTTCATTATTAGAATCGATGGTTGTTTGAGTGCCTAATCAAGCACTTCTTAAATAAATCCATGAATCCCAAAAACAAGCATTTAACAAAAGTTTAAATTTTCATGACCGTTAAATAATGTTAGTAAGAAGATTAGATTAAAGCAAGATATTTAATATGAATTTTGCTGATTTATATTATTAGTCATAATATAACCTTAATAAATGTACAATACAATTGACTTTACACAGCACTGACCTACTCAATTTAAAAATCACATAATTATAATTTCACACATCCATTGTACTCAACATAAATAGCCAAGGGTCAATTCCCATTCATCCAAAACTTGCTTGACCAGTTCGCATCCCTTTTTTTTGTGTCCCGTGCCACAGCATGCTGCACAAATTGACCATTCATAACTCATTTTAGAGGGTTTAAACTATTTTGTCATGGATATTTGAGATTATTAAACAATTAAGGAACAATAAAGCTGTTGGTCATGCGATCAGCACAAAATGAGGGGAACAGAAGTGCATTGTTGATGACCAAACCTGATTATTTATTTATATTCATGTTATTGTTGTGGATTTAAATGCACGGAGGGTCGGACAGCTAATTCAATGTCCACAACAAAGTTATTTTTTATGTCTGATTATTGAATGAGTAAATATGAAGGGTAAGGGATTGAATTTAATTGAATTATGGGAATTAATGTGACAAATTTTATGTAAAATTGTTGTAAATTGGAAGATTTTTATCAAATTTGATGGACGGCGCTATTATCTTGTCATTGATACTCACTTTTTTGTGACAAAATATTTGTTAAGGGTCATTTTGATGTTTTGATAGACTAAGGTGATTAATGGACAGTACTTGTTTGAATGATTGTGAACTTTGCTGTCGTTTACTCAATGTAGAGATCCTCTGACTATTCCACTATACAACACAAATCAAAAAACCAAGATAAGACCTAATTCAGTAGAATTCAAGCCACATTATGAGCTATTAACGCAGTCACTGCGACCCTTATTGAGAACGTAAATATTTTCTGCATTTTTTCTCGTCTCTTTTCACTTTAAAAGACGAAAGTCTTTGAATAAGAAGTCTTAATAGCTCTACAAACATGGACTAGAATATAAAGCCATTATTCAAACATTTAAAGACTTAAAAAATGTTCTTTGAGTTCCTTGAGCAAGAACTGACATCAAATAAGCAGCATAAGCAACTTTCATTCATTCTTGTTGTTGCTTCTCATTGTAGACAAGTTGTGGATCAAAAAAGACAAGAATAAGAAGGAATTGAGGATATTTAAGAGTCATGAATGTAAGGATGTGTTCCTTAAATTTCTCAGAACTGCTTGCATCACCACAAATTATTAAAATCAATAAATCTCAAAATTATCTTCATTACTTAATGTTCAATAAAGCAATTTGAAGCACTAAGCATCTAAAATCGACATCATCAAGTAAATCTGAAGCACAAATCACTTGACATGAACATTATTTCATATACTTAACATCCACAAGATATAATCTATGCCTTATTGTCATATCACTTACTCTTCCTCATTCCACACATCTTCATACTCAAAAAATCTAAGCAGTTCCTTAACAAAATGTGTCTAAATGACTTCATATATTAGAAAAGTCTTCATCCCTTCCAAACTTCCTCATTTTCAGCAGATTTAAGTACTTGAGTCATACATTCTATCACTTACATGTGTTCCTTATTTCTGACCCCTAATTCTATCACTTACATGTGTTCCTTATTTCTGTTTTTTACCTCCATCCACATCTACATCCTCATTACATTCATTCTCATGTTCCTTATCTGCTTATTTACTTCTATGTATGTGTACAGCACACATTGCCAAATTTAATCAGAAGCGCGAAAAGAAAGAAAAAAAAACTGTGCAAATTGACATATGGAAATGAGTAGATTAGCAATAAATGATGTTTTCATGCCGTCTTGTGCCTGTCGAATACATTTTGTGGCATGTGCGAAATAAGAAAGAAAAGAAAAAGTGTGAAAATTATCGGATATGGATGTGTAATGCATGATGTGATGAGGAATGTTCTTGGTATAATTTAATAGAGATGTGAGGGGAGTGATAGGTGGGGGATGGGGTAATGAGATTGAGGTAAGGAACACATTTGCGTGTGTTATAAATCTTAACTTGAGATTTTGACATGGAAATTTTGAGTATGAATGTATTTTGGTGCTGATTATCGGAAAAAAAGAGTGTAAAGTGATGTGGATGTGGATGTATGTTGAGAGGCAATAGTATAGAATACGACTGGTGCTTATTGTGATATAATGTTCAGATAATTGAGGTATTTATCATCCACGATAGAATTAGGTACTGATTAAATGACATATGAGTGCTTAAACTTGCTAATTTAGTTTCTCTACCGGAGAGCCTTAGCCGAAGTATTTCATGCCCTGGTAAGTGGAGCATACATCCCCTCCTACTCTACCTCATCAACCATTTCGACTTAATTCCGTTTTTTCTCATGAATTTTTATTTTAATTTATTAAAAAAATTGCAGATTTCGCTCTGCTGCATCTTATGTTCTGAATGCCTTAATTTTCTACATTAAATCATCAAATAAGCACCAAAAGAGCCGTGGAAAATTGGCATGAAAAAGTCCTTTTTTTGTGTGTGCGGTTTTTTGATGAGAAAAAAGAATTTCCGTCTGATGAATTTTTACTTCCACTTTTGTGCATTTTTATTAATAAATTAATTTCTTTCCTTCATCCAAAAACAAAGTCAGCTCCCGTGGATCTAGTCGGCAACATCAACAACATCTGCTTTAAGACAATTCGATGATTTATCGGCAAATTCACTTACTTTACATATGTAACAGAAAAGAACGCGGAAAAAATCACAAATGGAAAATTTAAATAAATTTTCCTACCCCACGTGCGTGAGATTCAAGCATATATGCTGTATATTGAGTAGGGGTGTGGGAGGGGAAAAATTATTGAATTACTTTTTTCACTTTTCTTTGAGAATTTTTTTCAATATTTTTTCCGACTTATTCTCATCATCATCAGCAGCTTCATGTATATGTGAATATATCCACAGCTACTTCTATTTTCATGAAATTTAATATTTTTTATTTCATTTCTTTTTTTTGTTGCTGCCTTCGTCGCTGTCGCTGCCGCAAAATAATTCAATGTGCAAACATACATGAGTCTGATTTCCTTGATATAATGAGCAAATATGAGTTGAAAATATGGAGAAAAAAAAATCTGCTTTTTTTTTTATCATATCTGAGTATGGTAAGGCATATATAGGATGTTGTAGGGTGACTATTGAGGATTTTGAAGGAAATTTAAGTTATTTGTTGTTGTTGCTGTTGTTCGTGGTTAAGGATTGTGGCTTGGTTAGAGATCGCACCTTGTAATATCCATAGCCTCGATAGACCATGTGGTTTGGACTGACGGTCCCTATCGTGAGAACGTGAGGTGGAGTACCTTAAGATATTTTATTGAATGGCATGAATATTTGGATGTTATCATTGATCCAAGAATCTCCAAAAATTCAGCATCAAACTACACCAAAATCTAAATTTCTCAAGTATAGCTACCCTCCATACTCCTTATACCTTCACGGATAGATGAGCAAAAAAATATACATATTTTATATGAAGATAGAGGCACATTCACACGGAATATAAATACGAAACAGAAGAGGATGAAATATGAGCAAATATGAAGGAAGTCACACATAGCAAATGTGCAAAAAAAATTTATATATATATAAATTGTATGGAAACAGGAAAATCCTTTTCAGAATTTTCATATTTTGTTATGAAAATAAAAGTTTTTGTGCCACTTTGTTGCTTAAATGGAAAAAATTTCTGATCAATTTGATTCAATTTTAAATTGTCAATAAGGTAGAATCTACATTATTGATCCTAAAATCAATGCTTACCACATCACTTAATCCACCCGGCTATAATACATGCACACCAAGTCCACATTAGAATAAATTTAATGTTCATTCATTAATGCCGAAAATTAAAGAAAATGACAAGTTTTTTTTGTTAGTTTCTGAATATTTTACGACCATTTCCGGATATACGGCGAGTTTTAACATATTTAATGTACATATGTACATGAGCACACGCACGAACATACACTAAAGAAAGTGAGAAGGTTGATTTGAGGATTTTTATTGCCATACGCATAAAATAAATTTGTGTTGATTATTAAGTCAGGTGTCCTTGTGGCGATTTTGGGTATGATTTGACGAACTTTGACTTCAAAATAGAAACTTAACCTCAAAATTTGGAACCTAACCTCAAAAATTCCAATAATTTGTATCCTCAAAAATTCTTAAAATTTTACAACATAACCTCAAAATTTCCACCAAAAAACCCCGCCAGGGAAGGCCACATACACACGAAAACCTCCAAAAATAAATGCGTCCTTTCCGTTCCTCATTCTCATTCATATATTTCCATTTAAGTCCGATAGCCCATACAGCACCTTATCAACATATGTAAATCGCAAGCAATTCCGGAATCATGTTATGTGAAATGTTCTTTGATGCCTTCTAAGTAACCTTTTGAGTTCCACACCGTTCATCGTTCAAAGAAACTTAATCGAAATTTTGTGTGTTGCACGCACATGCGAGAGGAAATTTTGAATAAATCAATTTGATTGTTGTTTGGGTCAAGTGGACTTTTTTTAGTTGTGAAAATGGAAATATTCTATGTGTGATATTCAGACCTAAATCTTACGACTTACTGTACATACTCACACTATATGTATGCAAATGATTCAGTGCGGAATTTTTACTTTTACTTTTCTTTTGTGTTTTTGGTCACATTTGCATAAACTGCGTGCGGTATGAATGGAAAGAGAAAATAAATATAATTGAGTGGTTGGAAGTGACGTTAATTGTATGAACCTTAATTGCTGACCATTCAGAAACTTTCAGTGAGACACATTTTGTCGTGTATGTGAGGAAAAAGTGGACGACGACGGATTATTGATTGTGTAGTATAAGCTAATGGGTATAGTGACATAAAAATTTATGGAAATTAATTAATGAGGTAGATGAATAAGTTTGGAAATTATGTAGTGCATGGAAACAGCGAAAAGCTGTCGAAAATATGAATATAGAATCGTTGAAGTTAAATGCTCTTGAGTCGAGCTGAGTTAGATTCTCTTGAGTCGAGCTGAGTTAGATATTCTTAAGTCGAGCTGAGATACATCCTCTTGAGTCGAGCTGAGTTAGATCCTCATGAGTCGAGCTGAGTTAGATCCTTTTGAGTCGAGCTGAGTTACATCCTCTTGAGTCGAGCTGAGTTAGATCCTCTTGAGTCGAGCTGAGTTAGATCCTTTTGAGTCGAGCTGAGTTAGATCCTCTTAAGTCGAAGTCAGCAAGCAAAACACCAAAAAATATGAACTCATACCTGCATAAATTACTCAAAGTAAAACGAAAGAATTCCTAATTTAATAAATTCACCCCTTCCAATACCAAATGTGTATTAATAATACACAAAATACAAGCTATAAATTTTCAACTAGTTACATAAACTACTATTCTACAAGCAATAAAGTATGTTGATTGAAATATGCACATAACAGAAAGTAAATGTAGAAAAAAAATAATGCGAGGTAAAATAAAAATGACATAAATTTGTGAGGTCACACAACATACAGCATAGTAGGTAGGAAGCAAGTAGTTGTCATGTCACAAAAATGTTTATTGTTATCAATTTTTACTATTTTTATGATCAAAATTGAAATTTTCCCTAATTTATTATTCAAATTGCTCATAAATGTGATATGTTGTACAGGATTATGAGACATTGATGTCCTGACTGCTCACTTTGTTGACTTAGTTTTGCAATTTTCTTTATCAACTCACAAAAAATCTTCAATTTTCATTTGGAAAATCCCACAAAAATGAAGCATTATTGGGAATTGGTGCACATGAAGGAATTGAACAGAAACAGAACTGATGGAAATATGGCAAGGAACATATTCAAGTCGATTATTTGATTTTATTATTAGATAAGAGCTTCCTTTGACTATGAAAAACTCGCGACTTTTTATTTTCTATTTTAGTTTTTGACTTGCTTTGTCTTTTGGGTTTGATGTGTGGGGTTGGAGGGTTACTAGGTGGATGGACTCGTTAGGTTTCGATGGAACAGCTTAATGTCAAATTGGCAGAAATTTCGATAGAAAACAGAAAGTCACATTATCTCAAACCACTAAGTATAAAGCATACAATCCTCAAAAACTATATAACCCCTACCCCATCCCCTCAACCCCACAAGAATATCATTTTTATGATTATTACCATTATGATTATCATGTTGTTGTGCCATTTCAACTATGTCGCGTATATCTACAAATATGAATTGAAGAAGCACAAAAAAACGAAGAGAGTAGAAATGGAAATGGAAAAGACAAAGTCACAAGAACTAAAAATGAATGAGATGTGTGTATGTGTGGGGAATGAAGGAACAAGAAGTCAAACAAAAAAGAATTCAAATGGAATGCAATAAAAAATGGAAATTTTGAGTGGGTTAAAAATATTATTTTGTTGTCATTATCATCCATATGCCTCACCCCAGTGACTTAATATGTGCTGGATATATGAGCAGGTATGAGAAATTATTTGCCGTGGAATTTCCACTTCCATGTGATGTAATAAATAATATTAAAAAAATTTCGCGTTTTTTTGGAGATTAGGAATGAGAATTGGAAATTGAGGAATGTTTTTGGGGTCATGGGATGGGGTTGGGTGGGTTCAGAAATTCCTTTTGTTTTGTGTCATAAATTTCTTTTGTCTTTTTCTACCTTTTTAATTCCTTTGATGACTTTTTATTGTCAGTTGAATGTGACATTTTAAGTATGAAGTGGTTTTTAGAGGATATGGGGTGATTGTGGGGTATATGAAGGGGTCATTGGTATCTATGAGGTTTCTATAATGAATAACTGTTAGTCAGTGATGCTGAATAAGTATAGTCTAAAACCCTCAAATTTATCCAAAAATTTCATCAAATTTCCACTCAATCTCAGTTATTAAAGTCATAGACCCCCAATCTTAGTCCAAGAATATAATCAATTTCCAAGAAAAATTATAAAAATCGATGAACCTTTAAAGAAAATTTTCTCATTTTCACCTTCAAGCAGTTTTCCTTATTCAATGCCTTTAAAAATTAAAAGAAAGAAAAGCCGAAGGAAAATTCAAATTTTCATCGCAATTTCCACAAATACAACAATAGCTTTTCACAATTTGGTGGAATATGCGCGATTACAAAAGTGAAAATTTTGAGGGGAAATTCGTGAAAAATCCGGGAAATGGGATGAGAAACTCCACAACAAAGGGGAAATATTCTCGATCACAGCAAGCATCGGACTGTCCATTTTCAACAATTTGTAAGAATTATTCAGCCCCACTTATTATTGTACCCCATCCCCAATCCCACAAATGACCCAACTCGACAGCACAGAATTAAAGTTTTTCATCTCCACTGGTCGGTCGTGCCTTGGAAAATGCTCAAAATTATCTAATTTTCCTCCTCATTTTCCTCATTTTTTTGTAGTTTTTCTCATCCATTGTTGAATCGTAAGGAAGGAAAATTGGCGTTGATAATGATGATGCTGACTGGCTTGGCTTGCTCCTTGGTGGACACACAGAAACTCAGGCACAAAATATTTTTTCACAATTCAGTTTTAATTTGACGCGCGGAGTGAAAAGATTGCTAAGAAATTTTTAAATTATTTTAAAGTTTTTACTTCCTTATTTTATTGGCGGGGATGCACGTGGGTCTGTTGGCTGTATTTTGATATCTGCTGCATATTTAGAGCAAAAGCCGCTGGTTTCTTGTTTCAAATTTTGGGATTTAATTTTGGGAAAATGTGTCTATAGGTGTCAAGGTTAATTAGAGGAACAAGAAAGGGATGTTGAGATATTTTAAGGTTAGGATCTACATAGAAAGGTTCACAATGGGAACAAAAGCTGTAAAATAATTCAATATTGCTCAAAAATATTCCAAAAAATTCAAAAAAAGTCAGAACTGCCACAAAATTCTCATCAGTTCCATCTCAGTTCCACAAACTCAACATATTGTGGATCGTTGCTACAATACATTCCATCAGTTCCATCATCAATGGGTTAACACACATCCATACACATCCACATATATCCTCATACATTACCACCCCATACACCCAACACCAATACATTCTCACATGACACACACACACACACACAAATAAATGCGAGAAAAAAAAGCAAAATTTATCACTCGGTTTTTGGAACTGGCACATCGTGTGTGTTGTTGGAGATGCTAATGCTCGATGTGCTGTGTATGTGAAAAGGAGGAGGCAAAAAAAAGAAGGAACATAAATGTGCTGTATATGTGTGTGATTGTGTGCATGGCACATACATAACATAAAAATTGTGAAAATGTGAGGCCCCAAAAAAAAATGAGCTTTCGTTGGAGCTTTCGATTCCGATTCGCATGGAAAAGAGTTCTCATAGGTGGAAAAATATTTCTCTTTTTTCTGTGCTGTGCTTCATGTGATAAGCATAAATATGTGTATATGTGTGTATATAATGTTCCATTTAGTTGTGTGGAAATTGATGAAAATTTTGGAAAATAAAATTGAAAAAAATGTTCAATAAATGTGAAAAAATTCAAATAAAAAAAAATTGCTCATTCGATGGAAAAAATAAATTGTTTTTAAGGCGTGGCAAGTGATTTTGTGCTTATTTTCTTTGATTGCTGTCGATTGGAAAAATTGAAAAAAATATGTTTTGAATTTTTATTGACTTTTTTATGTTAAAATGTTCATATTTGAGTATTTTGGGATTGTAAAAGGTTATTGGGGACTTTAAATGAGTCCTGGAGAGACTGAATGATTTTTAAGGGATTATTTTAGGGTTTTGGTGGATTATTAAGGTTTCTGAAGGTATCTAGAGGTTCAATGAGACTCTTATACGTATTAAGAGGTTTAAAGAACTACGTTAAGCTTTTTGAAAGCATCCAGGATGTTAATAAATATTTTTGGAGGTTAAAAGTGCATTTTTGAGATTGAATAAGCATTTCGGAGGTTCTTGGTGCTTCCTAGAGATGCCTAGAATTGTCTAAAGATTACTAAGAGTTCCTATAGACAGTAAACCATGTTTCTAGCTATCTCAAACCAAATTCAACTGATCAAATTCCCAAAAATACAAAATTCGATAAAAAATCCTCAATTTCGTCATTCCATCACCCCAACTTCTCCTTCATCCTTACCATATCTATCACATCATCTCAATTTCATGCCCAAAAGAAACAAAAAACAAATTAAAAAGATTAATTTGCATGTATCAAGTGTCATTGTGACCTTTTCATCTCCTCGAGGACATCCAACTTGAGATAAAGTTGTTCCTCAATTGAAAGGAAAAGAAATCAATAATTTATGACATGTGGGACGAATTTTCCATTTGGCACATCCACAAAACTATTCAAAAATGATAAATTTATTTAAAGAGTCAACAATTAAAGACGAAAGTCAGTCGGAATAGGGGAGTAGGGGAACTTCTTAATGTCTTCTTCGTCTTTTGCTTCCGTCTCGACCACAAAAATTATTTATCATCTACAAAAGTGTCACAAAGGCATGTGTTTGGGTGAATATTGTGCCTTTATGTCTCACACTTTTTTCTGAGGGAATTTTTGAAGATGTGAAATTTTGTAGTTTTGTATTTATAAGTGTCTATGGTCGACTGTAAATAGGATTGTTGATGATATGAAGGAGGTGAGGGGAAAGACTTATAAGATGTGTCTTTTGTAGCAATTTTTGCAGAATTTACAGATATTTTTGCTGATAGATAGAGTCAAATTTGAGGTTTAATGACGCACATCTTGACAGTTGTTCAGCTTGACTGGCGTTCAGCTTGACTGGCGCTCAGCTTGACTGAAGCTTAGCTTGACTGAAGCTCAGCTTATCTAAAGCTCAGTTTGATTGGTGCTATGGTCAAATAATGCTCAGCCGGAATAACGCTCAATCAGAGTAACGCTCAGCCTGAATGACGCTCAGCTTAATTCTTAATCTATATTAAAAACTCAAATTGTCGCACAAATTTCTTACAAGATTACAATACAAATGAACTAACCTCAAACAAAAATACAGCAATTCTTTAAATTTCAATCCCAACAGTTCCCCTAAGGACAATCCTCACATTCCCATAACTATATCATATCATTCACAAATAATATTTATTAAAACAACATCTTTTGTAATGTGAGAAGGGTTAGTTTTCTTACAAATCTTTGTGCATTAATAAAAAGGATGTGTAAGGAGATGATTATCATCACAATAACATGCAATGTGTTCATATGAGAATGAGGGGAATGTGAAAAGTATGTGAGGAAAAGGGACTGAATCTGGTTAAGAAAAGATAATTTTAAGAAACTTTTTTTTTCGGATGATGGTCAAGTTACACATTTATCTTCTTAATTTATTGTGGACCATGACAGGATGGAAATATGTGAAAATATTAAGTAAAGTGTGAAAAATTGAGTTGTACTGGAAATGGAAAATTGAAAAATAAAAGAAAATTTTTTAATTAAATTTTATTTTGTCTTGTTTTTTGATTTATTTGAATTAATTTTTAATGATTTTCAGGTTTGAGTTGGATAATTTTGTTACAGGAAGCATGGCAGTGGTTAGCTGATGGATAGAGCTTGTAGGAATGGACTGGATATACTTGAATGGTTCATTGATGAATAATCTGGTGTAAGACGTGCAATGTGATATTTTAGAGACAAATTCAAGCTCAAAGTAAGTTATTGTATAGTATTAAGCTGATTTATCTAGAATAAGACTAACTATGCATCATGTAGGATCTGAACGATATCTAAATCAGGTCCAAATTTGCCATAAAAAAGTATAATCAATCATGATGCCAAAAAAGCCATATTTTAAAGCATAATTCTGTTCTATAGTTTTTGTATCATTTGTCAGTTTTGTACCTGACACATCCTTAGTTTTGCATTATTTGAATAATTTGATGCCTCTTCTGTTTGCATATCGTTACTTAAATACAGAACAAGGCAAACCATACCAAAAGATACCTTCAGTTTGATTCCAAAAAGCAAAAAGTCCCCATCAGTGCCAAATCCACATCATCCAGACTCTACATCCCCTACTAACCCACATATGATTTATTCTGCTCCTTACAAAAATTTAATTTCGAGGAATTCTGCTTAAAATTCACTCAAAAACTAGAGATTGAAAAATGAAAATCGATTAATTTTAAAGAAAATTTTCTCATCCTTTTTTGAACCCCTTTTTTGAACTAAAAAGTTGAAAAATCCATTTACGTCCTTGAATAATTTCCTCTTTCTCCATCCACTTTACATCATTTCAAATTAAAAGCAATAAATTTTAGTAGTTTTTTGTGTTGATGTCAGCTTCTCCATCTCTAGTTTATTTAGATTATTATTCATTCTTGAAGAGGTTTCCTTTTGTTTGGGAGATGGGGGAAGTAGAATTTGTTCTGTGTCTTTTAAGTTTGAATCAATTTTTGGATGATTAAAGGCATTTTAAATTCCAAAAAAATGTCAAGTTTTGAACGAAAAAATTTGAAAATTAATTAAAATTAAGTCACAAAATCCATCAATTTTCAAGTCAATGAGCATCCAGACTTATCAATATTCCACTACACGGCATCAGCAGCATTCCAACAACATCAAACTTCAAAGTATAAAAACTTTTCATCTCGGTCAAACTTCAAAGTTCTTGACCTTTTGACTCACTGCAATTTCATTCCGCATTCACATTTTAGAACCGGCATCTGCTCATGTTTCCGATTCCCAACAAAAAACGAAGTTAGTCTACAACAAATTATCCCCGATCTACACATGTTAGATTGACACAAATGACTATAAACTTGACTACTAAGACATAAAAGCTAGTTAAAGCGAGTCTTCAAAATAGACCCAATTTGCCCACCACAAACACAGCATTCCATCATGTACAGATCGGGAATGTCGGCATTAATTGCAGCAAGCACACAAAAAAATGATTCTCTTTATCGGCAAGTAATTAATTAAAAGTGATTTTTATTGCCATTCAATTGCACCGACTGACTGTTCATGTAATCGAAACAAGATGTAACAAATGAGCACTAAAAGGTACGAGAATGTGGAATTGGAAATGGAAAAGAAGCAAAAAAAAAGATATAAAGGAATTTAATTGAACATCAATAACCTTTTTTTTTGTAGTTTTCGTGAGTTTTTATGTTGCATTTATTGTTGCTGTTCTGGATACAAATTAAGATTAATCATGTGATTTACTAATTGAGACTGGAGTTAGCACGAGAAGTAAGTATGTAGACATGATGGTATGGAAGTTCAACAAAGTTATTTTATTCACATTTTGTCAACATAATTCAATAAGTCTACATACAGCTTAAGATTAAGAGTCGACTTTTCCACTCCAATATTGTCAAAATACTCAAAAATGTCAAAATTGGTCGGATGGACTTTCCTTAGCAAGAATTCCTTCAATAAATCCTCATGTCCTTTAAACAATTCCTTCAAATAATCCACAAATGCTTGAATAGCCACAAATGTTCCCAACTTAGTATAAATCATAAAGTCATTCGATTCCAAAATCATGTTCCGCATCTCAATTTTTGTGAAATATTTCTCATAAGTGTCTTTGACTATATTGAAGGTTTTTAGGTTTTCTTGGATATCGGGATGTTGGGTAAGCAGAGATATATGGAAAATATTCATTGGTGGATAAAAGTAGCACTTTTGATTTGGAGAATATAAGGCATAGTAATAACATTCACCGACAATTTTTGAGGTTAAAATCATTTTTTGTTGCTGTTCTGTAGTTTGACTGACAAAAAAGGTCCATAATTGATAGAAATTTAAAATTCCTCTTTGTAGAATGTTTCTGGATGTAAAAATGTCAAAGATGTCTGAACTTGAGACAATTTCAAGGGTCTTATTGACAAGAATCGGCACATAAGGTTCAGGATCATTGAACTTTGAGATTCCATAGATTAAATTTGAAATTAAATTCTTTTGGTCGTCAATAGACAGTCTAGATTGAGAAATATTCCAAAACTTAGGATTGCTAATCAAATCAAATTCTCTGTATGGAATAGGACTTGTTGGGGATGTCAGGAGTTGCCTGACTTCATTTTCAGTTAGAATCTTGACAATTTCCTCAAAAACATGAATTGGATCGTTACTTTCGAGAATTTCAGGACTTAAATCATATTTATCATGAAAGACTTTTCTTGGTCCATTTCTGGCTGCATCCTGTCTGTAGAATACATATAGACTATACAGGATGATACCCTTCTGATCTTTACCATTGACAAATTTCTCAAAATCTTCATTACTTAAGTAAGTCCTTCCTAATTCCATCAAAGATTTTATTTCAAATGTATTAATTTGATCGGGAAAGTAAGCATAATTGTAAGCTGCTGTGTATACTGTCTCATTTTCATCAACCTTAAGCAACTCCCTAAGCAAGGCTTGATCAAATTTAAAGAATTCAAACAAAAATCGGAAATTTTTAACCGGTTTGTTGCCAATTAAATTAAAAAAGATTCTCCCAAACTTGTTCCTCAAAATGTCCCTAATTTTAGGTTCAAGTCCAGTCTCTTCCACACTATCCTTCCTCCTATCCTTCCCCTCTATATATGAGAACATAAAATTAGTCACCATAACTTGATCTAGTCCATAAAACTCATTAAAATGCTCAAAACTATGCAGAATTACGACTGCATCATCAGCATCAACATTATCGGCATTTAAAATATTTTCAATAAAAAATTGAGCAACAAAAAATTCAGCAAAGGTTTTGTGAGCAAATTCAAACCTATGTGGACCATTGATGTGTAAAATTGCCATCCTGGATACTTCAACGCTGGTCAAATTTTTCGGTAGCTTTTGTCTCATACCTCGCAATTTACCCATGACAATTTGAGTCAATGGGCTGATTGCTTTGAGTTCCCTTTTGAATGCATACATTTGATACATTTCAATCATGTCAAAGTTCCGATAGTCAGTTAAGGATTGTCCCAAAAATTCAACAGCAAATTCACTCTTTTTGCGCCAAATTTCAATCTTTTTCTTGATAAAAATCTCATAAATTTCATAAAGATTCTCAGAGTTGTAGATTTGAGTATTTGAGGCTATTAGGTCGGCAATCATTTCCAACATTAGTGGTGTATCAAACTCTTGAGTTTCTCTAATCATTGAGGTTTTACTTTTGAGAGTTTGAATGATATATTGTGCCTTAATTGTGTAGTTCCGAGGTTGGATATGCCGGGAAATGAAGAATTTATTAAGGAAGTCTATCTGTTCGTCAACTGTGAGTGGAGCTAATGTGTATGAGTGGAAATTCAGGTGCTCTGTTAGCTGTTTGGAATATAATGGTCTAGTGCATATAAATTGGATGTTTGAGGTAGTATTTTGGATGGATTGTAAGGTACTAAGTATGAACTTATTGTAGTTCGGTGAAATTTCATCAAATCCATTCCAAAGAAGCACAACTTGACCTGATTTGTAGAATTTTTTGAAGATTTCCAGCTCAAATTCTGATTTTGAGGTTAGGTCTAGGATTTTTATTAGCAATTCTTGAGGATCATGCAACAGTTCCTCTTTTTCAGAGTACAAGCTAGTGTAATCCTTCAAGTCCACATAAGATACCCACTTAGTCTTCAATTGTCGCTTAATTTTCATAGCAAATTGCTCGAAATTTATCGTCTTTCCCGTCCCAGCTTCCGATGATAAAACAAAAATTCGCGATTTTTGTGATTTTTCAAGAATTTGTTCAAAATGTTCATGAAAAGATTTAAAAGTTCGAACAACATTCAAGCTATTGTCAGTTAATGCTGAAAATTGAAGCTTAATTTGCTTTAATTTGTTGTAATCTTCAAGTTTTTGGAAATAAATGCTCAAATTTTGCGACACAAAGTCATCAAAAAATTCCCTAAATTTTACCTCATTATCCCAGTTCCGGACATTTGGATTCTGTTTGGTATAAATTTTGTAAATATCCAGCAAGTGTTCATTCCAGAAGATTCTGTCGAGGTAAAATTCAGTCCGATTTTGAATCATTTTGCCAAGTCTGATTTGATTGCCATCCAAAATTTGAATAATATCGTTTGAGGTTAAAAAATTGAAGGAATCAGGCGCTAATTCATGTAAAGCTTCATACTTTACAGTCTCATTTTGGAATATCAAGTCAGAAGATAGGACTTTTTTCTGTAAATTAGCAGCCATATCTGTCCAATTATGTACAACTATTTCATCAAGATAAAGTAAAAGAAAATCACTAAAATTAAGCTTATGACTTTTAAGAACATCCGAAATATGCTCAGATGTCAATCTGTCATAAGCTATTGACCCTTTTGGAAATAATTGACCAAACCTGACTTCAACATCCTTATAGACAACTAAACCATTCATAACCGTCTGTTGATCATCTTCAGACAACAAGTCAAACTTATAATCAGGCACATGCAGTACAATTGCTACAAAAATCACCCCCAAGATCCCCAAAACAGCCAAAAATCCAGCTACCATTGCAATTTTTCTAAACTTTACAATTTTTTTGTCCTTAAGTTTAGTTTCTTCATCAACTCGCTTTTCAATTTCTGGCAGGGCTTCTTTCATCTCTGGAATTACCTTAAGCTCAAAAAAGTCAAATAAAGGATCGAAAATCACACGAACTTCATTCAATTTTTGAGGTTTCTTAAAGTAAAATGCCATTATATGTACAACTCGAACAATCAGCTCAGCATGATACTCGTCTGCTGTATAGAAGTCATATGCCATCTTAATAATCGCTTCCTTATCGGCATTAGCTTTACAGTGCTGTGATATGTCCTCAAACTCCTGCATTGTTTGATTGTCGTTGGATTTGTAAGGCTTAGCATTGTTGTTGTAGACTAGATTGATGGCAAAATGACAAAGCTCATGTGCTATGGTTGATAAAGCTTCATGAAATCTTACATTATCTAGCAGCTGTTTGGCTCCGATATAGATTCTGCCTGATTTATAGAATATGCCTGAAATAGAATTAAATGTTTGGAATTGATCAAAATGATGTGTATTGTTGTCTCGAGCAGCACAAGTGGTTGACAGGTAAACGTCACGTCACTTCGACGATAGTAGGACGTGAGGATACCCTAATGCCTAAAATTGGCAAAAATTGGTGCATTTTGCTGCTCGAAAACTCAATTGAGACTATCGGCATTCAAAGAAGGTTTGAACCCTTACATACCTTGCGTATTAGATCCCACAGTTGGATCAGCAACATTAATTGACTCCCGATGAAAATCAAAGATTATTTTAAAGTTCTTTGAAGCAGCAACAATCATCAGAATGACTCTAATGTACACATTCCTATTAAGTATCTGATAAGCACGTCGAACAATCTTTAACTTCTGTTCCACATCTGGTTCGTCATGAACAATGAAAGACTTAGCCATCAGCACATTAATGTGATTTTTTGGTGACTCTTGTGCATGCCGATTGTGGATTTCCCTGACTGTAAGTTGCTCTTGGTACTCGAGTTCATCATATAAGTCTTCAGGATCTTCGTTTGGTGCCAGTTTGTGCTTTTGACTCAAAAGAAATTCATAAGATTTGAATGATTTACTGACTACTGCTACATGTAAGGCTGAACATCCTGTAAAGTTGTAAATGTGACGAGTTTTGGGTAATTTTTGATAACTTTCAATCAATTGCTCCAAATTGTCAACTTCAATTGCTCGAAAGAACTCCTCAAGGATTGTGATGAAGTCCATGAATTTTTCTGAGTAAGAATCCATATCTACATCGGGTGGAGGAATTGGAAGTGGCAAATTTTCCTCATAAAGTGCTTGAATTATGTCAAAATGACCATTTTTAAGAGCAACATCTTGAGCAGTGATGCTCTTATTAGGGATTACATTGGTAATGCCAAGTCTGCATAGATAAGTTGCAATTTTGAGATTTCCTGCCTCACAAGCCATAAGGAGTAAGTTGTAATCTCTAGTGTCAGCTAAGTCGGTGATGTCAATGAAGCGATTGGTGTCAGTGGGATGGAAGGAACTGTTGAGACCTAAGTGGAAGGATATTGGTGAGAATATTAGATATGTGGCCTGTCATTTCTTGTCTGTCTTAGTCAGATACTGTCTAGTGTATGTCCAAGCTGTCCTAAATGCAACTTCTCGTACTCATAACTTACCTAAATGTTCACATTTCAGACTATTTGCTATGAATTCTGTCATAAACTTATAAAGCTCCTCTGCGTCATCCAATTCTATCTTCTCAGACGACTTCAAAACCAAAAAGTAATTCAATTCCTTTAATTTCCAATAAATTGTAAACTGTTTGCTGTTTATCGACGACAACTGAATCACAATTGATTGATGCTTGAACTTTTCTCCTAAATTTGTGAGCTCAACATCATCACAACTGCTCATCAAATCATCGGATACTTTAATAGAAGCATTTATAACATCCTTAGGCATGTTAAGTTCCCATAATGCTTGTACAAAGTCTCTCAAGTCTTTATCATTCAGGCAATCTTCCTTATGAATTTCAAGAATTTTAGCATCATTTATATTCAATGGTTGCTGTGGTTGTGTGTTGATTTCTTTAAGCTCAATTGATTCTGATGAGATCTTTTGCTCAATTCCTATTTTACTTTGAAAGTAGTCATTCAAGAGAGGTGCTGTTGAAGAAGGAATGAGCATTAAATAGGAACATAAATGGGAACATGAAATATTGAGGTATTAATCTAAGCTGGCTAGATTTGAGACGAACCGGGATTTTTTCAGTTATTTGTATAAAAAATGACATCGGACAGCGAACAAAAATGGGGAATTCCCAATAAACACAAGTAAATGACCAGACCGGTATGTGAAGGTCTTATCGGCAATGCCACATGCATTAGCTGATAAAAGATTCCAAAAATTCTTCAAAATTAACAGAAACTTGTCAAAAATTTGACAAAAAATCCCCAAAAACTATCAAAATTGATCAAAGCTCATAAAATAATTTGAATATTTAGTTCCGCACTATTCCACAAAGGTCAAAAAACAGAAGAATAAGAAGATGCAGCAGCTTTATTTCACACTTAAAACAAGTTTTATTGGCACTCACAAAATTCACTTGTAACACAATTTGGCTGTACTTTTTCATCGCACATGCTATCCAGCTTCACATCATCACTTTCTTTGTTCATTTTAATTCACTTTTCATTCAAAAATCTATTAAAGTGTCACTAAAAGTCATTTGAAACCGATTAAGATACATCCGAATGTTAGGAAGCTTCACACAACACTAAGACTTGGACTTAAATACAAAAGTTAAAATATTGAATTTAAAATCTTGTTTTTTAAAAAAAAAAAATGTAAATTAGACAACCTGATTGCAGACACATACAACAACAAACCATTAAGACCCAAACAAAACGACGAAAAAAATCCAATGTCGCGCGAATTAATTATCATAAAAATCATATTAACTGATTTATTTGTGCCGGTCATAGCCATATGACTAACAAGAAACGTAAGAAGAAGCGGCATTTTTACGGAAAAAAATTTCAAGGTTGGAGAATCTCAATTTTTGGAATATTTGATTCCGCAGTGGTCATCTTTGACGTCATGTAAATATTTTATATTGTTGTTAATGTAGCAGGTATTCATGCAGAATGATTAGAACTTTATGGGAATTATCAGTTGTAATTTTGTGTACGTCAGCTAAGGCAGTAACAAGTATTGACTGACGAACACAGAAAATTGGAGATATCTTCAAAAACCAGCGACGTCATAGTTTGGAGGATTCTGTTTCATGACTAAGAATAGCTTGAGAATCAGCACTTCAACAGTTCAATAAGAAGTAAATGCTTTATAAGCGATGCTTCAATATTCAATCAAGCTTCAACGAATGCTTCAAATTGAAGACTCAAAAGCAATGCTTTAAACTGAAGTAGAACTTCTACAGCAACGCTTTTATTGGAAGCTAAGCTTCAAAATCAACGCTCTAAATTGAACTCAAACTTCATGCAACGCTTTGAATTGAAGCCTATAAAAGCAACGCATTCAATTTGAGTCAAACTTCAAAAACAACGCTTTAAATTAAAGTCTAACCTCAAAAAATGACAAAAAGTTTCTTTCAAGTTCAGCAATATAAATCAATCGCAATCCACCAACAAAGTTGCAAATAATCAAAGCTAAACTCCAACTTTTTCCATCGATTCATACCCAACAATTCCCATTGAAATCTGCAAAATAATAATCAAATATCCACAAGCATTTCATGCTCTTTACAACTGTAGCATCAAGAAAACAAAACGAAAAAAAATCGAGCAATGCTTAATAATAACAAAAATAATGAAAATAATTTCATACATCATTACAATACGAAATGAAATTCGTGACTAAACATAACAATTTATTTAACTTTCATTCTCATATCTTACATGCATGTGTTATGTACCATATGAAGGTATAACATCGTGAATTCTATTATTATTATTTGTATCATGTGAAAGGTATGAATATGAATTGTGAATAAGAACAGACACAGTTAGAAAATTTTCGAAATTCTATGAACATGATAGAGGATACATGAGAGATTGTATGACTGAATATGACTATGCATTTATTAATAATCACGAAATGTGGATGAATATGAATATTTGTGTAAATGAGGAAGAAATGAGGTGATGGAATTAGAGCATAGGGATGGACAATGAGAGGATTTTTGGTAGTTTTTTTGTGGTTTTACAGGTAATTTTGAGGTTATGTGCTGACTTAAGAGACCTTATTTGACTGAATGATACCTTTTGTATGGTATGGTAGGGTACGACTACCTATGAGACATTATAGGCAGTCTCATGATGTCCTATTCAACTTATTGATGCCATATTCCACCTTAAAACGTCAATTTTGACTTTGTGACATCAAATTCATCCTAACAATGTAGCCACACTTCCAAAAATTCTCCAAAACTCCAAATCACCATCCCTTGTACTCCCAAAACTAAACAATAATTAAATTCTTCCACAGAATTTCGTGTATCTTCAAAAATATGCGCGCATTTCTTATCTCAAAAAAATATTTTCCCTCATCTCATAACTCCCCACCGTCAGTTCCAATGTCTTACATAACAGACATAAGAAAAATTTTCCATGTAAAAATAGAAGAAAAATCAATAAAAAAAGTTCATTTAAATTGTGTGTTGGGTTGAGGGGTCGCATAATGATAATAATGTGAAAATTACTTTATTATCTCCTCGAGGCAATCTTTGTGAGCATCTTAGTCTCTTTTGTGTGTCTTCTGGTTCACAATGAGAATTAACAGCGAATGTGGACGGAGGAGAGAAACTCGTGTGTCATTTGGAAATGGAAAACGTGATTAATGTGAAATTAATAAAAAGTAAGCGAAACTAAGATTAAGAATTGGAATCTAATGGGATGGCATTATGAACTTCCAGGTGGAAGTTCTCATGAACCTTACTCTCTTTTGACAATTTTGTAAACTTTTTTTTTACCAACTTTGACAATTTCAATTCAAAAATAACTCAGCACGGAAGTTCATGACCCCATCCCCACCCACCAGCATCACATCCATAGAACAAAAACATCTTACAATTATTAATTTACATAAAATAAATTTCTTTCAATTCTTTTTAACATCTACAAAGTTTATTGTTCACATTTGAGTGTCTGTTGGTCTCGATTCTCATTTCATATTTAATAATCGTGCCAAATCTCATGCATGACATGAACTATGTTCAATATTTCCATCTCACTTCCTCATTTCTAGCTCCTCATATGTGAATTTTATGCTCTATTGTGATACAATTTGCATGTTTTTTGAGTCCAACAATGAGATGAATGAAGAAGGAGTTGACCAGGGTTGGATGGACTGTCATGGTTGGTCCCGTATCCCACAACTGCCCATTACACATAAGGTCTGAAAAGAAGGCACAGAAAAGTGTGTAGAACTGATGATATCACACACGACTTTTATTATTTCATAATTTTCAATCCACAATCAGCTTAAGACTTATAAATCCACAAAGCAACACAACAATAAGACCTTTAAGTTTCAATGCTTATGCTGCTTTGTGTGCCAAAAGAGTGCCGTAGATGATTAATTGGATAAATTTTATTATTATTAATAACATACATGAAATTCATAAACAGGCACAGCAACAACAACAACAACAACATTCATGTATCAAATTTTTTTGCCATTTCGATCGTGTAGTCATTTTTTTCATCCTCATTGTGCCTGTATTCAGTACAAGTCAGTCGAGAGATGCTGAGGAACAACAACAGTAACAATATATTATTGTATCTAAAACACATAAAATAATGGAAATAATGAAAAAAAGTTCGAGAGATGAATAAAAATGCGATAAAAGCTGAGTAAAAGAGAGCAGAATTGGAAGATGTGTGAGGAGTTGGGAGGTAATGTGTGGGTTGAGGAGCTGAATTTTTGGATAATCTGAATTTTCAAAACTTTGAAAAAAATCCCAAAAATTCATTCAAAAATTGTCAGCCCGTCTCACCAAACTCCACCCTCTAACTCCTTAATCCATATAAAATGCAAGCATCACATCCCATGAATCTAAGGTAAAAGACAAAGAAGTAGAGAATGCAAGCAATGAGGCATTGGATGCACATGAACATGAACATGGCAAATTTGTTGTTTGTGAATTAATAATGTGTTAATCGAAAGTCAACGAACGCCTTTTGTGTGGCTGTTTCTGTGGCTGTGGCACATGAAAAAAGAAGAAAATCTCGATTTAAGCAAAAAATTCTCATTTTTATAGCTCGAGGAATTAAATGTTAAATGTTCTCGCACATTAAATTCATAAGCATATTATGATGATTTTTATGGCTCATCTGATGATGATTTTTGAAGCACTTCTCGTGGATTTTTTTCCTTTTTTATTTCACTTAGCATTTGAGGAAATCCAAATAAAAATTTGCTTCGCTTCTTGTGCAATTTGTGCTGTACATTTGCAAATTGCAATATGATCTGCAGTTAATGGATGAGACGTGCTAGGAATATTAAGAACTATTTTATTTTGAGGTTATGTTCGTATGGGAACTGATTTCATAAATATATGTCCACCTGACCTACAACACAGCACAACAGTGACCTTCAAGGTAATTTTCTTCTTCCACTTTCGACCTCGAAACACTCAAAAAATACACAAAAAGCATTTTAATTACGTCTGTCTGTAAAACTAGTCAGTTCCTTTCCGATAATCAAATTTAATTGTGCCCCAATTTTCAGTTTCTCTTTTCCTTGTTCCTTTCGTCCCGTCCCGTAAGTTTGAGTGTCTATCGGAAGCATTCCTGGCACAATTTCACATCTGTTTGCGAATTTAAATGCAAAAAATGTTTATGGATGATTGGCTGCACATATGCACATATTGTACAAATGTTGCGACTAGACAGCCCAACCAGTCAACCATTTAACACTCAATTAATGAAATAGAATCGACCTTTTTGACCTCGAAACTCAATTTAACCTCAACATTGACCTCGAATAGAAAACTCTGCTTGCAGGAATTGCAAGCAATTAGTGTCTATAAAATTGTAAAATTCAAGCCTGAGTCAAAGCAACAAATAGAAAATGCACAAAATGTCAATCATGTAGCATTGGAACATCTTCATGCATCTTTGAGTTCCTCACACGAATAATAGGCAACAAAAAGAAGAAGAATCAGAGCAGCAACATGAAGACAATGACAGGAAGATTGGACTTTGATGTGCACATGGAAAAAGAAATCTTTTAAAGTCAATTGGAAATCGGAATTGGAATTAAATTCAATGATAGACACACAAAATGAGGCACAAGAGACACGCGAGTGAAATTTCTTTTATTTTTCTTTGTAATTTTGCTGGAATTGGATGTGATTTTTTATTGCTATTTTGTTGCAGAATGAGAGAGATTTTAAGATTTTGTATGATCAATGGACTTGATTTGTTGGGTAATTGGTGCTATTTTTGGACTTGATCTGAAAGGCAATCTGATTTGAGAGTAATAAAGGTCATTGTACGGATGTGAAGAAAAGGACTTAACAATCCGAACTGGTAGAAGGAGTCGAAGAATAGAGATTGCATTGGACGTTCTCTCTGTACTGCAATGGACCCAAGTTAGTCTCAACCAAGGAAGTAAGTACAGTAAAAATTATCAAAGTTGACAAATAAAATTGGACAAGCTGCCAATAATTCGGTCAGAGTTTCCAGATTGTTATCAAATTTCTTATCATTCTTATCATTTTTATCATTCAGTTTAAATTTCCCGCGTAGTTCAAAATTACTGAATCTAAAGTATAACATTTGATAATCACATAACATAACATGTGTTATATTTTATACCTTTTTGAATTATCACGTAGTACTTTCATTACTCACTGATTTCGATTAATTCCGTCGAGAAATTAGTCAGTTTATTATTTTTATTTGCGCTGTTCAGTTGCAACATAAACGGAGTGATTTAAGTATATTTTGGCAGAAATTAGATCAGAGATTGATAATACCTATAATACCTTCCAATTTGGACCGAATATTAAGTTTTTTGTTGGTTTGTAAGTACATATTATATCTAATTGTACTAACTTTTCCATATAACTCCCTTGATAGATAAGTAACATATAACAAGTTGTTTCTTCAAGTATATCCAGAATCCTAATAGTACCCCACTCCCTCACCCTCCCTACCACCCTTCTTACAAGAAATAATTAAAAAATCTATAAATATCATCAACTAATTCACAGTCACGCATTTTCATCATGACCACACCTCGTACTGTATTACTCATCATTAATTGCGCGATAATTTTCACAACAATCTGCGCTGCCTCAAGTCAACAACAAGATAATTTTGATAATCAAGTCTGTTCAGCATGTTTCCAGCAACTTCAAATTAAGGCTAATGATGAATACATTAAGCAGGACAAGAAGCAAAATGACAAAAAGAATGTAAAGTCCAATGAAGTGTCAAGAAGCTTAATTCTTTTCTCAATTTTTGAGCTAATTTGGGGAATGTTTAAGCCAGTTGCTGAGATTGAGCCAGCAATTATTGAATATTCCAAATATATTACAACAAAAAAGGTTAATGTGACAATAAATATAGACAAAAAGGAAAGGGATAAGGACAAAAAGGACAAGCGACCACCAAAGGAGGAGCCAGAAGACTGCATACCTACTGATCTGCTACTCAACCTTTCTTGCGAAGAATTAGAAGCAATTCAACAGAAAGTCAGAAATGCAAGGCCAATTCCAGAGAAAGTTAAGGACATGATCGTAGATTTAATAAAAGAATTGCCAGAAATTACAGCAGATGTTAAGTACTCAACTGAAGAATCGAGTCCTATTAAGACCTTGCTAATGTTTCCAGTAAAGGTTGTCATGCTTCCGTTTAGAATAGTCGGTGCTATTTTAGGCTTCATTGGGTCAACATTGATGTTGTATGATGAAATTATTAGACGTATATTTGTTAGTCTCGGCCACATAATTGTAGAGCTATTTGAACTGCTTAAGTATTTGTTCTTACTGGCGGTTCTTGTTCTCGGACCTATCATTTGTGGTGTAATGTGCTTTGGTGAAATACAAAAATTTACAGCCGAAATGAACAGACGTTCAAGACCATGCAATAGTTTGTGATTTTACAGTGGTGGACAACCTTTATGCTCAGGCACACAAGTTGGTTTTTTGGTAGCTGAAACTTACAAAATCATTTGAATAAAAACCAAAAATATTTTTTTTAAATTTTTTTTATTCACTTACAATTAAAATTGATTTTTTACTGGACCTTTACTGATCCTGTCGTCCCATGTGTCACCATGTGTTTCTTCAAGTACTCATTCTGCATGAACTCCTTGCCACAATTTTTACATTGATGAAGCTTCTTTAATCCATGTAGATGCTCATGTCGTCTCAAGTTACTCTGCGTTGCGAATGGTCTTTGGCAGACATTGCATTGGTGTCCGTTGTATGAGGAACTGATGTCTTTTTTGATTCTTCGTTGTCTTTTTTGTCCCATCACCTTTGCTAAGCCACTTTGGTGCTGTGTTGATGATTTGGGAACTTCAAGCTTATTGACTGTGAAGCCTGCATCCGCTGATATGACAATCTCGTAGAGTGGCTGTTCATCTTCTTGGTCAATTGAGATGATGTCGTCTGGGATGATTTCGATGTAATCAGATCCTAATTCAGGTGTGAATGAGTCAAGTATGTCTTCTGCTTCGATGTTAAATTTAGGTTCTGCTGACTTTGTTGCAGGCTTCCTGAATGCCATGTCCATTAATGTGAGTTGTTTCATGTTGTTCTGCTTCCTTGTTGGTGAATCTGCTTTGACTTCCTGCTCTGATGATGTTTCTGTGTTGAGTTTTGACAAAATTTTGACGGAATTTTCAATTGATGTCTTTGTGACACTTGGTGATGATAGCATTGGAGCTGCTTCTGTTAGTTGTTGTACTAAACTAGGCTCAGCATGTCTGAAAACTTGCTCGAAACTTCCTCCAACTCCTGTATTGACAAATTCTTCCAATATTTGGATTTTTCGTCCAGAATTCATCCTGTTTTGGTCAGCTACGATGTTCCTTGAATCCCGTGTTTTATTTAAGAAGATGTCTCGTCTTTGTCCAACATTTGAAGCTTTGGGCTGATAGAATTGTTGTTGGATGCTGCTGTAGTTCTGTGTCTGAACTGTATTATAGACAGACTCTTGCACTTGTGGATGTCCATTCATTCTAGCTTCCATTCTTTGATGTTTCTGTGTCTTATAATGACGAGTCAACGATGTCATTGCTGTGAAGTCTTTTTGGCAGAGTGTGCATATAAATGATCCTGAATATTGGTTCTGATACTGAGTCCTGTTTGGAATCTGATGTTTAGTCGTCTTTGGTACTTGATACTGAGTCGTGTGAGGAATCTGGTGTTGAATCGTCTTAAGAACTTGATACTGAGTCATTTGTGGAATTTGTTGTTCCTGTCCTAAATCTGTGGTTCCAAGTTCCTTTTCCAATAGCTCATCGAACATCGGAATTCCTTCAGTTAATTTAAACAGTTCCGAGAGGGCATCTTCATCATCAAAGATCTTCTCAGTGTCAGCAAAATCCTCGATATCCATGTCCAAATCATTTTCAATTTCAGATGCTGTAAGTGTTGAATTGAAGCTACTGTCGCAAGCTTCGTCGTCATTGGAGTTAATGATTTGTTGGAATTCTGGAGATAGTTTCAAGTTCTGTTCGAACTCGGTTAAGTTGGTGATGAAGTCGTCCTGGTTTTGTGGACTTTGGTTGAAGTCGATGACACTTTTTTGAATTTGACTGAAGATACCGGTGGATGTGGTGTTGATATCGGTCAGTTGTTCAATTTCGGCTGTGATTTGATCCATTTTGAGAATTGTTGAATTCTTTGGTTTATTTTCTAAATATTTTTAAACTTTTTGAGATGTTTGTTGTTTTGTAGCTGGAGAGTTAATGATAACAAGGACCAAATTGGGAAACTATTTATATGCTGAACAGGACAAAACAGGTCAATTTTGACCAAAACAATCTCAATATTTGTTTTGGTCGTAAATTTCGAAACTTTGGGAAGTAAACAATCTGTGATTTGAGATTTTTGACCGAAACTTATTCAAAAAATATTCGAATTCCTCCCGAAAAAATCGTTATCAATTCTTTAAATACTCCAAAAACTTTCATCCATACCACAGCAATATCCCTCGACTTGTTGCATCCTCACCCTTCTTAAAATCTCCCATCACCAAAAAAATTGCCATCGGACACGAGCGAAAGGCGATTGTAAGTAGAAAAATCATCTCCGTCCCCTTCAATTTTTAAACATCTTTTTATCCCTAAATTGTGACATTAACCTTATTACATGCTGCACTGCTGACCCTTCCTTACAAGTAAATCTCAATTTTTATTTATTATTACCATGACAACTTTATTTTCATGCGTTTTGTCGATTAAATGAGATTTTGATTGTTATTAAGGGTTTGAGTGTGTCCGACATGAGTTTGGTCAACTTTTGAAGGACTTTTGTTGATTTTTTCAATTTATTTGTTGTTGAATTTTATTGTTGTTAAGGTAAATAGTCGAGATGAATTTAATTTGAATTAAATTGTATATTTTTATTATGCATCAGGGGATTTGTGAAAGGGGTCAGTGGATTAGGATTGTTAATACTTAATGTAGGTCAGTTGTGTGATGTTTAGTGGACTGTGGAATTTTGAGTGTTGATTTATGAAGTCAATTTTAAGTTCTTAGAGATGTCAAACTATGAACTTTCAGGTGTGTCTATCTATGAACTTTCGGGGGTGTCAAGTTATGAATTTTCAGGAATATCAAACTATGAACTTTGAAGGATGTCAAACTATGAATTTTCAGGGGTGTCAAGCTATGGACATTCAAGGTTGTCAAACTATGAACTTTCAGCAGTGTCAAACTATGATTATTAATAAAAAACTCAATTCCGTCGGCAATAAGTTCAAGCATCAATCCTTTGAAGCCATAACCATTCAGCACCTTCCCATACATCCCACACAGCACATTCATCATTATGAATCCCATAGCAAAGCAAAAACAAATAAAAAGCAGAAATTCTAAGCCAACGAAAATTCAAAACCCTCGAATTAGCTCCACCAAAATTACATTTTATTTCAATTTTATTTCCATAAAAGAATCACATTCTAAATATATAAAAAAAGATTTCCTCACGTAACATACAAATGTGAAAAAGTGGGCGTGGCACGTGCAAAAATGAAACTTTTCAATGCGAAAGCACACGCGAAAAATTATTTCCTTTTTTATTATTATGCGAGATGATTTTTTTGGTACTTTTTGTGAAAGGCTGAATGACGTCAATGAGGTGTTTTGTGTAATGAGAATATCATTATGATACAAAATTGCTGAATAATTGAAGGTAAAAATAAATATTTTAAGGTAAATTGCTAAATCATCTTTGAGGTGATTAAGGTGGGTAGAATAAGAGATTTTTTGGGGAAATCGATAAAGTTTTTCTTGCAAATTTTATTTTAATTAATTGTACAAAAATATCAAAAAAGAAAATTTGAGGTTATGTTTGGTCCTTAACAGAAGCTACTGTCTCTTTTACATAATTCAACATACCATCCAACCTGGAATTGACTATGGTCTGGTAAACTCTTGACATACTCATCACCAGCCTCAGCAAGGAACTCTTTTGATGGCGGGAACAACCTCTTAAATCCACCAACATTCTGCTGCTCTGTATAGGCCAATACAGTCTCATAAAATTGATTCTGATTCATGCATCTCATACAGTATGCACATTTTCCACCACAGGCACCTTCACATTCATAAATACAAAATTCAGGCATGACATTTCTTGAATTTGCATGAACAACCATCATCTCAAGATCGACTGTTTCTAAGATGAAGTCCTTTTTGACATATGGTGTAGCAACACCGATGATTTGGAAGACATTGTATAGAAGATTCTCGTAAACTGCACGGAATCTAGTGTACTTTCCATTTGCTGAAATGTCAGGGTTGGCGTTAATGTTGATAATGTGTGGATTAAGTGATTCATCGATGATAAACTCGAAGGAATAGAGCTCGAAGTACATGTACTTCATTTCTTGGATCTTTTCATGCTTAAATTGTAAAAAAATTGGAATTATTGACGGTTGTGGGATTCTAAGTAAGCTTATGTCAAGGAAGGACTCTTAAATGATTTAATATAGCTCTGTGTGGCTCAATTTACACTCGAATGGCTCCAACTTACCTCAAATGACACAGCCTAACCTCAAATTACTGAACCTAACCTCAAATGACACATCCTAACCTCAAATGACCAAGCCTAACCTCAAATGACACAGCCTAACCTCAAATGACTCAACCTAACCTTAAATGACCCAGCCTAACCTCAAATGTCTCAACCTAACCTCAAATGACTCATCCTAATCTCAAAGCACCCACCATATCCCCAAATAACTCAATACTCACCAACTCTAAGAACGATCTCTCCTTAGACACAACAGTTGTTCTTATAGCATCCTCAATGTTCTTCCAGAATTTATCAACACTCTTGTTCTGCTTAGTCAAGAATCCATTCATAGCATCACGGAATGTATAGGCATTCAAAAAGTATTCTCTAGTTCCAAGGAAATCCAATGGTGCTTGGTGTGAGTCACTGACCACAAAGGTGTCTTCATCACTAAAGTCTTGATGATCGTAGTTCTCAGGACAGAATCTTGGTACGACATTCTTAGGGAAGTAGTAAAGACGGAGTGGATTGACGGACGTGATGAGAACAAAGACTGAAAGTTCAAAGAGCTTGCCGTCAAACAATAGTGGATTCTCGACAAGTTCTTGGACGAAAAAGTCTTCATCGGATGTAAAGTTCATCTTCTTGACATTCTTAACGTAACTGACTCCACCGCTGGTCTTTGATTTCTTCAAAAACTTCTTCTTTGGATGTTCTTTTGCATAATTTTTGAGCTCCTCGCTGTCTACAAATCCCTTCGGGACGTATGGTGAATCGGTGTGGGTTGCCAAGTAGCTCTTTGATGACAAGTACTTACTCCATGGGAAATGATTAAACTTTTGATGATATTTTAATTCCTTCCAATTCATTGCGATTGTCTTCTTCGTACTCCAAATTAAATTCCATCCTTCATGATTGTTTTCCTCCTTTAATGATCCATTGTGTCTTTCTAATCCACAGCGGTCAAGCACAGCAGCTACTGTTGATAGCTCCTCATCCACTTTATCACCAATAAGCCAATATTTTGGACTGTCGTAAGATTTCTTCTTCTTTTCGCCTGTTGCAATTTTTTCTGACGTGTCTTCTTTCTTCTCGGCATTTTTATTGACAACTTGAACTTCTATTTTTGGCCGTTCCTCTGGTTTTGGACATATTTCGTAATTATCTACTGCATATTTAAGGATTTCTTCATGCTTAACAGCTATGAAGACTGCAGTCGCTAGAACAAGAAGGGTCAATACCTTCGAACAGAATCCCATGTGGATAGAACTTTAAATTGAGTCTAGTCGATTGAAATATTGGAAGTAAACTGAAGCAATTGCTAATGAAATATCTTATCAGGAATTCTTGTAATCTGTGATAAGATAAGGTTGCTATAAGGGGGTATTGAGTTAGATTGGTGATAAATGCCAAGGATGCAGCACCTGTATTTTGGGTAATAAATATTTTGAAATTATGTAATCTTGCTTATCATAAGTAGCTTAATTGATAAATATTGAGGTGATATGGATTATTTTTGTTTATTCTTTTATGTTTGACATATTTCAAGGAACATATGGACATGTATGTATGACTGAGATACATTCTTAGTTGCACAGGTGCATATAAAGAGACACAGAGACCTACAGAGATACAAAAACCTAAAGAGACACAGAGACACAGAGACACAGAGACACAGAGACACAGAGACACAGAGACACAGAGACACAGAGACACAGAGACACAGAGACACAGAGACACAGAGACACAGAGACACAGAGACACAGAGACACAGAGACACAGAGACACAGAGACACAAAGACACAGAGCCACGGAGACACAGAGACCTACAGTAACGCATAGACCTACATAGACATACATGACAATCCATATCCATCAATAATCCAACCAAAGTTCCTTCATTTCATTCCAAAATCCAGCAAAATGACAAACTACAAAACAACTTTGATCAAAAACTTTTCAACAAAATTAATTCGATTCAAAAACTTTTCATTTTTTTCTTCAGTAGCTTTTCAATTCCTTTTTTTTTTACTTTTTCGAACTCAAACAAATGAAAATCAATTTGTTCAATACAAGAAGCAGAAACTTGTCTGCAATCAAGAAATTGATTTCAACTTCAGAACCAATTTGCTTTCGTCTTTTTTTGTTTGTCATGATTTTTTTTTTGCGCTCTTTTAAATTTTTTTATTCCTTAATGTTGTCTTGGAGGATATTTTGAGGGGGTTTGTGAGGATGTGACGACTTTTGGGTAGCATATTAGAGTCATTTGGCATGTTCGAGTCATTAGATTGACAGAATTTTGTCGAATATTATGAGCATTTATTCAAAAGTTGTGAGGTCAGTGACAAGTGACAGGTGACAGTTCCTGGCAGTACTATATACCCATACACAGTACTCTAAACCCATACTTAGTACTTTATACACATACATTAAGAATTCTTAACCTTCTTAGATTTCAGAGCCCCAAACTAATGCTAAATAGTTAGTAACCTTATCCATAAACCACAAACTATCAATACATCATGCGACATCACAGACACATCAATCCCACATTAAAGAAAACGAAAAGAAATCAACTTGAATTTTTGATGAGAATGCAGATTTTCTTGTTCAATGTTTAATGGGTTTTTGTGTTGAAAGATTTGCAGTCAGGAGTACTTTTGTTGATTTTTGTCAATGATTTTAAGGAGATGTAAATGATGGTGATGGTGTGTATGCTAGGATTGATGAAAATGGGAGGGAATTTATAGGTTACATATATGTTGGTTGTGGTAATATTGGATTATAAGAGAATCATGTAGGAATAGAGGGTGTCATCAGGTTCTGTGATGTTCAATCAAGTCAGTTGGGTCCAAAAATGCAGAAATATCACTAAAAATGGATATTTTGATCCCAATGACTTGAATTTCCAGAGAACTTGATGGTTTTGCTAAAATCCTTCAGTTAAGGAGTATAATATTCAAAATTACACTTAGTCAAGCTACAAACAACCTCAAAAGTTCCAATCCTACTTAAAATACGTCTCAAATTCATCATAAAATCCCAGCAAATCCATCTCAAGGACACCGACGTCTTTTCAATATTAATATTAAAAAATATTTTTGTCGTCAAATTCTTTCCTCTCATTATTTTTTCATCATCTTTTGTTGCCTTCTTTTGTTCTGCATTTTACTTCCATTTCTTAATTTAAAGAACAGAAAAAAAAAGTTCAGCATAAAAAATATTTTAAAGACGTTGTGGCTGTGGAGATGACTGAGAAATTGGGAGGCAAAAAGACAGCAACAACAGCATAAAAATAGTTAAGAATGCCAAGTGGTTTGAGGGAAAAGTCATTAGTGGATTTATGCTGCACACAAACACACTCGTAAGTTCCTTCGTCTTTGACTTCTTTTTTACTTTCGTTGTTGCTGCATTAAGAAAATGAAAATAAATTTTTTTAATGACGCTGAGAAAATTTTTCAGTTTTTTTCTCATTTTACTCATCTTCATCAACATTGAGTTCCTTTTTGTTTGTTGTGCCTTGGAACTCTCAGATCGTCCATTATCCATGAACATGAAATGATGCTTCACAACCCTCAATTTCTTCTTCTTTTTTACTTCTTTCTCATTATTGATATTATTATTTTTATTATTCAAAGGAAACTTTGCTTTGGTGCTTTGTCTTGGTGGACAAGGGATAGACACCTTGAGTCAAAAGTTGTCTATCCAATTTTTAGCTCAAATCGGTCAGTTTATGACAAATTATGTCAATTTTCTGTTTAAATCCGACAATCTCCTACAATTCAATGACTCAAAGTACCCAAAACTGTCCATCCCTTGACTTTAATTTCCCTTACCCCAACCATCATTGTTTTATATCCCAGGACATGAAGGGTATTTCTTCTCATTTTCTTGCTTTAATGTTTCTTATTTTTCATGTCTTTGCTCTGTTTTGTAACACAAAATAATACACAGCATCAGCAGTGCCAGTAATGGTGATAGTAGAGCATGTGCGTGTTCATATAGCATTCATCGTCCCCTAATTATGCACGAAGGATTTTTTTTTCCTTATTTTTTTACTCAAAAAAAATTTACGACACAAAAAAAAGTTAAAAAATAAAGGAAGGGAAGCTGAGGCGATGGAAAATCACCCTCGAGTCACTTTGTTGTGTGTGCATGCAAAGGAGATTTTTTTATGTACTTTAATGATTTTGAATATCTCGCGGACTGATGTGGATGTGCTGAATGGAAGGGAAATGAGATGAAAATGTTGGAAAGTTTATTAAGAAAAATGAGGAAAATTTTATTGATTTTTATACTTTTTAAGGATGAAGTTGGACAGCATTTAGTGAATACTGCTGAGAACTTGAGGACAGCCATGCAATATTGCAGTAAATACCTAAAAAGCCAAGTAAATTGTCCCAAATTCCGACGGATATTCATCAAAATACTCAAAAATGTGCATTCAAAAAACAATTCCTTACAGCAAATCCTCCCCATATCCATCACCATCCACAAAAAAACACAACAAGATACCAAAAAAAGATGAAATTTTCCAACAATCCGCGCTTTATTTTCCATTCAAATCCATTAATTTTCATTTTCTTCTCGCTCAAAAACTTTCTCTTTTTAATGCCAATCTTCATCCTCAATCCAGCAGCCTCGACTCATTCCACGTCCACTTCCATCCATTTATTCACCATCACCATAGTCATCATAGTCATCATCTTAGTAAGGCAAGAAAGAAAGAAAAAAAAGCAGCACATAAATGAATGAAAATATGAAGCAACGCACAGGACATTAAGAGTAGGATGAGGAGGGTAGGAGATGGGGGAGGGGGGACGAGAGGGTGAAATGAATTTAAATAAAGAAAATTTACTTTTTTTTGTGTATTTGTGAGTCGAGAAGGGAAGAAAAGGAAGGAATAAGATGCTCAATGGAATGAAGTGAACTCACCCGTGAATAAATTAAAAGACATAAAGACGATGTGGACTGGGTAGGGATGTGGATGGGCAGAAAAATCTATAAAAATGAGGATGAAATTTTTTGAGGTGTTTTTTATTTTTTTTCGTACCAAAAAAATTCACATCCAACAAACTTTTATTTTCCATGTGGTTGCAGAACGTCTGATTAAGATTTTCATATATTTTCCTCTATTTCCTTTCATTTCCACAAATTATTAATGAGGAAAAAAACTCTTTTTGCAGTTCTCAGACTTAATTACCTTTTTTTTTGCTATTGCTGCTTATGCTCCTTTTGCTGATTCTGATGGATTTTATAATATTTATTTTATTTAATGAGATGAAAATTGTGAGGAAAAATTGTTTATTGAGAAAATTCTTATTTTTTATTTATTTTTATGCTGCACAGGTTTCAAGGTGGTTGGGGGTGTGCTGGATATGAGGATGGAAAATTCACATAAAAAATTGAAATAAAAATTCATAAAAATTATTGAAAAATTCCACTTGGAAGTCGCCAAGCGACGGTTACTGAGCTTATTTTGGGTATTTTTTTATTAAAAAATTTGATTTTTATTAAGTTTTAATCCACAAATCAAGAATCATCCCTAAATGATGGCAATTTACATCTTCAGAACTGTTCACCAACAGGCTTAATTGTCAATTGCGTCACATTGACATTATATGGTGTACTAAGCATGTAAATCACACCTTCCGAGATATTTTCAGGCTCAAGGCATGGTCTTGTGTCATAAAATGTGTCAGCATCCTTTCGACCACTTGCATGACCAATATTTGTCCTAACAATACCCGGACTAACATTTGCGACTCTTATCTTATCATTACTGCCGACAATCAGCTCTTGACGAATTATCTCAGTTAATGCACGAACAGCATATTTTGTTGCTGGATAAATTGACGATGTATTTGGAAATTTTATCATGTTGTCGTAAATTGAGCCTACATTGATGATCATCCCAAAGTCATCAGCAACTTGCATGAGTCTAAAGGCTTCCCTTGTTAGATGGACAAGTCCAGTGAAGTTGATGTTGATGACTTCATTAAGTCTTTCGGTTCTATCATCACTTGGATCTAGAATGTCTTCATAGAATGACACTCCAGCGTTGTTGACTAGGATGTGAACTTTTTGGAATTTTTCTTCAATCCACTTGAATGCTGCTTTCATAGAATTTATGTCACTGACGTCACATTTGCAGGAATAAATTTTTCCAGGTTCTGAGCTCATTTCCGTTGCGATTTCATCGATTTTCTCAGCCCGACGAGCTAATCCAATGACAATTACACCATTTTTAGCTAGATCTTTGATTATTGCAGCTCCAATTCCTGATGAGGCTCCGGTTACTACTGCGATCTTACCAACCCACTTGTCCATGGCTGTAAATGATGATCCAAGTTCCACAAAATGATCTAAACGAGACAAAATTCAACAAATGACTGAGCACAAAGTTCTAAACTTTATCAAACTCTTCGTTTTTGTTATACAGCCTTATCAGTCAATTGGCTAAAAGTGCAGATAAGGAACTGTTCAGACAAAACAATGACTTGAAACTTCAAAATTTCAAAAAAAAAAAAATTTATTAAAATTTAAAAATTTTTTTACAATTTTTCACCAACAGGTTTAATCGTCAATTGTGTGACATTGACATTATGAGGTGTACTGAGCAGATATAACACACCTTCTGATATATCCTTTGGCTGGAGACATGCAACGCTTTTATAGAACTGATCAGCATTCTCTAAACCAGCAGCCTCGACAATATTAGTCTCGACAACTCCTGGACTAAGATTTGATACTTTAATCTTATCAGTTTTGCCTAGAATTAGTTCCTGTCTAATAATTTCAGTTAATGCACGAACAGCATGCTTTGTTGCTGGATAAACCAATGATTTGGATGGAAATGGAATGACTGTATCTAAAATTGAGCTGACATTGATAATCATTCCATAGTCATCAGTTGCTTTCATGAGTTTAAAAGCTTCTCTTGTCGTGTGGACAAGTCCAGTAAAGTTGACATCTATAGTCTGATTAATTTTCCTTGTTTGTTCCTCACTCATGTCAAATAATTCACCAAAATATCCCAAGCCAGCATTATTGACTAAAATGTTGACTTTTCCGAATTTTTCTTCAATCCACTTGAAGCTTCCTTTGATCGAGTTTATGTCACCGATATCGCATTTAGAGGAATGAATTTTTCCAGGTGCTGAACTTACTTCCGCTGCGATTTCGTCAACTTTTTCTGCTCGACGAGCTAATCCGATGACAGTCACACCATTTTGAGCTAGATCTTTAGCGATTGCTGCTCCAATGCCTGATGAGGCTCCAGTCACTACGGCAATCTTTCCGGCCCACTTATACATGACTTTTCTAAACAAAAATTTGACTGAGCTTCAAATATAATAAACCAACTAAGCTGATGTGTAGCTTTGAAATGAGAATGTACACAAAATTGCATGTATTATTGAATGTTATCAGCTAGTGATAAAGGAGTTGACTAGTAAGTATTATATACTCGACAAAAAGTTTAGAGTGTATGATTGCTTTAGACACAACCTACCTCAAACTTGATAATTATTCTGATTATGCAGCACAAATCTTGAATAATTTTGATAATTTGATGATTTTTATTTCAAAATACGCAAAACTGCGAGTCAAATGTGTAATACTTTATAATAAATAATATACATTCATTCTACGACTCCTCAAACATGCCCATAACATGCCACCTTTATCAATCATCAGCAACTGTCGTTGACCTTCCATTATACCTTAACATGACCCCTAAAACATTATCATTATTATCATCATCAATTGACCCAAGTCATGCCATCGACACGGCTGCATCTAAAGTGTATCGCGAGATGCATTAAAAAAATTAAGTTCCTTACTCATGCCTTGGCTGTTCTGTAAACATAAATTCGTCACGTAATTCAATTTGATATGCGCGAGCATTAAAGCGCCCTTCAATCTTTTTTTAATCAATTTTATTGGAAATGAAAAGAAATATTGCAAAAAGTTGATGCTGTCAACCTGTTTGCTGCGGCACCTAGCAACTTGACTGTGACATTGATGTGATTCTAGTCATTTTTTAGAATTTAAGAGAACCGTGACTCAAAAAAGGTTGTGAATCACTGTTTTAAAGACATAATGTGCTATACTGTGTGGATTGTGGATATGAAATGGAACATGATGAACGTAAATTGATGAAAAAATAAAGTTAAGAAGCTATGGGAATGTACTGAGGTGATTTTGAGTTTGCACTTTAATAATTTTGCCTCAAAAAAGTAATGAAAAATTCAACAAACAAGTCAGGATGAAATTTTTATGGCACAAAACATAGAAAAATACATGCAAAGCAGCAAGATGAGGAAATCCAGCAAGATTATCGCATAATCTCATCAAATTTTCATCCCAACATGTTCCAACATTTAATAAAACATTAAAAGAACTCCGCAAGCACCTTTTTAATCTCATTTTATTTATTTTTGCTGTTTTTTTGAGTCACAGACAGCAACAGAAGCAGAAGACAGGCAGGCAGGCTGACATAGGTGGAATGAGATGAGAAATTTTGATAGAAAAAAGACGAATTATTGGCATTAAAAATTATTCTCGAGAGACGCATTTGAAGTGAAGTTTTGGTGATGATTTTTATGCTCGATTTGGAATTTGTGATGGGGTACGGGTGAGTTTTGGAAGGGGTTTGGAAGTACTTATGGGGTATTTGAGTTTTGTTCTGAATTTTTGGTATTTTTTGATGATTTTTATGAATATTCTAGATAGGTCATGTCATTTTAGTCAATTGGTCATCAAATTTCACCCAAAAACCCAAAAAAGTCCCCCAAAACCCACCTCAAATCCTCACAATACTCTAAAATTTCATCAACCACGAACCGATCTATTTCTACTGCTGCTGCATGATTTATTGCGCCACATAACAACATTGCAAATTATTTCTCATTTACTTTGATCGCATTTCATTTTTTATTGAGTCAGTCCACCCATCTACTGAACTGTAATGCACGTAGAAATTTTTATATGAAATTTTATGAATCTTAAGTTCACTTCATACACGTTCGAGATTGCTCATAATGCTCATGTTGATGCTGATGATGGATATTCAATTAAATTGGCTTTTTATTTGAATGGAAAAATTGTTTAGAATTGGAAATTGTTGGAGTTGAGATGGATTTGGGGTACATTGAGTGCAGATTGGAATTGGCTGACTTAATGTACTCAGTAGTAAGTCCAAAAATGCGCTGTATGCACGCCGTACCCAAAAATTCTCACATCATATCCAATAATTGAGCAGTAATGCACATTTCAGTGTTATTGATCATGTAAGTTGAAGAAACGAGTTGAAACAAAAAAGAAGGCACAAAAGCACCAACAAAATTAGACATCAATCGATCATCAACTGGCAGCAGCAGCAGCAGCAACGAAAAAAACAATGCGAGAAGAAAAAGTTGAAATAAAAATTTTTAACATCTCAATAAGTTGAATTTCGCAAAAATTTCTCATGCCTTTCCGGCATTTTCGTGATTGAACTATTGACCAGCATCAGCATAAGCATCAGCATAAATACATAGAAGTAGTTGGATCATGAACAACAAAAGTTTCATAATTTTTTTGTTTGTTTTGACTCTCGAGCTCTTGTTACTCCGTCTGTGCTGCACATTTTGTGTCTATGGACTGAATTTATTGCTGTTTGAATAATTTTTCAACAAGATAATCAACATGTCATGACTTACATGCTTATTTGCAGCCATAGATCTCTTTTCTATGCATGCATCTTGCAATTATGAAAATCTGATCATCATCCGTACTCATCTTGTGCTGTATTCATGATAAATTATGAGCCACAAAACAAATTCAGGAATTGAAATATGAGAATCAGGAATTTATGGGTCTATGCTTGATTTGTTGGATCTAACTTAAGGTCCATGACATCTTATTCTGCATTCTTGGAACCTAAAAAATCACTAAAACATCTTCAAATCCACATTCACAATCACCTGCATCAGAATCATCATTATCAAGTCATGCACATGCTGCACATTCTGCAACAAGCTCCAAGTTGGAAATTTATGAGTCTTGAGATGAATTCTGACACTAAATGCTGTTAAATGCCGTGGTAATTCGCCATATTACCTTCCTTTTATGCTCAAAATAGTTTATTGCATGTGTGATTGTGATCATTAATGCACGACTTTATAATGCCTTTTTTTATATTCGTTCTGCTGTGGATGGATGCTGTTGTGATGTGGTCGATGGGTGAAAAGAGATGTGAGAAAATTGTTTGGTGTGAAATGTGAGCGGAAATTGGTGAGAGAATGGGATGCGTCATGAATTATGCAACTTTCATGCTTTATGCGTAGTCCTTGCGCAGGGGCCGTGCCAAAAAATGCTATTACTAAATGTTGTAGAACCCAAAAAATAATAGAAATGTTTTCAAATCAACGAAAATTTCAGCAAAAAATGTGGAACGCTTCACGATTTTGCGTGTCATCCTTGCGCAGGGGCCATGCTAATCTTCTCTGTATCGTTCTGAAAAAAATAAATGTATTATCTTCTCAATTTTAGTATATGTTCTGCCGAAGCAAGAACACTTTCTATGTGGCAAAAAGTCCATTTAAGCTACACATGTCCTTGACCTTTGTCTTGTGAAGTATAAAATTTGGTAGAAAAATTATTGAAAATGGAACTGAGTGGAAAATGGAACTAAATGAATTGAATAAAGGTAAAAATTGATGTTTTTCAGGTAAATTTCAGATTTTAGAAACTTTTTCGTGTCCAATTTGGTGTAATTCTTGAATTTCCGACCTTATTGTTCATAATTTGATACTTTTTGAATCATAATCATGAAATTTCAAGGATTTCCACCAGAACAGTCAACAAAAGTGATCAAAAAGTATCAAGAATGCCAAAAAAGTCAGAAATTCAATCAAAAGCCTTTCCATCATTTCCTACTGTTGACTTGTTGACTCTCAACAAATTAACACCGAACCAAGTTGCAATCATAAAGCGATAAAAAGTCGTTCCTGTTACTGCTGCTGCAGCTCATGATAATCATCATCTTAAAAATTGCAAAGTTTAATTTTTTTGAATCGATAAAGCACGCGAAAGCAATTTGCACCTCTTTTATTGCAGGTTCAGTGCATCGTACTCAAAAAAAGTGATGCAAAACTCGTTCGAGAGAGAAAATTGAGGAAGGTAAGTGCTGCACATTTAATCTAATCATCACATCTGCACTGAATTATCGACTCAAATGCTTTCAATTTTAATGAAAATGTTTCACATATTCAGAATTGTAATTTGTGGCTGAATTGAGCTCATCTAGGTGCAGATGAGTTTAATTTAAAGTTTATTGGATCAAATGTTATCGATGATTGAGATTTCAAGTGATTTGAGGTGATTATTGGATGAATTGGAAATTGTTGAGTTTCTTGGTTGAATGTTAAGAGTCAGTAGCTTAATATAACTTCAAAATATGGCTCGGAACCCCCAAAAAAAGTCATCAAAATTATTTATTCAGAAAACAAACGAGAAAATTAACTAATTTGTGTCTATTTGTGCCTCAATTGCGTCTGTTAATGTGCCAAGCCACAATTTCATTCGTTCTTCATGTCATGTCCAATTTGGTTGTGTAAATATTTACGAATGAGACACGTTGGGTAAATTAAGCATATCACAATATCCATTTCATATTCATACTTCGTTATTTATGAGAGTTGGGGTAGTTTAAGGGGATTTTGAGCAGTCTGTGGTGAGTATGGAATTTTCGTTGAGCACCAAAGGTTGGCTAAGAACTCAAATACATCCAAAAATGAATTTTTCGTCCACATTTCGTGTCTCATTTCCATTAAAACTCAAAAATATCCCATAATATCATTCATAATTCATTGCATGCCTCATTAGAAGAAGTGAAAGTCTATAAATGAGTCGCAACCCTTTTATCATCCTTAATATCCTCTCTTTGTACAGTACAGACACATCCACGTGTCTTTTTTGTCATTCCTTGAATTAATTAATTCACATTTTTTTACCTTTTTTTTCATAATTTTTTATTGTTTTTTATTTGTGCTGCTTCTGTGCCTGTGCCTGCCTTGTTTACTCAACAAATGATGAAAAATATTTTTCTTTATTTTTTATTTCATGTAGGAACGATGAGTCGATGGTTGTGGAATGAGACATGAAGAAAATTGGATATTAAATGGATGTGGCACTTCCACCCATCCCAGAACAGCACAGAAATATCGATTAGCATAAAATGTACTCAAATATTTACTATTCTATGTAATTAATTTCACTGCTGTGGATCTGTGGACTGAGACTTTTGAGGTTATGTTGCACTGTGCATGCACAAGTTTAATGGAAAAATAGTTTTGAAAATTTATTAATTTTTAATGATAAAATTTTATTAAAAAAACATAAATAAAATTAATTTTAATTGCATAATTAGTCTGAGCTTCTTAATGTTGTTGCTTGATGCTTCTTGGGTTTCTTATTTATGAGTTTATTGTTGGATGTTGAGGATGACTGGGGTTGAGTGGATTTTAGAGGGAAATGGGTCATTTAAAGTATGAATTTGAATAATTTTTTTAGATTTTTGGATGATTTTTTGACCGAGGAAATGTCTAGTTTTGCAGTCAGAAGTCGGCAATCAGACTTATCTTAGGATTTTAATCATAAAATCTATTCAAAATTCTTAAAAAAATCTGTATGAAGACCTCCAAGGTCTTTTCATTCAGTTTTTTGCTACAGACTTAACAAAAAACTCATCCATACCCAACATAATAACTACACTGAGGCATAAAAAATTACATCTTAAAGGAATTGAAGCAAAAAATACTTCCTTGATAATCCCACGGTACTATAAATCTCAATAAAAAATGAATAAATAATATAAAAAATTATAAAAAAATTGAATAAAAAAATTAAATATCTTTTCATATTTAAATTAAATTTCTTTAAATAATTTCGCATAATAAGCATCAACAGGAACAGACTCGACATGTGTGTGTCCCTAAATTCAATTTTTTTATATTCCCAGTCAAGCATGAGAACAAGACGGTAAATAGAAACTACTTAATTTGCATATCAACAAGACAAAAAGACACAAAAAGGAGCAAAAAATAGTTGAGAATGAAGAACGAGGAAGTGAAAAAAAGGTGAGGAAGTAAGACATAGGCAAAAGAAGGCAGAAGAACAGTAACGGGAATGTGAAGGAAATGTTGGAAGGGTTAATTGTGGATGAGTTTTGTGACTGGGATTTGGATATGAATTCAGCAGTTATTAGTGATGTTGAGGATTAAATGATGAAGATTTTGAGACTTTATCCACCAAATTTGCTAGAAAATCAACAACATAACCCAAGTTTGACCTAAAAACTCTAACAAAGTTTCCATCCCTTGCCCATTATTTTTTATAAATTTGAGTTGAATTTAAATCAATTTTTTGTGCTTGAAAATTTTTTTTTTATATTTTCACATAAAAAGTTTTTTTTTTTTACTCTC
Organism: Chironomus tepperi; assembly: GCF_022539635.2. Taxonomy (NCBI): domain Eukaryota; kingdom Metazoa; phylum Arthropoda; class Insecta; order Diptera; family Chironomidae; genus Chironomus; species Chironomus tepperi. The sequence goes on from NW_027226156.1 coordinate 876,576, forward strand.
ATAATCGAGATAGTCAGCTGCATCTGATGCTGTATGCTGCTTAAAATGTTCATCATCATGCACCTTGAAATTATTATTATTTTAATAAATTTTTTATTTCATGACCGTTTATGAGTCGTGCATTATTTGATGTTGTTGATTTTGAGAGGATTTGGTTGATGGGATGGAAGTTTGAGGACTTTGGAGATGATTTTGAGGTAATTTTTGGGAAAATTGTGTAAATCCAGGATCCCAAAAATTCTCCAATTTATTCCTTATTTTGTAACCTTTTTATTGGCTCAGTTTCTAAGAAATCTTCAAATAAAATTCACCCTCAATGACAAATCTTACAGACTCAATGCTGACTTGCTACATGCTGATTTTTTATTGGAAATTCTTTCTCAAAATTTTCTGCAAAAAAAAAATTATTTTCAATTTTTTCGATTACAAAAAGTGACTTGCAGGAATGAAAGGGAAGCGAAGGATGGCAACAAATGTGCTGCTGCTGCTTTTGTGCTGTTTTCGATTAGAAAATGAAATAAAAATAAAATGTGCGGATTTTTTTTGGGTAAGAAGAAGGGAAACAAAATTTTTAGGGTGAATTTTTTTGTGCTTGATTTTTTATTTCGATTTTAAAAATGGAGAAAATTTGAAATGGTGGAAATTTCTCGTTGTTGCTGTTTTTTGTGTTTGCAGAGTCACATTTGGGGTTGTTTGAGGTGTTCTTGTGCTGAGTGGGTTGAAAAATATTTTTGATGAATTTTTTTTAATGCAATTTTGAAGTTTCTTGACATTTTCATGCATCTACTCTGAATTTTCATTCTTAAATCCTGCAATTCTCATTCATAATCTTGACTAGATACCTCCAAAACTCTATTGAGACTTCCAGATCCTTGATGAGTCCTCAAAAATCCTTCAATGCAATTCAAACCCATTCACAACCATTTCAAGCCATTGCATACGCATTGGAGCCCTTAATAGATATTCAACACCCAAAAAATTCATGAATAATCATCAAAATCCTTCTAAATCTCTACCAGACCTCCAACATCACCACCTAAAAAAGCAATGAAAAATTCCTCAATCCAAAAATAAAATAAAAAACACACAAAAAAGAGATGAAAAATCTTCAAGAAATTTTCATTTTCTCAATTTTTTCATTAAATATTTTCCTTCATTTCCACCCACACAAGTTGAAGTCCAACGCGTAAAGTACAGAAATGGGTCCTCATAATCGTGGAATGAGATGCGAGTAGAAAAATGAGAAAAACGAAGGAAAAATATCATTTACCGCTGTTGCGAAGTATTTTCTTGTGTAGATGAAGATGGAAAGAAATTGGATGAAAGTTTTCAAGTTGTGAAGCCACTCTGGTGTTGGGTTCAGGGGGTATAGGGCGCATTTGATGGGAACTTCAATCTAAAGTTCACAAAATAGTCAAAAAATTGAAAAATGTCTCAATATTGTCAAGATTAGAGCTGAATTTTGGAACAATTTGAGACATTTCCTCAAAATTCAGACCCTGGACAGTCAGACATCCAGACAATTAACACTCATTTTCCAACCTCACCCCTAAGCAACACACAAGCATCTCAAAAAATCTCAACTCGAATATTTTTTTATTTATTTTTCCTTCTTTTTTCATCATTTTTATTTTTTCATTTCCAAGGCACCAAGTGACGAGATCCACAAGATATCTTAAGAAAATAGAACTGAATATACAGCACAAGGGGAGGTTGAAGAAGGAGTAAATATGGAAATGAGAAGTGATGGATATGCGCAAGATTGATTGAAGTTGAAATGAATGTCGAAATATGAAAGAATTTTCTTTACTTGCCATCGTCTTGGACATGAAATGAAACATAGCAGCTGCTGCGTCTTCTTGTTCCGACTTTTTTTCTTTTATTGTTATTTAAATCAATAAAAAAATATTCTTATGTGGAATATTAAATGAGATATTTTTGGGATGGATTCTTATAGGATGGATATTTTTTGAGATTATGGATCAACGAGGATGTGCAGCATGACATGTCAATAAGGATTTAAGTTTTTAGGTTCAAAATGTCCAAAAACTGAAGCTCAATGACAATTTTATGATTTGGATCCTCAACATCCATGATAAAATACTAAATTTGGGTCCTATAGCTACTTAAGTCAGAACAGAGCAATCATGTCCATCAATTCAACTTTCAATTGTTTTAATGACAAAGATTCATCCTTAAACATCCTCAAGAATTCATCCATAATCAATAATTCTTAAGAATTCACAACCATCAACCCTTTCTTCCATTTCCAACCCTACAAGCACACACACATACATCTTCAAAATAATTTCCATAAGAAAATTCACAATAAAATAAATAAGAAAAAGTCGAGTAAAAATGATGGAAGTACGAGTCAGTCATGCACGCGCCAACATAAAAATTTACCCTGGCCGAAAATAAAAAACAAGAAAAAAATAATAATAAAATTGAAAAGGAGTTCCAACAACATCAGCACAGAGGCCCGGGCATATACGGAGTAAAGGCACATACATATCGTTCACACATTCATACATACATACATCCATCCATTCATTCAGTCACTCGAGTAAGCCACGCCTTTCGTTGAATTCGAATTGAACAGAAAAAAATCTCGCGTCTCGTAAATTTTTCTACGTTTTTGTTGCTGTTGCTGTTGCTGTTTGCTTGGCAATAACACACGACACACGAAGACGGAAAGTATGAAGGAACAAGAACAAGAATATCAACAGCAGATATATTTATGTACTTCTGTATGTTCCTTATGTGTGTTTTTTTTTCCTCGCATTTTCTCATCGATTTCGAGCGAGTTTTCGAGTTAGATGTGAGGAACTGACTGACTTGACGCAAGCGTGACTCCCCTCGCGTGTGGATGAACTGTTGTGGAATTGGAATGAGAAATGTGAGATGAAAATGTTGTTAATTAAACCCTTCGTGTGCTGCTTTTTTTCCTCCTTTTTTTACATACACATGTACACTTTTATGATTTGTTTGTGTGTGTGTGTAAGGCATAAACATATATGAGAGATATTCACGTATGTTGAATGTTGTTGTTGCTGCTGCTGCTGTTGTTGCTGATGTTTTTCTCTTTCTGTTGCTTCACATCCCACACACAACATTTTATGCTCACATATACAGGCACAGCCACATGAGATTCATATATGAGAAATCGAACACTTTTTGTGCCATTTGTGGATGTGTTGGTGAACATTTTGCGATCTTTTTTTTGTGTCAATTTTTATTTTGTTGCTTTTTATCATGAAAAAAAGGGGAAAATTTTCACATTTTTTGTGTCATTTTTGTGGGAGATGAATCTTATTGGAACTGCTTCTTTGGGTGCTTTTTGTTTATGATTGAAAGGGTTTGGTGGATATTTTGGTTCTTTGAGATTTATAGAGCATGAAAATTTGAAAACTTATGTGGATGTTTTTGCACAATTTTTCATTTATTTTGCATATTTTGATAATTTGAAAATTCAAAATCAGACACCACTGGATTCACTCTCAAAATCTCTTTGTTACCTATCCTTGCATCCCATATCCCCCAATTGACCCTTCCAAAATCCCAAAAAGAACCAAAATTCCTCACATTCCTCAATGACACAGCCAAAATTCCACCAAAAATCCACAATAGATTCCATATCAGTATCCACAAAGTAACCCGCATGATCTCATATAAAATACATGAAAAATTAATCTCAATAACAGCAACAAAAATCAACAAGAAATTCAACAATGAAGGAATGAAGTCAGAATCAAAAGTTATCGTTTATTAAATCATGAAAAATAAAATTTAAATAAAAATTAAAATGTGAGAAAAATTGAAAGGAATGAGATGGATAATAAGTCTAGGGATGGACACTTTTTAGCAATTTGTTGACCAAGAACAGAATTGAAGAAGACATCGATTGCCATCTAAGGAACAAACCTTCATCCTTTTTGACCCCTATGAGTCCATACCACATTCCTTACAAGTTACCACACCTTGCATATCCACACATAATCTCACAAAACTCTCAGCTCCACATTCACATAATTCATATCCACAGCCTCAAATAATAGATCAATAATCACATCCAATTCACATTTCATTTCCATTTCTTGTTTGTTTCTTTGACAGCTCTGACTTTCGATAGACAAACGAGATCGCCCGTGATTAAGCCGCATGCACTGTATGACTCTATTCTCGACTTTATATATCTATGCCGACAGTCTCATCCGAACATGCCGCGGCTCTCTTTTCTTTTCACTATTTCGGCTTCGTCATCATGATCATGAGGCATTTGATGACTTCGTGATGTGCTACACATGTGAATTTCTATGGGGAATTATTGGGTTTGATTTTGATGGAAATGCTGGACTTAAGATCGTGTTGTTGCGGATTTGTGGGGACGATTTGGAGTCTTGATCTCATTTGGGAGATTTTGAGTGACTAAACTTGACATTTTTGAGGTTAAACTCCACAATTTATCTTCCCAGCATGTAACTCTCATCAATAAATCCAAAATAAACCAGAAATACTCATAAATTACCAAAATTAAACTCAGGAACTAAAGAATTAATCCAAAAACATTCCAATTAATACAAAAAAATCCATCAAAATCAGAACAAAAATCCACGCATGAAGAAAAAGCAAATAACAAACCGTAAATCACATAAACACACATCTCGGTGCTGTTCATCGATTCTGTTTGGCATGAATGATTCCTCATCTCATTGATTGATTCTTTTCATTTCTTTTGTTCCTCTTTTTTTTTCATCTTAATCGAATCTATTCCGATGATCCGCTTCTATTTCTACATTATTCTATGGATTCTTAGCTTTTGTGGATGTAATTGTATGTAGAGTTGATTATTATTTTTAGATTCGGTAATGTGAAGATGATTGGAATGTTTTGTGAATGATTGTTGAGATTTTGTCAATTAAGTGGATTTTTATGGGAATTGGAGCTGACTTTTTTGAGAAATTGATGACGTAGGAGAGCATGTGTAGCTTAATTGTCAGATTTAAAGACAAGATCCTGAAAATCTCCTCGATACTCAACAAAACATCCACAAAATCCACCTGACTCACTTGCTGAGTTGTATAAATTCCCATAAGCTAAGAAGATCACTAAAAAGAGTGGAAGAATTAAGAACGAAAGAAGAGTAAAAAACGGAAGGAAGAGTTTCAGTTCCACTTGATTTGTTTTTGGCTTGCAAGCTGCATATTAATTTTTTTTTTCTGTTTTTGGCTCACATTCGTTCTTGTTTCTTTGAATTTTAATTGATTTTTTTGGTTCCTTTCGGATCATTTCGTCAGAATTCGGACAACTTTTTGTACATTTTTGAATTGTATTTAATTTATTTATTTACACAATTGACAATTTAAATCACAGAAAGGAAAAAATTATGTATCCTAAATACCCACTTGACCCCTCTGGATACTTACTCTTGTTCCACATCCATCTTATACAATAGTAATGGACTTGAACAATTTTGAAGGCTTTCCATTTGGCAAACGTCCAACACAAACACCACTTACAACCTCATTCGATGCTGCATAAGTAGCTTGGACTTGATGAACCTCGAAATTCTTTGAATCGCAATTAGGATTTGATGGTGGATTTCCACTTGACCAGATGCTCTGACATTCGGCACAGAAATTAGGTTTTGATGATGATGATGTTGGTTCTACACTTGTTGGGTCTGGTATGAATGAATTACTTCCAGCTAGTGTTAGGGCGATTAAAGCACTGATGAAGAATGCGATGATGAATGACTTCATTTTTGATATTGTTTGGTTTGATTCTGAACTGTATGATGTACTGAAATACTGAGATGGAACTGATGAAAAACCTGAAAAGTTTTGAACAATTTATACCAAATTTTAGCTCATTAAAAGTTCCGATACATAATCAACACATGCCGATAATAAAAATTTCATATATAGGAAATAAAAATTATTTAAAGACAACAAGTTTATGTGACTTGCGACTATTAATGACAAGTTGTTAAACAATTGAACTTGATCGTGACTTTGACTCAGTATTTGAGGAATAAATTTGATAAATAAATAATTTTAGGCTACGTTGTAAAGTTGCATAGAATTCAGGCGAAATCCAGGAAAATTTTGTGTAGTGCTTGGGTTGCAGTCGATTAGGGTCCTCAGAAACACTTAGTCTTGAATCTACCTTCTTTCAGCATCAACAGGTTCATTTTAGACTAATCAGATCTGTTCCTATACAGAGCTATACCTACAAACTCACCACAAGGGTTCATTAAATCATAAAAAATAATCATCGATTCCATCAACAACAAGCAGCGGTGCTGATTAAGACCAAACTTTTTCATCGATTAATCGATCCGAAACGGCACTGATGATGTGCTTTACATCTGATTTGAACAATATTTGAGCATATTAATATCAAGTAACGGACATCAGTGAAGATTTTAAGCATGAAAGATTTTTATGAATGAATTTTTTGAGCATCTTTGCCTGCATAATTTCCAATGGAATTTAAAAAATCATTTAAAGCTGCTCCACTTCCCGTCCTTCATTTCCTTCACAAGAATTTCACATCGACCGAGTCATAAAAAATCTCATCAGAGCGACTTTAAAGTATCTTCGCGGTCTGCGACATCGTCCAGCCATAAAATTGATTTTTTATGTCCTTTTTTTTCATTCATGAATTTTTTTCTGCAATAAAAAAAAAACTTTTGTTGCTGGTTTCGCGCACTTTTTTACTCCCTGTGTTCATTTTTATGCTTTTTTATGCAATTTTGCGTTCCTTTTTGTTGCCGTTTTTTGCTTCAATCGTTGCTCATAGCGCACTAGTTTGTGACAGGCACGGCTGGATTGTTTTTGTTGTGTATTATTTTGAATTTCAGATACGATTTTGGTCCATATTTGGGATTTTAAGACAATTTAGATAGCTAGTCAATATATAGTCACTGGATTCAACCATAAAGACCTCAAAATAATCACATTTGAGAACCAAAATCTGAAAATTAACAACAACATCAGTTCCAACACACATTAAATAATCGCAGTCATTATCGCAAAAACACAAGACACATTCGAATGAGAAATGAACATAAATGATGTAGATCATGCATGGAAATTATTCAATTAAGGCAAGAAGAAGTCAGCGGGTGGTGAAGAGTCGAAGAATTCTCAACTCATTTTTGCAGGAACGACGACTGGAATGGGAAGAATAAGAAGACAAAAAATGAATAAAAGGTCGTGTTTTGATCGTTTTGAGAATCATGTAAGGTGCTAATTGCTGTGATTTATCAAAAATGAGTTTATCGGAATATTAATAATATTTAATTTGTGGATTGCAGGGTTGGAATTTTGGGGACAAGGTGGCTAACTTGATCATTTTGGAACCTCAAACACCAACTTGACCCTTAAGACCCTCAAAATTATCCATCATTTACCATGAAAATCCACAAGAAGTCAAATTTTCCCACAAATTTCCAATTCAATTCCATAATTTCACATTTACAGTTTCCAACATCTCTGCTATGTGTGCCTGCATAATCCACAAACATTCTGTTTATTTATGACAAATATGTAATTTTTAATTCATTAATTTCTTCAATTTTTCATCCATTGTCTCAGTCATTCCAGTTCATTCAGAGCACCAAATTCACATACAATGGACAATTGTGTCGACTATTTTGGTATGTGTGATGCTGAAGATCCACCAAAAAAACAATTCATATGACCATTAAGTGAGGTTCACACATTAAATGATATGTAATTAGAGTTTCCCATGCTAATCTCAGCCACAACAGTGTCCGCGCTATAATTTTATTTCTCTTTTGTTTCATCACTATCCACCGTGGGTCCCACAGCACTCGACACAGATGAATGTATGAGCGTCAGTCCACACATAAAATTTTCATACATTAAGTATGTGATCACTGCCGAAAATAATGTGGAATTAAAAAAAATTTTCTACTTTTTTTCTTTATTTTGGTGGCTGCGTGGGAAATTTTTTAAACTTTTTTGTGTGACTTTTGTGAGACAATGAACTCATTTGATGAAATCTTCTGCTGTGGATCTGATTAATGTGGTTTTGGAAATTTTATTTTCTATTTTTGTGGAACTTGACATGTCATGTGTGCTGTTTGGTATGGTATGCTAACATTCTTGGATGCTGTATGCTTGCTTAGTCTAGTTTGCATCACTCAGGTAATCAAAAAGACACAAAATAGAGTCATACATATGAAAATACTTTACAGCAGCTATCATATCAGTGCCTGTAAGTACCAAAGTACATAAGACAATCCTTACCATACATTACAGTCATTCCTTATCAGCATAGCTGTGCTGTTTACAGATTCAATACGCATGAACATAATAACAAGTTCTTGTGGCAATAAGAAGCAGCTCATAGTGAACATATCAGCAGAATAGACGATATATGATGATAATCAGCAAGTCAGTAACACACACGAGCAGCAGGCAGAGCATAAAGGAGTGGAATATGCGCGGCTTGTGTCTGAAAAAAACAAGAAAAAAAGTTTTTCCAATTTCACATATTCTCGATATTTTATGTTTTATATGAGCAACATGAGCTGGCAGGCAGGCAGGCACCAACACACATTCACATCCCAAAAAACCCCCAAAAAACCAATACATTCAGTACCTCTGTGTGTATGTGCTGAATTGGAATGGAAAAATATACAAAATGTGATGTGTGCTTTCCTTCTACATGTTTTGTGTTGTGCTGCTTTCTTTGCATTTCTCCTCTTTTTTTCTTCTCTTGCCTGCTTACTTTTTCATATTCGTCGTTGTCGTTGCCACCGCCGCCACTCCACTCTCTTTCCATATCGCCCGCTTGATACTTTTTTTTCTATTATTTTTACGACGAATAAAAAACCCGAAGAATAAAATATCGTACATAAGGCACATACATGCACATAAAGCTTCGCAGATCGAAATGAAAATTAAATGCGAATGGGTTAAAAAAAAATTAAATTTTATTCATTTTTCGTACTGAATTAAGGGTAGCTACCCAGCGTGGAAGTATTATTTAAACAATTTCAGATAGCTTAAAATTAGTATATCCTGCAAAGTCCACAACAGCTCCATAGTACTCAGTTGTATTATAAATATCATTATATACGACAGTTGGAACCTTTCCACTTTGTTCAATAATTGGTGCTGTAACTAACTCGGCTTTTAATTCCAATGATGTTCCACGGGTATCGACACAATCTTTAACATCCAGCACACTCAATCCAGCATCCAATGTGCATTGTTCTCGTGCATTTGTGATATTCATGTCACAAATTACAAATTGTGTCTGTACATCTTGATTAGGTCCAATCATGTCCAATGCACACAATTCCCATACATTTCCATAGCATTCAAGTGGACCATGTTGGCATGTAAAGTTGAGTGATCCGTCATCATTCTTGGTATGTGATGATTTACCGAATGGAACATAGACAAAGTCAACCAAGTCCTTAAGACTCTCATAACTTGGTGCTATCTGTTCCTGTATAAATTGTTTAGAATATTTGCATTCAGATTCATAATAAATTGTTGCCTTTAACTTTGTAGCACTGCTGTTTTGTACGACACAAATAATTGTGAATATTAATAAAATTTTACTGATCATTCTTGTCACTTTTAAGGTTGAACTGGAACTGAATTTTAATTTTCATGTTTGGGGGAATTTTAAAGCTTCAAAATCGTGATTGATAAAAAAGTCATTAAAAGTTTTTTTTTTTTTGTTATCGAGAATTTAAGTTGAAATTTCTTAATAGTTTGGACTGAACTTTGGAGTCACGAATTCTGAAGTAAGTCATATTTGAAGTTTGAATATAAGAATAATATTGAATTAAGTCGTGGATTGAAATATAAATAAGGTGATTTCAATAAGTGCTTTGTACCCCTCAGAATAGGAGCTTCATACTTCTTTGAATTAGAGCTTCGTACGCATCTGAAAAAGAGATTCGTACCCATCTGAGTATGAGCTTCGTACCCCTCTGAACAGGAGTTTTGTACCCCTCAGAGGAAGAGCTTCGTACCCTTTTGAGTAAAAGTTTCGTACCCATCTAAGTAAGAGCTTCATACCCCTCTGAATAGAAGCTTCGTACCCCTCTGAAACAACAATTTAAATTCCCAAAATAAAAATTTCGAATTAAAATTTACTTTTTAAATTTTTTAATATTTTATTCAAATTATTTTTTTTTCATTCACATTCTTGCACATTTTCCCGGAATTGAGAATATTTTCATCTCATCCACAAATAAATTAAAAATAAAACAAATTTTTTTTTGTCCATAATTTCATAACATTTAGCTTAAATTTAAATTTTTATTCCACATTTTCTAAATTTTTAATTTCTTTTTTTTTGTGTCTAAACTTTTTTTTAGGTTATGTTCATTTTTTTAAAATATAAATAAGTGGTTTTTGTCCATTTTTAAGTTTAATTTTTTATTATTTAATATAATTATGTATATAAATAGGATTTTATGGATGCATTACATTTAAATTTTTACGTTACTCATGTGAAAGTGTTAAAATTTTTTTTATTTAATTTTAATTTCTCTTTTTTGTACAGCAATAAATTCATCGATGTCGTTTCCTAAATTTTTTTCATATTTTCTGAAATTTTTTTTTCTTTAAAAAAAACTTTTTTTTTCAAACTTTTTTTGTGACTAAAAATTTTCTACTCAAAATTTTTTTTGAAATATTTTTTTTTTACATTTATGTGATTATAATTCGGGATTATAATATATTTTTTTGTAGGTTTTTAGTTATTTATTTTTCAAAATATTTTTACAATTCCAAGATTATTTGAAATTTTTGACATTTTTCATCTTTTTGGTTTGAGAAATAAATTTGAATAATTTTTGAAATTTTTGAATTTTTTTAAAATTTTATATTTTTTAAACTTTAAGATTTTGAAATTTTTTTAAAAATATCGAATTTTAAAAAATTTCAAATTTTAGAGTTGAAATTTTAATAATCTTAAATTTTCTTCAATTTCAAAAATTATTCAAATTAATTTCAATTTTAATTTTCATTTTTTCGACATAATTTTGACATTTTTCAAAAACTTGTTTCGATATTATTTTTTATTAAATTCTCATTTTTTAAAAATTAAATTTGAATTTTTTTTTACGATCTTTGGCGTGGAAATTTTACATTATATTGAGTAAAAAGCATAAATTACATAACTATAGTTCTTCAGTCGATTAAAAAATATTCTCAAAAAAATATTCTTTTTTTCTGTTCCTATTTGTTCTGTTTTGTGTAAAAAATCAACTATTGAGCGTCCTGTTTCACATAAAAATTATATTCTATTGTATTTTTAATATCGCATTTTGATTTGTTTTTTTATTTTTTTTAAATTTCTATTTTTATTTTAACAATTGGAGGTAAAAATGTTGAAATAAGGAAGAAGAGGGTTCGGCATTTTGTGACTTAACAATTTCATTTTTTTTTTCAGTTTACGTTTCTATTTCATCAAATTAAATAAACATTTTCATTTCAATACTGTCAATATGTTGCTATTAGTTTTGTCTTATTATTGTTATTTTTATTAGTTTCTATTGAATTTTTCTGTGTAAAAAAAATTATGCAATTTATGTTTAAAGGTTTTTCTGTTTAATGTAAAGGATTCAATAACAAATTCTATTGTAATTTACTATTTATAGTTTCTTGATTGTCTTCTTTTGTCCTTTTTTTCAGTGACTTTCTTTTGAGGTGGAATGAGGAATTTCTGTCAATTTTTAGATTGACTCCCTGATTTGGAGTTGACACGCTTAATCTTAAAGCTGCGTTCCATTTAATGTATGGTCTGCGAACTCTAAACTAAGAATGTGATTCTTGGATCAAGAGACAAAGCTACGGTCCTATTTTATGGATGCGTTTCCCTGATCTTGTAGTTGCGTACCTCTGATGTAATAGTTGCATACCCCTGATCTTGTAGTTTCGTACCCCTGATCTTAATGTTGCATACTTCTAAACATAACGTCGAGTAGTTCTAATCTAATCTCGCAAGTAGCAAATCCTCAATCTTAAAACTGTTTACCGCTGATCTACCACTTAATAAATAATAAAAAAAAAAAATAATATTAATAGTGAAATTTTGTTGAATTTTGACAACATGTTTTTCAATCTATAGTTACGTAACCCTCAAAAATCGAAAGTTACGTAACCCTGATCTGACAGTTTCGTACCCCAGATCATAAAGTCGCGTACCCATAACCTCAAAATCATGTAACGTGAATCTTAAAGTTCCATACAGGGTTGTTAAAAGCAGAATCTGGTGTGTTTTGAAAATATGTCACAGGTTAAAATGTGTGGATATGTGTGGAAAATGTGTGAATATCCACACATATCCACACATTTCCACACATATCCACACATTTTTCCCTGTCACACATGAAATATGTGACATATGTGTACACATTCTGTAAAACAGAATATGTTGTAACAACCCTGGTTCCATACACTTAATCTTATAACTTCATACTCATGATCTTGAATATGCAATTCTAAATTATGAAACTGCGTACCCCTAACCTTAAATTTCCCCACATTTAAAGCTCTATCTCCTCCTTATCAGAAGCATCAGCTCAAACCACCTCGAAGAAAAAGTCCCCAAAAATAAAGTATAAAGAATGTTTTAAGAATTAATAATAAATAAAAGTTGTTGGTTAAAAAACACAAGAAACATAAAAAAATTTTTATGTGTGAAAATGTTCAACAATACCGGTTCTGTTTCAGTTTTCTGTACAAAAAAATAAGGCTCGTTTGTCTATTGTTCATCTATTATTTGCTATTTTAAAATGAAGTGTACTTTATATCACCTGTTTATTGCAATTAAGTCTGTTTTCTGTGTATTTTTTGTATTTAACAAATAAATAAAAACAAACGATTTAAGACTGAAGTTTTATTCCTTTTTTTTGGAGTTCCAAAGATCATCAGTTTTTGTTCTGTTAAGTGACTTTTTTCTTATTTTTTTGTTAATTTTGAATCCGACGTTTAAACAAAAAATTCATTCACAATGAGCACTTTTTCCATCTCATTGCAGCTTTGTCTGTAAAGGTTAATATCTATCTTAAATGATTCTGGCTTATAATAATGAGTTATGAGACATAAAATATATAAATATTTTGTTTAAATTTTTCCCTTTTCTTGTTGCATCATTTCACATATTTTTGCTTTGTTTAAATTTTAAATGTAAAAAGGAAAGAAGAAGAAAATATGAAAATTATTCCCGTATTCTATTGCATTTTATGGGTATTTATGTGCCTTGTATGTATGCATGATGCACTCACTGAGTTCATATGAATCAAATTTTCTTCATCAAATAAAAATAGGGACAGAGTTGTTTTATTGGTAATTTTGACAATAGAGATGCGTAACCCTAGTTTGAAAGCTTCATACCCACAAGTTGAGATTTAGTATCCCTTAATCTGAGAGCTGTGTGACCCCAACTTAAGAGCTACTTCATTCCAAATTTCTTCCAACTCAAGTGCTTCGGGATTCAAAGTCGAGAGCTGCGTATCCTTACCTTGAGAGCTGTATACCCATAAGTTTTGAGCTACCTAACTCTAATTTGAGAACAATTAACCCAAAACTTGAGAGCTGTTTCCCTCTAAAAGATTTGCGTTTCCTTCAATCTGAGAGCAACTTACCCCTAAATTGCAAGCTGCGTATCCCTGCTTTGAGAGTATTTTACCCCGACATTGAGAGCTCCGTCCATATCCATGCATATCCCTATCATAAGTGCTAACTACTTACATTCTCGTAGTATAAATAGCCGCATACCTCCCCAAAACCCAAATACCCAACTCTGTCCACAACAAAAACAAAAAAAGTAGAAACACTGAATGAAAACAATTCTCCATGAATCGCTGTTGTTGAAGGAACTGTCAGATATAAAAAAAATATAATTTTTTGTTGTGTTTTTATATCAAAAACTGCATTGCATGGAAATAAAACATTGAATAAGAAGAAGTACATACATAAAAGGAACGAAAAAAAAAAAATCATTCGCATTTTGCAGAGTTTAACTAACTTTTTTTTTCCACAACTTCTTTTATGCTGCATTTAAGCAGTCTCAGTTATTTAAAACACAAATGCGAGAATTTTTTTTTAAATTGTCAATCATTTTTATATTCATGAATGTGTAGTATTTTTGGGGTTTTATGCTTTCTTTTATATTTCTCTTGTATTGGAACTATCGATTCCATATCCTGGCCTTCCGACTTTTTGTTCATTTCTTTTGTATTTGTTTAACACTTTTTGCAATTCATTTATTGATTTCTGTTTTTTATTGTGTATTGTAAGACGTTGAGGAACGTGAGATGCGATATTGAAATTGCTTGAATCGTTTTTGATTTGGTAAATTTCCTGTCACTTTGAGTTGGTGTCAGTATTGGCTTTTGAAATGGATAATTAGACATGATTATCTTTTGGGTATTTTTGGTATATTTTGGAAGTTATGTTTCAAAAATTGCAGGTTCGTACACTAAAGATTGAACGTTTTTCCAGCATTTGCAGCTGAATGCCCCAAAAAATGAAGCTGCGTACCCCAAAAATTGAAGCTGTGTACCCCAAAATTTGAAGCTGTGTACCCTAAAATTTGAAGTTGTTTACCCCAATTCTCAAGCTGAAAACCCCCGACAGTCTTCAATCCCACAGCATTCTCAATCTTATATCTTCGATTCAAGTTCATCGACCTCATTTAAGCCTTCAATTTGTCTTCTTTTGTCATGCTCATTCATGTCTATAGTCCACAAAATTTATTTATTATTGAATTTCTTTAATTCTTCAATTTCTTAACTAAGAAAGAAAAAAATTAAAAACCGCACAGTAAAGAATTCTCTTTTTTTGCTTGCTGTTTTGCACCTGCAAGAAGCATAAAAACCACCGATGACAGCACTCGCAGTGGTGGCAATGAGTTTTTTTATAATTTATGTACAAAATGATTATTTTTATTTTGTATTGATTGAAAAAAAAAATCTGGTTTTGCTTCTCATTTATTCTCTAAGTACCCTGTATTATGATTATTGTATTATGTTGCATAGTCATGTCTATGCTTCTTTTATGTTTTATGGACAAATTAAATGCTTTTTTTAACCAGTTTTTGTCTTTAATTGGGATTATTTTAATATGAAGCTATTTACAGTCGAGCAATTTTTTATATTCAGAATTTGAAGTCAAATTAAGTTTTGTTGAATTAAGATGAGCTGACTAAAGTTGGTTCCAATTCTAGACGACTTTTAGCTCTTAATTGCTCAATTGACTTTATAGTCATCAAATGCTGTCATCAATGGTCTGAATTCTTCATTTATAGACCTGAATGTTACTCATAATAGATGGATAAAGAATCTGTGGACGACAAGAGTCTGTGGAAGCTGTACTTGTCATTGAAAATTGGCAGACGGAAGCCAGCGATAGAGTCAGTGTCTTGAACACATGAAATGATTGCATCAAAAAATAATAATAAAGATGTACTTACTAGGTTGGGTAAAAATTGATTCAAAAATTGTGAATTTGTTAAAAAAAAAATCATAAAAAATTGTGAGATTATTTGAGACTAATTTATGCAAATTTCTTAATCTACAGATGCTCCCATGCTTCCAATGGACAAAAATAGCTTAATCAAAAGAGACAAACAATTTCTTGAGCATCAGCAAACTACCTTGCTGCTGCTATAGAAATTTGCAAAAATTGCATCAAAAAATAATAATCAACAAAATCTACAAAATCAAAAAATAAAATTGTCCAATTTTTCATATAAAAATTATAATTTTTTAAAGAATTTTCACTTTTTTTATTTAAAATCAGTTTATAATTTTTTTTTTTTAATTTTTTTCCATATAAAAATCTATAAATTATAATTAAATTTTGAGTAATTAAGCTAAACTAAATTTATATATTGCAGCAATTTGAAGACTAAAGTCAGTGATATTAAGGTGGTGGGGGTAGCTGGGATTTAATTATTTTGATAATTAAGCAAACCATTTACTATTGGCTACATCCTCAATATTAAGATAGTGGGATGTAGCTTTGAGACAAATTAGTTAAGCGACTCCTTCCAAAAATTCATGATTTTGTCTTAAATTGGACCTTAAAGTCGACATGAATTTCATGATTTTGTTAGATAAAATAAGAAGTATTTTTTTAACTTAATTTTCTGAGCAGCATAAACTCAATTTTCTGAGTAAAGCTGCTTTACAGCCTACATCCAGGCTCCTAAATCTCCACCTTTTACCCTCAAAATCATCAACTTTAGTCCTCCATACTAGTAAGCTTCTTAGGCTTTTTTATATAATTTTTTATATTAATTTTTTGAAAAATTATAATAGTTCAAAATATTGCAGAATAAAACATTGTTTTTTTTTTATATCACTTTAATAAAGCGAGAATAAAAATTATACAAAAAAAAATAAATTAAATTAAAGGAAGCACATAAATTTCAACAGTGACATAAGAAACTAAAACTATAATAAAATAATACTTTTTTATATATATTTGTGCATTGAACTTGTTCAGTGTGCAATTTCTTATAATTTTTTTTTTGTTGCATGTGTGACTTAATATAAATAAATAATTTTTTAATAAAATGATTCTAATTTACACAAAAAAATATAATAAAACTTAAAATCAATTCAGTGACTTTATTTGTGGATTGGGGGAAATTGTGAATTTTTTTAAGTAATAAATTAAGCACCAATTTTCTATTGAAAATTATAATAAAATTAAGAGAAAATTTTGTAAATTTCCCAGAGAATTTTGTCAATTTTTTTAAGTGATTTAATTCCATTTTTTGATCATTTCAGTTTAATTCAGTGGTGGACAACCTGTGTGCCTGTAGTCGAGGCTTACTATTAAGATGTTCCCACCACTGGTCTAGTTGGATTGAGTATAATTGTAGATTCTTACAGTTTAGACTTGTTTTGTAGGATTTGATCTGGTTTAGGACTTGCTAAGTACCATAAAGTACTTGTAGAGCAAGTGTCGGTGAACCAGTCATCATGCCAACCTGTCCACCCAGGCATCCCATTTTCTATAATTTGATCATTTTTGTCAATTTTAATGCAGTCAAATATTTGTTAAATTTAGTCAAAAATTTCCATTTTAGTGACATTTATCTAATCTATATCCAGCATAGTTAAGGACATCCTTATGATTTCCTCAATCTATGCATCTCCATTGAGTATTTTTTCAAATAATTTTCATATCAACTATTCTCAAAAAGTGCGATTTTTTTTCGTTTATAAGTCCAAAAATTTACATTAAAATATTTTCTATCCACTAAACTAAATTTTCATGTTTTTTTCCTAATTTTCTCACTTTTATAGTTGAATTAAACTTTCATTTTTTATATATTTTTTACACATTTTTTTCATATTTTCTTCTCACATTTAATGAATTTTTCATCGTCACTTCTTTTCATTCATATCTTTAATGCCACTATTTTATACAACTATGAATTTTTTTACACTCATTTTCTTTTTAAAACACATCATTTTTAGCTTTCTTAATTCATAAATTTTAAGTATTTTTTTTCTTGCACAATTTTTTGTTGTCTTTTTGGATATTTTGAAAATAAAAAAGAATTTTAAGTAGTTGAAGATAAGGGTTTGTTGGGGGGTGTGAAGGGTCTAGGTTTGAACATACTTGCTTATTGTAAAATTTTGAATTTTAGTACTAAAGTTTTAGTACTAAAGTTTTAGAACTAAGGTTTTAGAACTAAGTTTTTAGAACTAAGGTTTTAGAACTTAGTTTTTAGAACTAAAGTACTTAGTCCAAATCATCCACCCAAACCCCTCCCGACTCCCCACATCAAACATAACTTTATACACAGCCGAAAAATAAAAGAAATATTTCCCCAAAAAATTAAAAAGTAACTAAAAAGTTCATCCTCAAACTATCTCCTTAAAATCGTCCACTAACATGTATCTGAGGTCAGTTCGGAAACATCTGACGACTCAGTGACGGCTCCGATTGAGCACTTCCATTCTTCTCACGATTTAAATTGAGCGGTGTTGACGGTAGTGAGTCATCGAGTGACTGTACAGACCCTGTATCACTTTTGCAGTCATCATCTATCACCATTGGCATCATTGGCTGATGTAGTCGAGCGTCTGGTGGCAAAAGGTTAAGCATGCTGAGTTGAAGTCCTGGAAAACCAGCTGCACCGGGAAAATCGGGATAAAATCCACCGGGGAATGGATTAAAGAGTGGATTCATCAAGTCTGGATCACTTGATGCACTTCTGCGTGGTCCACCATGCTGTGATCCTGGCTGTCCATCGGAATTCCTTCTTGGCATATCATCATCACGTCCATCATCACCCTTCTCCTTCTTCTTCTCACCTGGTGCACCCGGTGTCATCTGTAACATCTCAATTGGTGGTCCACTTATACAGTCCTTCCGCAGCTGCTCAAGTTTCAAACTTTTTCCATATTTTCCGCGGACATACATGAGAAGGGAGTTGTATGGAATGCCAAATATCCTCGATGCTTGACTTGTTGTCATTTTCTTATTCCATACATGCTGTAGAGCTTCAGTCAATTCTGCATTTGTCCATGATCTTGGTGGTCCACCGCGTGGTGCACTGTGCTGGCCTTTTGGTCGTTGTACTGTTGAATAGAAAGATTGAGAGAAATTAGTAATGGAGATTTTTGAGGGGTGTGAAACTATGATGATTGAAATTTAAGGGGTATGAAGCTATGTTGAAGGGAATTAAGGGGTATGAAGCTATGCTGATGATATAAAATGATACAAATTGAGGGAATAGAAGCTACAACTTGATAAAAACTCAGTAAAGCCATCAAAATCCACATCAAATCCAGCCAACCATAACCAAAACATTTCAAATTTTTTCCCACATTCATCCACCAATAGCTCACGTTATTTAGACCATAAACAGTTATGATAAAAAAAAATAAAGTTTCCAAATCTCAAAATTCATAATTTCTTCATTAATGAATCAAGACAACAGAAACCGATTTGAATGAGTTCATTACACTTCATGCATTAATGTGTGATTTTACGGACCAAACATAAGATTATAAATACAGCAATAATTTACTTTTTTTTTTTAACAAATGGATTCACATGATCTGATTGATAGAGGAAGAAAATATGCCGCAAAAATTGATTGCTTTAGTGTAAAAAATTCTCAATAATTATAAGAAAGTCTCAATCAAGCGAATCATTGCCGCTGTTTTGTATGGTTGAAACATATCCAAAATGATTTGCTATTCGATAGAAATTAATACAAAGTCCGTTATGATTTGAATTTAATGCATGGATGATGTGTGAATGGGCAGGTGGTTTATTTTATGGCTGATTTGTTGCAGACTTTTTTTTTGAGGTTATGTTGAATACTTTGTAGATTTTGATAAATATTTTGAGGTTTTACTGAATATTTTACAGGTAATGTCATCAATTTTGAGGTTATGTCATCAAATTTTGAGGATATGCCACCAATTTTAACGTTATGTCATCAAATTTTGAGGTTATAATCAATATTTACTCACATTTTTTCTTCAAGAATGGTTGATGATCAGGATGAAGTTGTCTGTGGGCTGGATGATGATCAGGAAGGTCCATTAATGGATTGTACATTTTTGATGGATCCATGCCAGGTGGGAAGAGTCCGAGGGGTGAGTCTAGTCCAAACACTTTATCAAATAGACATAAAATTACATCAAATGCTAAAGAATCAACAAAATTAAGAACTTACTGTGTGGTGGAGTTAATGTCAATGCAGATACGGATGGAAATGACATTGGTGATTGTGACGGATGACCTTGTGGATGTCCATGACCCCTAAGTGATGGACCATCGCCTTGTTGGAATGGAGGTGGGTGGAATTGTGACATATTTGAGTTATGCTGACTCATCATATGTGCCGCAAGCTTCTGATGATTCTCACGGACATTTTTCTCATGTTGCTGGTAATTTGAATGTTGTAGATCAAGTTGATCTGGGAATGGAGGTGTCTCAGCATCTGAATGATCAGATTCAATCTTCATATTATTATCCTTATTATCATGTCGATCATTTTGGGACATTTGAAAGCTCGGTGGTGGTGAAATTGGTAAATGTGATAAAATGTCATTGAATGGATGTCCAGGTGGACCCTGACGATATCGACTGAGATGTCTTAAGTCTTTTAATGATAGAATAAATCGTTCATGAAAGTCATGTGCCTGTGGCATTGAATGTGTTCTCTTTTTACTTCCATTTCCATCATTATTGTTATTCTTATCATTCACAATACTATCCGATGCCGATGACGGTGACTTTTTTGTGCATAAATTCTCAGGAACATCTGATGTTTGCATCGATACATCACCATCTGGTTGATTCTCTTTTTCCTCACCGTCAGGTATTTTTATGTCATCATCATCGTCCTCATCATCCTCATCATCCATTCCATTATTTAATTTACTATTACTTTTATTACTACTGCTATTATTAATATTATTATTATTATTATTATTATTACTAATCGAGACATCATCCTCATCATCATTCTCTAAATCCTCACAATTCTCATCATTGCCACGTCCATTATCCTTTGGTTCATTAATGCTCAATCCAATGCCATTTTGTCTAACACGTTTGGCAATTTCATGAAGTTCCGCATCCTCGTCATCATCTGTATCAATCACATCATCAACATTCTCACATTTTGGAATTAAATTTCCATTACTTAAATCTTGTGGCTGTAAATCGCCTGTCAAATCACCCGACCTTCGTCTTGGTCGTGCCTGTTTACGTCTCGGCATTGGACTTATACAAGAATTTTCACGTTCTGTAATTAATTCTGTTATAGATGCGCAACCTGTTGTTGGAATTGCGTATGGTACGGCACCAATAAGTCCACGCACTTGTAATGACTCGCCGGCTTGTATCAATTGACTTAAACGCTCCTGTGGGACGGAAATTTCACCTCGATACATAAAATCAACAATGGCTTGAACAAGCCATCCTTTAAAATCTTTAAGTACAATTACAGGATGCTTACACGGTGTATCCTTAAAGACGCGCTCAAAAAATGGCGAACATGCACTGAGGACAACTTTATGAGCACGCAATGAACGATCAGCGCATACGAGAGTCACATCAACAAGTGAATTTTGCTGCAAGAGTGCATCAAATGATTCCAATATGTGCGATTGATGATTGTTCCAACGGAGGCTATAGTTCTCTTGCGCACTTGTCGACATAGTCTGAATTTAAGAATTTTTTGTTGTTTGTTTTGTGTTTTGTTTTTTCTTTCGAAAAATATTGAGTTGCTTAAGCTTGATGCTAAGGTTGATCTTGAGTTATTTTTGAGTATTTGATCAAAAGTCGTTTGATGAGTTCTAGTCGATCATCTGGAATGGGAAAATGGAGAGAAAAAATGGATTAATTTGATGTAAATTGATATAGTATCAGAATTAGGGACCGTTAGCTTATTACGGTTATGTAGGGGGAGGGGTTGGTACCACATGGTTTCATAAAAATTAACCCAAAGGCACAAGACTCAGGATTGAGTTGAATTCTACCAAAACCAGCCCTAAGTTAGAATCCTATTCCACAGCGTGTCCCTTCCAAGTTAAGTATATGAAATACCAAATCACACTTTCAAATTTTGTATCCAATAACAGCCTTCACAGTTCCCAATTCACCCAATCATACTGAATCTCAACAAAATAATATCCAAAAATATTTCACAATAATCAATAAAACTTCAAATAATAATAGAAAACCCATAAGCACACTATGATCTCATTAACAAACAAAAAATCATCAATCAGTACATTCATCCATCATGCATGACGAATATTCAAATATTGAATATTGAGATGAAAATTATTCAAATCTGGGCTGTCTATTTGAGTGGTTTTTTGGAAGGAATGGTCATGGCATTAAGAATTGAGACTTGGTAGACGGAAAGTAGGAATAGAGTAGCTTAAGGTGGCATCTGAGGGAAGCAATGGATGACAATTGATGTGTACGGCTAGCAAAGGAAGTAAATGAGTGGACATGGTTTAAAGCTTGAAAGCTCAGCACATCCCATCATTCAGTCCAAAACCTATAGTCACTCTACCCAAATCACATTAATTGCTTTGTTCAATGCTCGCGGTTAATAAATAAATCAACAACTTTAAATGAGCACCGACAACATCAATGCAAAAATATAGAACAGAACAGATTAAAGTCATCACAAAAAAAGTGAGAAGAAAGTCCTTGAAAAAAAAAAAATTTTTTTTGCAGCATAAAAGGAAAGTCAGAAGAGGAAGTAAAAAGAGGAGACAAATCACCTTGATATTACATTCTCACCACCAAACGTGTCCCTTTTAAAGCACAACTGAAAGCATTTTTTTTTTTCGCGATTCTTTTTTTGCTTCCACTTTAATCGCAATATCCGTTCAAGTCGCGTACACACGACACACAAGCAGTGCCGGCATGAAAAAAAGGAGAGAAGAAAAAAAAAATCAATGAACTTTTTTTTTTGTATATTCGTGTGCTCTTTTTTTAGACTTTTCTTGGTGCCTTCTTATGTCTGACGTGGTTTGAGGCGCACTTTAATTCGATAATTTAAACAGTTCTTTTTTGTATTGTTGTTGTTGCTGTGCATGTAAAGTGAAATAAGCACGCCTTGTTGACTTCCTTTCTTCAGCACTAAAGTCAATGCTTCTTTATGGCATGACAGGAGGCAGAGCTTGATGTTGATGCAGGATTTTAAGTTAAAGTTGAGTTAAGTTGATTAAGGCTTGGGAAGCGCTGACTATTTTGGAAGGTACAAGGTCTAGAATCGAACCTCAGACCGGTGGAAGTCAAATTTTGCTTCAGACTTGAGTCATTCTGGCCTAATGCTGGATTTCATCCCACTTTCATGCCGTACGCTTACCGAGTATATTTATTTACTGACCTGGCATTAAGCCATCCACAACCATATCTCTACCCTACAAATTTGAACCTTATAACTCCATATGCCATCTACAACCCCCTCACTTCCATAAATCTAACTCAACTTCAAACTCTGCACAATAAAGGCAGTAAGTAGCACATAAATGAATGAATATACACATGAGTAATGAGGATTTAAGTATGTTCATGATTAAGTTCACCCGAAAAATAAAAAAAAACTTATTCACGAAAATAAAGTCGATGGATGTAAGAAGAGGAAGCAAGAGGAATATGGCAAAAAAAAGAACTTTCAAGTGACTTTTGTGAAATTTTTTTTGATGGAGAAAATGAGTAAATGAAGAATCAAAGAAGAATAAGTTTGTCGAGTGGGACTGGCTTTGAGTGAGAATTTTTGGTGAAAATTGACAGAAAGTCTGGAGATTTGGAATGTAACAATTGGAATAAATCAGGATCCAGACTTGCCTGAAGTCGAATTTCACCGAATTTGGGCCAGATCAGAGTCATGTCGACCTGGAACCAAAGGTTTCGTATTTTGCATGCTGGCTGGCTTTCAGGTTGGTGCTTTAGATTCAAGTATAGTCCAAAACTTCACGAATTTACATTAATTCCTCAAAACTATGCCTAGTTGCTGATTTTTTGGATCAATTCCCAAACAAAAGGAACATTTTGAATAAAAAACCCCAAAAATGCGCCTCTACCCCTGTCAACCCATCTTTTAATGAAAGCAATTCCCCTACTCACTCCTTAACATTTTCCCATACATAATATCATACGACAAGAGTCATAAAAACTAAAGGAAATTGCCAAAAAAATAATCACGAATAAAAAAACATTTTTTTTTTGTGAATCCATAGGAAAATTCTAGTGCTGGCTCACAACAATCCATACTCACACACACATAAAAATGTAGGAAAAACTTCATGTCAGAATTGGAAATAAAAAAGTTCAACCAGACATACTCGAAATTGAAATCACTTGCCAAATTAGCTTTTTTTTTGCGTTGTTCTGTATATCTACAATATATTAAATATCGTATGGAACCGAATGTTTATACACATAATATATGAGTGTCATTACTTGCACGAAATGAGATCATGTAAATTTCGAATATAAAAAATGATGAAAATTATGCAAGCACAAATTTATTAAACTGACATTTAAATAATTTTTCATTCATTTTTCTTCTTCTTTTCTTTATATTGAGCATGTCTTTTTGTTGTTGTTGCTGGTTGTATGTAAAAATCCAGTTTTGATTTGAAGCTTGAATAAGTGTGTATGACTTAAGTTATTGTTTCATATTAAGGCACATGAGGAGGGATACAGGGTTGGGGATGTGGATTTGAATTTTTGGATTTTGAGTCATAGAAAGCTCGGTACGTAGTATAAGCATGTGTATATTGCATGTATATTTCATGCTCTGTTTTGAGCAGTGTTTTGACTATTTTCGGCCATTTTTCTGGATTTTAAGTCAAAGGCAGCTTGGTACATAGTATAAAGATGTGTACCACTCGATGTATTATTCAACTGTTCCATTGGTAAGGCTAAACAGCCCCGTACCATGCCATAAACTTAAAAATCTCTATTCCAGCCCATGTTCCGTTAATTTCCAGCCTATTTCTATGTCAAAATTGAAATCAACCACTTCATACTTTTCAAACTAGCAAATGATAACCTTACACTTAAGTACCAAGACTACAATCCCATTTAACCACCACAGCTCCAACTCATAAACACTCCAAGCTCATAAAAACTAAACCATATAATCACAACTGCAATGACAAATTCATTTGAATTGAAAATTATTAATTTGAGTTATTATTTTAAAGGCTTTTGATTTTGAATGATACACGATTTTATAAGTCTTGCTGTGTGTGACTTTCATGTCTGCAATTTTTTTTTGGTAGTTATAATAATTTATGTCGTTCAAGTATGTGAAACTAAATGGGCGGGATTGAATGTGAAGAGAATGAACAGCAAGAAAAAAAAAATAAAAGAGAAGGTCTTTTTGTGAGAAAATTATTGGGAATGAGCAGCTATGATGTTTGGAAATTGAAAGGTTTGAGGAGGTAAGTCGTCTGCTTGGGGCTTTGTTGGGGACTGTTTTCGGGACTGGCTTTATTGATCAATTGTCCTGAACTAAGCCAGATTTAAACCGAATCCAGTGCCAAGCTAGAGTCACACCGGTTTAGAACCGAATTTTGGATCGATTATCTGGTTGGTGCTACTCGAAACATAGACAACAAGCATAGATAGTTAGATGATAATGAGAATTTCAGGTTGGATAGAATACGGAGCTATTTTGGATATTTTAGTCTCTATTACTGTCTATGATACTTAAAAACACTACTAATGTGTCAAACTAAGCTACAAAAGTCACTCCAAAATGTGACAAACATACGTAATCCCTACCACCCAAAGAAACTTCATCAAAATCCCACAAAAGCTGACTATTTTATGAAATTCACCAAAAATTACATTAGCAATCGTCAAAGAAATAAAACAGTAACAAAGCGACCTCATGACTAATTCATACGAGCACCTCACAATGCCATTTAATCCACTCAATTATGAAAATATGAGCTACATTTTATGTGAGAGAAATTGTCATAAATTTAAGCAATTCACTCTAATAATATAAAAATTTCATAACATAATTTTTTCGAAATAAGCCCAAAAAAAAAAAAGACTCAAAATTTAACACATAATGGGTCAATTTTGAGTCAGTCACAGAAACGCGGGAGAAAGAAGAACAATTAAAAAAAATGGTTTAAATTAAGACAAACAAGTTGAGCATATAATGTGGAATATACATACTTATTATCATGAGATTCATGCATCATCATCATAGATGGGTGAGAATTTAGAGCCGAAAAAAAAATAATAAATAATTAGACAATGTGCGAGCGTGTGATGTGTTTGAGATTCTTTCCCACGATATCATTTTTGCCTTATTTTTTTTTGTGTATATTCTACATAGCTATGAGCTATTTGTATCAAGATAATTCCGTTATTCACTAGTTTATTTTTGGGTAAATTTCACAATAAAAAAATGCAATTTTGCTTTCTTTGAGTTTAATTTGTATTTTTTGTGGAACGGGATTAGCGCGGATTGAAAAGTTTTGACCGCTACTGGATCAAAAAAATTGGAAATGACCGTGAATAGCTTTTTATGGAAACTGAACGTTATGAATGTTTAAGTTATTAGAAAAGTGTGAAATATTGAATGAATTTTTGGAGAAATATGGAGCATAAAGAAGCTGTTGTTTATTTTTGGGCATGATACAGATGATTTTGCATGCTTCTGTATAACTGAAGCTTGTACGTTTGGTTGATTAAATGGTTTGATTCTAATACGGAATTATGGACGTTTCTAGTTGTATGTGAAAGTCAATATTGATGCTTCATAGAAGATTAATACTCAGAACCCAAAGTATTAAGCCTTTACGGTACAATATAGTCCATTAGGCAGTGCACCAATGTGTAGGTGCTCTGATAACATCTAATTTGAATCCTTCATGCTCAAGTCAGTCAGTGCATCTAAAATTTGGCACCAAGCCAAAGTGACTAAATTTTAACTGGATTAGGCCCTTACAAATCTCCTGATTCTTTAAAAAACATTTCAAAAGAGTATATCATAACAGAAAGAACAACAACAATAGTTCCTGTCAATGTTTTGATAAGTCAACTGATTCAGAATTTAATCCCAAAGATCCCAAGCTACAACATCAAAGACGTAAAAATAAAATTCAGAAGCACTCACCATCAATTCCTTAATATTTTCATTTGTTTTGTTCTCCTTGTTCTTTTGTTATCCCTTAATAATCGGTTCCTTTCTTTATGTCAAACTTCCTCTATATGATATAAAACTTTCTTTTCAATCTTGAAATTATTCCATGAGTTTTAATTCCTAATTCTCACTGAGGTAACTTTAACACACAACTTTCTCATTATTGATGTCTTATTTTGGGTGCCTCAAAAAGGATGCGAGCAGTAAAACATAAAATTTTTTTTATAAAAATAATAAATCGATGCAACAATTTACACACATGACCATGCAGGTACGACTGCTTGATGTTATTTGTTATTGTTATGGCAGACACACAGACACGAAAAATAAAAACAGGTTGTAAAGTTCCAGTTCTTTTTTTTAGGTAATAATATTTATCATTATGTGCACAATTTGCGTACCTGAACCACTTTTTACATCACTTAAATTTTCTTGCTCTTTTTTTAGCACTTAAATTAAGTTGAAAAAAATTTAATTTTGTGTCCGAAAAAAAAAGTTGAAATTTTCAACTTTAAATGTCTCTTTTTCACTTCTTTTTTTTTTTGGATGAAAATCCGCAAATTTCTTCTTTTGTTTTGCTTTTTTTGTTTTTGTGACCGAAAAGGAACTAATGAGGTAAATAATGCACTGGAAGTGGAAAGATGAGAGAATATGAGATTAGATTTATATGCTTTGATTGGCTTAAATGTGAACAATTTCAATGTGTGAGATTTTCTGACTTCTTTTTTTTTCTTTATTTTGAGAGAGACTCGTGTGCATTGGCTGATGGATTTCGTACGTTACATGTGTGAACGTTTATTGAATATATTTTTATTTGATAGTTTCTTTGACTTTTTTGCTTTAAGGCTGATTATTGTGATTTTATTGAATTTTTATTGGATTTTTTGATCGATTTTTTTTGGATCATTTTTTAAGAATTTTGCAATTTTTTGTGGCACAAAAATTATTTTTTTTTAAATTTCATTAAATTTAACTAATTTTAAATTTTTAAAACAAATTCAGAATTACACCTAAAATTGAATTTAAACTTTGAGATTAAACTTGAAAATGAATTCAAAATTCAAATTTGAAAATTACTAAAAATTGAAATTTTATTTGTCAAATTTTAAATAATTCACAAAATTTTCCTAAATTGCTTCTTATTTTCACATTTAAATATAAATTTTTCCTATATTTTTCAACTATTTTCTACTTTATAATTCAAATTATTATCAAATTTAAAACAATAAACTGAACTCCAAGAAAATGACAATTTGCCGCTCATTTAAATGAAATTTTGTGAATTTTCAAATTAATAATTCAAAACCGCTATCTTTACTTTACAATTAGCTCTAACAACTAATTTAAAACTACTAAATTTTGACTAATTTCCACCAATATTTTGCAACTTTTTCAATCACTTTTTTTGCATATTAAAATTACTTTTTCCACATTTTAATTCATTGCATTTGATTTTTCCACACTTTAATGTGTATTTAGAATTTCTCTATATTAAAAAACATTAATTACACAGTTTTTATTTCTTAATTAATTAAAATATTTTTTTTGTGTTTGTTTAAATTTTTCTTGTATTTTTTTTTTAATTACGAAATAATTCATTAACTTATTTGAAATATTTTTGTCCTTGGTTTAATTGTTTTAACACAGATTAATTTATGTTTTTTTGGAGATTGTGAGTTATTGCACGAATTAAGTTTGTTTTGAATTTTGATGTCATATTTTGTGGAATTTATTAAAAATATACACTTTTAGTTAATGATTAATTTTTTTTTTTATATTTATTTGAAAATAAGTTTTTTTGACTATTTTTTGAGAGAATTTTGAATGGTAAATAAGTCAAATTTTGTGATTTTTGATAAGTTTCTTAAAATCTTATTCATTTATATTTTCTTTAATTTAACTTGTTTCTTAAAATATATTTGAATAGTTCAAAATCTGCTAGTTTTTAACAGTTTAAAACCCTATCTTTGGATACCAATTCAAACTTTAAAAAGATTTGATTTTAAAAACTCAAATTTGAATGAAAATTCGAAACATTCCGCGGAAAAAAAATATTTTTAAAAAACCAATTGAAGAAGTTCATGAAAATTAGTTAAAAAATCTTTAAATTATCGTTGAGTTTATCTTAATTTTAATTTTTTAAATTTTACATAATTAACTTTAACATCCGCCCAAAATTGCAAAATTGTTTTTAAATAACTCGGTAAAAATTTTTAATATTTTTTGTAAGCTTGTAAGATTTTTCAAAATTTATTTTGTAAAATTTAAAAATCTTCTAAATATTCGAAATAAATTGAATTTCTAAAAATTTAGAAAATATTTCAAAAACATTTAAATATCCACAATTCTTATCAGAAAAAAACAATTTTTTTCAAATTTCCAATATTTTTTTCTAATTGCACCAATAAGAATTTATCACTTAACCCTTTATATCAGCACTAGTCAAAGGGTTAACCACTTCAATCCTTTAATTTTTCACACATTTAATCCTTTCGCAATATATTTTATTTTTCACAATTTATTTCAATTTTATTTTTCACAAAAATAGTACAAAATCCATCCAGCAAAAGTCACAAAAATTCCAATCAGAAAATCTCATTTAATAAAAAAAAAAAAAAAATTAATAAATTTCACAATAAAAAAATAAATAAAAAAAAATATCAGAATGAGTAAAAAAAAGCGATCCGTACATTTAGAGACGAAAAATGAGACTGACGGGGTATTTTTTTTCTTCTACTCGTACGTGTATAACATGTTTGTTGCTCGATGTGTTCCACACATTGTATATATGTGAGTATAAATTGTATATATGTTCGATGTCGTGTGTGAGCCGAGAATGAGTGAGCGAGATGGAAATATTATGTGTGTGTGTGTGAGTGAGATGGTATGATGAATGAATATGGAAAGGGGGCCGCCGTAGCATTTGCCGAAAGGAAGGAGAAATGTGTATGATGTGCGATCATATCAACAAAAAAAGAATGTTTTGTTTGCCTGCCATCCACATCCAACAACAACAAGCACACTGGAAATGAAGAAAAAAATATATTTTTTTATTGTTTCTATTTTTTTTTTTCGGGGCACACACAACTCGCTCATTTCCATTTTCATACTCAGCCCACTCCGCCGACCTCACTCTCTTTATCATTCATTCTCATCATCCATCCCGTACGTACGTACATACATAAAAATTTACTGTATATGCTCAAACTGTACAGCACAGCATAGAAAAATATTTTCAACATAACTCAGACTTCGGGTTTTTTATTCGTCGTAAAAATGATAGAAAAAAAAGTATCAAGCGGGCGATATGGAAAGAGAGTGGAGTGGTGGCGGTGGCAACGACAACGACGAATATGAAAAAGTAAGCAGGCAAGAGAATAAAAAGAGGAGAAATGCAAAGAAAGCAGCACAACACAAAACATGTAGAAGGAAAGCACACATCACATTTTGTATATTTTTCCATTCCAATTCAGCACATACACACAGAGGTACTGAATGTATTGGTTTTTGGGGGTTTTTTGGGATGTGAATGTGTGTTGGTGCCTGCCTGCCTGCCAGCTCATGTTGCTCATATAAAACATAAAATATCGAGAATATGTGAAATTGGAAAAACTTTTTTTTCTTGTTTTTTTGAGACACAAGCCGCGCATATTCCACTCCTTTATGCTCTGCCTGCTGCTCGTGTGTATGACTGACTTGCTGATTATCATCATATATCATCTATTCTGCTGATATGTTCACTATGAGCTGCTTCTTATTGTCACAAGAACTTGTTATTACGTACATGCGTATTGAATCTGTAAACAGCACAGCTATGCTGATAAGGAATGCCTTTAATGTAAGGCAAGGATTGTCTTGTGGGCTTAAATGAACTCAGAATGAAGGCACAAACTCTTAACATCCAGATGAACTCCCATATCACCCAAGAATATTAACATACCATACCAAATAGCACACATGACATGTCAAGTTCCACAAAAATAGAAAATAAAATTTCCAAGTCCACATTAAGCAGATCCACACCAGAAGATTTCATCAAATGAGTTCATTGTCTCACAAAAGTCACACAAAAAAGTCCAAAAAATTTCCCACGCAGCCACCAAAATAAAAAAAAAAAAAGTAGAAATTTTTTTTAATTCCACATTATTTTCGGCAGTGATCACATACTTAATGTATGAAAATTTTATGTGTGGACTGACGCTCATACATTCATCTGTGTCGAGTGCTGTGGGACCCACGGTGGATAGTGATGAAACAAAAGAGAAATAAAATTATAGCGCGGACACTGTTGTGGCTGAGATTAGCATGGGAAACTCTAATTACATATCATTTAATGTGTGAACCTCACTTAATGGTCATATGAATTGTTTTTTTGGTGGATCTTCAGCATCACACATACCAAAATAGTCGACACAATTGTCCATTGTATGTGAATTTTGGTGCTCTGAATGAACTGGACTGACTGAGACAATGGATGAAAAATTGAAGAAATTAATGAATTAAAAATTACATATTTGTCATAAATAAACAGCATGTTTGTGGATTATGCAGGCACACATAGCAGAGATGATGGAAACTGTAAAGGTAAAATGATGGAATTGAATTGGAAATTTGTGGGAAAATTTGACTTTTTTGGTGTCTGATGGGCATTTTGTCGTAAATGATGGATAATTTTGAGGGTGTTGAGCTCCAAGAAGGTGTTTTAGAGTCCAAAATGATCAAGTTAGTCACCTTGTCCTCAAAATTCCAACCCTGCAATCCACAAATTCCATATTATGAATATTCCGATAAACTCATTTTTGATAAATCACAGCAATTAGCACCTTACATGATTCTCAAAACGATCAAAACACGACCTTTTATTCATTTTTTGTCTTCTTATTCTTCCCATTCCAGTCGTCGTTCCTGCAAAAACGAGGTAAGAATTCTTCGACTCTTCACCACCCGCTGACTTCTTCTTGCCTTAATTGAATAATTTCCATGCATGATCTACATCATTTATGTTCATTTCTCATTCGAATGTGTCTTGTGTTTTTGCGATAATGACTGCGATTATTTAATGTGTGTTGGAACTGATGTTGTTGTTAATTTTTAGATTGTGGATCTCAATTGTGATTATTTTATGGTCCTTAAGGTCGAATCCAGTGTCTAACTTGTCCTAAATTCTCAAAAATGGACCAAAATCAGTTCCAAAATTCAAAATAGTACACAACAAAAACAATCCAGCCGTGCCTGTCACAAACTAGTGCGCTATGAGCAACGAATGAAGCAAAAAACGGCAACAAAAAGGAACGCAAAATTGCATAAAAAAGCATAAAAATGAACACAGGGAGTAAAAAAGTGCGCGAAACCAGCAACAAAAGTTTTTTTTATTGCAGAAAAAAATTCATGAATGAAAAAAGGACATAAAAAATCAATTTTATGGCTGGACGATGTCGCAGACCGCGAAGACACTTTAAAGTCGCTCTGATGAGATTTTTTATGACTCGGTCGATGTGAAATTCTTGTGAAGGAAATGAAGGACGGGAAGTGGAGCAGCTTTAAATGATTTTTTAAATTCCATTGGAAATTATGCAGGCAAAGATGCTCAAAAAATTCATTCATAAAAATCTTTCATGCTTAAAATCTTCACTGATGTCCGTTACTTGATATTAATATGCTCAAATATTGTTCAAATCAGATGTAAAGCACATCATCAGTGCCGTTTCGGATCGATTATTCGATGAAAAAGTTTGGTCTTAATCAGCACCGCTGCTTGTTGTTGATGAAATCGATGATTATTTTTTATGATTTAATGAACCCTTGTGGTGAGTTCGTAGGTGTACTTCTGTGTAGGAACAGATCTGAATAGTCCAAAATGATCCAGTTGTTGCTGAATGAAGGTAGATTCAAGGCGCAATATAGTTAGGTTTTTTTGAGGACCCTAATTGACTGCAACCAAGCACTACACAAAACTTTCCTGGATTTCGCCTGAATTCTATGCAAAATTGCATTCGTAGCCTGAAATTTTTAATTTATCGAATTTATTCCTCAAATCCTGAGTCAAAGTCACGATTAAGCTCAATTGTGTAATTATTTTTCATTTATAGCCATAAAAACGTGTTTTCCTGAAATAATTTTTATTTCCTATATATGAAATTTTACTTATCGTCATGTGCTGATTATATATCAAAACTTTTAATGGCCAAATTTGGTATAAATTGTTCAAAACTTTATAATTATTTCATCAGTTCTATTTTAGTCATTTGATATACTAAACAGTTCAGAATCAAGCTAAACAATACCGAAAATGAAGTCATTCGTCATCGCATTCTTCATCTGCACTTTAGTGGCCCTAACACTATCATCATCTACTCTTCCACCATGTCCTCAATGTCAGAAAGTCTGGTCAAGTGGAATCCCAGCATCGACTTTTGAATGTGATCCAAAGGATTTCCAGGTTAGTGTAGTTGGAGTTGTTCTTGCTAGTACAAGACAACCTATCTATGGCATCTGTGTTGGAAAATTGCCATCTAATAAGTTTTCGAATAAATATTTGTGGGCTGGTTTCTACACGAGCAACTCACCTGCCTAATCAGGAACCTAACAGTTCAGTTCGTATGAATTATTTAAATTCAGACCTTTATGCACAAAGCATTGTGTGATTTAAATTGTCAATTTTGAAACTAAATAAATTAAATAAAATTCAAAAAAGTTGTCCGAATTCTGACGAAATAATCCGAAAGGAACCAAAAAAATCAATTAAAATACAAAGAAACAAGAACGAATGTGAGCCAAAAACAGAAAAAAAATTAATATGCAGCTTGCAAGCCAAAAACAAATCAAGTGGAACTGAAACTCTTCCTTCCGTTTTTTACTCTTCTTTCGTTCTTAATTCTTCAACTCTTTTTAGTGATCTTCTTAGCTTATGGGAATTTATTTAATTCAGCAAGTGAGTCAGGTGGATGTATTGTTGAATATCGAGTAGATTATCAGGATCTCGTCCTTAAATTACACATCATGAGTCACAATTAAGCTGAACATGTTCTCCTACGTCATCAATTCCTCAAAAAAGTCAGTTCCAATTCCCATAAAAATCCACTTAATTGACAAAATCTCAACAATCATTCACAAAACATTCCAATCATCCTCACATTACCGAATCTAAAAATAATAATCAACTCTACATACAATTACATCCACAAAAGCTAAGAATCTATAGAATAATGTAGAAATAGAAGCGGATCATCGGAATAGATTCGATTAAGAATTGAAAAAGATGAAAAAAAGAAGGAACAAAAGAAATGAAAAGAATCGATCAATGAGATGAGGAATCATTCATGCCAAACAGAATCGATAAACAGCACCGAGATGTGTGTTTATGTGATTTACGGTTTGTTATTTGCTTTTTCTTCATGCGTGGATTTTTGTTCTGATTTTGATGGATTTTTTTGTATTAATTGGAATGTTTTTGGATTAATTCTTTAGTTCCTGAGTTTAATTTTGGTAATTTATGTGTATTTCTGGTTTATTTTGGATTTATTGATGAGAGTTACATGCTGGGAAGATACATTGTGGAACTTAACCTCGAAAATTGTCATGAGAATTGAAAATTTGATCAAAATTCAGCAGTGCAGCTGCAAAATTAGTCGATTAAATCCAAAAATCACTCAAAATCCCCAGATGAGATCAAGACTCCAAATAGTCCCTACAAATCCGCAACAACACGATCTCAAGTCCAGCAATTCCATCAAAATCAAACCCAATAATTCCCCATAGATATTCACATGTGTAGCACATCACGAAGTCATCAAATGCCTCATGATCATGATGACGAAGCCGAAATAGTGAAAAGAAAAGAGAGCCGCGGCATGTTCGGATGAGACTGTCGGCATAGATATATAAAGTCGAGAATAGAGTCATACAGTGCATGCGGCTTAATCACGGGCGATCTCGTTTGTCTATCGAAAGTCAGAGCTGTCAAAGAAACAAACAAGAAATGGAAATGAAATGTGAATTGGATTTGATTATTGATCTATTATTTGTGGCTGTGGATATGAATTATGTGAATGTGGAGCTGAGAGTTTTGTGAGGTTATGTGTGGATATGCAAGGTGTGGTAACTTGCAAGGAATGTAATACGGACTAATAGGGGTCAAAAAGGATGAAGAATTGTTCCTTAGATGGGAATTTATGTCTTCTTTCCATAGAATACCCAAAAATATCCACTAATTCGACAGCAGATCAACCAAAATTCATCAATTTTTCCAAAATTTTCATCCAAAATCTCAAAAAGTGTCCATCCCTAGACTTATTATCCATCTCATTCCTTTCAATTTTTCTCACATTTTAATTTTTATTTAAATTTTATTTTTCATGATTTAATAAACGATAACTTTTGATTCTGACTTCATTCCTTCATTGTTGAATTTCTTGTTGATTTTTGTTGCTGTTATTGAGATTAATTTTTCATGTATTTTATATGAGATCATGCGGGTTACTTTGTGGATACTGATATGGAATCTATTGTGGATTTTTGATGGAATTTCGGCTGTGTAATTGGGGAATGTGAGGAATTTTGGTACATTTTTGGATTTTTGAAGGGTCAATTGGGGAATATGGGATGCAAGTATAGGTACCATACAGATTTTAAGAGTAAATCCTTAGTTTGAATTTTCAAATGATCAATATATGCCAAAAAAGTGAAAAATTTATCAAAAATCACCCACATTTGTCCAAAAATCAGCTACAAATGCCAAGAATCTTCAAAAGATTTCAAATTTTCATGCTCTATAAATCTCAAAAGACCAAAATATCCACCAAACCTCTTCACCAAAACAAAAAGCACCCAAAAAAGCAGTTCCAATAAGATTCATCTCCCACAAAAATGACACAAAATGTGAAAATTTTCCCCTTTTTTTTCATGACAAAAAGCAACAAAATAAAAATTGACACAAAAAAAAGATCGCAAAATGTTCACCAACACATCCACAAATGGCACAAAAAGTGTTCGATTTCTCATATATGAATCTCATGTGGCTGTGCCTGTATATGTGAGCATAAAATGTTGTGTGTGGGATGTGAAGCAACAGAAAGAGAAAAACATCAGCAACAACAGTAGCAGCAGCAACAACAACATTCAACATACGTGAATATCTCTCATATATGTTTATGCCTTACACACACACACACACATAAACAAATCATAAAAGTGTTTACATGTGTATGTAAAAAAAGGAGGAAAAAAAGCAGCACACGAAGGGTTTAATTAACAACATTTTCATCTCACATTTCTCATTCCAATTCCACAACAGTTCATCCACACGCGAGGGGAGTCACGCTTGCGTCAAGTCAGTCAGTTCCTCACATCTAACTCGAAAACTCGCTCGAAATCGATGAGAAAATGCGAGGAAAAAAAAACACACATAAGGAACATACAGAAGTACATAAATATATCTGCTGTTGATATTCTTGTTCTTGTTCCTTCATACTTTCCGTCTTCGTGTGTCGTGTGTTATTGCCAAGCAAACAGCAACAGCAACAGCAACAAAAACGTAGAAAAATTTACGAGACGCGAGATTTTTTTTCTGTTCAATTCGAATTCAACGAAAGGCGTGGCTTACTCGAGTGACTGAATGAATGGATGGATGTATGTATGTATGAATGTGTGAACGATATGTATGTGCCTTTACTCCGTATATGCCCGGGCCTCTGTGCTGATGTTGTTGGAACTCCTTTTCAATTTTATTATTATTTTTTTTTTTTCTGTTTTCGGCCAGGGTAAATTTTTATGTTGGCGCGTGCATGACTGACTCGTACTTCCATCATTTTTACTCGACTTTTTCTTATTTATTTTATTGTGAATTTTCTTATGGAAATTATTTTGAAGATGTGTGTGAGTATTTGTAGGGTTAGAAATGGAAGAAAGGGTTGATGGTTGTGAATTCTTAAGAATTATTGATTCTCGATGAATTCTTGAGGGTGTTAAGGATGAATCTTTGTCATAAGAACAATGAATGGTTGATTTGATGGACATGATTGTTCTGTTCCTACTTAAGTAGCATTAGGACTCAAATTTAGTATTTTATCATGGATGTTGAGGGTCCAAATTGTAAAATTGTCATTGAGCTTTCGTTTTTGGTCATTTAGAACCTAGAAACGTAAATCCTCAAGTCCCATGTCAAGCTGCACATCCTCATTGATCCATAATCCCAAAAAATATCCATCTTATAAGAATCCAGTTCCAAAAATATCTCATTTAATATTCCACATAAGAATATTTTTTTATTGATTTAAATAACAATAAAAGAAAAAAAGTCGGAACATGAAGACGCAGCAGCTGCTATGTTTCATTTCATGTCCAAGACGATGGCAAGTTAAGAAAATTTTTCATATTTCGACATTCATTTCAACTTCAATCAATCTTGCGCATATCCATCACTTCTCATTTCCATATTTACTCCTTCTTCATCCTCCCCTTGTGCTGTATATTCAGTTCTATTTTCTTAAGATATCTTGTGGATCTCGTCACTTGGTGCCTTGGAAATGAAAAAATAAAAATGATGAAAAAAGAAGAAAAAATAAATAAAAAAATATTCGAGTTGAGATTTTTGAGATGCTTGTGTGTTGTTAAGGGGTGAGGTTGGGTGATGGGTGTCAATTGACTGGATGTCTGACTGTCCAGGGTCTGAATTTTGAGATTATGTTCAAGTTACCCAAAACTTAGTTCAAATCTTGACCATTTTTAGGGAATTTTGCAATTTTTTTTGACTATTTTGGTCATTTCTGACTGAGATTCTCCAAAACTGCGCCCTATACCATAATAACTCCACACCCGAGTG
This sequence comes from Chironomus tepperi, assembly GCF_022539635.2. Lineage (NCBI taxonomy): Eukaryota > Metazoa > Arthropoda > Insecta > Diptera > Chironomidae > Chironomus > Chironomus tepperi. Next base: position 914,080 of record NW_027226156.1, read on the forward strand.
CCTACACAACTCGAAAATTTTCATCCAATTTCTTTCCATCTTCATCTACACAAGAAAATACTTCGCAACAGCGGTAAATGATATTTTTCCTTCGTTTTTTCTCATTTTTCTGCTCGCATCTCATTCCACGAATATGAGGACCCATTCAGTACTTTACGTGTCGACTTCAACTTGTGTGGGTGGAAATGAAGGAAAATATTTAATGAAAAATTGAGAAAATGAAAATTTCTTGAAGATTTTTCATCTCTTTTTTGTGTGTTTTTTTATTTTATTTTTGGATTGAGGAATTTTTCATTGCTTTTTTTGTGGGGTGCTGTTGGAGGTCTGGTGGAGATTTAGAAAGATTTTGATGATTATTCATGAATTTTTTGGGTGTTGAATATTTTTGAAGGGCTCTAATTCGTATGTAATGGCTTGAAATGGTTGTGAATGGGTTTGAATTGCATTGAAGGGTTTCGAGGACTCGGCAAGGATCTGGAAGGAACTGTAGAGTTTTGGAGGTCTCTAGTCAAGTATATGATAGAGAATTGTTTGTTTAGCTCGAAAATATCAAGAAACTTCAAAATTGCACCCAAAAAATTCATTAAAATATTTTTCAACCCACTCAGCACAAGAACACCTCAAACAACTACAAATGTGACTCTGCAAACACAAAAAACAGCAACAACAACAAATTTCCACCATTTCAAATTTTCTCCATTTTTAAAATCGAAATAAAAAATCAAGCACAAAAAAATTCACCCTAAAAATTTTGTTTCCCTTCTTCTTACCCAAAAAAAAAAAAATCCGCACATTTTATTTTTATTTCATTTTCTAATCGAAAACAGCACTAAAGCAGCAGCAGCACATTTGTTGCCATCCTTCGTTCGCTTCCCTTTCATTCCTGCAAGTCACTTTTTGTAATCGAAAAAATTGAAAATAAATTTTTATTTTGCAGAAAATTTTGAGAAAGAATTTCCAATAAAAAGTCAGCATGTAGCAAGTCAGCATTGAATCTGTAAGATTTGTCATTGAGGGTGAAATTTTCTTGAGGATTTTTAAGGAACTGAGCCAATAAAAAAGCTACAAAAGGAGAATTTTTGGGATCCTGAATTTACACAATCTTTCCCAAAATTCACCTGAGAATCATCTCCAAAGTCCTCAAACTTCCAAGCATCAACCAAATCCCCTCAAAATCAACAACATCAAATAATGCACGACTCATAAACGGTCATGAAATAAAAAATTTATTAAAATAATAATAATTTCAAGGTGCATGATGATGAACATTTTAAACAGCATACAGCATCAGATGCAGCTGACTATCTCGATTATGAGAGTAAAAAAACTTTTTATGTGAAAATATAAAAAAAAATTTCAAGCACAAAAAATTGATTTAAATTCAACAGAAATTTGTAAAAAAATGTTGGGCAAGGGATGGAAACTTTGTGAGAGATTGAACCCCAAATTGGGTTAAATTGTCGATTTTCTAGCAATAATGTCTCAAAATCTTCATCATTCAAGTCTCAACATCACCAAAAACTGCTGAATTCACATCCAAAACCTAGTCACAAAACTCATCCACAATTAACCCTTCCAACATTTCCTTCACATTCCCGTTACTGTTCCTCTGCCTTCTTTTGCCTATGTCTTACTTCCTCACCTTTTTTCACTTCCCCGTTCTTCATTCTCAACTATTTTTTGCTCCTTTTTGTGTCTTTTTGTCTTGTTGATATGCAAATTAAGTAGTTTCCATTACCCATGATTATTTTTTTTCTCATGAGATTCACGAGGGTCATATGGATGAAGGTAATTTTATTAATAATTCACATCTGAATGATCTGAATGAGAAAGTAATCTGACAGTTGCAGCTGAAATTATTATAAACAAAATTTGAATAATTTTTCAAATAGTTTTGTTTAAGTTGTTGGATGTTGAGGATGTGGAAGTAAAATTCAAGTATTTTTTGACAATTTATTAGGTTTTGTATAATTTATTTTGGATATTTATGCTGTATAATGGATAATTTGTAATAAAACTAATGATAATTCTATTTAAAACTATAGGAACATCTTAATTCTAATAAGAGACAACCTTGACATTGCTGCAGTGTATAAAGGTCGTTTGTGTATTGCAGTAAGCTGTAGTAAGCTACACAGTCGAACTTAATCGACAGTACTCAGCCTGTGTCCATACCAACAACTACACAGCATCCCAGCAATCCCTCAATAATTTCTAATATTTTTACTTCCAAAATCAAATCCTTTTTGGAATATTTCCTCACTTAGTGTCGGTTCTGGTGTTAGAGGGGACAATGGGGTCTCCGGGGTGTTTGGTGTCTCAGGTGTCTCAGGTATTCTCAATTCTGTGACTATTGGCTCAGTTTTAATCACCAAATTGCCATTGTTGATGTCTTCAATCACTTTTCGGAGCTGAAATGTTGAAAAATTATTAAAAATTGACCAGAATGTCATGGAACTGGATATTGGGTCCCAGCTTTTAATCTACTATGCTAAGGACATACCAGTTAAGGACATTATGTAGCAGCTAGCACAGAGAATATGCAAAAATTACAAAAATTACATTCCATGCCTACTGCTGCATAAGTCCACAACACTTTCCATCCACTACTCACCTCCTCCAATGCCACAACTCCAACCAACTTTCCAACTCTCGTCACATAAGCCTGATTAATCCCCGTCATAGCAAACAAACTGTGCACTTTCATTAAAGGTGTTGATTCCATCAAGTGGAATGAAACAGGCTCAATTGTCAATTTTTTATCATCCAAATTAATCGGCTTAGACATTTCCTTTGCTCTCCATTGTCTCTGCTCCTCAATCGGTCTGTCAATGAATCTCTCTAGTGGAAGTTTGACTTTTTTTGTTGATGCTGTCAAGTTTGGTTCACTTTTTGCTGATGTCGGTGATCCCAGTTCAGGATCAACTGGTACATCAGGTAATGTCACTGACTTTTGGTATACGATGTCAAATGCTGATCGTAATTTAAGTTCCGTGCTGTTTGTTGGACTGTGCGGTGACAATGGATTGAATCCTTTCATTAAGAATGAGTCGGACTTTTTGAGGATTGACTTTAAAGGCTTTTGTTCCATTAGCAGCACATTCTGTTTAGCCCTTGGTGTCAGCATCTCATTGCTGGCAATTTGCCTTAATCTATCCACATCCGGCTCATTAATAACCTCAAACAATGATGATCGTCTTCTTGGCTGTTCACGAAACATTCTCATCTTTTCATCCTCTTCACGCTGCTTATTCTCAATGTCCATCCTCTTTGCCCTCTCAATGTGCCTTTGGATCATTCGAATTAATGAATATCTCGACACAGTTCCAAGCAGCACCATCGTGTCCTCATTATCCACCAATGGTATGCTGTATAGTTCCTTATTTTTTCTCAAAATATCCTCAAGCTGCTTAAATGTGATACTTTTCCAGATGTAGACGACATCCGATACCATAAAATCACCAACCTTACAATTGTAAACTCCACTGCCCGTTGGCAATAAATCCGGTAAGTACGGAAGCTTTTTGAGAACAATGATTGAGTCAAAAATCGATGGTTGTAGAATAGCGGCAACAGCACATGATATTAATGTCGCAATCATGACAGGAAGTAAATGTGTTATTTGACCAGTCATTTCGAATAAAATTACACCGACGGAGACTGTGTGTGTTGCGGCACCAGCAAAAGCGGAAGCACCAACAACTGCATATGTTCCTGGAATTATAAGATTCAGATGATTTCCATAGAAGACTCCAGTTGGGAACCAAAGATGCATAGCTTCACCGACCATACGTCCTAGGGCGGCGCCTATTTTGAGAACTGGAATGAAGATGCCGTTTGGAACTGGCATAGTTGAGGTGATGATTGAGAAGAAGAACTGGAAGTAATGACTGAAAATTATTGGAAGGTCTTTACAAATTAAAGACAACTTACAGTAAATGCAGCATAGCCAAATAGGACACTGAAAACTTCTCCGGTAATTGGGTTGGTCCAATAATTTGATATTGCCGTCTCTTGAGCTGTTAAGTCATCCTGGGACCATGTGAAGTTAGTGAACATATAGGATACTTGTTGATGGGTGCTGAGTTCACCAGCCATGAACATTCCGAGGCCATTTGGGTAAGTTATTGTAGAAACCTGTGAGAGGAAATGATTAATGGTTCCTAATTCAGGTATTAAGCGCTAAACTCACCATCAATGCCAATATTCCAGCATACAAAAAGCAATTCTTCTTAATAATCATGTCCACGAACTTATTCCTTCTCGTAAAGTACACATACTGCCTATGTACCCACACCCATAAAGCACCCAACACTCCACAAATTAATCCCAACATTGCAAAAGCTAGCAGCTCTTGTGGTCCGTATGGAAATTCAATTGTGAAGCTTGTGCTGAAGATTGCTTTTAATGTATCCACATTATGGAACCAGACAGCAATAAGTCTGAAGAATAAAGCACCACAAACAGCACCGAAAAATCCTCTCCAATAATTCCTAACAGCAAAGTAAGTTGTTGTTACTTCTATGCTGAATAAAACGCCACCAACTGGACTTGCAAAGCAGGCACCAACACCGACAGCACATGCGGCAGCAAGCATGTCAATATTTCTTGATTCATTTTCGAATATTCCACGAAAAATTGACAATTTGCTGAGAATTTGAGCTAAAATGCTGGCAATGTGGACAAATGGACCTTCTTTACCCAAAGGCATGCCACTTCCTAAGGTTGCTGTGAGACCAATGACTTTAGCAACTAAAGTTTTAAAGGTCAGGAATTTCTTGAGTTGCTTGAGTTGGACACCTCTGAGGATTGTCTTCATCTCTGGAATACCGGAACCTAAAATATGTGATTTTAGAAATGATATTAAGGCTAGACAGCTAAAATGTTAGGCTTACTGATAGATGTCGGTGCCAACTGATTCACAAATCCAGCCGAAAATAGAATCAAACAAACAGGTAATGACACCCAAGCCAAATATCTAGCTATAGGATTCTCAAAGTCAAGATCTCTAAAATTGAAGATTGCAAGTCATTAACGTCACAGAACTGCTTCTTATTACATCAACAATGCTTACTTATACAGCCACACCCTAGTATTCATGCACATAAGTATCCCTTTGTCAACAACATATGATATAACAGCCATCAACATGCCCAATAATGCCAAAAATATCCAATCTTGCCCCATTCGTGCTACTCTGTGACTCCAAATCCATCGAAATGTTTTTGATACTGTTCCTTCCTTTGGTCCATAGATGTACTGAAATTGATATAAATTGGAAAAGATGTTTAAATTGCAGATGTTGAGGGGACATTCAATGGATGTAGATCTCTAGACGGAGACAAGGACTGAGATCGGGACTGAGAACGAAACCGAAAATAGGACCGGCACTTGTATTTTGAGTATTTCATACCTGCTTAACTTCACGATCATCTTTTATTCGCTCCTTATCAAGTTGAGACAATATTTTGGCTTGTGATTGTATATGCAGACGTAGTTCCTTCTCCTGCATAGCTGAACCTTAAAAATTGCATAACCTTTAATTAGTCTGAGCAATGTGACCTCACTTTGCTATCAAAAATTCCACCCTCAAGCTAGTTATCTATTTTTATCCTCAAAAATTGCAAATCATATCCCAAAAATAACATCAACATTCATTCACAGACACACCAATGTTTAACCAATGTTTTTACATGACTTACTTAAATTCTTGTCATTATTTTTCTTACATTAGTCAATGTTTTGACTTCTTTATCAGCCCAAATATCTAAATCATGAACTTTGGATTGATTGATTGATTAAGATAGATTTATCTATAAGACAATTGAAGTCTCTTTTTATCTTAACTGTTGTTGTTAAGCGTGGCTCTGACTAATTAATGTCAATAATCTGTGGTTTAGGGAAAGTTTTATGAGATAAAGGGGGGATTACTAGGGGTTATGGGGGGTCCTTAGAGATAATTTGAAGGGAATTTTTGTAAAGATTGACTTTGGTGGACGACTGAAGAACTCATGGACGGAAGCTGTCAATAGAGACAGTATTGTACTTGGTATTGGTGGTTGGTAGACGGAAGCTAGAACTAGACGCCATTTGAAGGAGGTCATGGATCACAATTGATATGTGCGTCCAGCGAAGTAAGTAAATAAGCAGTTTTTAAGTACTGTGGGTATGAGGAAGGATACAGTGATGCTTTATAGAGACTTGAAGAGCAATAAGAAATAATTCTGAAATATCCAAGGGTATTTAGGAGTCTACTTGTGATGGGCGAGGCATGAGGTGATTAAGCAGAATTTGAGGGACTATAATGGACAGTTAAAGGACGCTGATGAAGATTGGGACACAAATTTTTGACTTATTTTGACAAATGTCATCCTATATCCTGAATACACCTCCCAAATTACGTCAAATATCTCAAAATTTTTCAAAAATATTTTTTATAAATTTTACAAATCAAAACTCACCTTATGATTGATATTTGGCAGGTCTCTATCTGTAGACTGTCTTTTCTTATCTGAATCATGTGTGAGTATAAAATAATCGACAAAAAAAAAATAATATTTCTTATCTCGGACGTACGAATCGAATATAAAATCGCACAACTACTGATTATATTTTAAAAATTTTTTATCTTAATTACTGAATGAAATTAAATCAATGCTGTATTAATGACTATATGTTTTGATTTTTTCTGGGGATGGCAAGCTATGGGTTGTTGAGATTGAAGAGTGACATGTCAGCTTTTTGATATTTTTTTAACATTTTTTGAGCATTTTTAAGCATTTGTAAAAATAAATAAAAAATATAAAAAAATCACAAAACTTTATTTTAATTTTTCTTTTGATATTCAAATTGAATTTCTTTAAATAATTTCGCATAATAAGCATCAACAGGAACAGACTCGACATGTGTGTGTCCCTAAATTCATTTTTTTTATATTCCCAGTCAAGCATGAGAACAAGACGGTAAATAGAAACTACTTAATTTGCATATCAACAAGACAAAAAGACACAAAAAGGAGCAAAAAATAGTTGAGAATGAAGAACGAGGAAGTGAAAAAAGGTGAGGAAGTAAGACCCAGGCAGAAGAACAGTAACGGGAATGTGAAAGAAATGTTGGAAGGGTTAATTGTGGATGAGTTTTGTGACTAGGATTTGGATGTGAATTCAGCAGATTTTAGTGATGTTGAGACTTGAATTATGAAGATTATAAGAATTTTTTGGCACCGACTTTAACCTCCTGCCTCAACCTGCTGCAGAAATCACATTAAAATCTGAAAAATTGATACAAATTCAAGCTTTAAATGACCCATTTCCATCTAGAATCCACTCTACCCCAGTCATCCTCAACATCCTTAATAAACTCATAAATAAGAAACCCAAGAAGCATCAAACATCATCAGTAAGAAGCTCAGACTAATTATGCAATTAAAATTAATTTTATTTATGTTTTTTTAATAAAATTTTCTCATTAAAAATTAATAAATTTTCAAAACTATTTTTCCATTAAACTTATGCATGCACAGTGCAACATAACCTCAAAAGTCTCAGTCCACAGATCTACAGCAGTGAAATTAATTACATAGAATAGTAAATATTTGAGTACATTTTATGCTAATCGATATTTCTGTGCTGTTCTGGGATGGGTGGAAGTGCCACATCCATTTAATATCCAATTTTCTTCATGTCTCATTCCACAACCATCGACTCATCGTTCCTACATGAAATAAAAAATAAAGAAAAATATTTTTCATCATTTGTTGAGTAAACAAGGCAGGCACAGGCACAGAAGCAGCACAAATATAAAACAATAAAAAATTATGAAAAAAAAGGTAAAAAAATGTGAATTAATTAATTCAAGAAATGACAAAAAAGACACGTGGATGTGTCTGTACTGTACATTGAGAGGATATTAAGGATGAATTGGACATGGTAAAAGGGTTGCGACTCATTTATGGACTTTCACTTCTTCTAATGAGGCATGCAATGAATTATGAATGATATTATGGGATATTGTTGAGTTTTAATGGAAATGAGACACGAAATGTGGTCGAAAAATTCATTTTTGGATGTCTTTGAGTTCTTAGCCAGCCTTTGGTACTCAACAAAAAATACCAAAATTAACAAAACTCACCTCAGACTGCTCAAAATCCCCTCAAACTAACCCAACTCTCATAAATAACTAAGTATGAATATGAAATGGATATTGTGATATGCTTAATTTACCCAACGTGTCTCATTCGTAAATATTTACACAACCAAATTGGACATGACATGAAGAACGAATGAAAGTGTGGCTTGGCACATTAACAGACGCAATTGAGGCACAAATAGACACAAATTAGTTAATTTTCTCGTTTGTTTTCTGAATAAATAATTTTAGTGACTTTTTTAGGGGTTCTGAGTCATATTTTGAGGTTATGTTAAGCTAATGACTCTTCATATTCAACCAAGAAACTCAACAGTTTCCAATTCATCTAATAATCACCTCAAATCACTTGAAATCTCAATCATCGATAACATTTGATCCAATAAACTTTAAATTAAACTCATCTGCACCTAGATGAGCTCAATTCAGCCACAAATTACAATTCTGAATATGTGAAACATTTTCATTAAAATTGAAAGCATTTGAGTCGATAATTCAGTGCAGATGTGATGATTAGATTAAATGTGCAGCACTTACCTTCCTCAATTTTCTCTCTCGAACGAGTTTTGCATCACTTTTTTTGAGTACGATGCACTGAACCTGTAATAAAAGAGGTGCAAATTGCTTTCGCGTGCTTTATCGATTCAAAAAATTAAACTTTGCAATTTTTTAAGATGATGATTATCATGAGCTGCAGCAGCAGTAACAGGAACGACTTTTTATCGCTTTATGATTGCAACTTGGTACGGTGTTAATTGGTTGAGAGTCAACAAGTCAACAGTAGGAAATGATGGAAAGGTATTTGATTAAATTGCTGACTTTTTAATCGGTTTTGTTGGCATTCTGGTGGAAATCCTTAACATTTCATGAATCAGGATCAAAAAGTGTCAAGTTTTAGACGACAAGCTAGGAAATTCAGGAATGGAACTTAAATAGATTCAAAAATAATCAAAAATCTGAAATTTACCTGAAAAACATCAATTTTTTTCTTTAAATTCGATTCATTTCGTTCCATTTTCTACTCAGTTCCATTTTCTATAGTTTTTCTACCAAATTTTATACTTCACAAGACAAAGGTCGAGGACATGTGTAGCTTAAATGGACTTTTTGCCACATAGAAAGTGTTCTTGCTTCGGCAGAACATATACTAAAATTGGAACGATACAGAGAAGATTAGCATGGCCCCTGCGCAAGGATGACACGCAAAATCGTGAAGCGTTCCACATTTTTTGCTGAAATTTTGATGATTTGAAAACATTTCATTACTTTTTGGCTGACATTTAATTAAAGGAATATTTGCATAAAGCATGAAAATTGCATGAGTTAAGACACATCACATTCTCTTACTAACTTCCTCTCACATTTCACGCCAAACAATTTTCTCACATCTCATTTCGTCCATCGACCACATCCCAACAGCATCCATCTACAGCAGAGCGAATATAAAAAAGGCATTATAAAGTCGTGCATTAATGATCACAATCACACATGCAATAAACTATTTTAAGCATAAAGGAAGGTAATTTGGCGAATTACCACGGCATTTAACAGCATTTAGTGTCAGAATTCATCTCAAGACTCATAAATTCCAACTTGGAGCTTGTTGCAGAATGTGCAGCATGTGCATGACTTGATAATGATGGTTCTGATGCAGGTGGTTGTGAATGTGGATTTGAAGATGTTCTGGGGATATTTTAGGTACCAAGAATGCTGAATAAGATGTCATGGACCTCAAGTTAGATCCAACAAATCAAGCATAGTCCCATAAATGCCTGATTCTCATATTTCAATTCCTGAATTTGTTTTGTGGCTCATAATTTATCATGAATGCAGCACAAGATGAGTACGGATGATGATCAGCTATTCATAATTGCAAGATGCATGCATAGAAAAGAGATCTATGGCTGCAAATAAGCATGTAAGTCATGACATGTTGATTATCTTGTTGAAAAATTATTCAAACAGCAATAAATTCAGTCCATAGACACAAAATGTGCAGCACAGACGGAGTAACAAGAGCTCGAGAGTCAAAACAAACAAAAAAATTATGAAACTTTTGTTGTTCATGATCCAACTACTTCTATGTATTTATGCTGATGCTTATGCTGATGCTGGTCAATAGTTCAATCACGAAAATGCCGGAAAGGCATGAGAAATTTTTGCGAAATTCAACTTATTGAGATGTTAAAAATTTTTATTTCAACTTTTTCTTCTCGCATTATTTTTTTCGTTGCTGCTGCTGCTGCTGCCAGTTGATGATCGATTGATGTCTAATTTTGTTGGTGCTTTTGTGCCTTCTTTTTTGTTTCAACTCGTTTCTTCAACTTACATGATCAATAACACTGAAATGTGCATTACTGCTCAATTATTGGATATGATGTGAGAATTATTGAGTATGGCGTGCATAGAGCGCATTTCAGGACTTATTACTGAGTACATTAAGTCAGCCAACCCCAAACTGCACTCAATGTACCCCAAATCCACATCAACTCCAACAATTTCCAATTCTAAACAATTTTTCCATTCAAATAAAAAGCCAATTTAATTGAATATCCATCATCAGCATCAACATGAGCATTATGAGCAATCTCGAACGTGTATGAAGTGAACTTAAGATTCATAAAATTTCATATAAAAATTTCTACGTGCATTACAGTTCAGTAGATGGGTGGACTGACTCAATAAAAAATGAAATGCGATCAAAGTAAATGAGAAATAATTTGCAATGTTGTTATGTGGCGCAATAAATCATGCAGCAGCAGTAGAAATAGTTGCGTTTGTGGATGATGAAATTTGAGAGTTCTGTGGGGATTTCAGGTGGGTTTTGGGGAACTTTTTTGGGTTTTTGGGTGAAATTTGATGACTAATTGACTAAAATGACCATAAATTGACAAAATGTATCCCAAAATATCCAAAAAAATACCAAAAATTCAGAACAAAACTCAAATACCCCATAAGTACCTCCAAACCCCTTCCAAAACTCACCCGTACCCCATCACAAATTTCAAATCGAGCATAAAAATCATCACCAAAACTTCACTTCAAATGCGTCTCTCGAGAATAATTTTTAATGCCAATAATTCGTCTTTTTTCTATGAAAATTCCTCATCTCATTCCACCTATGTGAGCCTGCCTGCCTGTCTTCTGCTTCTGTTGCTGTCTGTGACTCAAAAAAACAGCAAAAATAAATAAAATGAGATTAAAAAGGTGCTTGCGGAGTTCTTTTAATGTTTTATTAAATGTTGGAACATGTTGGGATGAAAATTTGATGAGATTATGCGATAATCTTGCTGGATTTCCTCATCTTGCTGCTTTGCATGTATTTTTCTATGTTTTGTGCCATAAAAATTTCATCCTGACTTGTTTGTTGAATTTTTCATTACTTTTTTGAGGCAAAATTTTAAAGTGCAAACTCAAAATCACCTCAGTACATTCCCATAGCTTCTTAACTTTATTTTTTCATCAATTTACGTTCATCATGTTCCATTTCATATCCACAATCCACACAGTATAGCACATTATGTCTTTAAAACAGTGATGGACAACCTTTTTTGAGTCACGGCCCTCTTAAATTCTAGAAAATGACTAAACTCACATAAATATCACAGTCAGGTTGCTAGGTGCCGCAGCACACAGGTTGACAGCATCAACTTTTTGCAATTTTTCTTTTCATTTCCAATAAAATTGATTAAAAAAAGATTGAAGGGCGCCTTAATGCTCGCGCATATCAAATTGAATTACGTGACGAATTTATGTTTACAGAACAGCCAAGGCATGAGTAAGGAACTTAATTTTTTTAATGCATCTCGCGATACACTTTAGATGCAGCCGTGTCGATGGCATGACTTGGGTCAATTGATGATGATAATAATGATAATGTTTTAGGGGTCATGTTAAGGTATAATGGAAGGTCAACGACAGTTGCTGATGATTGATAAAGGTGGCATGTTATGGGCATGTTTGAGGAGTCGAGGAATGGATGAATATTCTTTATTATGCAGCACATTATGCAGTAAAAATTATCAAATTTAAAGTCAATGATCTCAGATTTTTGTGTATTAGGGTAGGTTACGCAAAAAGCAACAATATACTTCTATCTATCTAGTAGCTACAGAATAATTGGTCGACTTCCTTATCACTAGCTGATAACATACAATAATATTTACTATTTAAAGTTTCAAAATAACTAATTTTTCGTCTATTTTTAGTTTAAAGCTACACATCAGTTCTGCTGGTTCATTTTTATTAAGCACAATCATATTTTTGTCTAAAAAAGCCATGGATAAGTGGGTCGGTAAGATCGCAGTAGTCACAGGAGCCTCATCAGGCATTGGAGCTGCAATAACAAAAGATCTAGCTCAACATGGTCTAATTGTCATCGGATTAGCTCGTCGGGCTGAAAAAATCGATGAAATCGCAGCGGAAGTGAGTTCAGCACCTGGAAAAATTCATTCCTGCAAGTGCGACATCGGTGACTTAAATTCCATCAAAGCAGCATTCAAGTGGATTGAGGAAAAATTCCAAAAAGTCCATATCTTAGTCAACAACGCTGGTCTGACGTATTTGGGAGATATCCTCGACCCATCTCAAGATCAAACAGACAAGATAAATCAAATCATTAATGTCAACTTTACTGGACTTGTCCACACGACCAGAGAAGCATTCAGACTCATGCAAGTTGCTGATGACTATGGAATGATTATCAATAACAGCTCAATATTAGATTCAGTCACTCCATTTCCAACTAAAGCATTAGTTTATCCAGCAACAAAGCATGCAATTCGTGCATTAACCGAAATCGTTAGACAGGAACTGATTGTCGGCAATAATGATAAAATTAGAGTAACAAATCTTAGTCCGGGAATTGTTGAGACTAACATTATGTCTGCAACTGGATTTGAGAATGCTGATCTGTTCTTTAAAAGCGTTCCTTGTCTCCAGCCAAAGGATGTATCAGACAGTGTGCTGTATCTGCTCAGTACACCTTATAATGTTAATGTGACGCAATTGACAATCAAGCCTGTTGGTGAAAAATTCTAAAAAAATGTGTCAAAATTTGAATAAAAATTAGTTTGAAGCAAGTCATTTTTTGAGTTACTTAATAAATGAACAGCCCCTTATCTCTATTATAAACTTGTTGACTGATAAGATAGTAAAAAAGCCATAAAGTGGTTGATAAAGTTGAGCATTTTTTGCTCAATCATTTGTTGAGTTTTGTCTCGTCTAGATCGTTCTGTTGGATTTTGTGGAACTAAAATTCTCATTTACATCCATGGACAAGTGGGTTGGTAAGATCGCCGTAGTAACCGGAGCCTCATCTGGCATTGGAGCCGCAATAGTAAAAGATCTAGCTCAACATGGTCTAACTGTCATCGGATTAGCTCGTCGGGCAGAGAAAATTGATGAAATTGCAGCGGAAGTGAGTTCAGTACCTGGAAAAATTTATTCCTGTAAATGTGACATCGGTGACTTAGATTCCATCAAAGCAGCTTTCAAGTGGATTGAAGAAAAATTCCAAAAAGTCCACATTTTAGTTAACAATGCTGGCCTAGCTTTTGTTGGAACTGTCCTTAATCCAAGTGATGAAGAAACGGAAAAGCTTAATAAAGTCATCAATGTCAACTTTACTGGACTTGTCCATACAACAAGACAAGCCTTTAGACTCATGCAAGTAGCTGATGACTATGGTATGATCATCAACATCAGTTCCATTGTAGATTCAGTCATTCCATTTCCATCAACATCAACTGTCTATGCACCAACAAAGCATGCTGTTCGTGCCTTGACTGAAATTATCAGACAGGAACTAGTTGTCGGTAATAATGACAAGATTAAGGTTTCTAATCTTAGTCCCGGCGTTGTAAGGACAAATTTTGGACAAGCAGCTGGAATACCAAATGCTGAAGAATTTTACAAATCCATTCCCGGATTGCAAGGTGCTGATATATCCCAAGGTGTAATTTACTTGCTGAGTACGCCACATAATGTCAATGTGACGCAATTGACAATTAAGCCTGTTGGTGAGAAGTTCTGAAGATGTAAATTGACATCATTTAGAGATGATTCCTGTTTTGTGGATTAAAATTTAATAAAAAAATGCCCAAAATAAACTCAGTAACCGTCGCTTGGCGACTTCCAAGTGGAATTTTCAATAATTTTTATGAATTTTTATTTCAATTTTTTATATGAATTTTCCATTCTCATCTCCAGCACACCCCCAACCACCTTGAAACCTGTGCAGCATAAAAATAAATAAAAAATAAGAATTTTCTCAATAAACAATTTTTCCTCACAATTTTCATCTCATTAAATAAAATAAATATTATAAAATCCATCAGAATCAGCAAAAGCAGCATAAGCAGCAATAGCAAAAAAAGTTAATTAAGTCTGAGAACTGCAAAAAGAGTTTTTTTTCTCATTAATAAGTTGTGGAAATGAAAGGAAATAGAGGAAAATATATGAAAATCTTAATCAGACGTTTTGCAACCACATGGAAAATAAAAGTTTGTTGGATGTGAATTTTTTGGTACGAAAAAAAAAAGTAAAAAACACCTCAAAAATTTTCATCCTCATTCTTATAGATTTTTCTGCCCATCCACATCCCTACCCAGTCCACATCGTCTTTATATCTTTTAATTTATTCACGGGTGAGTTCACTTCATTCCATCGAGCATCTTATTCCTTCCTTTTCTTCCCTTCTCGACTCACAAATACACAAAAAAAAAGTAAATTTTCTTTATTTAAATTCATTTCACCCTCTCGTCCCCCCTCCCCCATCTCCTACCCTCCTCATCCTACTCTTAATGTCCTGTGCGTTGCTTCATATTTTCATTCATTTATGTGCTGCTTTTTTTTCTTTCTTTCTTGCCTTACTAAGATGATGACTATGATGACTATGGTGATGGTGAATAAATGGATGGAAGTGGACGTGGAATGAGTCGAGGCTGCTGGATTGAGGATGAAGATTGGCATTAAAAAGAGAAAGTTTTTGAGCGAGAAGAAAATGAAAATTAATGGATTTGAATGGAAAATAAAGCGCGGATTGTTGGAAAATTTCATCTTTTTTTTGGTATCTTGTTGTGTCTTTTTGTGGATGGTGATGGATATGGGGTGGATATGCTGTAAGGAATTGTTTTTTGAATGCAAATTTTTGAGTATTTTGATGAATATCCGTCGGTATTTACTTGCCATTTTTGGTATTGACTGCAATATTGCATGACTGCCCTCAATACCTTGTCATTATGCACCAAATGCTGTCCAACTTCATCCTTAGAAAGTATAAAAATCAATAAAAATTTTCCTCATTTTTCTTAATAAACTTTCCAACATTTTCATCTCATTTCCCTTCCATTCTTCATATCCACATCACTCCGCGAGATATTCAAAATCATTAAAGTACATAAAAAAATCTCCTTTGCATGCACACACAGCAAAGTGACTCGAGGGTGATTTTCCATCGCCTCAGCTTCCCTTCCTTTATTTTTTAACTTTTTTTTGTGTCGTAAATTTTTTTTGAGTAAAAAATAAGGAAAAAAAATCCTTCGTGCATAATTAGGGGACGATGAATGCTATATGAACACGCACATGCTCTACTATCACCATTACTGGCACTGCTGATGCTGTGTATTATTTTTTGTTACAAAACAGAGCAAAGACATGGAAAATAAGAAACATTAAAGCAAGAAAATGAGAAGAAATACCCTTCATGTCCTGGGATATGAAACAATGGGAATGGTGGTTGGGGTAAGGGAAATTAAAGTCAAGGAATGGACTGTTTTTGGTACATTGAGTCATTGGATTGTAAGAGATTGCTGCATTTAAACAGAGAAGTTGACATAATTTGTTGGAAAACTGACCAACCTAGACGGGATTGTTGACAAATTTTAGGTTCCCAAATCCATTAATCCCAAGTGTCCATCCCTTGTCCACCAAGACAAAGCACCAAAGCAAAGATTCCTTTGAATAATAAAAATAAAAATAATAATATCAATAATGAGAAAGAAGTAAAAAAAGAAGAAGAAATTGAGGGTTGTGAAGCATCATTGCATGTTCATGGATAATGGACGATCCGAGAGTTCCAAGGCACAACAAACAAAAAGGAACTCAATGTTGATGAAGATGAGTAAAATATGAAAAAAAACTGGAAAATTTTCTCAGCGTCATTAAAAAAATTTATTTTCATTTTCTTAATGCAGCAACAACGAAAGGAAAAAAAGAAGTCAAAGACGAAGGAACTTGCGAGTGTGTTTGTGTGCAGCATAAATCCACTAATGACTTTTCCCTCAAACCACTTTGCATTCTTAACTATTTTTATGCTGTTGTTGCTGTCTTTTTGCCTCCCAATTTCTCAGTCATCTCCACAGCCACAATATATTTTTTATGCTGAACTTTTTTTTCTGTTCTTTAAATTAAGAAATGGATGTAAAATGCAGAAAAATTTGGGGCAATGTTAAATTTGGTACTGTATTTAGACTTGAAACTAGTATTGTCATCGACAGATCCATACATCGTAAATGATTAATATTAAAATTAAGTTTCATTTTTAACGTATTTTTGAGATTCAAATTTTAACGATTTTTCAAAATTTAAATTGAGTTTCTGATTTTGTGTGTGTGAAAAATTCGAAAAATTATTTATTTAATTTATTTAGTGGATTTAAGATCGAATAATCAAATGACATTGTAGTATAAATGTAATGTGAAGTATAGGGAATCTATAGTGATACGAAAATTAATGTGAACATTTATAATTTTAGTGAATTTGAGATTTTCAAAGTTTGTTTACGAAAAACATTGGCGCAAAAAAAGGAAGATAATAATTTATACCTGGTATGAATAGTTTTAAACTGTTAAAGAATGATTTTTTAATATTTTACTAATTTTCGGTTGTTTTGGTCAAAATTGACCTATTTCAGGATATAAATAGTTTCCCAATTTGGTCCTTGTCATCATTAACTCTCCAGTTACAAAACAACAAACATCTCAAAATTCTCAAAAAGTTTAAAAATATTTAGAAAATAAACCAAAATTTCAACAATTCTCAAAATGGATCAAATCACAGCCGAAATTGAACAACTTGCCGAAATCAACACCACATCAACCGGTATCTTCAGTCAAATTCAACAAAGTGTCATCGACTTCAACCATAGTCCAAAAAACCAGGATGACTTCATCACCATTTTGACCGAGCTCGAACAGGACTTGCAACAATCATCAGATTTCAACCAAATCATCAACTCCAATGACGAAGAAGCTTGCGACAATAGCTTCAATTCAACACTTACAGCATCTGAAGTTGAGAATGATTTGGATATGGATATCGAGGACTTTGCTGACACTGAGAAGATCTTCGATGATGAAGATGACTTCTCGGAACTGTTTAAATTTGCTGAAGGAATTCCGATGTTTGATGAACTATTGGAAAAGGAGCTTGGAGCCACAGATTTAGGACAGGAATTTCAACAACAAATTCCATACATGACTCAGTATCAGATTCCAAACATAACTCAGTATAAAGTTCCAAAGACGACTCAGTATCAGATTCCAAACATGACTCATTATCAAGTTCCAATGGCGACTCAACATCAGATTCCAAACAGGACTCAGTATCAGAACCAATATTCAGGATCATTTATATGCACACTCTGCCAAAAAGACTTCACAGCAATGACATCGTTAACTCGTCATTATAAGACGCAGAAACATCAAAGAATGGAAGCTAGAATGAATGGACAACCACAAGTGCAAGAGTCAGGCTATAACTCAGTTCAGACACAGAACTTAAGCAGCATCCAACAACAAATCTATCAACCCCAAGCCTCAAATGTAGGACAAAATATCCAAATATTGGAAGAATTTGTCAATACAGGAGTTGAGGGAAGTTTCGAGCAAGTAATCAGACATGCTGAGCCTAGTTTAGTACAACAACCAACAGAAGCAGCTCCAATGTTATCATCACCAAGTGTCACAAAGACATCAATTGAAAATTCCATCAAAATTTTGACAAAACTCAACACTGAAACATCATTAGAGCAGGAAGTCAAGGTAGACTCACCACTAAGGAAGCAGAACAACATGAAACAACTTACATTAATGGACATGGCATTCAGAAAGCCTGAAACAAAGTCAACAGAACCTAAATTTGACATCGAAGCAGAAGACTTACTTGAATCATTCACACCTGAATTAGAATCTGACTACATCGAAATTATCCCAGAAGATATTAGTGACTCAATTGACCAAGAAGATGAACAGCCACTCTACGAGGTTGTCATATCAGCGGATGCAGCCTTCACAGTCAATAAGCTTGAAGTTCCACAATCAACAAAACAGCACCAAAATGGCTTAGCAAAGATGATGGGACAAAAAAGACAACGAAGAATCAAAAAAGACATCAGTTCCTCATGCAACGGATACCAATGCGATCTCTGCAATAGGCCATTCGCAACGCTTAGTAATTTGAGACGACATGAGCATCTACATGGATTGAAGAAGCTTCATAGATGTGATTTTTGTTACAAGGAGTTCATGCAGAAGGAGTACTTGAAGAAGCACGAGACGACACATCAGGTGAAAGTAAAGGTTCATAAAAAATGTAAATAAATTGATAAAAAGTATGTGAATAAAAATTAGAAAAAGTTACAAAAAAAAGAAATTTCACTCGCGTGTCTCTTGTGCCTCATTTTGTGTGTCTATCATTGAATTTAATTCCAATTCCGATTTCAATTGACTTTAAAAGATTTCTTTTTCCATGTGCACATCAAAGTCCAATCTTCCTGTCATTGTCTTCATGTTGCTGCTCTGATTCTTCTTCTTTTTGTTGCCTATTATTCGTGTGAGGAACTCAAAGATGCATGAAGATGTTCCAATGCTACATGATTGACATTTTGTGCATTTTCTATTTGTTGCTTTGACTCAGGCTTGAATTTTACAATTTTATAGACACTAATTGCTGCAATTCCTGCAAGCAGAGTTTTCTATTCGAGGTCAATGTTGAGGTTAAATTGAGTTTCGAGGTCAAAAAGGTCGATTCTATTTCATTAATTGAGTGTTAAATGGTTGACTGGTTGGGCTGTCTAGTCGCAACATTTGTACAATATGTGCATATGTGCAGCCAATCATCCATAAACATTTTTTGCATTTAAATTCGCAAACAGATGTGAAATTGTGCCAGGAATGCTTCCGATAGACACACAAACTTACGGGACGGTACGAAAGGAACAAGGAAAAGAGAAACTGAAAATTGGGGCACAATTAAATTTGATTATCGGAAAGGAACTGACTAGTTTTACAGACAGACGTAATTAAAATGTTTTTTGTGTATTTTTGAGTGTTTCGAGGTCGAAAGTGGAAGAAGAAAATTACCTTGAAGGTCACTGTTGTGCTGTATTGTAGGTCAGGTGGACATAGATTCATGAAATCATTTCCCATACGAACATTACCTCAAAATAAAATAGTTCTTAATATTCCTAGCACGTCTCATCCATTAACTGCAGATCAAATTGCAAATGTACAGCACAAATTGCACAAGAAGCGAATCAAATTTTTATTTGGATTTCCTCAAATGCTAAGTGAAATAAAAAAGGAAAAAAATCCACTAGAAGTGCTTCAAAAATCATCATCAGATGAGCCATAAAAATCATCATAATATGCTTATGAATTTAATGTGCGAGAACATTTAACATTTAATTCCTCGAGCTATAAAAATGAGAATTTTTTGCTTAAATCGAGATTTTCTTCTTTTTTCATGTGCCACAGCCACAGAAACAGCCACACAAAAGGCGTTCGTTGACTTTCGATTAACACATTATTAATTCACAAACAACAAATTTGCCATGTTCATGTTCATGTGCATCCAATGCCTCATTGCTTGCATTCTCTACTTCTTTGTCTTTTACCTTAGATTCATGGGATGTGATGCTTGCATTTTATATGGTTTAATGAGTTAGAAGGTGAAGTTAGGTGAGGCGAGCTGAAGATTTTTGAGTGAACTTTTGGGATTTTTTCAAAATTGTAAAAATTCAGATTATCCAAAAATTCAGCTCCCCAGCCCACACATTACCTCCCAGCTCCTCACACATCTTCCAATTCTGCTCTCTTTTACTCAGCTTTTATCGCATTTTTATTCATCTCTCGAACTTTTTTTCATTATTTCCATTATTTTATGTGTTTTAGATACAATAATATATTGTTACTGTTGTTGTTCCTCAGCATCTCTCGACTGACTTGTACTGAATACAGGCACAATGAGGATGAAAAAAATGACTACACGATCGAAATGGCAAAGAAATTTGATGCATGAATATTGTTGTTGTTGTTGTTGCTGTGCCTGTTTATGAATTTCATGTATGTTATTAATAATAATAAAATTTATCCAATTAATCATCTACGGCACTCTTTTGGCACACAAAGCAGCATAAGCATTGAAACTTAAAGGTCTTATTGTTGTGTTGCTTTGTGGATTTATAAGTCTTAAGCTGATTGTGGATTGAAAATTATGAAATAATAAAAGTCGTGTGTGATATCATCAGTTCTACACACTCTTATGTGCCTTCTTTTCAGACCTTATGTGTAATGGACAATTGTGGGATACGGGACCAACCATGACAGTCCATCCAACCCTGGTCAACTCCTTCATCATTCATCTCATTGTTGGACTCAAAAAACATGCAAATTGTATCACAATAGAGCATAAAATTCACATATGAGGAGCTAGAAATGAGGAAGTGAGATGGAAATATTGAACATAGTTCATGTCATGCATGAGATTTGGCACGATTATTAAATATGAAATGAGAATCGAGACCAACAGACACTCAAATGTGAACAATAAACTTTGTAGATGTTAAAAAGAATTGAAAGAAATTTATTTTATGTAAATTAATAATTGTAAGATGTTTTTGTTCTATGAATGTGATGCTGGTGGGTGGGGATGGAGTCATGAACTTCCGCGCTGAGTAAAATTTGACTTGAAATTGTCTAAGTTGGTTAAAAAAATTATTAAATTGTCAATAGAGAGTAAGTTTCATGAGACCTTCCACCTGGAAGTTCATAATGCCATCCCATTAGATTCCCATTCTTAATCTTAGTTTCGCTTACTTTTTTATTAATTTCACATTAATCACGTTTTCCATTTCCAAATGACACACGAGTTTCTCTCCTCCGTCCACATTCGCTGTTAATTCTCATTGCCATTGCCTCTCTCACATGAACCAGAAGACACACAAAAGAGACTAAGATGCTCACAAAGATTGCCTTGAGGAGATAATAAAGTAATTTTCACATTATTATCATTATGCGACCCCTCAACCCAACACAAAATTTAAATGAACTTTTTTTTATTGATTTTTCTTCTATTTTTACATGGAAAATTTTTTCGTATGTCTGTTATGTAAGACATTGGAACTGACGGTGGGGAGTTATGAGATGAGGGATAATATTTTTTTGAGATAAGAAACGCGCGCATATTTTTGAAGATACACGAAATTCTGTGGAAGAATTTAATTAATGTTTAGTTTTGGGAGTGCAAGGGATGGTGACTTGGTGTTTTGCAGAATTTTCGGAAGTGTGTCTACATGATTAGGACGAATTTGATGTCACAAAGTCAAAATTGACGTTATAAGCTGCAATATGGCATCAATAAGTGGGATAGTACGTCATGAGGTTGCCTAAAATATATTATAGGAAGTTATACCTTGTCATTTCCGACAAAAGGTATCATTCAGTCAAATGAAGTCTCTTTAGTCAACAATAACCTCAAAATTACCTGAAAAACCACAAAACTAACCAAAAATCCTCTCATTGTCCATCCCTATGCTCTAATTCCATCACCTCTTTTCTTCCTCATTTACACAAATATTCATATTCATCCACATTTCGTGATTATTAATAAATGCACAGTCATATTCAGTCATATAATCTCACGAAACAGAAAAGAACATATTCTCTATAGCATGTAGTATGTAGGTTACATGATGTTGTGTTCTATCATACCTATAGTGCCGCTAGTATAAAATATTTGAATATATTCAATATATTAAGCTAATTACCCTGAAAAATAATTAAAATCATTAATGAGCTTCAAGTTAATGTAACAATTGAGTCAATCTAGTTTGTCTGTTTCTGACAAATTTTCATCAATTTATTTTTCTCAAATTTTCTTGGAATTTTTCATCAATAAATCTTCCATTCTTATACACACAGCATTAATAATCTGTAGTAAAGTGGATGGAGTAAACTAGTATAATTTATTGCTTACAATTTACTAGAAATGAAGAACAATAAGGAGATGTTTCAAGGACGGAAGTGAAATAAATTGAAGAAAGTGATTCTATGGAGTGTGGGGACAAACCGAGGTAGACAGTATATCTGCTGGGATGCACCACGTTGCTGTATTGACTACAAAACAAAGATTTTGGCATGAAAACACCAGTCCAGCTGTTTTTAGGAGCTTAACAAGACCCCCGAAGGGTGTCCCTCGGGATGATTTAGGGATCTGCATTAGCAGTATAAGGACATGCCATACTATGAATTGGAACAGTTAGCCTTAAAGTTATCAAGTTGTTCATAATTTTTTTGATAATGTGAATGAGTTTGATAACAAAATTAAAGAATTTAAGCATTTATTAGTCTTGATAATGACTTTATTTGCAAATATATTGCAGTTATTGTGAAAGTGAGAGTTGCTTTATGACATGACGATCAATAATATGAATTTGGAAATGTAAAATGAAATGTGAATTCCCAAAAAAGGATCAAATTGTAAGGCACATTCATCAATACAAGGATTTAGCTAAAGGAGGAGGGTCAAGGGTAAGAAATGCAGGGGTGGCTGGGATGCTCAAGCAGTCAGAATCATCCTCGGTACATTAAGCCCTCAATTATCAATTAGTTAGTATCATTTTTTGAGAAAAGTTCCCCTGCATCTCACGCCACTCATTCTCCTTAAATCCTTCAAATGTCTTGCTAGGTCATCACTATCCCAACCTCAAACTCACCAACCCGTCCAAAAAAACCCAAACAAGTTCAAGTGTCATCACACAATGACAAATTGACGCAAATTTAACACGCCAGACGATGCGATAATGTCCAATAAAATATAATCTTTATCATATCGCTCATTATTATTACTATCGGAACCACAGCATTGTTGTTGTTGTTGCCGTTTTCTTAAAACTTATCGCTCTTATCAATATTACATTTTTTCCTATTAAATTTTATTTTTGCACGCGTATCAGTTGATTGTGAAGTGTTCTAGTGGATATAATGACAGGAACGATTGAAATTTAAAATGTGATTTTTTTGTTGTGGAAGGATCAAATTTACATGTTATAGAACTAGTTATTTAGTGTCAATTGTTATTTTATTTGAATTTGGCTGAAAAATTGTCGATTTAAAATGGTAAATTACGTCTTACAAAATGAGTTAAATTATGATTTATGTGCTGAATAATTTAATTAATTTGTTAAATAGCTTACAAAGTGACAGGAAGTATTTATAGACTATTGCGTATATTTTCAAGTTCAGAATGGTTCTTTAAGTACCTGTAAATAATGATTATTGTGAATTTTTTGTGCAGCGACACATTAACATTATTTTCATAAATGACTGTATAGAAGTTATGGTGATTAACCAGGTGTGATTGTGTGGATTGTTGTCAATACTAATGAATGTGTTTAGATAGATAGACAGAGTTGGATATTGTCATGTGTGTTGAAATATGTAGTAGTGATGTGTATCTATTGGAATTAATTCATAGATCCGATAAAAATTAGAAAAAAACTCAAATTTGGCTAAAAAAATTGACCAAAATTTTGTCAAAATTCGATAAACAATTGTGTCATGTTCTGAATCATATCCCGAAAATTAAACAATTTGAATAAGTCGGAATATTTTACGTCCAGGACGGCATGACTCGACTCCTAGTGAAACTCAATAAAATCCTGCTATACAAAAGCTACGCAGGCCTAGGGACACTATTTTCCAACTTCTTCCCACCGTTTGCCTTACGATTACTCCTTAAAATCCCCATGTACTCCCCGGCACACCCACAACTGACGCAAATGATTAAATAAGCTGACTTATTATCAAATTTTTTTAATCACATTACCTATGATTCACTTCATTGCATCCGAATGAAATTTCTTTTCTGATAAATTTAATTCACAAATCAATTTTTATATTCACACCGAATTTTATATGGGGCAAAACCGTTTTGCTGGGATTTTTATCTATATATGCAAAGTAAAGCTTAGTCTCCTCGCCAGACTTTTTATGGTACGGTGTGAATATATCCGCAATGGCTTTCTACCCGATACACTAGTTCGATTCACATTTCTATTTTTAAGGTCTGCAAACTTAGTAATTGTAGAAAAACGTGATATTGGGAGTGAAATTGATAACACAAAAGTTATAAAAGATATTATGTTCTGATTTTAAAAAGAAACAACATTTCTTAGTATTTACGCACTTGAGTTAGACATGAATGTGATTTATGGGAGCAGTAAGGGGATCTACCTTAAAGGGGTTTTAATCAATTTAACGAATGCTTGGAAAGTATTGTAGCTCTCATAGAAGAGTCTGAAGGATAATAAACATCCCTAGGGATGATCAACCAGGGGAGTATTGGGGTCGAACCTCCATTCACCTCCCTCCTCCCCCCTCGCCCTCTTTGTCTTAATTCCAGCCCTCGTTAATGATTTACACCGATCTATTTGATCCATCCTAGAGGAAATTCCCAATTACATCCCCAATCCAAACCCTATCACAATACAATCAAAGATTTACCGCCACACGTGTGATTTCGCTCTACAATCACACGGAAAAACTAAATATTTTTAATACATCCGAATAGAAAAAAATGTGTGAAAAAAAATCGGTTTGAAATCATTTGCGAGTATTAAGTCTTATCAGACAACTGATAACAAATTTCAGACACACAAATGTGATAAAAATTGCTCGTTAGCAGTTGTCTTCCGTGTTTCATACATGAAAGTTCAAACGTAAAAAAGTTGACATAACGTAGACAATATTAAATAATAACAAGTTATTAAATGTAGAATTAATATTGTTTATGGAGTGAAAAAAGTGAAAATTGTGCGAATTTTAAATTTAAGTTGAATTTTGATTGAATATAAATAGGATAAAGGATGGCTGATGAAGCGGAATTGGTTGATGAGTCGGAATTCTTAAGAGAGGTAGGGAGTGTAATTGGTAGATTTCCTTAGGGTGATTTGGTCAGAATTTCATGGATAAGTTTTGGGAAAATTTGGAGTAGATTTGGATCTAAGGCACAAGTTCTTAACATTTTTAGAACCGGTTTAGATAAGCTAATCTAGGTAGTCTTACATGATCCTAAGGCCAAAACCCTTAGTTTTTGGCGGGAAAATACTAAATTGACAGCAATTCCACAATATACACCTTTATGACTTCCATTTACCGACACTATGTCAATATCAACCTCAATTTACATCAGAACCTCCAATATCAACCTCAACACATTCTCCATACCAAACCTCAACCCCTTCAAATTCCCACAAATCTTCCCTAATGGGACAATTTCACTATCAGTTGGAATCTTATCAGCGCATTACCGTAATGAGAAATAATTTTATTTTTTGATATGTTTGTATGAAATTATGTGGAAATAAAGTTTTAAAACCAAATCGATCATGAGTAATGCTAATTAGTTGACAAGATTCGGCCATGAAGTGAACATTTGGTGAACAATTTTGATGGACGGTCAGGTGCGGTTTGAGATCATTTTAGCTGCATTTCTGGTCAAAATTGATTAAAAATAATGTTAAATTTGATGGAAAAATTGACAGAAATTGCCAAATTTGCAGAAAATTGACGAATTTCAATCGAAATATTGCAAAAACTTGCTGAAAATTTCACTATATATAGTCAAAGAAAATGTCAGGAAGCCTTGATTTATGTGATTTACAAAAATACCTAAATAAGTTTTACAAAATTGATAAAAAATTAATTCTTTGAATGATAAAAGTATATTTTATCAGTTAAGTTGCTTACTAAGGTGCACTAACTTGGGGTAGAGTTGGATATATTATTGAAAAATTATGGAATTGGAGTTATATCCTGTATATGGAGTAACTAGAGTCGTAAAATTTGAGTATTGAATCCAAGAACCATTTTTGGAGCCAGTTTTTAATCTATTCTGGATATATTATTTCGGTAGAGAGGATATCCTATGTTACCCTACCCAATCCAATGATTGCTTACCCTCAGGCTAAAGAAGGAATAGAGTATTGTAGACAGTCGTTAGGCCAGTATAGAATATCTTGGATGGCATGGGGTTGGATATCCCGTGAAGAGTAGGGTTGAATATCTCAGTGGGTTAAGAATCAGCCACAGACGTTAGCACTACACCACAGAATCAGTGTTCGCGATTGTTTTGATCTTATCCATATTATGCATCAGACTAACTATTCCATACCAAATCCATATCAACAAATCCAATACAAACACCGCATACCGCATATAGATAACAATATACGCACGATTCCACACACATCTAATCGTTCATAACGTAATTTTGATTCTTTTTTTCAGGGAAATCGCCTATCATCAGAAGATGACTCACTTCGCATACAAATCGGAGCATTTAACTACAATGATAAGAAGTCAAAACTTAACGCTCGTCAACAAAATCGTATTGTATCGACAAAATATACATTGTTGACATTTTTACCACAGAATTTATTTGAACAGTTTCGGAGGGTAGCTAATTTTTGGTTTTTAATTATGGCAATTATTGCACTTGTGATAGGTGAGTTTAATTGTGTTAATGATTGTGATAAGAATCTAAGTTGAGTGAGGTCATTGACATAGATTTGTCTATTTATGATTATTATTCACTATTTGCGTCTTATTTTGCCTTTTTAGATTCGCCGCTGACCCCACTGACATCCATTCTGCCTCTCTTATTCGTAATATCCGTAACAGCAGTAAAGCAGGGCTATGAAGACTTCCTAAGATATCGAGCAGACAACATGGTCAACAAATCAATGGTAACAGTCATTAGAAACAGTGTAGAGACTGAAATCAGATGTGAGGACATCATTCCTGGCGAACTAATCAAAATCACTAGAGACTGCGATGTGCCATGCGATATGGTCCTACTTAAGTCATCAGATGAAGGCAGGTGTTTCATAACAACTGCAAATCTTGATGGTGAAACGAATTTAAAGACATTGATTGTTCCTCGTGGTCTACCTGACCTTGACATCGGTAAAATACACACATTAGGTCATATTGAATGCGAACAATCACAGACTGACTTGTACTCATTCAATGGAAGGATTGAATTGCCACAAACCATCAATAGAGTCAGTGTCATACCTGTAGATGGAGAATTAGAGACTGGGATGCATAATATACCGTTGATGGCTGAGAATTTGATGTTGAGAGGATCAAGAGTGAAGAATACTGAGTGGGCGATAGCATGTGCTGTATATACAGGTGAGTTGGTAGATTCTAGGTTTTTAAGGAGCAATTTCTAATAATGCCTAACAATTTTAGGTCAAAATACCAAACTAGCTCTAAACAGCAAAATAACCAAGAACAAGATGAGCTCAGCTGAGAAGTTCATCAACAAATACTTGGCATTCTTCATCATCTTACTTCTTGCTATGGTCACTGTGTCTTACTTCATCAAAACCTACTATGACACCTTCCATCCAGAACACAACATCTACATTGGAGGAATTAGTGACACCTATGCAGTCTCATTGTTCCTTCAAAGTTACTTTTCGTTCCTTATTCTCTTCAACTTTTTAATTCCAATTTCACTTTATGTGACTATTGAGATGCAGAAATTTGTTTGTGCCTTCTATTTGGAATGGGATCCTCATCTGTATGATGAAGAGACTAATCAGCCGTGTATAGTCAATACATCGGATTTGAATGAGGAATTAGGTCAGATTAATATTTTATTTTCCGATAAGACGGGTACGTTGACTAAGAATGAGATGATATTCAAACAGTGCTCGATAAATGGAAAAATGTACTCGCAGGAAGGAAGGGGGTTGCAGGAGAATGGGAAGAATTATTCGTTAAAGATTGGTGAATGTTCGGTGAGTATTTGTTGGATTTTGGGTCGTTTAAGTTACTTGGGGAGCATCTCAAAAACTAATGTCCAACAATTTCATTCCAGAAACACGTCTACACCTTCTTCGAAGCCTTAGCTGTCTGTCACACAGTCCAAGTGGCCGGCATGTATGAAGAAGACCAAGATAGAGCAGACGAGGAACTAGCTCTTCTCAATGTAACTCCAGAAATTCCAAAAATCTTCCACAAATCAATTGAGGAGCTTAGAGACATTGAAACAGTTGAGGAAATTGACTTCCTGACATCAAAGACTTACATCACCCATAGAGGAAGTGTCGAGTACACACTGACAGATGAGAATCGTCCAATGAGCGATGCAGTGAGGGTCAGGAATATGGAAAAGGCACATACAAGACATCTTAGTCTTAATAATGATGGATATAGAAATGGCAATGCTGAGCTGTCAATTTTCAGCAATGGAAATTCAGCAGCTAGATTTCGAGATACAGCACCAGTCACATCAGAAGGCAAAATGGTCACTAAAGAAGTAACAATTGTCACACGAGATTCAGTCAACAGCAAAGACTCTGGAGATTCTGAATCATCAGAACCTGTTCCAGTTAGAAAAGCTAGTGCTGCCGACTTCAAACGAGCTATATCCCAACATGTTCCAGTCGTAACCACGACCGAAGAGAAGATCATCCTCAGTCATCGTAGAACAAAATCAAGCATACCATTCGGAATGTTATCATCTCCAACACAACTTCCAGATCATCCAGCTTTCCAGAGACTCACATCAGTTAGAGCATCATCGAGAGAGTACTATGCAGCACCTGTCTACACATCATCACAATTGATCGAAAGACAAGAGACAATGAAAGAGAAAAAGCAGCTTGAGACATTCATTGACATTCTCGACTACATGGCATCATCACCAGATGAGAAGGCATTGGTTGAGGCTTGCGCTAGACTAGGAATTATATATCTTAATGACAATAATGACATCTATACACTAAGGTTGAGGATTAAGAGAAGAAAGAACAATGAGGAACTACCTAGGGTCATTGATGAGAAGGAGAGCAATGATGTGGTTCAGTTTAAGAGACTGCAGGTAAGTGTAAATGTAGTCATACCTTCTATGTCTCTCCTACCCCACTATGTCCATAGTAATGATTTTCCGACCTTTTTTACCTTCCGTTTAATTTCAGGTCCTAGAATTCACATCCGACCGTAAACGTATGTCCGTCATTGTCATGGACAAATACGGACAAATTTGGATCTACACAAAAGGAGCCGAAAGTCATGTCATACCATTGTGCAACACCAGAAGTTCATCAATCGCAGCACAAACACAAAAGCATGTCGATGACTTTGCAAAGCAAGGATTAAGAACATTAGCATTAGCTAGACGAAAACTTACAAAGACAGAATTTATTAATTTTAATAATGAATTAATTGAGGCCAACAGTTCCTTATCTGATCGTGCTGAGAGGGTCGAGAGATGCCAAAGAAAAGTTGAGACTGGATTGGATTTGTTAGGTGCAACAGCTGTTGAAGATGCACTACAAGATAATGTTAAGGATACGTTGGAGTCACTAAGGGCTGCAGGTATTAAGATTTGGGTATTAACAGGTGATAAAGTTGAGACTGCATTAAATATCGCACTAAGTTGTGGACATATATCCGAAAATGCTGCAAAATACTTTATTGTTGAATGCAGGAATGAGTTGCAGTTGAGTGGACATTTTGAGGCATTGGAAAGGGAATTGATGAGGAATGAAGGCAGGGAGTTTGGATTGCTGATTGACGGATCAAGTCTAGCATTCGCACTTGATCATTGCCCTGAAAGATTTAGAGATTTAGCATATAAATGCCATGCTGTACTTTGCTGTCGACTTAGTCCACTTCAAAAGTGTAAAGTTGTAAGCCTAGTCAAAACAGTTCATGACAAGCCAGTCACAGCAGCGATTGGTGATGGAGCAAATGATGTCAGTATGCTGCAAGAAGCTCATGTTTCGCTGGGCATCATAGGCAAGGAAGGAAGACAAGCAGCACGGTGTGCTGACTATGCATTTGCCAACTTTTCAATGCTCAAAAGAATTGTACTGCTTCATGGACATTATTTTTCACATAGACTGTCACTGCTGGTGCTGTACTTCTTTTATAAGAATTTAGTGCTGATGGGATGCTTGCTGTACTTCCAGACTGACTCAATGTTTTCAAGTCAATCGGTTTATGACTCACTGTTCTTGACACTGTTTAATGTGACTTACACGACACTGCCAATTTTATTTATATCCATTACGGAGAAGGTTCATCCGGAGGATCAGCTGATGACGTAAGTTGGAATTGCTTACTGCTTGCTATTTTGTATGATTTATAAGAACTTATATCCACAGGAATCCATCACTCTATAAGACAATATCAAGGAACAAACTGTTTAGCTGGCCATACTTTAATGGATGGATGCTCTTGGGATTCTATCACTCAATAATCATTTACTTCTTTACCCAAGCTATCTGGAAGGAGAATGACATACTGTTCTATAATGGAAAGTCAATGGACTTTATGTGCTTTGGTGTATCCATCATTCATAATGTTGTGATGGTGACAAACTTGAAGCTGTTGATTGAGTCAATTTATAGGACTTATATCTTCATTGGAACTGTGTGGCTGTCTGTTTTTGGATTTATAATCACGACATATGTTTATAATTTGTTTAATGCGTGAGTAGTCAAGCTTAAATTTTGGAAAATTTGATGTGCTTATGAATTCTTGTCTTTTAGTGGATTCGACATGAGCCTCTACATGGTATACGCAAAACTCTTAATGAATCCATCATTCTGGATATTTTCGACAATCATTACAGCAGCTGCACTCTTACCAGACTTTACAATCAGAGCATTTAACATCCTTAATCTAGGACCTGGACGATTTTTCCCCGGAAATGCAAGAATGGCAACAAGTAGAAAAGTTGGACCGCTTCTCTCTCAAACTACTTACCTCTAAAATAATTTTGTAATTAAAATGACAATTAATTATTTGAAAGGCATAAGGATGAATAATCTGGGATGATGGGTAGATTGGAGCTGTAAATCAGCAATAGCTTTATATCCTAATATCATTCATTTCTCCCGAGAGGACAACTAGACATAGTGTCGAGTAAGTAGCTTGAACTATGGACGACTAATGACAAGTTGTCCGGAATGTTCAGCAAACTACGTCAAGTTGTCCTTTCGAGACTTTATTTATGAGTACAACTCTATGACCATGCCAAGAGACGAAGTGTCGGGTAACCCAGTCGTCACTTTCATCCCAGATTATCAATCCTTAAGTCTTTCAGAGCAATAATTATTCAAAGTAGAAATTGAAACCAAATGTGACTTATTAATGACGAAAATGAGTGAAATTAGCTGAAAAATAAATTTTAGAATTTTTAATTTAATTAATTATATTAATAAAAGAGTTTTTCTTTGGGATTTTACTGAATTTTAAATTATTTATTATTTTAAATTTTCAATTTTTGAAAATTTTAAAAATTTTAAAAAACCAAAAATTAAAAACAGGAAGTTCAAGATTGAAATTTTCCCTAAAAAGTGACTTCTTTGTATAATTAATGCTATTAATAACCCAGTCCACCCCCTACTCCCCATCAACTACAGCATGTAACAAGGATATAACCATATGTATCACATTAATTCACTTACAAAAAGTCACTATAAAATATGATTCTAATCTCCTTACATGTTTCTAATGTTCAAAAATTTACTTAACCCTTCTCACATGTCACAAAGATTACTGTAATAATTTTAAAAAACTCCTCAATCCACTAGGGGTGTCGATTATTTGGGTTTTCTCACACCTCCTTCATACAATCCTATCCACAGTCGACCATAGACACTTAAAAATACAAAACTACAAAATTTCACATCCTGGAAAATTCCCTCAAAGATAAAAGTATGAGACATAAAGGCACAATATTCACCCAAACACATGCCTTTGTGACACTTTTGTAGATGATAAATAATTTTTGTGGTCGAGACGGAAGTATTTGGGGTACCCCAAATCCTTACAAAATACCCCAAATCCCAAAAAGACGAAGAAGACATTAAGAAGTTCCCCTTCCTCCCCATTCCGACTGACTTTCGTCTTTAATTGTTGACTCTTTAAATAAATTTATCATTTTTGAATAGTTTTGTGGATGTGCCAAATGGAAAATTCGTCCCACATGTCATAAATTATTGATTTCTTTCCTTTTTAGTTGAGGAACAACTTTATCTCAAGTTGGATGTCCTCGAGGAGATGAAAAGGTCACAATGACACTTGATACATGCAAATTAATCTTTTTAATTTGTTTTTTTGTTTCTTTTGGGCATGAAATTGAGATGATGTGATAGATATGGTAAGGATGTAGGGGAAGTTGGGGTGATGGAATGATGAAATTGAGGATTTTTGATCGAATTTTGTGTTTTTGGGAATAGGATGAGTTGAATTTAGTATGGAATAGCTAGTGATATGGTTTACTGTCTCTAGGAACTCTAAGTAATCTTCAGGCAACTCTAGGCATCTCTAGAAAACCTCAGATACTCAATAAACTGAATAATGTAAGTATGGAAATGTGGCAATTAAATTTGTAATAATTTGGAATCATTTTACAGATTTATTCATTTTAACAAGCGTGACAAGGACATTCAAGGAGAAATTTCACAAAATAACTATGAAATGATGGAAAATTGTGAGGAAAAATCGGAAAAATAGAAAATTCAGCTCATTTTATTGATTATTTCCAAACTTATATAACATCATCTCCACTCAACCATCCCATAAGACCCCCTCCGTATCCAAACACATCACAAATCCCTCGATTTCCATAACAAGAATCAAATAAGGCTTCATATGGTCGTAAACATTTCCATTTCTGTGCCACGCCTTAATTCTAATTTATTTATTTATTTTTCACATTTTTTAACACTTTTTTTTTTCAAATAATATCAATTTTATTACATAAAAGCACGAATCCGAGGGGTCGCTATGTACATACATATACACATATTTATGCTTATCACATGAAGCACAGCACAGAAAAAAAAAGAAATATTTTTCCACCTATGAGAACTCTTTTCCATGCGAATCGGAATCGAAAGCTCCAACGAAAGCTCATTTTTTTTGGGGCCTCACATTTTCACAATTTTTATGTTATGTATGTGCCATGCACACAATCACACACATATACAGCACATTTATGTTCCTTCTTTTTTTTGCCTCCTCCTTTTCACATACACAGCACATCGAGCATTAGCATCTCCAACAACACACACGATGTGCCAGTTCCAAAAACCGAGTGATAAATTTTGCTTTTTTTTCTCGCATTTATTTGTGTGTGTGTGTGTGTCATGTGAGAATGTATTCGTGTTGGGTGTATAGGGTGGCAATGTATGAGGATATATGTGGATGTGTATGGATGTGTGTTAACCCATTGATGATGGAACTGATGGAATGTGTTGTAGCAATGATCCACAATGTGTTGAGTTGGTGGAACTGAGATGGAACTGATGTGAATTTTATGGCAGTTCTTTTCTGACTTTTTTTGAATTTATTAGAATATTTTTGAACAATATTGAATTATTTTACAGCTTTTGTCTCTATTTGATCCAATCAGGAACCCTTGCAGGTAGATCCTAACCTAAAAATCCCTTTCTAGTTCCTTAAATGAACCCTGACTCCTATAGACACAGTTTCCAAAAATAAATTCCCGAATGTAAAACAAGAAACCAGCAAAAGCCCTTCAAATATGCAGCAGATATCAAAATACAGCCAACAGACCTATGTGCATCCCCCGCCAATCAAATAAGGAAGTAAAAAATTGAAAACTTTAAAATAATTTAAAAATTTCTTAGCAATCTTTTCACTCCGCGCGTCAAATTAAAACTGAATTGTGAAAAAATATTTTGTGCCTGAGTTTCTGTGTGTCCACCAAGGAGCAAGCCAAGCCAGTCAGCATCATCATTATCAACGCCAATTTTCCTTCCTTACGATTCAACAATGGATGAGAAAAACTACAAAAAAATGAGGAAAATGAGGAGGAAAATTAGATAATTTTGAGCATTTTCCAAGGCACGACCGACCAGTGGAGATGAAAAACTTTAATTCTGTGCTGTCGAGTTGGGTCATTTGTGGGATTGGGGATGGGGTACAATAATAAGTGGGGCTGAATAATTCTTACAAATTGTTGAAAATGGACAGTCCGATGCTTGCTGTGATCGAGAATATTTCCCCTTTGTTGTGGAGTTTCTCATCCCATTTTCCGGATTTTTCACGAATTTCCCCTTAAAATTTTCACTTTCTAATCGCGCATATTCCACCAAATTGTGAAAAGCTATTGTTGTATTTGTGGAAATTGTGATGAAAATTTGAATTTTCCTTCGGCTTTTCTTTCTTTTAATTTTTAAAGGCATTGAATGAGGAAAACTGCTTGAAGGTGAAAATGTGAAAATTTTCTTTAAAGGTTCATCGATTTTTATAATTTTTAATGGAAATTGATTATATTTTTGGACTATGATTGTCATGATTTGGGGGTCTATGGCTTTAATAATTGAGAATGAGATGAAATTTGATGAAATTTTTGGATAGTTTTGAGGATTTTGGACTATACTTTGAGATATTTAACCATACTGACAAACAGTTACTCATTATATGACCTCATTGACCTCATTAATACCAATGACCCCTTGTTATGCCCCTCAATCACCCCATATCCTCTAAAAACCACTTCATACCTAAAATGTCACATTTAACTGACAATAAAAAGTCATCAAAGGAATTAAAAAGGTAGAAAAAAACAAAAGAAATTTATGACACAAAACAAAAGGAATTTCTGAACCCACCCAACCCCATCCCATAACCCCAAAAACATTCCTCAATTTCCAATTCTCATTCCTAATCTCCAAAAAAAACGCGAAAATTTTTTAATATTATTTATTACATCACATGGAAGTGGAAATTCCACGGCAAATAATATCTCATACCTGCTCATATATCCTGCACATATTAAGTCACTGGGGTGAGGCATATGGATGATAATGACAACAAAATAATATTTTTAACCCACTCAAAATTTCCATTTTTTATTGCATTCCATTTGAATTCTTTTTTGTTTGACTTCTTGTTCCTTCATTCCCCACACATACACACACCTCATTTCTTGTGACTTTGTCTTTTCCATTTCCATTTCTACTCTTCGTTTTTTTGTGCTTCTTCAATTCATATTTGTAGATATACGCGACATAGTTGAAATGGCACAACAACATGATAATCATAATGGTAATAATCATAAAAATGATATTCTTGTGGGGTTGAGGGGATGGGGTGAGGGGTTATATAGTTATTAACAATTGTATGCTTTATGCTTAGTGGTTTGAGATATTGTGACTTTCTCTTTTCTATCGAAATTTCTGCCAATTTGACATTAAGCTGTTCCATCCAAACCTGACGAGTCCATCCACCTAGTATCCTCTAACCCCACACATCAAACCCAAAAGACAAATCAAGTCAAAAACTAAAGTAGAAAATAAAAAGTCGCGATAGTCTTTCATAGTCAAAGGAAGCTCTTATCTAATAATAAAATCAAATAATCGACTTGAATATGTTCCTTGCCATATTTCCATCAGTTCTGTTTCTGTTCAATTCCTTCATGTGCTTCAATTCCCAATAATGCTTCATTTTTGTGGGATTTTCCAAATGAAAATTGAAGATTTTCTGTGAGTTGATAAAGAAAATTGCAAAACTAAGTCAACAAAGTGAGCAGTCAGGACATCAATGTCTCATAATCCTGTACAACATATCACATTTATGAGCAATTTGAATAATAAATGAGGGAAAATTTCAATTTTGATCATAAAAATAGTAAAAATTGATAACAATAAACATTTTTGTGACATGACAACTACTTGCTTCCTACCTACTATGCTGTATGTTGTGTGACCTCACAAATTTATGTCATTTTTATTTTACTTCGCATTATTTTTTTCTACATTTACTTTCTGTTATGTGCATATTTCAATCAACATACTTTATTGCTTGTAGTTGAATTGTTTATTATGAAATTAATGTATATGTTTGTCATTATTGGTATTACATGCGTAGATAGGGGTGACCGGGTGAGGTATAGGGAGAGACTCAGGTTGTCGCTTTGTGTTCCATTTGAATAATTGGACCTTAATTCAGAAGACTGTTTGAATCAGGATCTAGTTGAGTGATCTGGACACTCTGATTCAATGGCGGTATGCCTCGGCTCATGGTAAACCTGCTTACAACATTTCCATGTACCACGATACGCAGGTTGTACACTTCAGCTCTAATCATAAGATTAGTCACAAATTCAGAGGTTAGATCAATTATTCGACAGATTAAACCCTACTAAAATGTTCCAAATACCTAATCATGGTATAAGACACCCGACTCCAGCACCCAAACCCCACCCAGCCACTCAAATTTCATCCCATAAATATCGATTAATAACAATAAATATGATCAGCATAAAACTTTGTCATTAATTCCATTTAAAATATTAAACATTATACACAATATATTAATATTATATTATGACACAATTTATTGATGTTCATCGCATGTTGACATCGACGGTTGACATGAAGTCGCTGGAGGAAATTTGTTTGACAATATTTTATGTTAATAGGAAATTCATTAAGAATTTTATTATGATTCCGTGTAGATATTGTTGACTAGTCAAACATGTAAAACTCAATAAAATGTTGGAATTAATTATTCATTGATTGTTTTTTATTGCTGGGGATATATGTGGATTGGAAGGAATTTATTAGTTGGGAGTTGGGGTTTGGAGAGAGAGTCAAGTTGTGATTTTGAGGTTCAGGTGCCTTCACACTTGAGTTTGTAGGTTCATGCGTCTAACCATTAGAATATTAATATTCAGGTGCCTTGACAATAGAGTATTTGAGGTTCAGGTGCCTTTACACTAGAGTTCTGAAGTTCAGGTGCCTTCGCACTAGAATATTAAGGTTCAGGTGCCTTCGCACTAGATCCTTGCCTTTAAATAATTTAAAAATTCATTTAATTCTCAATTCTTCATCCAATTCCTTCCGCACACTTGACTCAAAATTCACATTTCAATACAAAACTCCAGCATAACTAGCAAGACAAACTCTCCCATCCATTTCATATTTTAAAGAAAAAAGTCTCAAGGAGTTTGTCGCAATAATTTTTAAAAAATACTTTTTTTTCTCAATTTCAAGTGCGCGAAAAAAAGAAAAAAAAATAGAAAAATCGGAAGCATATCTCGAGACTCAACTTGATAGCGCTAACGAAGTTTCACGTTGTTGACTCTCGAGTTGATTTATTTATTTTCAAGTGTCATCTTCGTTGTATTTTTGCATATATCAAAAATAATATGGTGTATTAAAATAATATTCAGTTGGTGAAGTTTTTTGGCTGTTGTGGAGAGTTTGGGGACTTTATTGTGAACAATTGTGTGAAATTTTGGAGTTTTGGATGATAATTCCAAGCTAAAAATAGACTAAAGTCCGTTAAACTTCATGATTTTCAAGATTGAAGTCATTTCTTCCAA
Organism: Chironomus tepperi; assembly: GCF_022539635.2. Lineage (NCBI taxonomy): Eukaryota > Metazoa > Arthropoda > Insecta > Diptera > Chironomidae > Chironomus > Chironomus tepperi. Next base: position 951,892 of record NW_027226156.1, read on the forward strand.
TCGAGGTCGTGGATATATGAACTAACCCAATTGTAGGCAACCTTATGAGTGTCAAGGCACACCTGGGGGATAAGCCACGACCGAAATCGCACACGACATGTTGTTCATGTTATCTCCGTGACACAAAGATTGCTCATCTCTGATCTAACTTCTCAAACAGCATCCTATCGATCATTCAGGCTTGCTTAACTGACTCAGAGTCCAACTTTTCAGCTAAGCTTATCCAACAATCCCTAAAATCACCTTAACAACCACACAATTTGAGAAAAACAACTCAAAGACCGGATGTGAGCTTACTGTAATCACAACGGAAGCAATTGATTGATAACAAATTGTAGGTTTAAGTAGGCATTGATTTTTAATTAAACAATCTTAATTAGGATTGATTTTTTTTTTGGCAAATTGACTTCCATGCCTTATCATAAATCTTTTGAATTTTCCACGAAATGTTTATCCTTTTATATAAAGTTAACAGACTTTCTCGTCGATAAGATATCAATATCTTCAGCTTACCAGTTTCAATGATAAGATTAAATCCATGAGTGCCTGAAAATTACTGCGACTAAAATCCAATCAGTTCATTTTCAACCTTAACAGTTAAAACAAGCAAAATTCAAAAATGTTCCTTAAAATTTTCCTAATTTTTGCAATTTTTCATCAAGCTTATTGTCAAATTGACATGGGATTTGATCCACGATGTCCAGAAGTTGATCCATTTCCACCAATTCATCTTCCACACCAGTACGAATGTCATTTATTCTATAAATGTGCCAATCGTCATATATGGCTTTTTGAGTGTCAACCACCATTACATTGGAGTGTAATTCATGATCGTTGTGAATGGCCAAATATTGCACAATGTGATCCAAATGGACTTCCACCCCTGCCAACAACCACTGGTGGTCCAACAACACCAACAACAACAGCACCAGTTTACAATGACTGTCCACTTTATGATAATCCAAATAATGTTATCTTTGTGCCTGATAGAACAAGATGTGATGGATATTTTGTGTGCTTTAATGGTAATATGATTCCAAGGACATGTCATCCTGGATTACATTGGGATCAACAGAATAGATGGTGTGATTATGCTGTTAATGTACCTTGTAGCTTGTAATGTGATTTGGATTTTGAATCAGTCTTAAGGATGGAATTTGATGAATAATGTGACAAAATTGGTATTATATTTTTTTGGATAATTTGGCATTTTATGGAATAAAAATCAAAATTGTAACTGTGATAGATAAAATTTTGAGTTTGTTTTACTTAAATTTGGGGTTGATCTTAGGGTACTGTTAGCTTTTGGAACCAAAGAAGGTCTGGTGAGCCAGCAGACTGTCTTGTGAGCAAACAGACTGCCTTGGGAGCCAGCAGACTGTCTTGTGTACCAACAGATTGCTATGTGAGCCAACAGACTGAAACGTGAGCCAACAGACTGTCTTGTGAGCCAACAGACTGTCTTGTGAAGCAACAGACTGTATTGTTAGTTAACAAATATCAAAACAGATCAATATCACATCAAAATGACCAAAATATTTGACTACATTAAGTCAATACAGTTGCTATATTTAGAATCTATCGTCATGATCCACAATAAGCTGTTGTTTGATTGACCTACACTTGATCCCTATACCAATCGACTTCCAGTTCAAAAATAAATCAGTCTTATCTCTAAAATTCGTCATTTTTCCACTTAAATCCTCGATAAGATACCCAAATGTCCACTTTAAAAATATCCAATGCAAAAAAGATAAAAAAAAAATCTTGCCGTGACCAGGATTCGAACCTGGGTTACTACGGCCACAACGTAGGGTCCTAACCACTAGACGATCACGGCCAATGCTCAATTTTTGAGTTGTTTTTAACACTTGAAATAATTTGTATTTAAACTACTTCATGCATTACGTTGAGAAATGAAACAAGAGCAAAACAGAAACTCGAAGACAAAAAAAAAATTGAGCATTAATAATTGTAGCAATCAATGGAATTAAATTTCAAATAAGAGCGAGAAAGAGAAGAGAAAGTGAAATGAATGGAAATGTAATCTGATACAGCAAAATAAAAATAAATTAACGGGATCATAATATTGAGATAATTTAAAGTCGCAGTAGCTAGGTGATTAATCATATGTCCTGTGACGTCATATCAAGCTTGATAATTTTATTTACTTTTTTTTTTTTTTTGGGGTACAGTTGTTCAAATGCAGTCGATGATATTTGTTTTTGTGTAATATTCGAGAATTATAGAGTGGAATTTGAGGTGTGTATCATGTATCAGGGCTGTAGGAAGAAGGCCCTCATCATCTGATGGGGTTTGACATGCTACTGGTATGTGAACACTCAAAACTGACGTTGACTTACCTTTCAAACCCAGCATTGACCTTTTGATTGGATCATTTAGCATTGATTCTGATATTTAACCTTCTATACTGTCCCCAGCAACTTATTTTGAACCCCAAAAACCCTATATTGTCCCCCAATATCCTGTAATATCCCTAAATACCCCAAAATAGAGCGATGACTCTAAAAACGCATCATTGTCCCTATATACTTAATATTATCAATCTATATCTAATACTTTCCTGCTTATACTCAATATCTAGACTTAATACCAATCATTACGTACTATAAACCCAAAACTAGTCCCTAAACAGCAGCCACAATCGAAAAACTCAAACAACCCCCACCAAAAACCCCCTCATACCCAACAATACAACTCAAGAACCTCCAAATAATCCACAATCATCATTCAACTTAACCGAATGAGCAAAACAAAAACTTCATCAGCATCAAGTGTGCTTATAATTTGCAACAATTTCGACTCAAATGAATGACTTTTTTATGAACTCAAATGTTTGCATACAACTGATATGAGTGCATGTACTTGACAATGATGAGGATGAATGCAAATGAAAAAGTTTATGCACATGCCACTTGTAGATTCATCGATGCACATGCTGCAAAAATGAGAGATGATGCTTGGTATGGAGGGTATGGCAAGGGGTGGTAAATTTTTTGAAATTTTTGAATTCTTTTTTAAATTTTTTCAAATTTGTTTCATTTTTAACTTTAACAAAATTTTTCAAAATTTTCCAAAATTTTCAGATGTTTAAAAATTTTAGTCACCATCCCTTGCCATCCCATTCCACCCTCCATCCCCGCCTCCAGTCGTCTACTCGCTATTTATGACTTTAATTTTCACATTTTTAAATTCACTTTACTTTCTATTACGAGAACATTGAGAGCATTACTGCAAAAAAGCAAAATATACCAGACGAGATGAATAAAGTAAAAAAAAAAGAGGAAAAGAAGCAAAAATAAATTGCGGAAGAACAAAAAAATGAGAATTTTTTTTTTGCCATTTCCATTCTTTTAAAGATTATTTTTTTGCATAACAAGACGCGGAATTTCAACCTTGAATTTATTTCTTTTTTTTCAGTTTTGTATCTTTGTGTCTGTTTTGGTTTTTAAGGAATAAGAAGTGAGGAAGAGGATTTAAAGACTGAAAATGAAAATGAGGCAAATTAATATCGATTTTATTAATAATTTTGAGGAAATTTGGATTGAAGCTTAAGGGTGAACACACCTGAATCTTAGAACTCTACTGTGAATACACCTGAACCTTAGAACTCTAGTGTGAAGACACCTGAGCCTTAGAACACTAGTGTGAACTTCGAACTATAGCTTGAATGCGCCTGAACCACTAAATCATTCAAAAACAGTTTACAACATCAAATCAAATAAAAATCCATTCCATACCCACTCAATTAACCCTCCTACCATTAATTCACTGTTCATACCACACGCAGTTTATGCAAATGTGACCAAAAACACAAAAAAAAAAGTAAAAGTAAAAATTCCGCACTGAATCATTTGCATACATATAGTGTGAGTATGTACAGTAAGTCGTAAGATTTAGGTCTGAATATCACACATAGAATATTTCCATTTTCACAACTAAAAAAAGTCCACTTGACCCAAACAACAATCAAATTGATTTATTCAAAATTTCCTCTCGCATGTGCGTGCAACACACAAAATTTCGATTAAGTTTCTTTGAACGATGAACGGTGTGGAACTCAAAAGGTTACTTAGAAGGCATCAAAGAACATTTCACATAACATGATTCCGGAATTGCTTGCGATTTACATATGTTGATAAGGTGCTGTATGGGCTATCGGACTGAAATGAAAATATATGAATGAGAATGAGGAACGGAAGGGGCGCATTTATTTTTGGAGGTTTTCGTGTGTATGTGGCCTTCCCTGGCGGGGTTTATTGGTAGAATTTTTGAGGTTAAGGTGCCAATTTTTGAGTTTAAATTCCAAAATTTGAATAATATTTGAGGTAAGTTTCCAATTTTCTTGGAAATTTTTGAGGTTAGGTTCCAAATTTTGAGGTTAAGTTTCTATTTTGAAGTTATATTTCATCAAATTATATCCAAAATTCCCACAAGGACACCTGACTTAATAATCAACACAAATTTATTTTATGCGTATGGCAATAAAAATCCTCAAATCAACCTTCTCACTTTCTTTTGTGTATGTTCGTGCGTGTGCTCATGTACATATGTACATTAAATATGTTAAAACTCGCCGTATATCCGGAAATGGTCGTAAAATATTCAGAAACTAACCAAAAAAAACTTGTCATTTTCTTTAATTTTCGGCATTAATGAATGAACATTAAATTTATTCTAATTTTTACTTGGTGTGCATGTATTATGGATGTGATTAGTGCTGATTCTGAATAAATTTTGTAATTTTTCAGTGGTTTAGTCATGAATTTTGATGTTTTTGATCCAAAATATTGCAATTTTCTTGTCAATGCTCATCGACTGGGTCACTAAACCACAAACTTGATTCAATTCTTCACATCTGACCCAGATAAGCTTCATTCCAATAAGAACAACCCTCAATAATCCCAAAAAAAAAAAATAAATTCTCTCTGAACCTTTTATCAGAAATCAAAACAGCGTGATAATTGCCTTGTTATGAGTCACAACTTATTGTTCTCGATGGTAAATTTCTGCTCCACTTTTGAACATTGTAATTTTCATCTATGCATGAAAAGTGGAAAATCGGAAACAAGAAAAAATTATATTCAAATGAAAATTGATTTTTTCCGTTTCGTATTTTACATTTTGTTGCTGTTAGTGCTGTTGGATGAATAAGAAGATTCTTTTTGCCATCGGCAAATGGCTTGATTATTGATTCCTGAATGTGTGTTGTGTTGCTTACTGTCTTGATAGCTTCTCGGGTAATTTGATAAGGCAATGTGAAGGTTTGGAATGGGAAGTGAATGTTGAGGGTGGACGGAGATGTAGGAAATGGATATTTTGTGATACTTTATTTGAGGATAATGCTTGGAATTGAGGAACTGAACCTTAAAGGCCCGGAGATTTGAGAGCTTTCTCCTGAGCACTGCTTTTCACTCCTGGTTAGGTCTTATCTCCTGGATAAGTCTTTTCCCTTGAGCGGGTCTGCTCCCCTGGGAAATTTCCCCACTTCCTACACCAACCAGCAAGTTTGCCTCATTTCATCCTTTAAACCATAAAACATTTTACATACAACAGTATTTTCACATCCATTCATCCATAATCATCCACAATACAAAGAACATATTTCCATATTTGCTCATTATATCAAGGAAATCAGACTCATGTATGTTTGCACATTGAATTATTTTTGCGGCAGCGACAGCGACGAAGGCAGCAACAAAAAAAGAAATGAAATAAAAAATATTAAATTTCATGAAAATAGAAGTAGCTGTGGATATATTCACATATACATGAAGCTGATGATGATGATGAGAATAAGTCGGAAAAAATATTGAAAAAAATTCTCAAAGAAAAGTGAGAAAAGTAATTCAATAATTTTTCCCCTCCCACACTCCTACTCAATATACAGCATATATGCTTGAATCTCACGCACGTGGGGTAAAATTTATTTAAATTTTCCATTTGTGATTTTTTCCGCGTTCTTTTCTAGTACATATGTAAAGTAAGTGAATTTGGCGATAAATCATCGAATTGTCTTAAAGCAGATGTTGTTGTTGTTGCCAACTAGATCCACGGGAGCTGACTTTGTTTTTGGATGAAGGAAAGAAATTAATTTATTAATAAAAATGCACAAAAGTGGAAGTAAAAATTCATCAGACGGAAATTCTTTTTTTCTTTCTCATCAAAAAACCGCACACACAAAAAAAAAGGACTTTTTCATGCCAATTTTCCACGGCTCTTTTGGTGCTTATTTGATGATTTAATGTAGAAAATTAAGGCATTCAGAACATAAGATGCAGCAGAGCGAAATCTGCAATTTTTTTAATAAATTAAAATAAAAATTCATGAGAAAAAACGGAAGTTAGTCGAAATGGTTGATGAGGTAGAGTAGGAGGGGATGTATGCTCCCCTTACCAGGGCATGAAATACTTCGGCTAAGGCTATCCGGTAGAGAAACTAAATTAGCAAGTTTAAGCACTCAAATGTCAGTTTAATCAGTACCTAATTCTATCCTAGATAATACCTCAATTATCTGAACAATATATCACAATAAGCACCAGTCCTCCTGCATCCTATTGCCCTCAACATACCCCATCCATATCCACATCACTTTACACTCTTTTCTTCCGATAATCAGCACCAAAATACATTCATACTCAAAATTTCCATGTCAAAATCTCAAGTTAAGATTTATAACACACGCAAATGTGTTCCTTACCTCAATCTCATTACCCCATCCCCCATCTATCACTCCCCTTACATCTCTATTAAATTATACCAAGAACATTCCTCATCACATCATGCATTACACATCCATATCCGATAATTTTCACACTTTTTCTTTTCTTTCTTATTTCGCACATGCCACAAAATGTATTCGACAGGCACAAGACGGCATGAAAACATCATTTACTGCTAATCTACTCATTTCCATATGTCAATTTGCACAGTTTTTTTTTCTTTCTTTTCGCGCTTCTGATTAAATTTGGCAATGTGTGCTGTACACATACATAGAAGTAAATAAGCAGATAAGGAACATGAGAATGAATGTAATGAGGATGTAGATGTGGATGGAGGTAAAAAACAGAAATAAGGAACACATGTAAGTGATAGAATGTATGACTCAAGTACTTAAATCTGCTGGAAATGAGGAAGTTTGGAAGGGATGAAGACTTTTCTAATATATGAAGTCATTTAGACACATTTTGTTAAGGAACTGCTTAGATAATTTGAGTATGAAGATGTGTGGAATGAGGAAGAGTAAGTGATATGACAATAAGGCATAGATTATATCTTGTGGATGTTAAGTATATGAAATAATGTTCATGTCAAGTGATTTGTGCTTCAGATTTACTTGATGATGTCGATTTTAGATGCTTAGTGCTTCAAATTGCTTTATTGAACATTAAGTAATGAAGATAATTATGAGATTTATTGATTTTAATAATTTGTGGTGATGCAGGCAATTCTGAGAATATAAGGAACACATCCTTACATCCATGACTCTTAAATATCCTCAATTCCTTCTTATTCTTGTCTTTTTTGATCCACAACTTGTCTACAATGAGAAGCAACAACAAGAATGAATGAAAGTTGCTTATGCTGCTTATTTGATGTCAGTTCTTGATCAAGGAACTCAAAGAAAATTTTTTAAGTCTTTAAATGTTTGAATATTGGCTTTATATTCTAGTCCATGTTTGTAGAGCTATTAAGACTTCTTATTCAAAGACTTTCGTCTATTAAAGTGAAAAGAGACGAGAAAAATTGCAGAAAATATTCACGTTCTCAATAAGGATCGCTGTGACTGCGTTAATAGCTCATAATGTGGCTTGAATTCTATTGAATCAGGTCTTATGTTGGTCTTTTGATTTCTATCGTATAGTGGACTAGTCAGAGGATCTCTACATCAACTAGACGACAGCAAAGTTCACAATCATTCAAACTAGTTCTGTCCATTAATCACCTTAGTCTAACAAAACATCAAAATGACCCTTAACAAATAGTTTGTCACAAAAAAGTGAGTATCAATGACAAGATAATAGCTCCGTCCATCAAATTTGATAAAAATCTTCCAATTTACAACAATTTTACATAAAATTTGTCACATTAATTCCCATAATTCAATTAAATTCATCCCTTACCCCTTATATTTACTCATTTAATAATCAGACATAACAAATAACTTTGTTGTGGACATTCAATTAGCTGTCCGAACCTCCGTGCATTTAAATCCACAACAATAACATGAATATAAATAAATAATCAGGTTTGGTCATCAACAATGCACTTCTGTTCCCCTCATTTTGTGCTGATCGCATGACCAACAGCTTTATTGTTCCTTAATTGTTTAATAATCTCAAATATCCATGACAAAATAGTTTAAACCCTCTAAAATGAGTTATGAATGGTCAATTTGTGCAGCATGCTGTGGCACGGGACACAAAAAAAGGGATGCGAACTGGTCAAGCAAGTTTTGGATGAATGGAAATTGACCCTTGGCTATTTATGTTGCGTACAATGGATGTGTGAAATTATAATGATGTGATTTTTAAATTGAGTAAGTCAGTGCTGTGTAAAGTCAATTGTATTGTACATTTATTAAGGGTATATTATGACTAATAATATAAATCAAACTTGTTTTTGGTATTGCTGGATTTATTTAAGAAGAGTATGATTAAACACTCAAACAACCATCGATTCTAATAATGAAAACTAATTACACAAAAAAATGTTATAACTTAATTTAAATAAATTTGCCGCACTTATTAGTATAACATAACATGTTATAATAAAATACGTAACACGTACGTACATGATAAGTTATACATGATTGTGTTAGAGATTGAAAATCACGATCGTGCATATTTCAAAGTGAAAAATATTTGTGCCTTTAAAATTGCGTAAATTAATTCTAAAAGTATAAAAAAATAAAAATAAAGTCGTGAACACTCTCGTGGATATCAAGTAAGTTGAAAATTTTATGAAATAAGTCACTAATTTGTAATTTAAAAAGTTGATAACATTTAATTTTCTTCTTCTTCTTTTGAAATATGACTCATAATTTTTGGGTGTGGACGTGAAATGCTTTGAATATTCAAAATTGTCAATAATTGAAAATATAAATCTACAGTTTCATGATATAACCAGCCGATAACAGATCATATGTTATTTAATAACAAATCATCTGCTATAGACTGGTTATAATGTCCCAAAATAAATTAACATATCACAAACGTGTCGATCAGTAGCTTTTAGGGTTAGAAGTAGTTAAAAATTAAGGCTTTACAAGAAATTTTTCCATTAACCAACAAATTATTTAAACATTGGCTGCTGAGTAATTTAAGTTTGTATTTATAGAACTAACATCGAGGAATTGTCATGGCTTCTAGTGAAATTGCTATTGCGCCTGATGAGATACAGTCACCATCATTTGACATCTTGGCTGATCATCAAGGAATTAAAATTGATAAAAAGTTCATCCTTAAAATACAAAAAGGAAAAAATATCACCAAGGAAGTGAAAGATTCCTGCAAAGTTCTTCATTTCTCATCTGAGTTGGATTTTGAGGAAGTGTTGACAACAATTAAACGACTTGATCCAAGAGATTATCCAAAACTCTTCATTTTTGTGATTTATAAATCAGCCAATTATGTTCGGGGAGCAAAAGATGAGCCACCAAATAAAAAAGTTAGATTAGGACATGATATTGATCATTTAAAAGAACATCTTCAAAAATTTAGTAAACGTCCAGTAATCTTACAATTGACATCAGAAAATGAAAAGACTTCACAAATATATTACAAACATGGTCCATCAAATAGCAAAAATCACTACAATTTAATAGATGATCCATCAAGTCAATTTAATGTCATTGATCAGCAACATGATGACATTGAAGAAATTGAAAATTTTTCCTCATTTTTGTGTCTGTTTTTAAATAACAAAATCAATAATTTGAAGGAACAGATGATCAAGGTCATTAATGAAGCAGAAAATTCAATACTATTCTGAGATTCTTAAGAACTTTAAATCTCGGAGATAATTTCTTTGAAGACATAACTTTGGAAATAGCAAAAAAGAGAAGTGCAGCTGAATTTTTGGCTATTTTGGATGCTCCATTCAGTGATTGTAGTGGCCATGCTCAAAAGTATATAACTGACATTTTATGCATTAGAATACAATCAGGAGGCATTAGTCACTCCTCAGTCCTGCTGACAGCCGTTCAAAACCAGAATGTAAAATTGATTGACTATTTGATATTCAACCTTAGTCATTTGATCCAACAGCTTTCATTCGATCATCAAGTTAAGATTTCAACAGCCGCATATGAAACAGGTCAACTTGATGTTCTCTGTAACTTGGTGGACATTGCTGACTTTCCATTTCCAAATAATTTTGAACCAGAATCAACCAACCATAAGAGACTAAAGGCAATTATTAATGAACGTGCAGAGCTGGAAGTTGCAATTAAATCAACAAATATGGACCAAATTACAAAGTTCAACAATTCAAATTCAAACTTGAAAGTAGTCTACAGCATCAATAACAAGTCAGCATTAAAGTTAGCTACGGAATCAAAAAAATTTAAAGTTTATAATTATCTAAATCTGCGTGGATTTTATACAACAAATCCAAATGAAAAAATTGATGAATCTGTAGCACCGCAGAGGAAGCAAAATGTCAAGGAAGCTCTTCCAGATGAACAATGGTCTGTAAATTTACTGTGCAATAGATCATTAATCCACAACAAGAGAATCAGTAAGGTACAAGAGAAAGAGTATCGAAAGAAGATTAGGAACTGGTATGGAGACATCAACAAGATTAGAAATGGTAAACAGTTCCTTGATGTTGCAGCTTCATGCACAAGACTGAAGATAATCTTCGATTTCGAGAATGACACAGTAAGTCTAGTGCTGAATATTGCATAGAATTTATGAACTTATGTTTATATTTCTTTTAAGGTCGCAAATGTAAGCTTATCAGGACCTACTACTCTTGGTTCCATGTATCCAGTATCCAAATGGATTTTCATTGGTGCTCGACTATCTGATAAAGACAAGAATTCTGCTAAACAGCGCGAACAGAAAATCAAAGGAGTTTTGGCACACGAATTGTGTCATTATGTCATGAAGTTAGTTTATGAGAACAATGAGAATCCATACTACGAGCACAAAGAGGAAATAAAGAAAATATTTGAAGGAATTGTAAATGAAGTAGACAAGTGGTTAAAGGAAGATCCTGATGATAAATGCAACGGAATCATTTCATCTGTTTACAAGGACTACGAGCCAAAGGAATTCAATCAAGAATTAATTGTTCGGCCTGTGCAAATGTTGGCAGAATTTGATTATAATGAGGGCTTACTAGGTAGTCTTCAGAAAGAAACTTATAAAGATCTTTTTGATTTCTGGTTCAATCATGTTGTTCGTGACTTGCTGAAGTATCTACAACGGGATATAAATGTTATAAGATTAAATAGAACAATTGGTTTACTTACTTCTATTCAAGAGCTCAAATATGAACTGTGCAATGAGGATAAAATAGAAGAAATAACCAGGAACAAGATTGTCGTAGTGCAGACGAATGTTCCGAAGCTTTTGCTAATCAATACCCATAACTATCTAAAATTAAAAGACGAAATTTTATTTGATTCACAAAATATTTTTGTTGAGCCTGAAAAACTCAAAAATCCACAACTTTGGGATGATTTTAAAGATATTTGTGCTGAAAATCAGAAACTCAACATTTTTGTTGATTGTTCTTGTGGAGTTCCGGATGGATTGAGACATATTTTCGTCAACAAGGATCTGAATTTCATATTTATTGTGTCCACTAAGATTGAATATGATACAATTAATGAAATAATAAAGGAACAGAAAATGCAGGATGTACAGGAATTAGAATTAAATTATAACTGGATTGACTTGACAGAAAAAAGTCAAAAATTGTTGTTGGAAACCAAAATAAATTTCCAAAATAATTCACAACCAACATTAGCGGAACTGATCCTATCTGGTCATAAAACTGAGGAACCATCAACGAGTACAGCCGTAGTCAATGACAAAGAAGCCATAGATGGTCTGGTTGATGTTCAGCTCTTAAACTTATTGCTGGGAAATCAGCCAGTTCCAGTCAATACAAAAGAAGATGACAGTAAGTCAAAGGAACATTTTCAGTTTCTATTCCAGTCGAGGAGCTTCATTAAAAAAACTAAAATGATGTACGAAGAATCTAAATTCGTAAGTTTATACCTAAAGAAAATTGGCAAAAGATCGACAGAAGAAGTCGATGCAAAACTAGAAATTTCTCAGAAAGAATTCATGTTAAAGGCGCAAAAGAACCGATACGTCTTAATCTCAGACATGGCAGGAAATGGCAAAAGTTGGGCAATGAAAAAAATTGCAAGTGTCCTCCGTGAAGAGAATCCAACAAGTTGGGTGACTTATGTGGACTTGAAGCAGTTCATTGACGAGTTTAAGGCACAAAATGTTGAATTTTCAAGTTTTATGGTCGATCACATTTTGAAGCCACAACAGCAATTTGAGGTCAAAATCTTCAAAAAAATGTACAAGAACGGCAAAGTTTTCGTTCTTTTTGATGGATTTGATGAAATTGCTCCAAATTATGCTGATTTTGTTTTAAAATTGGTACAGAATTTCCAACAAAATGGGGGTAATCAGCTGTGGATTGCAACTCGAGACTATTTTGAGGTCAATTTAAAAAAAAAACTCAAGCTTGATGTAGCTTATGGTCTTGATGAGATGACAGAGGATGAAGGAATAGAATTGATAGCAAAAAGCTGGATTCTTAATGATTCCAAAACTGTGCCAATTTCGAAGGAAGACTTTGAAAGTCATGTTGAGGCATCACCAAAATATAAAATATATAAACAAAAAGCTCGCCAAATTATTAAAAAGGCTTTAATTTTACGGAATAATTCAGTCGGTCTGCCTCAATTGTTCACCATGATTGCTGCTGGATTCAAGGATGAAGAAAATGTTGACAACTTGCAAGGATTAAAAATTTACATCAAATTCATAGAAATTCTTTACTTAAGATGGTCTCTTGATAAAGGTCAAATTAGGCAGGATGCAAATATTGATGCTCAAGAAAAAAAATTAAGGCTAAACTTTTACGAATTTCATCGATTTCATGCAATTTTAAGCTTATTTCCAAAACTAGCTGCAATACTTTTTCCTGGATATGACGGCAGTGAATGGCCAAAGGAAGAAATCATCGCTGGTGGCATGTTGACCATAATAAATGGAAAAGTTTATTTCATCCACGAGACAATCCGTGAATATTTTGTTGCTAACGCAATTGTAAATGCAATGAAAGATCAACAAGGAGGCTATAAACTTTCAAGTGCTTTAAATGAAATCATGACGGAGGAAAAATTCGAAATTATTAGAACATTCATTTTCCATGACTGTAATGAAAAGGAAGTGCTCGATAAAGTAGGAATACGATTAAAAAATTACATTTATTCTCCAGAAAACTTCAGATTATTTTTCACTGAAAGTCTAGAAAATCTTGTTGGTTTTGGAATCGAAGTGCTGAAAAACGGAAGTTATGAAATAGCTAAAATTGTCTTTGATCTAAATGCCTATTATATTTATAGATACATACAAAACGTAGAAATACTATCAAAATTTCAAGATTTTTCGAAACATTTTATCAGCAAAAATCGATTAAATTGACAATACTAACATAGATAAGCTGTTAAATTGCGAAAATATTATAAAATGAAATGAAAATTTTTAAAAAAATGTAAAAAATATTCCAAATAATTTTTAAAAATTGACACTTAAAATGTAAAAATTACCTATAAAATTATAATTTTCAATCCCGATCCCGACTTTTGAAATTTTCGGGATCCCGGGATTTTTCGGGATCGGGAAATCCCGGGAAATCCCGATCCCGATCCCGATCCCGATAGCGAGAAAGCATACAAAGAAGTCGATGAAGATATACAAAATATTCTTCGTATTGCTGTAGGGCATGGCCGTTCAGAAATTCACACTCAGTAATTTGAAGTTAAAGACATTTTTCTCCTTAGTTGGACTTTTGAGGATCACTTTTGATAGTTATTAATGTAGAAATTCATAAAATCAACATTTTGGCGTAAAATTTGCTATGATTAGTGCTTTAATAATTTAATTAATGCAAAAATTCAAAAATTGTCTGCCATTTTTTAAAATTTTTCAGAACATTTAATAAAATTCGCCGAATTCATTCGTTTATAATGATTTAAATTGTATGAGCATAAAGATTTTATGTTCCTTTTTAAGCATATGTTACTCTACAGGAGCAAATCATGCTTTAAATTAGTTTAATTAACATAAATCTTTTTTTGAAAAAAAATCTTTTTTTCGTTGAAATTTTGAAAAAAAAAAAATGGAACGTTATTTGCGTCCAAGCCCTGTAATTAGTTCATCAAGTGAAATAAATATTTAAAAATGAAGAGAAAAGATGACAAAAATTTACTTCAATGTTCTTTAGATTAAGAAGATTACAAAGTTGAAATTCATGCTTGGGTTACAAATGTCATGCAAGAATATAAAATTAAGTTTGATGTCTAATGCTTACTGAATGTTAAAAATCTCTAAATTATTAAATTTAAATTTAAATTGTCAAAAAAAAAGTTTTAAAATTTCAATAAAATAAGTTTTGTTTTTAACTCAAAATTAACTTTAAATCATAGTTTGCAAGACTTGGATTCGAATCTGTGAAGCCCGCTGGAGTCAGACTCTTGACATCCTGACAACTCTGCTCTGTATCAATTCTTAATGTTCAATTTATGCTTCATGCTCTGGTATGAGATACAAAAAGGAATGTAAGCTGGTCGAGCAAGTTTTGGATGAATGGGAATTGACCCTTGGCTATTTATGGTGAGTACAATGGATGTGTGAAATTATAATTATGTGATTTTTAAATAGTTTTAAAAAGTAGGTCAGTGCTGCGTAATATTCATAGAAATGAACAAAATTCTTACTAAATATCTTGCTTTAATCTAATCTTCTTACTAACATTTTTTAACGGTTATGAAAAATTTAAACTTTTCATAAATGCTTGTTTTGGTATTGCTGGATTTATTTAAGAAGAGTATGATTAAACACTCAAACAACCATCGATTCTAATAATGAAAACTAATTACACAAAAAAATGTTATAACTTAATTTAAATAAATTTGCCGCACTTATTAGTATAACATAACATGTTATAATAAAATACGTAAGACGTACGTACATGATAAGTTATACATGATTGTGTTAGAGATTGAAAATCACGATCGTGCATATTTCAAAGTGAAAAATATTTGTGCCTTTAAAATTGCGTAAATAAATTCTAAAACTATAAAAAAATAAAGATAAAGTCGTGAAAACTCTTGTGAATATCAAGTAAATTGAAAATTTTATGAAATTCGTCACTAATTTGTAGTTTAAAAAGTTGATAACATTTAATTTTCTTCTTCTTCTTTTGAAATATGACTCATAATTTTTGGGTGTGGACGTGAAATGCTTTGAATATTCAAAATTATCAATAATTTAAAATCTTAATCGACAGTTTCATGATATAACCAGCCGATAACAGATCATATGTTATTTAATAACAAATCATCTGCTATAGACTGGTTATAATGTCCCAAAATAAATTCACATATCACAAACGTGTCGATCAGTGGCATTGGCTGCTGAGTAATTTAAGTTTGTATTTATAGAATTAAAATCGAGGAACTGTCATGGCTTCTAGTGAAATTGCTAATGCGCCTGCTGAGATACAGTCACCATCATTTAACATCTTGGCTGATTATCAAAGCTTTAAAATTGATAAAAAGTTCATCCTTAAAATACAAAAAGGAATCAGAAATGTCACCAAGGAAGTAAAAAATTCCTGCAAAGTCGTTCATTTCTCATCTGAGTTGAATATTGAGAAAGTTTTGAAGACAATTGATGGACTTGATCCAAAAGATTATCCACAACTCTTCATTTTTGTCATCGACATAGCATTCAATGTAGAAGGTCAGAAAGGACCGTCAAAAAAAATAGCACATATGATGCAGAGGATATCAAAATTTGGCAGTGATCGACCATTGATCTCGCAATTTGCATCAGTTTATGAAAATGTTAAAGAAATTCAATACAAAGATGAAAATTCAGCCCAGTTTAATGCCATTAAATTCATACAAGATGATCATCAAGAACAAAGTGATAGCTTATCATTCTTAAGCAATATGCTGAGTCATAATTTTGATCTAAGTGAAATTGAAATCCTAAACAGTTTAGAAGACATCCAAGACCGTACATTGATTCTTAGATTTTTACATGCATTGACATTGTCGAAAGCATTTTATGGAGATTTGGTGTTGAGTATGGCAGAAAATGGCACCAAATCAGAATTTCTTGCTGCTTTAGATGTACCATTTAACAGCAACGGAAGGATGTTAAGCAACAGATCACAAAATTTCATTGCTGTTGAATTCGGAGATGAAAATCCAGAGAATGATGATTCAGTTCTGTTCAGAGCAGTTCAAAATAAGAACACGGAAGTCATCGACTATTTGATAACTTATTGGTCACATTTGATCCAGCTCCTTCCATTTAATAATCAACTTAAAATTTCTACAGCTGCATTTGAGACAGATCAACTTGACGTCCTTTGTGATTTGCTGAATATTGCAGACTTTCCATTTCCTGATGATTTTGATGCTGATTTTGTAAACCACGCAAGATTGTGTGAAATAATTGCTGCAAGAACTAACTTTAAAGCTGCAATTAAGGCTGAAGATTTTGAAAAAATTGACAAATTTATGGATGAAAATTTAAATCTGCGACTAGTTTACATCCTTAATAATAAATCAGCTCTAACGCATGCAATTCAAGCCAAAAAATTCAAAGTTTTTTACTATTTAAAGTCACTTGGATTTAAGGACGAAAGCTGTTCTGATTTACTAAAAGAACTGTCTAAAGATGAAAAGGAGGAAGCAATACAAAGTGCTGTGAATCAAAGGAAATCAAATGTGAACAAGTCACTTCCAAATATCTACAAGTCAGTCCATAAATTGTGCATGCAGTCATCAATCCATAACAGACGAATCAGTAAGGCACAAGAAGCTGAATATTGTCAAAAAATCATGAAATGGTATGCGGATATCCACAAAGTTGCACCTTTAATGCTTGAAGTTGCATCTTGTGGCCAGTTGAAAATAATATTCGATTTCGAAAGTGATTATGTAAGTATTTTGAATGATTTTAAGGAAGTCATAATGATTATATTTTTCAAAATATTAATTCAAGGTTGAAAATGCAAGTCTATCAGAATCAGTGGCCTTAGGATCAACATATCCTGTCAGCAAATGGATTTTCATTGGTGCTAAACTATCTGATAAAGGCAAGAATTCTGTTAATGAGCGCGAGCAGCAAATCAAAGGAGTTTTGGCTCACGAATTGTGTCATTATGTCATGAAGTTAGTTTATCAGAACAATGAGAATCCATACTACGAGCACAGAGAGGATTTAAGGGAAATGTTTGAGGATATCGTTCAGAAATACGACAAGTGGTCAATGGTAGATGGTGACGGTCCAGATGATCAGTACAACGGAATCATTTCATCTGTTTACAAGCACTACGATCCAAAGGAATTCCATCAAGAATTAATTGTTCGTGTTAGCAGAATTTGATGATAATGAGGAATTGCTAGGTAGTCTTCAGAAAGAAACTTATAAAGATCTTTTTGATTTCTGGTTCAATCATGTTGTTCCTGACTTAAGGACCTATCTTCAGAGAAATAAGGAAGTTATAGGAAATAATGGAATTTTTGAACTTCTTCCAAGCATTTTAGAATTAAATTGTAAGATTAATACTTTGAATGACATCAAGGAAGTAATTGATAACAAGGTTGTCATAGTTCAGACGAATGTGCCGAAACTCCTGTTAATCCATATTTGCCAGCATCTTCAAGAAACTCAAGGAAGTTTAGTTAACTCTAAAAACATTTTCATGGAACCAAATAAATTAAAAAATGCACAACTTTACAAGAACTTTAAACAAATTTGTGATGACAATCAGGAGCTGAGAATATGTATTGACTGCCCAGAAGAAGTTTTATATTATTTGGGGAAGGTTTTCTATAAAAAATCCTTCAAATTTACTTTTATTGTGTCAAATAACGTTCGCATTATAAAAATAGAGGAAATTTTTGATGAAGAAGAAATTATGAATTGTAAAAAATTGGAACTAAATTACAACTGGAGTGACTTGACAGAAAAAAGTCAAAAATTGTTGCTGAAAACAAAAATAAATTTCCAAAATAATTCACAACCAACTTTAGCGGAACTGATCATATCTGGTCATAAAACTGAGGAACCATCAACGAGTACAGCCGTAGTCAATGACAAGGAAGTCATAGATGGTCTGGTTGATGTTCAGCTCTTGAATTTATTGCTGGAAAATAAAGTTCCAGTCAACACAAAAGAAGATAACAGTGAGTCAAAGGAACATTTTCAGTTGCTATTCCAGCCAAGGGTCTTTATTAGAAAATCTAAAATGAGATACAAAGAAGCTGCATTAGAAAATTCAAACCAAAAGATAAAAATTGAAGGAAAAAAAATTTCTCAAGAAACACTCATGTTGGAAGCCAAAAACCAGAGGTATGTCCTTATCTCAGATCAAGCTGGAAATGGCAAAAGTTGGGCAATTAAAAACTTCACAAATATCCTCCGTGAAAAGAATCCAACAAGTTGGGTGACTTATGTGGACTTGAAACAGTTCATTGACGAGTTTAAGGCACAAAAAGGTGAACCGGAATTTTCAAGTTTTATGGTCGATCACATTTTGAAGCCACAACAGCAATTTGAGGTCAAAATCTTCAAAAAAATGTACAAGAACGGCAAAGTTTTCGTTCTTTTTGATGGATTTGATGAAATTGCTCCAAATTATGCTGATTTTGTTTTAAAATTGGTACAGAATTTCCAACAAAATGGGGGTAATCAGCTGTGGATTGCAACTCGAGACTATTTTGAGGTCAATTTAAAAAAAAAACTCAAGCTTGATGTAGCTTATGGTCTTGATGAGATGACAGAGGATGAAGGAATAGAATTGATAGCAAAAAGCTGGATTCTTAATGATTTAATTAAGGAAAAAACTGTGCCGAAATTGAAGGAAGACTTTGAAAGTCGTGTCAAGGAGTCACCGAAATATAAAATATATAAGCAAAAAGCTCGTCAAACCATCAAAAAGGCTTTAATTTCACTAAAGAATTCAGTCGGTCTGCCTCAACTGTTCAAAATGATTGCTGCTGGATTCAAGGATGAAAAAAATGTTGACAACTTGCAAGGATTAAAAATTTACATCAAATTCATAGAAATTCTGTACTTAAGATACTCGCGTAGTAAAGGTCAGATTAGAGAGCAAGCAAATATCAATGCTCAACGAAATTTAAGGCTAAACTTCTTCAAATTTCATCAATTTCATGCAATTTTAAGCTTATTTCCAATAATAGTTGCAAAACTTTTTCCTGGATATGACGGCATTGAATGGCTAAAGGAAGAAATCATCGCTGGTGGCATGTTGACCATAATAAATGGAAAAGTTTATTTCATAAACGAGACTATCCGTGATTATTTTGTTGCTGACGCAATTGTAAATGCAATGAAAGATCAACAAGGAGGCTATAAACTTTCAAGTGCTTTAAATGAAAATGAACTTTTAAGTTCATTAAATGAAATCATGACGGAGAAACAATTCAAAATTATTAGAACATTCATTTTCCATGCCTGTAATGAAAAGGAAGTGCTCGATAAAGTAGGAATACGACTAAAAAATTACATTTATTCTCCAGAAAACTTCAGATTATTTTTCACTGAAAATCTTTGTAATCTTGTTGGTTTTGGAATCGAAGTGCTGAAAAACGGAAGTTATGAAATAGCTAAAATTGTCTTTGATCTAAATGCCTATTATATTTCTAATTTCATACAAAACGTAGAAATATTTTTACAATTTCAAGATTTTTTGTTATATTTATTTTCGAAACATGTCGAGGATTTAAAGGTTTTTATAATCGAATACGAAATCGTTATAAAAATCTTTACATCAAATTTTGACACGGGAATTTTTGAGAATTTTGTGCTAAAAATAGAAGAAAAAACTGATCGAGAATTTATCAAACAAGCACTGATGGTGAAGCGTGATTCCGAAAACATTTTTTACTTCCTCGCTAAATCCTCAAATTTAACTGCTCAAAAAGTTCAAAAATTCCTTGAAATAATGAAAAAATACTTTACAGTCAATAATTTATTTGAATTAATGATC
The DNA here is from genome assembly GCF_022539635.2 of Chironomus tepperi. Lineage (NCBI taxonomy): Eukaryota > Metazoa > Arthropoda > Insecta > Diptera > Chironomidae > Chironomus > Chironomus tepperi. The sequence goes on from NW_027226156.1 coordinate 972,205, forward strand.
AATTGCAACAAAAATGAGCAAAATATTTTACAAGTTTGTGTTGAATCAGGAAGTAAAGAAAATCTCAAAAATATTTGGATAGAAAGTGAAAAATATTTCACAAATCAAAATGATCCACAAAAATTTAAAGAGCTTGTTAAGCATCAAGACATATATGAAAAAAATATTTTTCATGCCGCTGCTAGGTGTAACAACATTGAAGTGCATCAGACTTTGTGGAAACTTTTGCTCAAAACATTTGAAAATCGAGAGGAATTGAAGGATTTTATTCTGCAAAAAGATAAATATGAAAACAATTTTGTTCATGAAGTTTTGAGAAGGAATAAAAGTTCAGCAAAAGTTATGTGGACATTCGAATTTCTAGAAGAAAACTTCACTAAAGCTCAATTCAAAGAAATTTTAAAATCAAAAGGTTGGTGGAAAATGAGTTTACTTCAATATGCTGCAAATGAGTCAAATCCTTATGAAGTTCATCAATATTTGTGGAAATTTTTCGGTAACTTTTGTGGAAGTGATAAAAAGTTTTTGGAAATTCTCAAGGAAGTCGATAAAGATGGACAAAATATTTTTCATATTGCTGTAATTAGGTCATCAAGTGAAGTATTTGACTACATGATTCAAGAATTTAAAAAACTTACATCACTAGATGAAATCAAAGACATGTTGAAGAAATTGAATAAATGGAATCAAAATTTGTTGCAGTCAGCAGCAAAAAAGAATAAATCTTCAGAATCTTTATGGAAAACTTTAGGAAACTATCTTAATAATTCAGAAATTTTGAAGTTCATAGAACATGTTGATAATGATGGAAATAATCTTCTTTTTAATGCTGTCAAAAGGAACAGAAAAGAAATTGTAGAACTGACATGGAAAAAAATTAAAGATTTTTTGACTCACGATGAACAAGTTAAATATTTAAAAGTGAAGGGAAAAGATCACAAAAATTTACTTCAATGTTCTTTAGATTACGATGATTACAAAATTGAAATTCATGCTTGGGTTACAAATGTCATGCAAGAATATAAAATTAAGCTTGAAGTCTAATGCTTACTGAATGTTAAAAATCTATAAATTTAATAATTTGTCAAAAAAAAGTTTTAAAATTTCAATAAAATAAGTTTCGTTTTTAACTCAAAATTAACTTTAAATCATAGTTTGCAAGACTTGGATTCAATCTGTGGAGCCCGCCGGAGTCAGACTCTTGAAATCCTGACGATTCTGCTCTGTATCAATTCTTGAATGTTCAATTTATGCTTCATGCTCTGGTATGAGATACAAAAAGGGATTTAAGCTGGTCAAGCAAGTTTTGGATGAATGGGAATTGACCCTTGGCTATTTATTGTTAGTATAATGAATGTGCATGTAAATGACCCTCAATTGGCTTTTTATTAACTTTAAATATGGAGGGTTTGTGACTTTTGACACAATCCTGAACAGCACAACTGGAGTAATCGATCCAAAATACGGCACCATTGAGGTGTCACACTGGATTGGTTCCGCATTTGGAATCGATTAACCGACTTTTGTTATTCAGGAAGTTTGCAAATCAAACACAGAACAAATTTGAGTTCTCTCTAAAAATACTCACAGCATATTCATCTGTAATGACTGATTTATCAATAACACGAGACTACTTCCACTGTTGCCCCGTCTATTGCTGCATTTACACTAATGTAAAGTATCTCTCATTCATTAATTCCAGTTATTGCTGTATGTTATTGATGCGATTTATTATTCTCAAATTCAACTCCACTTCTGTTGCCTTACTTGCCTTTTGTTGCTATTCTTCTACTCATTATTTGTTAAAAAGATGAAAAATCATTTCAGTCATAAATTCAAATTTAAAATTCCCATCGACGGCGAATTTTATTTTTTGTTTTTTTGCTGCTTCCCCAACTTGATTCTTATTTTTTCAATGCTTTCTATGTTCAAATTGATGCCAGATGACATGATATAGTGGAAGTGAATGGAAGATAAACAAAAAAAAAATACTTTTTATGCTGTACATGTTGAAAACTCGAGGGTTGGTTTGGGTGATTGAGAATATACATTAATATTTATATGAGATATGGGATATTAGGAGTATGTAGAGGAAGGTGCTAGGATACGTAGTCAATAAAGTAGTGATAATCATAAAAATCAGTAAAGTCGCACAATCTACACCACTTTTGACCTCTAAGGCATGATTATTCAGTGACTTAACCTAAAAATCCATAATCCTTGACTCCATATCCAAGCAATATCCTCACTCATCCTCAATACAACCTCTTCATATGCAAATTAAACGAAATAAAATTCATCAAAGAACTTTCACTCATCTCCCATCCCACCCCACACAACTCATTTTCACCCTCTCGATTCCATTTCTTTTCCACTCACTTACTTCCTCGCCTTCTTTCTTTCCATCGCATGATATTTTTTTAAATTTGAAAATTTATTGACGTCGAATTCATTTGCCAGATATTACACACGTCTTTCGATCCATTCAGCATCCGTACACTCCACTGTGCTGTTCTTGATGATATTAATATAAATATATGAGGCACAAACAAACCATAAACACAGCAACTGAGTGTGAGGATGATGCAGGAGCACTAAAATACTTAAATTATGCCAAACGAGGGAACAAAGTACTTGAAAATGCGCGGAGAAACAATGAATGGGTCGATAGGCATGTAAATATCTTTCTTATGACTAGATATCTATATTGAAGATGAATAGCGACAGATTGAAAGACATTTATGTAAATGAAATTGAAATTGAAGACTTTTTTGGAGAGGAAATTGATGTAATTTGGTAACTGAGAGGTGACAGGAGGGATGTGTGATGTGGATTGGGAATTATTTATTGATTTTGAGCAGCTAGTTGGGCAAGAGTATTCAAATTTGTACAATTAACAAGACTTTGGGTTTGAAAATTCAGGAACCGCACAATCTGCACGACTTTTGAAATTCATAAAATTGTGATTATTTTGTTCCATGCCACACAACATCCAACATATATCCAGTCATGCAGTTTCAATCTTCAAAGTAAAAATACCAAAAAAAGTTCACAACAAACTCATCCAATTCGACAAAAACACAAGAATCAGAACACAAAACTTCACATACATGATAAATTTCGACATTGCACATCTAAAATTTCAACGTACACATGCCCGAGATGAAGAACACAAACTGCTTAGGGTGAATTTTTAATTAACAAAAAAAAAAAAAAAAAAAACTAAATGTAAAATAATTTTTTTTGATGATTTTCAGTTCCTTTTATTTGTGTCATGCTCATATGTACGTGGATAATGGATTTTTTTTTGTAGACTTGCACACATGTAGTTGTAAATCATTATTTATTATTATTTTTCACGTTTGTTATTTATGCAAATGAATAGATTGAATCGGGTAATACTGATTATAATGCTGTTGTGGATAGGGACAAGTTGGATTGTTTCAGTGACTTTTTGATGATATTTTTAGATTTTTTTTGGGTATTTTGCGATGCATTTGGTTTTTGAGGAATAAGGTTAGTTTTGAGGGATATGTGCAGTTACAAGGAATAAGTTCAATTGTGAAGAATAAGTTCAGTTTTGAGGGATAAGTTCAGTTTTGAGGAATAAGTTCAATTTTGAGAATAAGTTCATTTTTGGAGATAAATTCAGTTTTGAGAAATAAGTTCAATTTTGTGGAAGAAGTTAAATTTTGAAGGATAAGTTCAGTTTTGAGAAAAAAGTTCAATTTTGTGGAGTAAGTTAAATTTTGAAGGATAAGTTCAATTTTGAGGAATGTGTTCAGTTTTGAGGGATAAGTTCAGTTTCGAAGAATAAGTTCAGTTTTGTGGAATATATTCAGCTGTAAAATATTGTAGATATTAATTCAAACCAAACACCAAAATCTTCCATTTTCAAAAATATTCTCCCAAAAAATTCACAAAATTCAGCCATTCTTAAAATTACGCACATGAATCCTTTCACATTCAATCCCATCTCGAGTTTTATTGCGTAAAAGAAAATCCGCATCACCCTCATCTCATGACAACAATCCTTTCTCTTCAAGTTCTTCCTACACATTCACCGAATATACATTACGACACAAAAATGCGATAAGAAAGGGAAAAACTCGCAACCCTTTTTTTTTTGGTGTCTTGAAGCACCGCCAACAACATCAACCCTCGTTGAATTCTTGCCTTTATCATTGAAGAAAATTCGTATATGACACAAAAGAGTTACAATTGTTACGCACTCTCAGCTCATAATATGTAGTGTACGTGCTTCAAAGATATTTTTTTCATGCAGCTATGCTATGTGATATAAAAGGGTTGAGGAAGAAAGGAACGACAAAGAAGGTAGAAGCTTAAAGAATGAAAAATGTAAAGAACTAAAGGGTTATTGAATTACGGTTTGCAGATCGTGAAGGAGTTCCTTTGAATTTGAAAATTTTTTTTGTAGAGTTTTTAGATGTTTAAGGTGCTGTGACTTTAATGCAGGTAAGAGGTTTTAGGAACAACATTTAAATTGTTAGTTACCTTCAAACTTTTTCCTATTTACATGCTTAATTGTCATTTTAATGGACCATAATTATGAAATATTTGATTCCTTTTATGCCACACCTTGGCACACATCATACGGTTTACAGCTGTTCCAAAAATCACACAGGTTGCCGACCAACATTCAAGATCATTGATTCAAGACTTTAGTGATGTGCTGTGTTGTGCTACATAATGAAACGCAATGGACTCAAAGCAGTTGAGAGATAAAGTTGTGTTGGAAATTAACAAGCAAAAGCCAGCGATAAAGTCTGTTTTAGGCGACATCTAAGTGAGGCCATGGATCATAATTGATGTGTACGGCCAGCGAGTAAGCATATTTAAAAGTAAGTATTAATAAAATTGAAAATTAACAATTATTTGTCAAAAATAAAAGCAATTATTTATTAATGCTATGAATATATTTTGTTCATTTTTAATATAAATCGTGACTATACACGAGTCATACAATCATATGCGATGTACATAAAATAATCAAAATTCAAGTGAATTCTTCTTTCTTTTATTTGTGATTTGTTGATTATTGGCGATTTTATTGCATTTTGTCTGAGTGTCTGGCTAAAAGAGTTGAATTTTTGGCATCAGGGGTATGAAACTATAAGAGCAGTGCGTTCTTAATGGGGTATGCAACTAATAAAAGGACCTATTTTAGATTTTGAGGAATAATCAACTACATAAAATGACCTAAGTTTGCATTTTGTATGAATTCATCTTCAAAAATGATATAATCTGCACCTTAAGGGGTACACAACTTCTTGAAGGGTGCGCAACGTCAAAAAATGACCAAATTTGTATCCTAAAGGGTGCGCAACTACAAAAATGATTTACTTTGGACCTTAAAGGGTACACAACTACAAAATAATGACATAGTCTACATCTTGAAGGGTGCGAAACTACAAAAAAATGACCAAATCTGTATATGCGCTTCCTGTCCCTTCTAACTCAATCCACATCATTCTTAGCTCGCTCTCACTCTTTCCTATATGTCGGCACAGTAAATGAACAACTAAGAGAGTGTGAGAGAAGAACAGAAAAAAAAAATTATATCTTTTGATGCCAAAGAAGAAACCAAAAACATTGCAAAATCATTTTTTTTTATTTGTTTAAGAAACTTCGCTTGTATCCGTGGGAAATAAAAGATTAAACGTTATTCATGATGTATGAATGACTTGATTGCTCATCTCATGTAATTGTAGACATTAACTCGTGCATAGGTGAATTGAATTTATAATCAAGTAAATAAATGGAACTGAAAATGATAGTTTAAGATGTAATTGAAATGTTATGAGAAAAAAATTTCAATATTTTTATTATAGGCGTGGCATAAATGCACACACATGTCACATGCTCACACATCAGACAACCCTACACATGTGTGATAGTAGTTTGATGTGATTAGATTGAAGGATGAACCTCCTTTTTTCGTGATATTCAGGCATAGATTAGGGTTATTTACTAATTTTATAACGGCTTTTTGGGGAAGGAGGGTGAACAATGCGTTTAGTCAGTGATGGACAACCTACATGCCGCTAAATATTTTGATAAATATCATGAATCGTATGGCGTATGCTGTTTCAATTGAGGCCTAGTAGGGAAGGTATGACGTGAAAAATAAAAGGTTTCCCAGTACTGTGTTATGACGAACAGCATGGGGGAAGGGATAGAGGTGGGGGGAGAACCCCTTAAAATGAAGGAAATAGGATTTTTGGCTCGTAATCTCTATCAAATTGAAGGAGCTGGAGGATGGAATTGGATTCAAAGTCTGCTCCCAAAACTAACTTAATGTCACCATGACATCCCTATTCTCCCTCTAGATACGCCTTATAACAGCTCATCTAGCATATCTTAGTACTAAGGTGTAGAATTCTAGGTACAATTACTCTTAAATCTCATCATAAAATTGACACAACACAACAATAAAGAAATTAGAAAATTTTTAGCAAACAAACAAGACCGACAACCCTCATCGAACATGTAATTCCATCCCCACATCCATTTCATCACCCATATCAAGTCTCATTTATGTCATAAAATTTGCAAAATACAACAAATCACGAGGACTTAAATGAATCATCAGATTTCCATAAAAAATCTGCTTGTAATTTCACTCAAATTGCATGCATCATATCAGTATCATAATATTGACATAAAGGAAGAAAGTGCTGAGGGGTATGAGACATTGTATGTGCAAAAAAAAAAAAAAAACAGCAACGATGTGAAAGTGAAGCGTGTCGCTGATTTTTAAAAAAAGAGAAAGGGAAAGTCAATTGACTATTTAGACACTGCAAAATTATGCGAGGGTGAATGAAAATATTTGCAATAAAATGCCATGCTGTGGTTTGCCATTTGTCAATTTGCCTTTTGTTCATTTTTTGTGGGTGAAATTTTATTGGCAGTTGATGAAATTAGAGAGATTAGTATGTGTGGAAATATGTGGACGTTGATCTTTAAAGGAATTTACGGAATATTTGCACATTTTGAAAGGATATACAATTAAGTAATAAAAAAGTTTTTAGAAGGGGTATGCAACTAAGCATCAAAAAACTTTAAAAGGGTATGCAACTAAGCATCAAAACAGTTTTCGAAGGGGTATGCAACTAAGCATCACAACAGCTTTAAAAGGGCATTCAACTAAGCATCAAAACAGCTTTAAAAGGGGTATGCAACTAAGCATCAAAACAGCTTTAAAAGGGGTATGCAACTAAGCATTAAAACAGCTTTAAAAAGGGAATGCAACTAATTTTCCAAATAAATTGACAACTTAAGGGGTTTACAACTAAGAAGGTTCATTCAACCATGCAGTAAAATATATAAAATAGAATCGATACAAGGGTGTCTAAAGATGCATCACATGTTCAGTGATGCAAGTTGAGCTGTAATATATGTCGAAAAACTTAAAGGATTCATTATGAAACAACACATTGATCTGCAACAAAAAGTTACAACATTTTTAAGTATTTACCAGTGCACGATTCTTCTATTATGAGTTCGATTTTTATGACATTATTTTAAAATATTTATTATTGGTAGCACGTGCTTTTACTAGATCTACTTAGTTCCGTATAAAAGCTTAACTGTTTTAAGTCTGCTTTCAGTACAGTCTCGAACATCAATACTTAAAGTTTAATTAAGGAATTAATTGGAAAAGGAATAAAGAAATAAACATGAAAATTCACTTTATTGTGCTTAGTTGTTATGTATTTTACTCATCGTACGCTGGAGGTCCTTCGTATTATTTAGAATCATCATCTAGTACACAAGAAAACTCATCAAATGAAATATCATCATCCACATCATCTGAACAGTCATTGTCTTCGCTGCCACTGTCTACAAATGATAGTCCAATAAGTTCTGACTCGTCTGTAAGTTCTCACTCGTCTCTAAGTTCTGACTCGTCAGTAAGTGAGTCTGTAAGTTCTGACTCGTCAGTAAGCTCCGACTCGTCAGTAAGCTCCGACTCGTCAGTAAGTTCTGACTCGTCTGTAAGTGACTCAGTAAGTTCTGACTCGTCTGTAAGCTCCGACTCGTCAGTAAGTTCTGACTCGTCTGTAAGTTCTGACTCGTCAGTAAGTGAGTCGGTAAGTTCTGACTCGTCAGTAAGTTCCGACTCGTCAGTAAGTTCTGACTCGTCTGTAAGTTCTGACTCGTCTGTAAGTTCTGACTCGTCTCTAAGTTCTGACTCGTCAGTAAGTGAGTCTGTAAGTTCTGACTCGTCAGTAAGCTCCGACTCGTCAGTAAGTGAGTCTGTAAGTTCTGACTCGTCAGTAAGTGACTCAGTAAGTTCTGACTCGTCTGTAAGCTCCGACTCGTCAGTAAGTTCTGACTCGTCAGTAAGTGAGTCTGTAAGTTCTGACTCGTCAGTAAGCTCCGACTCGTCAGTAAGTTCTGACTCGTCTGTAAGTTCTGACTCGTCAGTAAGTGAGTCGTCAAGTTCTGACTCGTCAGTAAGTTCCGACTCGTCAGTAAGCTCCGACTCGTCAGTAAGTTCTGACTCGTCAGTAAGTGAGTCTGTAAGTTCTGACTCGTCAGTAAGTTCCGACTCGTCAGTAAGCTCCGACTCGTCAGTAAGCTCCGACTCGTCAGTAAGTTCTGACTCGTCTGTAAGTTCTGACTCGTCAGTAAGTGACTCAGTAAGTTCTGACTCGTCAGTAAGCTCCGACTCGTCAGTAAGTGAGTCTGTAAGTTCTGACTCGTCAGTAAGTGACTCAGTAAGTTCTGACTCGTCTGTAAGCTCCGACTCGTCAGTAAGTTCTGACTCGTCAGTAAGTGAGTCTGTAAGTTCTGACTCGTCAGTAAGCTCCGACTCGTCAGTAAGTTCTGACTCGTCTGTAAGTTCTGACTCGTCAGTAAGTGAGTCGTCAAGTTCTGACTCGTCAGTAAGTTCCGACTCGTCAGTAAGCTCCGACTCGTCAGTAAGTTCTGACTCGTCAGTAAGTGAGTCTGTAAGTTCTGACTCGTCAGTAAGCTCCGACTCGTCAGTAAGCTCCGACTCGTCAGTAAGCTCCGACTCGTCAGTAAGCTCCGACTCGTCAGTAAGTTCTGACTCGTCTGTAAGTTCTGACTCGTCAGTAAGTGACTCAGTAAGTTCTGACTCGTCAGTAAGCTCCGACTCGTCAGTAAGTGAGTCTGTAAGTTCTGACTCGTCAGTAAGTTCCGACTCGTCAGTAAGCTCCGACTCGTCTGTAAGTTCTGACTCGTCAGTAAGTGACTCAGTAAGTTCTGACTCGTCTGTAAGCTCCGACTCGTCAGTAAGTTCCGACTCGTCAGTAAGGGAATCAGTAAGTTCCGACTCGTCTGTAAGTTCTGACTCGTCAGTAAGTGAATCAGTAAGTTCTGACTCGTCAGTAAGTTCTGACTCGTCAGTAAGTTCTGACTCGTCTGTAAGTTCTGACTCGTCAGTTAGTGAGTCTGTAAGCTCCGACTCGTCAGTAAGTTCCGACTCGTCAGTAAGTTCCGACTCGTCAGTAAGTTCTGACTCGTCTGTAAGTTCTGACTCGTCAGTAAGTGAGTCGGTAAGTTCTGACTCGTCAGTAAGTTCCGACTCGTCAGTAAGTTCTGACTCGTCTGTAAGTTCTGACTCGTCAGTTAGTGAGTCTGTAAGCTCCGACTCGTCAGTAAGTTCCGACTCGTCAGTAAGTTCCGACTCGTCAGTAAGTTCTGACTCGTCTGTAAGTTCTGACTCGTCAGTAAGTGAGTCGGTAAGTTCTGACTCGTCAGTAAGTTCCGACTCGTCAGTAAGTTCTGACTCGTCTCTAAGTTCTGACTCGTCAGTAAGTGAGTCTGTAAGTTCTGACTCGTCAGTAAGCTCCGACTCGTCAGTAAGCTCCGACTCGTCAGTAAGTTCTGACTTGTCTGTAAGTTCTGACTCGTCAGTAAGTGACTCAGTAAGTTCTGACTCGTCTGTAAGTTCCGACTCGTCAGTAAGTTCTGACTCGTCAGTAAGTGAGTCTGTAAGTTCTGACTCGTCAGTAAGCTCCGACTCGTCAGTAAGTTCTGACTCGTCTGTAAGTTCTGACTCGTCAGTAAGTGAGTCGTCAAGTTCTGACTCGTCAGTAAGTTCCGACTCGTCAGTAAGCTCCGACTCGTCAGTAAGTGAGTCTGTAAGTTCTGACTCGTCAGTAAGCTCCGACTCGTCAGTAAGCTCCGACTCGTCAGTAAGTTCTGACTCGTCTGTAAGTTCTGACTCGTCAGTAAGTGAGTCGTCAAGTTCTGACTCGTCAGTAAGTTCCGACTCGTCAGTAAGCTCCGACTCGTCAGTAAGTTCTGACTCGTCAGTAAGTGAGTCTGTAAGTTCTGACTCGTCAGTAAGCTCCGACTCGTCAGTAAGCTCCGACTCGTCAGTAAGTTCTGACTCGTCTGTAAGTTCTGACTCGTCAGTAAGTGAGTCGTCAAGTTCTGACTCGTCAGTAAGTTCTGACTCGTCAGTAAGCTCCGACTCGTCAGTAAGCTCCGACTCGTCAGTAAGTTCTGACTCGTCTGTAAGTTCTGACTCGTCAGTAAGTGACTCAGTAAGTTCTGACTCGTCTGTAAGCTCCGACTCGTCAGTAAGTTCTGACTCGTCTGTAAGTTCTGACTCGTCTGTAAGTTCTGACTCGTCAGTAAGTGAGTCGTCAAGTTCTGACTCGTCAGTAAGTTCCGACTCGTCAGTAAGCTCCGACTCATCAGTAAGTGAATCAGTAAGTTCCGACTCGTCAGTAAGCTCCGACTCGTCAGTAAGTTCTGACTCGTCTGTAAGTTCTGACTCGTCTGTAAGTTCTGACTCGTCTCTAAGTTCTGACTCGTCAGTAAGTGAGTCTGTAAGTTCTGACTCGTCAGTAAGCTCCGACTCGTCAGTAAGCTCCGACTCGTCAGTAAGTTCTGACTTGTCTGTAAGTTCTGACTCGTCAGTAAGTGACTCAGTAAGTTCTGACTCGTCTGTAAGCTCCGACTCGTCAGTAAGTTCTGACTCGTCAGTAAGTGAGTCTGTAAGTTCTGACTCGTCAGTAAGCTCCGACTCGTCAGTAAGTTCTGACTCGTCAGTAAGTGAGTCTGTAAGTTCTGACTCGTCAGTAAGCTCCGACTCGTCAGTAAGCTCCGACTCGTCAGTAAGTTCTGACTCGTCTGTAAGTTCTGACTCGTCAGTAAGTGACTCAGTAAGTTCTGACTCGTCTGTAAGCTCCGACTCGTCAGTAAGTTCTGACTCGTCTGTAAGTTCTGACTCGTCAGTAAGTGAGTCGTAAGTTCTGACTCGTCAGTAAGTTCCGACTCGTCAGTAAGCTCCGACTCGTCAGTAAGTTCTGACTCGTCAGTAAGTGAGTCTGTAAGTTCTGACTCGTCAGTAAGCTCCGACTCGTCAGTAAGCTCCGACTCGTCAGTAAGTTCTGACTCGTCTGTAAGTTCTGACTCGTCAGTAAGTGACTCAGTAAGTTCTGACTCGTCTGTAAGCTCCGACTCGTCAGTAAGTTCTGACTCGTCTGTAAGTGACTCAGTAAGTTCCGACTCGTCAGTAAGTTCCGACTCGTCAGTAAGGGAATCAGTAAGTTCCGACTCGTCTGTAAGTTCTGACTCGTCAGTAAGTGAATCAGTAAGTTCTGACTCGTCAGTAAGTTCTGACTCGTCAGTAAGTTCTGACTCGTCTGTAAGTTCTGACTCGTCAGTAAGTGAGTCTGTAAGCTCCGACTCGTCAGTAAGTTCCGACTCGTCAGTAAGTTCCGACTCGTCAGTAAGTTCTGACTCGTCTGTAAGTTCTGACTCGTCAGTAAGTGAGTCGGTAAGTTCTGACTCGTCAGTAAGTTCCGACTCGTCAGTAAGTTCTGACTCGTCTGTAAGTTCTGACTCGTCAGTAAGTGAATCAGTAAGTTCCGACTCGTCAGTAAGCTCCGACTCGTCAGTAAGTTCTGACTCGTCTGTAAGTTCTGACTCATCAGTAAGTGAATCAGTAAGTTCCGACTCGTCAGTAAGCTCCGACTCGTCAGTAAGTTCTGACTCGTCTGTAAGTTCTGACTCGTCTGTAAGTTCTGACTCGTCTGTAAGTTCTGACTCGTCTCTAAGTTCTGACTCGTCAGTAAGTGAGTCTGTAAGTTCTGACTCGTCAGTAAGTTCCGACTCGTCAGTAAGTTCCGACTCGTCAGTAAGTTCTGACTCGTCAGTAAGTTCTGACTCGTCAGTAAGTGAATCAGTAAGTTCTGACTCGTCTGTAAGCTCCGACTCGTCAGTAAGTTCTGACTCCTCAGTAAGTGAGTCTGTAAGTTCTGACTCGTCAGTAAGTTCCGACTCGTCAGTAAGTTCTGACTCGTCAGTAAGTTCTGACTCGTCAGTAAGTGAGTGTAAGTTCTGACTCATCAGTAAGTTCCGACTCGTCAGTAAGCTCCGACTCGTCAGTAAGTGAATCAGTAAGTTCCGACTCGTCAGTAAGTTCCGACTCGTCAGTAAGCTGACTCGTCAGTAAGTTCTGACTCGTCTGTAAGTTCTGACTCGTCAGTAAGTGAGTCGTCAAGTTCTGACTCGTCAGTAAGTTCCGACTCGTCAGTAAGCTCCGACTCGTCAGTAAGTTCTGACTCGTCAGTAAGTGAGTCTGTAAGTTCTGACTCGTCAGTAAGCTCCGACTCGTCAGTAAGCTCCGACTCGTCAGTAAGTTCTGACTCGTCTGTAAGTTCTGACTCGTCAGTAAGTGACTCAGTAAGTTCTGACTCGTCTGTAAGCTCCGACTCGTCAGTAAGTTCTGACTCGTCTGTAAGTTCTGACTCGTCAGTAAGTGAGTCGTCAAGTTCTGACTCGTCAGTAAGTTCCGACTCGTCAGTAAGCTCCGACTCGTCAGTAAGTTCTGACTCGTCAGTAAGTGAGTCTGTAAGTTCTGATTCGTCAGTAAGCTCCGACTCGTCAGTAAGCTCCGACTCGTCAGTAAGTTCTGACTCGTCTGTAAGTTCTGACTCGTCAGTAAGTGACTCAGTAAGTTCTGACTCGTCTGTAAGCTCCGACTCGTCAGTAAGTTCTGACTCGTCTGTAAGTTCTGACTCGTCAGTAAGTGAGTCGTCAAGTTCTGACTCGTCAGTAAGTTCCGACTCGTCAGTAAGCTCCGACTCGTCAGTAAGTTCTGACTCGTCGTCAGTCTGACTCGTCAGTAAGTTCCGACTCGTCAGTAAGTTCCGACTCGTCATTAAGTTCTGACTCGTCAGTAAGTTCTGACTCGTCAGTAAGTGAATCAGTAAATTCCGACTCGTCAGTAAGCTCCGACTCGTCAGTAAGTTCTGACACGTCTGTAAGCTCCGACTCGTCAGTAAGTTCTGACTCGTCAGTAAGTGAGTCTGTAAGTTCCGACTCGTCAGTAAGTTCCGACTCGTCAGTAAGTTCCGACTCGTCAGTAAGTTCCGACTCGTCAGTAAGTTCTGACTCGTCTGTAAGTTCTGACTCGTCAGTAAGTGAATCAGTAAGTTCCGACTCGTCAGTAAGTTCCGACTCGTCAGTAAGTGAATCAGTAAGTTCCGACTCTTCTGTAAGTTCTGACTCGTCAGTAAGTTCCGACTCGTCAGTAAGTTCTGACTCGTCAGTAAGTGAGTCTGTAAGCTCCGACTCGTCAGTAGGTTCTGATTCGTCAGTAAGTTCTGACTCCTCAGTAAATTCCGACTCGTCAGTAAGTTACGACTCGTCAGTAAGTTCTGACTCGTCTGTAAGTTCTGACTCGTCAGTAAGTTCTGACTCGTCAGTAAGTGAATCAGTAAGTTCCGACTCGTCAGTAAGCTCCGACTCGTCAGTAAGTGAATCAGTAAGTTCCGACTCGTCAGTAAGTTCCGACTCGTCAGTAAGCTCCGACTCGTCAGTAAGTTCTGACTCGTCAGTAAGTTCTGACTCGTCAGTAAGTTCTGACTCGTCAGTAAGTTCCGACTCGTCAGTAAGTTCTGACTCGTCAGTAAGTTCTGACTCGTCAGTAAGTTCTGACTCGTCAGTAAGTTCAGACTCGTCAGTAAGTTCTGACTCGTCAGTAAGTTCAGACTCGTCAGTAAGTTCAGGCTCGTCAGTAAGTTCTGACTCGTCAGTAAGTTCAGGTTCATCAGTAAGTTCTGACTCGTCAGTAAGTTCAGGCTCGTCAGTTAGTTCTGACTCGTCAGTAAGTTCCGACTCGTCAGTAAGTTCAGGCTCGTCAGTAAGTTCTGATTCGTCAGTAAGTTCCGACTCGTCAGTAAGTTCCGACTCGTCAGTAAGTTCCGACTCGTCAGTAAGCTCCGACTCGTCAGTAAGTTCTGACTCGTCAGTAAGTTCTGACTCGTCAGTAAGTTCTGACTCGTCTGTAAGCTCCGACTCGTCAGTAAGTTCTGACTCCTCAGTAAGTGAGTCTGTAAGTTCTGACTCGTCAGTAAGTTCCGACTCGTCAGTAAGTTCTGACTCGTCAGTAAGTTCCGACTCGTCAGTAAGTTCAGGCTCGTCAGTAAGTTCTGATTCGTCAGTAAGTTCTGATTCGTCAGTAAGTTCAGGCTCGTCAGTAAGTTCAGGCTCGTCAGTTAGTTCTGACTCGTCAGTAAGTTCCGACTCGTCAGTAAGTTCAGGCTCGTCAGTAAGTTCTGATTCGTCAGTAAGTTCTGACTCGTCAGTTAGTTCTGACTCGTCAGTAAGTTCCGACTCGTCAGTAAGTTCAGGCTCGTCAGTAAGTTCTGATTCGTCAGTAAGTTCTGACTCGTCAGTAAGTTCAGGCTCGTCAGTAAGTTCAGACTCGTCAGTAAGTTCTGACTCGTCAGTAAGTTCAGGCTCTTCAGTAAGTTCAGACTCGTCAGTAAGTTCAGGATCGTCAGTAAGTTCAGACTCGTCAGTAAGTTCCGACTCGTCAGTAAGCTCAGGCTCGTCAGTAAGTTCTGACTCGTCAGTAAGTTCTGTATCATCATCAAGTTCTGTATCATCAATAAGTTCAGAATCGTCACAAATTACTCCTTCGCCCTCAAGCACTACAACAACAACAACTCCAACAACAACAACTTCTACTACAACAACTCCTACAACATCTACCACAACTTCTACAACAACAACAACAACAACAACTCCTACAACAACACCAACAATAACAACAACTCCAACAACAACAACAACTACAACAACAACAACTCCTCCTACAACAACCACTACAACTCCAACGACAACTACAATAGCTTCAAATATAAAGAAATGTGCGACATGTGAAAGCATTTGGTCAACTGGAAAGGAACCATCGAGTTCAGACTGTGATCCAAATAACAATGTAAAGCAAACTGTCGTAGCTGTCTATAAGAGTCCCCAGAGGACAGTCACTGGTGCCTGTGTCGGACAAATACCTACAGGACCAATGTCCAAGGTATTTGAGTCAGTTACTTTTAGTTCATTTGTAAAGTAAAATTCAAAAAATGCCGTAACGGTCAAAATAAATTCAAATTTCCAATCAAACTTCCAATCTGTTTTCCATACCCGCATTTGTTTATAATTTAGTAAAAGTACACAAAGTTTAAAAAATGTTAATTTCTAGTCATTTGAAATGAGAAATCAACATAATGTCCTTATTAAGATCAAATGCAATGAAGTTTCTTAGCATTTGCATTATCATTTCATTAATTCTGACATTCATCATTAGCGTATTGCCAATTTCATTGGGTATGTATCAAGAAAATCTGTCAATTCTTCATAATCATTAAAAAAAATTGTTTTTTTTTTCAGAGCCTTGCAACTGCGAGAACTACATCGAGTCCCACAACTCAATTCACAATGATGTTCAGAATAAAAAATATTACAACTCAATAATCAACTCGTTAAATATTGGAAATAAGAAGAAATTAGCACTTGTTGTACCATTTCGTGATAGATTTGATGAATTACTTGATTTTGCACCACATATGAATAAGTTTTTGACTGAACAGGGCGTGCCACATCACATATTTATAGTCAATCAGATTGATCGTTATAGATTTAATCGTGCTGCATTGATTAATGTTGGATTTTTATTTGTCAAGGATCATTTTGACTATATTGCTATGCATGGTAAGGACTTGGTGGAGAAATTAACTCTGGCTTAGGGATTTGAAGCAAACTTTTGGATATTGACTCAAACATTGACTCAGTTCCCCTTTAAATTAACTCAAATTCACTCAGATATTGACCCAGTTCCTCTTAAATTGGCTCAGTTCCTTCAAGAAATGAACCCAGTTGCTCTCAAAGTTGACTCAGATCCTGTTGGAAATGGAGCTAATTCCTCTCAAATTGGCTCAATTCCACATAGAAATGGATTCAGTTCCTTCTAGAAATGGGCCCAGTACCTCTCAAAATTAACTCAATACGCCTCAAAAATGCACCCAGTTCCTCCAAAAACCATCCAAAATACCCTCAAAATCATCACTAATAATCTTCATTATTCATTCCAGATGTCGACCTCCTACCGATCAACAAAGACTTAAAATACGAATATCCAACTAGTCCCCTACACATAGCAGCACCAGGTTTGCATCCAAAATATCACTATCCAAGCTTCATTGGTGGAATTTTATTGCTCAAAAATGACCATTTTGAACTTGTCAATGGAATGTCGACAAAATATTGGGGCTGGGGACTTGAGGATGATGAATTTTATGTGAGACTAAAAGATGCTGGACTTGATATTATGCGGCCACAAAATATTAAAACAAATATGACGAATACATTCATACATAATCATGATCGTCTACATAGGAGACGTGATACCCTTAAATGTTACAATCAAAAAGAGGAAACAAGAAAACGTGATAGAAAAACTGGATTAAGCACTATGAAATACAATATTAATGCACGAAAGGAGCTCGAAATTGATGGTGTTAGAGTGACTGTCCTTAATGTTAAACTTGAATGCGATAAAAACTTAACGCCATGGTGCGATTGCACTGAGATGCCAAAAGAGTCAAAGCCTAAGAGTAAAGGACGTCGATGACTCTTTTTTTTTGTGAGATTTTTTTTAAATAAATTAATAAATTTTTTTTGATAATATTTGACTGGATTTATTGGACTTCTTTTATTTCAGGATCTTCTGACTTGATTGTAGCGACATCTTCAGTTAGTCATGTAAAATTTGTAGTTTTATGCAGGAGATAACTAGTTCTTATCATATGAAATACAATTAATGATTTGGAGGTCAATTAAGACAGTCGATCAATCAATCAATCTGTTCCATTTTCCAAGATTTCAGACAAAAAGACAAATTGACTTCTAAAAGACATCCAAACCTTCAGAATTTCCAAGAATTTCCTCAAAAATTCTGTAAATTTCCATTAAATCCGTAAAAAAAAGAATGCAAAAAAGAAAGCTCTGTTTTCGCCCGGTCTCGAACCGGGGACCTCGAGTGTGTTAGACTCGCGTGATAACCCCTACACTACGAAAACGTACAGCATCTTATGTCCATTAAGCTACCGCCAATGAACACTGATTTGTTTAATTTTGGCAAATTGATGTGAATTAATCTCGAGCTTTGAAGCTTTGTTAGATGTGAATAGGGATGGAAGTTGAGTGAAGTATTGAATAAAGTTGGAGGTGAAGCCAGGAGGAGGGTGGTTGGAGGGACTGGTTGGGTCTATCCACCTATCTTTTGATCAAATAACCTGACCATAATCTACTGATATTTCAAATCTGATCTTTGGTAATTGACCGAAGTCAATAGACAAAAGACCATCCAGTCAGTAGTTAATGACGACCAGCCGCCCAAGGTCTAAAAAAAATCCCCTAAAAAAATCAATTTCAGGTTCCAAAAAAGAAAGCTCTGTTTTCGCCCGGTCTCGAACCGGGGACCTCGAGTGTGTTAGACTCGCGTGATAACCCCTACACTACGAAAACGTACAGCATCTTATGTCCATTAAGCCACGGCCAATGAACACTGATTTGTTTGATTTTGGCAAATTGATGTGAATTAATCTCGAGCTTTGAAGCCAGGATGGATAAGAGGGTAGTTGGATCAATCCACATTCAAATAACCCTTATCCGACCGAAGTCATTGTGCCGGTTCTGTAGGCAAAAGACCATCCAGACCCTTCAAACCAGACAGTAATCAATAGGCAAAAGACCAGTCGGTAGTTAATGACGACCAGCCGCCCCCGGCGTTTTTAAAATTTTAAAAAAATTCAATTTCAGGTTCCAAAAAAGAAAGCTCTGTTTTCGCCCGGTCTCGAACCGGGGACCTCGAGTGTGTTAGACTCGCGTGATAACCCCTACACTACGAAAACGTACAGCATCTTATGTCCATTGAGCCACGGCCAATGAACACTGATTTGTTTAATTTTGGCAATTTTATGTGAATTAATTTCAAGCTTTGAAGCTCTTACAGATGTGAATGGTGATTGTAATTGAATGAATGATCTGCCTCTGGACTAGATGGACATCCTGTACACTATTGTGCTGCCTTAAATCTTTTGAAAATGCCATAAATCGTATTCCGTACTCGATTTCAATTTATACTCACTACTGGACCAGTTAAATAGAGTTCTTGCTGGAATTTCGACCTTAATTGTAGGGCTGCATGGATACACCCATGAGTAGAGTACTAAGTTGACTCCCCAAAATCAAAAACACTTCCATAATTTTTCAAATAGCATTTCATTTATTGTTATAATTCATTTTGTCCGTCCACCAACCAGCGTTAAGTCACAGAAAATAGAAATAAATCTTTTACAAGAAATTAAAAAAATTATTTGGAATTCTTGTTCATGGACTGTCTATGGTTTATAAGGTGTAATTAAATTTTCTGAAAATTCCTTAACTTTTTCAGTTCCACGAACTTCCTTGTCCAACAAAGGCAACTTAACAACATGAAAATCTTCATATAAATCAGCCATTTGATCTAAATATTTTGTTTGTGTTCTCAATCGTGCCTCACACATGTTACATGGCGGTTGACCCTCCTTCTTAAACAGCAACTGATTAACAATTATATTATGGGTATCAATGCCTGTCTTCATAAGCTCCTGAATTAAACGTTCCGTCTCGTAAAGTGACAAAAATTCAGCAATACAAACACATATGAAGGTTGTCTGATCTGGATTCTTAAATTGTTGATTTACTAGTCGAATTATGTTAAGCATTTCCTCCAACTTTTTCGTAAATGAGTCGGCATTAAAGTCATTGACACCAAATATTGAGCCTACTTGATTCATAAATGGAAGAAGTTTCATTTTAAGACGCAACATTTTGCCAATTCCTTTCTCAACGACTTGTGGAAACGATAGAAGACGTAATGTGTGACCTGTTGGTGCCGTATCAAATACCACGACGGAAAAGTTCATTGAGTTGACTAATTTCATTACTTCCGCGTAGCTCATTGCTTCGTCAATGCCCTAAATTGGAATGGAAAATTATTTATGATGATTTTTGAAGGATATTTAGGGTGCAGGTATGATTTTGGACATAGTCATTGCCAATAATACAAGATTCAATACTTACAGGTAGAGCACCAACAATCTCCTGCAGAATTCCTTTCGTTAATTTCAATGATGAATCTTCACTCTCAAAATATTCATCTGGAAGCTCATTAACACCAACACTTGGATCTACTTCCATTGCAAACAGATTACTGTAAAGTCACAAGATAATAAGGTTAATTGATCCCTTTAAAAATGTATCAAGCTATAGCTACTCACTCAAATCCATTGACTTTTGTTGGAACCTTGGTGAATTTTTGATCAAATGCATCGCTAATGTTGTGAGCTGGATCAGTCGACAGAATTAATACAGATGGACGAACTTTTGCTAATTGTACAGCCAAGGAGCAACTGCATGTTGTCTTACCGACACCGCCTTTGCCTGTAAAATTTTATTTTTTTTATGTGCCATGTCATGTTTTTGGGATTTAAATTTGATAATTTACCTCCAACAAATATCCATTTTAATGTTGACTGCTCGATGACATTGTTTAAAGTTGGCTCAAGATCCTCACAGTCCATTTTTTATTGTTTGATTTATGTTAAATGATTTGATTGAAGTTTAAATTTAAAGTGAATATTTTTTTTATATTCTTTTATGTCTTGTGTCTTGTGGAAGGAATTGAATGAAAACAAAAAAGTTTCTCGATGTGGAGAAGTTTCCTGCGATTTTAATTTGAAATTTTAAAATACGTTATGAAAATGTCGATGGTTGCTTTGAGGATTTTGAGATTTATTTTTTTTTTTTCACATTTTTTGCAAATTGTAACATTTAAAATTTTTATTAACATTTTTACAAATTTTTTAACTTTTCAAGTTTTTTTCAATTTTTTTCAAATTTTGAAATTTTTCCAAATTTTGAAATTTTTCCAAATTTTTAAATTTTTCCAAATTTTTAAATTTTTCCAAATTTTTAAATTTTTTCAAATTTTTAAATTTTTTCAAATTTTTAAATTTTTCCAAATTTTTCAATTTTTTTTTAAAATTTCAAATTTTTCAATTTTTTAAAATTTTTAATTTTTTCAAATTTTTTTATCATTTAAATTTTTTCAAATTTTTAAATTTTTTCAAATTTTTAAATTTTTTTGTTTTTTTTTTACATTTTCATAAAGTTCAATACTCCTTAGTTGATTAAAAAAAATTATCATTAACATTTTATCAATTCCAACTGCTAATTCCTTCCTAAAAATAGATCCTCAAAATGCCAGAGATCCCATAGATATCAAGGGATTTCAAACCTCAAATCCCCTTGAAAAATAAACCCATAAATAATTAAATGCCCTCAGTATAAGTGTGCAGTTTGATGTAAATATGGTCTTTATTTTTGTGTGTCTCAATTTCTCACATTTGTGACAATTTCTCAATAATTTTAGCACCTCTCATCCTCTCATATCTTCTTACTGATTCTCAGTGTCACGTTGTGATCATATGATAAATAAACTCGCACACTTTAATATAAAAACAATTTTAAATTGTTTTGTTTTCTCAATTCTTTCAGTTGCATTTTGTAAATTGAACAGACTTGAAGATAGTCATGCAAATTATGATGAATCAATTGCCTCGGAATATTTTAGTTGAGATTTTTTCACATCTTGGTGCAGACAATTTAATTGCGGCATGCAAAGTTTGTCAATTGTGAGTCAAAAAAATTTTTTAAAAAATTTAAAAAAAATTAAAAAATTAAAAAAAAAATTTTAAAAAATTTAAATAAAATTTATAAAAAATTAAAAAAATTGAAAAAGTTCAAAAAAGTCTTCGTTAATTCCAAAAATACTCAAATTCCAGATGGTCATGCATCATCAAAACAACCCCCGAAGTCATGAGAACCGTCTCAGTTAAACTCACATCCGACCGGTCTACAGAGAACATCACAATCCTCGATCAAGTTCCTTCCGGACTCCATCAAAATCTAGAAATCATCGACTATTGTGCTGACTTTATGATGCTCAAGCAGGTCCTGTCAATGCACAAAACTTACATCAGTTGCATCAAAATTGTTCGACCAGCAATCTGGCGCGCAAAAATGTTTACGGAAACTTTTAGTCAATTGAGAAATTTGAGTCAATTGACATTGGATAATTGCCAGTTGAGAGATATTGAGGAGATTGGTGAGACTGACGAGAGTGGAGAGAATTTTGTGAACTTGCGGCATTTGACGATTGTGAATTGTTGTTGTGATATTTTTGAGATTTTTAAGGACTGCAATGTAAGTTGTGTTTATTGATATTTTAATTTAATTTTTTTCAAATTTTTCAATTTTTTTTAAATTTTTCAATTTTTTAAAATTTCCATTTTTCCAGCTCACATCACTAACCATCGAATATTCACCAATAGCCAACCCAGAGAAGCCAGCATCAATGAAATGTCTAACAAACTTCCTGAAAAAATCATCAAAAATCTCAAATTTGTCAATCTCCGGAATCACAAATTTCCCTGACAATTTCCTTTCTGAAAAATTAAATTTTAAATTTCAACTTCAACATTTAAAAATGGATGAAATTGAAGGATTTGAAGTATCTGAGTGCTGTGCCGTTGACTTCCTCGAGTCACAAAGAGGATCTTTAAAGACATTGTCAATCATGAAGTCATCAAAAAGTGAAAAATTACAAAATTTGATTAATGAAATTAAATCTTTTATAAATTGTGATAATAAGTGTTGTTAAATTGATGGTTTTGAGTTATAATGTCAGATTTCGGTTGTTCTGTCTACTTTAGAGTATGTCCAATCCCTCATTGGTATGAAAGCTCGACATAGTGTCGAATTTCTTATCCAAAATCCAAGTGAACAGTGACTTCTGCTCAAAACTGTTAAATTTGGTTGAATACTTTGTAATTTAAGTTGCTATACCTAAATCCTAGTTCTACAAATAGAGCACGTCAAGTGATCATCTGTATAGGGTCATGATAAATATCCTAAACCCCCAAAACACCCCAAAATTCATCAAAAATAAAATCAACAAACAGATTTCACTCAAAAATTTATTTAAATTTATTTGATTGACAAACACCCTTTAAAGTACAACAAGCATACATGGTGGACATGAATCTATATCTAGTTATTCCCGGAATGATAATAGGTTACAAGCAAATGAACAATAAGTCATTGATTTTCATCATCTATAAAGTCATAAAACGCTTGATTGTAACACTTGCATGCAATTAAATTACGATTTAAAATTTAAATTTTTAAAATACGTTATAGGAATTTTGAATGAAAATTTCATAATATTTAGAAATCAATACATTTATATTGAGAATTTGCCATGTTCTGACTCACAGCTCCTATAGCTTTAATAGAAGAGCGATCGGAACAATCTTTAAAATGAAAATTCAAACTCAATTTTATCCGAGAGGTTGAGGGTTCAAGTCCCTCTAGGAGCATATCCTTTTTTTAGTCCTTTTTTTTCAATACTAGTGCATTATGTGTATCTAAATGTATGAAAGGATTCAAATATGAACAAAATGTGCTTCATTTGACATTTCCTCATATTCTTTACAGTTTCTGTTACTTTGTATGATATACTTGGGTATATAATTGCAATATTCTCTACTTATGCACATGCTCTACTCTGCTAGAAATTTGATTAATGTAAATTAATGGTAAATAATGACAAATATCGAACATACTGCTGACATTTTATGAACAGGCATTTACATCACCAACTGATGGCAAGACAGAACTCTGTGGCGGAGCATGCTTCATTTGTGTCACTCGGGTACGATGTCTAGTGAACTAGTCAACCTGAATTCAATACCAAATAGAATTTTGAATGTTTTTACGCTGTTCATGTCATGTCAACTCAGTTTATTTGTTTCACAATATACTCGTTTTATGTTAGCTACATCACATTGGTATACTTTGAGCTTTAAAGCTCGATTTTTAAGTCTGATGAATACAATCTTTTTTGTTATTGTTTCTATGGATTGCAACTTTTTTTAAGCAAACTCAGTTCTTCTCAAAACCATGAACAATTCCAAAAATGAGTAACAAGCAGACCCAAATTATAGTTTCATGTACATCGACTAATCGATTAAAAATTCAGTCCTAAGTAATTCTGTCTTTATGCTGGATTCATTTTGAAGTCGACATCGTGTCGGATTGATTAAACGATTTGAGATATTCAGGAATATCCTAACATATTTCAAAATAAGATAGATTAGTTTATCAATCAATAAACCAAAATAAAAACAACAAAAAATTGCTCCTAAGGGGACTTGAACCCCCAACCTCTCGGATAGAATTCAAGATATTTTCACAAAGTGAAACAGTTAAGGTATTCCGATCGCACTACCATTGTGCTATAGGAGCGATAAATAATTACAATGACAAATCGTATATTTAAGTAAATTTTCTAATTTCATAATTATGATAAATTCATTTTTGAGCTTTTTTTTAAATAACGGTCATGAAATATTTGAATTTATAACCTGAGACAATGATTGTGAGCTTTTAAGCTGTTTTAGAAACTTGATTGTAAGCTTTCAAGATGTTTTGGGAGCTTGATTGTGAGTTTTAATTTGAAGGATATCAAGGTTATAATATTGAGGATTTAGGGAGGGTTGATCATTTGCATGAGATTTGAATAAATTTGTTTCTGTTAAAAACCGTTAAATTTTTAAAAAACTATATTGTGTATTGAAGTATATTTGAATGTGTAGGCTTAATACACAAGAAAAACCGCTTATTTACTATTACTTAGTACCCACTAAATGTCCTTAATTTGATATTTATCTCGACTTAGCTCCTCTGTAGTCCTTGTTCCTATGTAGAGCTTGCAATATACACAGTAAATGAATAGCTTGATGATTTGTGAATGTTAAGCATCAATTAATTTGAAATCGAAATGTCAAATCAAAGTTTGTTCATTCTATGCTCCTTGAATTGATCTTATAGATCAATTATAATTCATGATGATGGCTGAAACTCACTTTATGTTGCAAAATTGACGACTTCTTGCAAAATTCCAACATTAAATAAAATATTTTCAGATTTTAATAAAAAAAATCATCAAAAAGGATGCTCCTAGAGGGACTTGAACCCTCAACCTCTCGGATAAAATTGAGTTTGAATTTTCATTGTAAAGATTGTTCCGATCGCTCTTCTATTAAAGCTATAGGAGCTGTGAGTCAGAACATGGCAAATTCTCAATATAAATGTATTAAATAATTTCATAAATTTTTGAAATTTTCTTCTTACTGAATTTTTTTAACGGTCATGAAAAATTTAAAATTTTTATAAATGCTTTTTTTGGGATTCCTGGATTTATTTAAGAAGTGCTTGATTAGACACTCAAACAATCATCGACGATTCCAATGATGAAAAATTACACAAAAAAATGTTAAAACTCAATTTTATCACAATTTAAATAAATTTGCCGCACTTTTCAGTATAACATAACATGTTATAATAAAATACGGAACACGTACATACATGATAAGTTATACATGTTTGTGTTAGAGATTGAAAATTACGATCGGGCATATTTCAAAGTGAAAAATATTTGTGCCTTTAAAATTGCGTAAATTAATTCTAAAACTATAAAAAAATAAAAATAAAGTCGTGAACACTCTCGTGGATATCAAGTAAGTTGAAAATTTTATGAAATAAGTCACTAATTTGTAGTTTAAAAAGTTGATAACATTTAATTTTCTTCTTCTTCTTTTGAAATATGACTCAAAATTTTTGGGTGTGGACGTGAAATGCTTTGAAAATTCAAAATTGTCAATAATTTAAAATCATAATCGACAGTTTCATGATATTACCAACCGATAACTGATCATCCGTTATCGACTGGTTATAATGTCTCAAAATAAATTCACATATCACAAACGTGTCGATCTGTGACTTTTAGGGTTAGAAGTAGTGAAAACTTAAGACTTTAAAAAAAATTGCTACATTAACCAACAAATTATTTAAACTTTGGCTGCTGAGTAATTTAAGTTTGTATTTATAGAATTACATCGAGGAACTGTCATGGCTTCTAGTGAAATTGGTAGTGCGTCTGCTGAGATACAGTCACCATCATTTGACATCTTGGCTGATTATCAAGGAATTAAAATTGATAAAAAGTTCATCCTTAAAATACAAAAAGGAAAAAATGTCACCAAGGAAGTGAAAAATTTCTGCAAAGTTCTTCATTTCTCATCTGAGTGGAATTTTGAGGAAGTGTTGACAACAATTAAACGACTTGATCCAAAAGATTATCCACAACTCTTCATTTTTGTGATTTATAAATCAGATAATTATGTTCAGGGAGCAAGAGATGAGCCACCAAATAAAAAAGTTAGATTAGGACATGATATTGATCATTTAAAAGAACATCTTCAAAAATTTAGTAAACGTCCAGTGATCTTACAATTGACATCAGAAAATGAAAATGCTTCACAATTATACTGCAAAGATGATTCATCAAGTCAATTTAATGTGATTGATCAGCAACATGATGACATTAAAGAAATTGAAAGTTTTTCCTCATTTTTGTACCTGTTTTTAAATAACAAAATCAAAAATTTGAAGTGAACAGATGATCAAGTTCATTAATGAAGATGCAAATTCAATACTACTTCTGAGATTCTTAAGAACTTTAAATCTCGGAGATAATTTCTTTGAAGACATAACTTTGGAAATAGCAAAAAAGAGAAGTGCAGCTGAATTTTTGGCGATTTTGGATGCTCCATTCAGTGATTGTGGTGGATGGTTAAGCAGCCATGCTCAAAGTATATAACTTGCATTTTATGCATCAGACAATCAGGAGGAATACAGGAACGATCAGAACAGAAACAACAAATTGATAAATTAGGCTCCTCAGTTCTACTGACAGCCGTTCATAACCAGAATGCAGAATTGATTGACTATTTGATATTTGTCCTTAGTCATTTGATCCAACATCTTCCATTCGATCATCAAGTTAAGATTTCAACAACTGCATTTGAGACAGGCCAACTTGATGTTCTCTGTAATTTGGTGGGCATTGCTGACTTTCCATTTCCTATTAATTTTGAATCAGAATCAACCAACCATGAGAGCCTTCAGACAATTATTAATGAACGTGCAAAGCTTGAAGCTGCAATTAAATCTGCAAATATGAACCAAATTATAAAGTTCTTCAATGCAAATTCAGACTTGAAAGTAGTCTACAATATCAATAACAAGCCAGCATTAAACATTGCTATTGGAATCAAATAACTTTGCAGCTTATAATTATCTACACCTGCGTGGATTCTGTACAACAAATCCAAATGAAAAATTTGTTAAATTTAAAAAAGAAGTTCGCAATTTTGTAGCACAGCAAAGGAAGCAAAATGTCAAGGAAGCTCTTCCAGATGAACAATGGTCTGTAAATTTACTGTGCAATAGATCATTAATCCACAACAAGAGGATCAGTAAAGTACAAGAGAAAGAGTATCGAAAGAAGATTAGGAACTGGTATGGAGACATCAAGAAGATTAGAAATGGTCAAGTGTTCCTTGATGTTGCAGCTTCATGCCCAAGACTGAAGATAATCTTCGATTTCGAGAATGACACAGTAAGTCTAGTGCTGAATATATCATAGAATTTGTGTACTTAACTTTAACTTTCTTTTAAGGTCGAAAATGTAAGCTTATCAGGACCTACTGCTCTGGGTTCCATGCATTCAGCATCTAAATGGATTTTCATTGGTGCTAAACTATCTGATAAAAACAAGAATTCTATTAATCAGCGTGAACAGAAAATCAAAGGAGTTTTGGCACACGAATTGTGTCATTATGTCATGAAGTTAGTTTATCAGAACAATGAGAATCCTTACTACGAACACAGAAAGGATTTGAAGAAAGCGTTTGAGACAATCGTTCAGAAATACGACAAATGGTCAATGTTAGATGGTGACGGTCCAGATGATCAGTGCAACGGAATCATTTCATCTGTTTACAAGCACTACGATCCAAAGGAATTCCACCCAGAATTAATTGTTCGGCCTATGCAAATGTTAGCAGAATTTGATGATAATGAGGAATTTCTAGGTAGTCTTCAGGAAACTTATAATCTGATCTTTTTGATTTCTGGTTTCAATCATGTTGTTCCTGACTTGCCGAAACATCTCAAACGGGACATAAATGTTATCGAGATTAAATAGAACAATCGGTTTACTTCCTTCTATTCAAGAGCTCAAATATGAACTGTGTAATGAGGATGAAATAGAAGAAATAACCAGGAACAAGATTGTCGTAGTGCTGACGAATGTTCCGAAGCTTTTGTTCATCAATATCCATAACTATCTAAAATTAAAAGACGAAATGTTATTTGATTCACAAAATATTTTTGTTGAGCCTGAAAAACTCAATAATCTACAACTTTGGGATGATTTTAAAGATATTTGTGCTGGCAATCAGGAACTCAACATTTTTGTTGACTGTACTTGTGGAGTTTCGGATGAATTGGGAAATATTTTCGTCAACAAGGAACTGCATTTCATATTTATTGTGTCCAATAAGATTCAACATGATAAAATTAATGAAATAATAAAGGAACAGAAAATGCAGGATGTACAGGAATTAGAATTAAATTATAACTGGATTGACTTGACAGAAAAAAGTCAAAAATTGTTGTTGGAAACCAAAATAAATTTCCAAAATAATTCACAACCAACATTAGCGGAACTGATCCTATCTGATCATAAAGCTGAGAAACCATCAAGAAGTACAGCAGTTAATAATGACAAAGAAGCCATAGATGGTCTGGTTGATGTTCAGCTCTTAAACTTATTGCTGGGAAATCAGCCAGTTCCAGTCAACGCAAAGGGAGATTTTCGGAAGGACGAAGACGAACATTTTCAGTTTCTATTCCAGTCGAGGGGTTTTATTGAAAAGACGGAAATGAAGGATGAGAAAGGAAGAAAATCAATACAGGCAAATAAAATAGCTCATCATGAACTTCTATCAGGAGTTAAGAAGCAGCAATACATCTTAATCTCAGATCAGGCTGGAAATGGCAAAAGTTGGGCAATGAAAAACTTCACAAATATCCTCCGTGAAAAGAATCCAACAAGTTGGGTGACTTATGTGGACTTGAAACAGTTCATTGACGAGTTTAAGGCACAAAAAGGTGAACCTGAATTTTCAAGTTTTATGGTCGATCACATTTTGAAGTCTGAACATCAATTTGAGGCTAAAATCTTCAAAAAAATGTACAAGGACGGCAAAGTTTTCATTCTTTTTGATGGATTCGATGAAATTGCTCCAAATTATGCTGAATTGGTCTCAAAATTGGCACAGAATTTCCAACAAAATGGCGGTAATCAGCTGTGGATTGCAACTCGAGACTATTTTGAGGTCGATTTGAAGGACAAACTAAAGCTTGATGTAGCTTATGGTCTTAGTGAGATGATAGATTATGAAGGAGTGGATTTGATAGCCAAAAGCTGGATTCTTGCTGATTTAATTAAGGACAAAACTGTGCCAATTTCGAAGGAAGACTTTGAAAGTCATGTTGAGGCATCACCAAAATATAAAATATATAAGCAAACAACTCGTCTAATCATCAGAAAGGCTTTAATTTTAAGAAATAATTCAGTCGGTCTGCCTCAATTGTTCAAAATGATTGCTACTGGATTCAAGGATGAAGAAAATGTTGTCAACTTGCAAGAATTAAAAATTTACATCAAATTCATAGAAATTCTGTACTTAAGATACTCGCGTAGTAAAGGTCAGATTAGAGAGCAAGCAGATATCAATGCTCAACGAAATTTAAGGCTAAACTTCTTCAAATTTCATCAGTTTCATGCAATTTTAAGCTTATTTCCAAAACTAGCTGCAGTACTATTTCCTGGATATGACGGCAGTGAATGGCCACTGAAGAAATCATCGCTGGTGGCATATTGATCATAATAAATGGAAAAGTTTATTTCATACACAAGACTTTCAGTGAATATTTTGTTGCTGATGCAATTGCAAATGCATTAAAAGATCAACAAGGAGGCAATGAACTTTCAAGTGCTTTAAATGAAATCATGACTGAGGATAAATTCAAAATTATTAAAACATTCATTTTCCATGCATGTAATGAAAAGGAAGTGCTGGAAAAAGTAGGAACACAAATGAAAAGTTTAGTTTATTCTCCGGGAAGCTTCGGACTATTTTTCGCTGAAAATCTAGAAAATCTTTTTGATTTTGGAATAAATGTGCTGAAAAACGGAAGTTATAAAGAAGTTAAAACTGTCTTAGATGAAAATGCCCAGACTATTTTTGATGACACAAAAAACGTAGAAATATTTTTAAAATTTCAAGATTTTTTGCTGGACTTCTTCTCGAAACAAGTCGAGGATTTAAAGGATTTTATAATTGAATACGAAGTCGTTTTAGAAATCTTTAGATCAAATTTTGACATAGGAATTTTAGAGAATTTTGTGCTAAAAATAGAAGAAAAAACTGATCAAGAATTTGTCAGGCATGCACTGGCGATGGAGTTTGAATGGCGGGAAGGAAACATTTTTTACTCCCTCGCTGAATTCTCAAATTTATCTGCTCAGAAAGTTCAAAAATACCTTGAAATAATGGATAAATACTTTACAGTCACTGAAATAATTGAATTAATGAACAATTGCGACGATGAAAGAAATTTTTTAGAAGTCTGTTTTAATTCACCAAATGAAGAAAATCTCGAAATTTTTTGGACAGGAATTGAAAAATATTTTACAAATAAAAAAGTTCCACAAACATTTAAGGAATTTGTTAAACAAAATTTTCTTGGTACTGCTCCTTGGTTTGATGACAGTTGATATGCATCAGACTTTATGGAAACTTTTGCTCAAAACATTTGAAGATCGAGAGGAATTGAAGGATTTTATTCTGCAAAAAGATAAATATGGAAACAATTTTGTTCATGAACTTGTGAGTAAAAATGGAAATCCAGAAATAATAAAGTGTATATTCGAAATTCTGAAAACAAACTTCACTGCTGCTCAATTCCAAGAATTTTTAAAATCTAAAGGTGAGCGGGAAATGAATTTACTTCAATCTGCTGCAAATGAGTCAAATCTTTTTCAAGTTCTTCAATTTTTGTGGGAATTTTTCCGTAACTTTTGTGGAAGTGATGAAAAGTTTTTGGAAATGCTCAAGGAATTTGATGGAGATGGACAAAATATTTTTAAAATTGCTGCAGAAAGGTTACCATTTGAAGTTTTTGGGTTTATGATTCAGGAATTAGAAAAACTGACATCACAAAATAATATCAAGGAAATGTTGATGAACGTGAATTATTTGAAATATAGTTATTTGTATAAATTAGAGAATGAAGCAGAGTCAAATAAATCTTTTGAACTTTTGCAATATTTATGGAATACTTTACCAAAATATTTTGAAATACCAAAAATTTTGCTGTTCATAAATCATGTTGATAAAACAGGAAATAATCTTCTTTTTAATGCAATTGATTGGAAAAGCAAAGAAATTGTTGAACTGACGTGGAATGAAATTAAAAGATTTTTGACCCACGACGAACAAGTTGAATATTTAAAAATTAAAAGAAAAGATGGCAACAATTTACTTAAATATTCTTCATATAAAAAAGTTGAAGTTCATCGTTGGGTTAAAAGTGTCATGCAAGAATATAAAATTGAGTTTGACGATTGATGCTTACTGAATGTTAAAAATCTATAAATTTATCAAATAAAAAGTATAAAAATGTAAATTAAATTTCCTTTATTTTCTCATACTTATTCCTTATCCGAGTCGAAATGGCTCGGTGGCGAGACTCGGCATGGGAAATCTTTCACATGTCCTTTTTCGAATCATGTGTAGTGGAAACGCGGCTCACAGCCTTCCTTTGTAGAGACAATAGCGTCATCAAAGAAGTGGTTCTGATCCTACTATAAACTGTAGGTCTATTGCTGGATCTCAAAGATCTGAATAGTTAATGGTTTTTTTTTTATTTATTCCTGAAATGTTGTGACACAGCTAATTCTGTTGATTAGAATGGATGTTAGGTGATAATTTTAGAGCCAGTTGCAAATCAAGTAAGTAAATTAATCAAATTTAAAATTGGTCAATTTTATGATACGTATTCGAAAATTAAAAAAAAAAATTAACTAAAAATGAATGATAAGCAATAAAATCAAAAAGGATGCCCCCTAGAAGGACTTGAACCTCCAACCTCTCGGATAAATTTATTCAAATTAGTAAGAAAAATTCTCAAATTACAGTTATTCCGATCGCACTACCATTGTGCTATAGGAGCTATGAATTCACTCATCGATAAAATCTCAACTTAAATGTATTAAATAATTACAAAAATTTTGTTACTAACAATTTTAAACGGTCAGAAAAGATTTGAATTTGTGACACTCAGCAAAGACATATTTGCGGTTGATAAGAAGATCGTTTGTTGATTTGAAGGAAGCTTTTAAACTTTTTTTTTTCTTCAAAAGTTGAGAAATAAGAAAAAATTGTTTTTGTGATCAAAACTCAAAGTTTTTTTTGGAATTTTTTGAAA
Source organism: Chironomus tepperi (assembly GCF_022539635.2). Taxonomy (NCBI): domain Eukaryota; kingdom Metazoa; phylum Arthropoda; class Insecta; order Diptera; family Chironomidae; genus Chironomus; species Chironomus tepperi. The sequence continues at coordinate 1,004,071 of NW_027226156.1, forward strand.
TAGTTTATTGAAAATTTAAAGTTTTGATTAAAGTTATTTAAAAAACTAACAAAATTTCATCAAAAACAAAAATGTTAAAATTATCAATTTTCTTCATCATCACAGCTTCATGTGCAGCATATAGCATCACATTACATCCCCGAAAAGATGACGTCATAATCACACAAACAATAACTGACTTTATTGATGAATTTTACACCAAAAATTCACTAAATTATGACTTTATAATTTATGATAGTAAAAAATCGGAATTAATCGATAAAATTGGAACTTCCAGCACCAGATTCCATCCATATCAAGTAATGTCAGTCAATTATATTAGGAAATTAAACCAAATTGATAAGTCAGCTGTGATTTTAGTTCGAAATGTTTTGTCAATAAACAAATTAAATGTGGAAATGAAATTGACAAATTTTTATCCAAAAGAATTCAAATTTTTGATAATTTTGGACGAAACTTTTGGATTTGATGAGAAATTTGAAGCACATTTACATTTAGTCAATGATTACGGACGATTACTTGACTTTTCATATTTCTTATTAAACTACAATGACAGAATTGTCTTTGGAACTGTAATATGGTTTAGTGACTCAGAATGTAATTTTCCATACTTTAATATCATCAATGTCATCTACAAAAATACCCAAAAATGGCACAAAAAGCTTCAAATTATCGATAAATTTGAAAATTTTTATGGATGTCCTCTAATATCAAGCAATTTGTATGACTTATTAGGAACATTTTACATTGATAAATTTACATTTGAAACGAAAGGATTCATTGTTGACTTGACATCAGCTGTAGCTCAATATTCCAACTTTAAAGCAGTCTTTATGACATCCAGCAACTATACATTAAATGAAAATGATATCAGCATTGATGAAACTGGAAATGGAATGTTTCAAATTGTCTATAAAATTAGAACAAATACATTAAATTCCAATAATCATGTCACCATGACATTCAGTCAATTAAGCTTCATATTTGTCATCACACCAGCTGTTCCATACACAAGTTATGAGAAAATTTTACTTCCATTTGATACCGACACATGGTCATGGCTGATTGTTACATTTTTATTCACTTTTATGTCAATTTTTATCATTAATAGAGTCTCAAAGGATGTCCAAAAATTAGTTTATGGTGAAAATGTTCAGACACCGACCTTGAATGTCATTTTTATATTTTTTGGAATTGGACAAATGCGATTGCCAATGAAATGGTTTGCATGATTTTTACTTATAAATTTTATTCTATTTTGTTTGATTTTTCGAACATGCTATCAAAGTAAAATGTTTGAGTTTATGACATCGGACATGCGTAAGTCCTCTCCGGAAACAATTGATGATCTTTATGTGCAGAACTTTACAATCTATACGATGGAATTTGATCATATTGTGAAAATTTTGGAGCATTTAATTGAAAAGAAACGAAGGTAAGGAATTTTGAGGGTCAGGTGGCTTCACATTACAGTTTTTAAAGTTCAAGTGCCTTCACACATGAATTTTAATATTCGAGTGCTTTTACACTAGAATTTTTGTACTTCAGGTGCCTTCACACTAGAATTTTGAAGTTTGAGTGCCTTTACACTTTATTCATAATGTTCAGGTGCCTTTACATTAATGTTTTGAGTTTTAAGTGCCTTCACACTTGATTCTTAATGTTCAGGTGCCTTCACATCAAATTCCTACAAATTAATTAACATTATTTTCTTTATTTTCAGACCAAAAATCATTAAATTCAAATATTTATGGCATTTACGTCAAGTTTACAGTCGACAATGTCAAAATAGTTCTGCAAAAATTGCATTCTTCATTCCTGATGATTCCTTAGTCGAATTTGCTAGAAAATGTAAATGTGAACCAAAAATTCTTAAAGAATCTCTTCTAACATTACAAAATGGAATTTCATTGCTAAGAAATCACTTTTTATTCAGGCAAACTGAAAAAGTAGTCGAAAGATTTATACCGATGGGGATTATGCAGCACTTATATGATATTAATAATTGGATATCCAATCGACCATCAATTATAAATGAGGATAATATGCCAAAAGTCTTAACAATGGATGATTTAGAATTTGGATTTATAATTTGGATAATTGTCATTGCTTTATCAATTTTAAGCTTTATGATGGAATTTGTAAGGTTTTGGATCCATAGATGTTTGGAAGTCAATATATGATAAGCTATGCATTTAAGATTCAGTTATTGGAAGCACTGAGATATTTTTAAAAATTCAAATAAAAAAAATTTCATAACGGTCAAAAAATATTTAAATTTATTTTCCCTCTAAAACATCCCAAAACAAGTCAGAACATGATCCAAAGCTTATTAAATCTTCGTCTAATCGGCATTTTATCTCCAAAATATTTTTCACAAAAATGACACTTTCTCCAAAGGAATCTGGCGAATTTATTGTCAAAAATGCTAAACATTTGACAGTCAGTGACGATGGAATTAAGAACCTTGCGAATCAAGTAAGTTTAATTAATCAAATTTAAGATTTTCTTTTAATGTGAACTGACTGAAGTAACTCCAAATTTTTTCAACAATTTTAGATCGTCACAGCCATCACTGATAAGACATTAAGCATCAACAACTTCTCACAAATTAAATTTCATCCAAAATCAACTGACGACTTTGCCCTCAACTGGATCTTCCTGATTGACACACTCAACTTTTGTTTTTGGACTCCCGACAGTCAACCACAAAAGTGGAAAGTTGACAATCAATCTGGATATTTTGCACTATGTGCAGCTATAAATCGTGCACAAAAGGACGGAATTGACGTCACAAATCCAAAATATTATTCAAAAATTACTTTGGAGGAATTGGATGAAATTTTGAGACCAGATGATGGAGTTACTAAAGCACCGTTGCTTGTGGAACGTGTCAAGTGCCTTCATGATGTTGGAACTAAGCTTCTTGACAAGTATGATGGTAAATTTGAGAATGTCGTCCTTAAAGCTTCAGGATCAGCTAAAAAATTACTAAATATCATCATTGAGGACTTTCCATGCTTCCGTGATGAAGCTGATTACTGCGGCAAGCGTGTTGCGATCCTTAAACGAGCACAAATTCTCGTCGGTGATGTCTATGCATGCTACAGAGGTGAAGGAATTGGTAAATTTGATGACATTGATGATGAAATTACAATGTTTGCGGATTATCGAGTTCCTCAAGTTCTCGTCCACTTTGGATCATTGACATATTCGGATGAGCTTATGCAGGAACTAAAGGATGATAAAATATTGATAAATGGTGAGGAAAAGGAAGTTGAAATTCGTGGAGCATCAATTTACATCGTTGAGAAGGCAAAAGATCTTGTCAGACAAATGTTAAAGGCACAAGATCCTGAAATGTCTTTAAAAAATGTCAATTCAATCTTAATTGATCACTTTCTTTGGGATTATCGACGTGCAAATGCTGAAATGTTGACTTATGTGCCATTCCATAAGACATACAGTGTTTATTACTAATTCATTTCAGGAACAAATGTCTTATTTTCTTATTAATTGCCATAAATCATCATCAATTCATCAACAACTCCAAAATTAATTGGCACATTCCATCGTGTCTGAAATTTTTTTTTTGTATTAATAACTTCTGAAAATAAAGCAAATAAAATTTGCATGAGCATTAATAAATTCATAAAACTCAATTTCTGTGTGTTAATTAAATGCAATTTTTCTTATTTATTTTTATTAATTTATTACTTCTGTTCATCTTCATCGATCTCCATTTATGGTTTTACATAGTAAGTAAAATGTTATAAAGGAATTTATTGTTGTTGGGGGTGACAATGAGGGGTATGGGGAAGGATTAAGGTGGTCCAAAATGATGTTTTGGATTTAAAATGATCAAATTAGTTATAAAGTGATCATAAATCACTAAAAATGATCAAAAAAAGAGGATTCAGAAGCACCAGATTGCGCCCTCGGGGATGTAACGTCTGAATCAGAATTTTGGATGAACTTTAAGATTTTTGTCTCGAAAAACCACTGGCAATATGAAGACATTTGCCAATAAAGGAGATAAATACCCTTTTCCCCATGACACTCCAACCCCTCAACATTTAAAAAAGCATCAATCAGTGTATAAGCAACAATGTCTTTGTGAAATTAGTTTCTTTATGTCTGTGGATCTATAAATATTTCATGTTTATTTGTGTGAGTTTTTGTAAGAAAAAGATTATTAAATTTTTTTTTAATATTCATCTCCTTCGCCGACTTCTTCAGTTGAATCGACACCAACTTCCTCATAATCCTTCTCCAAAGCAGCCAAGTCCTCGCGAGCTTCTGAGAATTCACCTTCTTCCATACCTTCACCGACATACCAGTGAACAAAAGCACGTTTTGCATACATCAAGTCAAATTTATGATCCAAACGAGCCCATGCTTCAGCAATAGCTGTTGTATTTGACAACATGCAGACGGCACGTTGAACCTTGGCTAAATCACCGCCTGGAACGACTGTTGGTGGTTGATAATTAATACCGACCTTAAATCCAGTTGGACACCAATCAACAAATTGAATTGAACGTTTTGTCTTGATTGTTGCAATGGCTGCATTGACATCCTTTGGAACGACATCACCACGATACAACATACAACATGCCATGTATTTACCATGACGTGGATCACATTTGACCATCTGATTGGCTGGCTCGAAGCATGCATTTGTAATCTCAGCAACTGTCAATTGTTCATGATATGCTTTTTCAGCGGATATGACTGGTGCATATGTTGCCAATGGGAAATGAATACGTGGATAAGGCACAAGATTTGTCTGGAATTCCGTCAAGTCAACATTTAAGGCACCGTCAAAACGAAGTGATGCTGTGATGGACGAGACAATTTGTCCAATAAGACGATTCAAGTTTGTGTATGTTGGACGTTCAATGTCCAAGTTACGACGACAAATGTCATAGATGGCTTCATTGTCAACCATAAAAGCACAATCAGAGTGTTCGAGTGTTGTATGGGTGGTTAAGATTGAGTTGTAGGGTTCGACAACGGCTGTTGATACCTGAAAAAAATGATAAAAAAAATTTGAGGTTAGAATTGTTTTTATAGGATTCGGGATTATTAGGTTAGGCTCAATACTTTACCTGAGGAGCTGGATAAATTGAAAATTCCAACTTTGACTTCTTTCCATAATCAACTGATAATCTTTCCATCAACAAGCTAGTAAAACCAGATCCAGTTCCACCACCAAATGAATGGAAAACCAAGAATCCTTGCAATCCAGTACATTGATCAGCCAATTTACGGATGCGATCCAAAACAATATCAACAATCTCCTTTCCAATTGTATAATGTCCACGTGCATAATTATTAGCTGCATCTTCCTTGCCAGTAATCAATTGTTCAGGATGAAAAAGTTGACGATAAGTTCCAGTACGAACTTCATCAACGACAGTTGGTTCCAAATCAACAAAGACAGCACGTGGAACATGTTTACCACTTCCAGTTTCAGAGAAAAATGTATTGAATGAATCATCTCCACCGCCAATGGTCTTATCCGATGGCATTTGACCGTCTGGCTGAATTCCATGTTCAAGACAGTAGAGCTCCCAACAGGCATTACCGATTTGGACACCGGCTTGACCAATATGAACTGAGATACATTCACGCTGAAAGAGATGAAGGAATTGATGGATTAGTAAATTTATTGGGATTTTTTTAGGTTATGTTCAAAAATTTTGAACCTCAAAAATCATCAAAAAGTCCACCCCAAAACCCTTAATTTCCATTAACACAACATTAAAGGAGGTCACCAGACCGTCTCAAATATCAGTAATTACTATAATTTGCTCTATTAAAGTTCACCATTTAGCATGCATAAGTTCCTGTACAATAAGCCGTACATACGTCAATAACAATCGCGTGTCCTTTTTTTGGACTTTATTTTCATGCACGCAAATGTTGATACACCCACATTTTGAGATTTTTTTAATTTCAATTCCGTAGAAAAATGTTTGCTTTTGCGTCAAAATAACCGCTTTGGTATTTCAACATATTCGAATATACTTATTACATTAACATAAATATAGGACAATGAACTGAATCGATTTTAATGAAATTCAACCTGTTTTTTGATTTATTTTGCGCATGCTACAAGTCAAGGTCTTGGAATTTACATGCTGACTGGAACGGTTTATTGAATGAGGTGTGACTTGGGATGTTGAATGACATTTTTGGGGTATTTGGTGGTTGCAGAACGGTTGCGTCTTGTAAGATGTCGCTGGAACTGATGATAATACGGTATAGGTACACCATTGGTCAATTGGAAGCTACCCAGAACCATCTAAAGCTGAAAGAGAACCAATAAGTGTGCCAAAGAATATTTTAGGCTAGCTAGAGCATGACTAATGTCACTAGACTTGCCATAACTTAAGAACCTAATCACAAATCACAAAAATTACCAAAAATTGTCCACAAATATCACAATTTTACCTCATTTCCTCAACATCCTTCACCATTCCATGACAAATCTACAAAATCAACCATTTATGACCCCATCGTGACTACAAAAATCCATCAAACTTGATTTCCTTCCTACAAGAATTTTTTGAGTAATTTTTTTTTCAGTTCCTGCACGAAAATTATATCAGACTTCCTCAATTTTTGATCTACTTTCTATTTTCTTCCTGTTGTTTTCTTTTTCTAACTTGAAAGTGCAATGAACCTTATTTAAATATAAGAATTTATGTCCTAAATAGAAGTCTTTATTACCATTGTACACTTGATGCAATCGCACTGAATGGCGTTGATTCATTATTTAAATGACTTCATTTATGTAAATTAAAATTGTTATTTTTATGCTGAATTGCTTTGAATTGTTTGACTAATTGCGAGCAAATGAGGAATTTTGGAATGGAAATTGAAATATAGACTGTTGAATATAGAATGCAGCATGCAATTAGAAATTCAAAGAAATTAATCCTTGCATGTCATAAATAAAGGTTTAATTTAGAAGACAAACAATAGAAATTAAATGTTTTGTAGGTGCGGATGTGAACATTAAAGTTCGTGATAACAAAATTTAGGCAAAGCTTGAGATTTCATCGAAAATCTTCCAGATTTCGATATTGTTCCCGAGATCACATCAAATAGGTAAACAGACCCATGACCGAAGGACTTAATTAAATTCAAAGTGTCACTTTGACTGACTATAAACACTTCACAATCGTGTCTGAATCTCCGTCATGATTCAGTCGTGAATTCATCATTATTATTGACACAAACATCGTGCATGGACATTAATATTCTCAATTTTTAATAGTTTCATTTGTATATAAATACATCCCAAAATTCATTCAATTCCACAGTCAATTTTCCAACTCCAAATAATCAAGTGATAATGAATCAACTGCAAATCATCATCATCAGCTGTTTGATCTACCAAACATTTGCTGGAGGTCCATCATTCACACCGTCAGCATGCAAAACCTGTACTGAAGTTTTAAGAGACGGAGTCGATCCATCATCAGAAAGTTGTGATGCTGGAAATGAAACTAAAATTCCAATTACAATAGTTTTTAGTGATGGAAGACCAAGAACAAGTGGATACTGCATTGGCTCTCAAGTGACCATATCGAGTAGTGAAATTAGTTCAAAGATCAATGGATATGTATCAGATCAAATTAGGTTAATGTAGATATAGATTTGGCATTTTGGTCAAAAATGGAAGTAAATGCTCGTAATTGTCAGAAAAACAAACGAAAAGTTCTTTAATTTCCATCATTTTTCACCAAATTTATAGCATAATAACAGTTGCTTATGATTACTAAAACATAGGCGTGTTCCGTTTCCATTTCATGGTTCCAAAATGACTATATGACCACGAACGTGTGCTTTACTATTCAAAAAAATAGATGGAAATTTCCATAAAATATTCTTTTATTTTATGGGACACGAAAATGTAGGCACAGACTTTATGTGATTAATAATTTAATGAATTTTCACGCTAAATGTGAAGGACTAAGTCTAAAATATGAAATTCAACCTAGAAATGGCTGTGCCATCGTGTGTCATCATCGAATTAATTATTTTTTTTTTTGTGTTGATTTTCTTCTTTGGAGTTTTCATTTCGTGAATTTGTTAAGGGAATATTGGAACTGAAATTCATTTTTTTGAATGATTTAATTTGCTTGGTAACTAGTTGCATGTTTTTTATAGCTTTCTGACTTGGTTAGCAGGCGAGTGGGGTTGCAGTTGTGTGACGTATTTTAGAAGGTCAATCTCATTGTGTATAATCCTAGTTTAGGCTCAGACAAGCTCTACAGAGTGAATGATATTGTTCCGACTATAGCTTAACCTAACATGCATCCGAGAAACGAACCCCCTTAAGCCTCCCACTTCCAAAAATTGGAAACTAATAATTATATAAGACACACTATAAATCACAATTTTACTGTACGCAGATAAGCATCAGAATTAACTATAATGACCCATAGCTTCTTATTCCTCAATAAAATTGATTTCTGTCTTCTTCCTCATCCTCACGTGATCCATAAAATTTGTGTTGACAATAGAATGACGCTTGTCTATACTAAATAAGTGAAGAAGTCACGAAATGGCTACAAAAAATTTTCAATTAGTCATGGATTCAATTTATTACACCTTATTATGTAAATCAATAGGAAGAAATGCACGATGAGTCACTGAACTGTAAAGGTTTATTTAAGATTAAATCTATGATTGATTGACAAGCAAATGACCCAGAATTTCATAGCTTATGGTTTATGAAGTGCAAATCATTCATAAAGTAACAAATTTTTTCATACTTTTTAAACAGTGACTTGTGTTTTAGTCAAGTTTACATTATGTAGAGTCTCATTCATTGCAATCCATTGACAGATACAGAGATTGAGTAATTAATCATATTGTAGCACCAACAATAAATTACCCGAGCCGCTATCAAGTTGACTAAATACAGCATTGATGCTGATGCTTGCTGATAAAATATTAGGGTTCAGTCAACAACCACAGTCCTGCATTTTAGAGGCGTATGCCTGCAGTTTTGGATTCGTCCATGGCACCAGGGCCTATGTTTAGTGTCAGCATGTCTGCAATTTTGGAAGAATCTTATAAACTACAGACAATCGTGGATTTAGGGACCGATCTCTTATTAATCATGGCACAAAATCAAACTGCACATCCAGCGAAGTGAAATCATTGGTTTGACCCCCCAATTGAGTTCACCCCTACATCGTAGCACTTCTTTCATACCCTCAATACCCATTAAAATCCACAAATGTATCCATGACTCATATTAATACGCTAATAAATGCACTTAATTCTTTTGCATTTCATTTCAATTTAAACAAAAAAAATATATATACAAATTATATATTTACATTTATCACGCATGATTTGCTTTTAACAATCTCGTCTCGCGAAATGAGAAATGAAACTTGATGATGCGAAAAAAGAATTGCCTTTTTGGATGCAAAAGTGCTTATGTTGATTGTAATAATGTGGAAGTCGCGACGGATTTTTATGGGATTGGTGTGGCTGGAAGATGAGGAGTTGACTAAAGGGATCGGCACAGCCAGAAAAATAATCAGATTTAAAGCCTGTAATTTGCACACTTAAAGCCCTTTCTAGACCATCGACCCGTAATGACATGTCCAAAAAAAGTATGACTCACTAAAATTTCATTTCACAGTCTTCAGTTCCTGTCGAAAAATGAAGCAAATTTCGTGTGTATCATGTACACAAGGTACAATTGACAACAACGAGGCAAAAATCTAAAATTACAAATTTCCGTTGCGCATCGTTGAATGAAGAATTGAAGCCGTTTCGATATACTTTCAATGAGTGTATCGATGATTCTTATTATTCAGAATAGAAAATTGTGTATTGTTATGGAATAAGAAGGCGAGGTGGTATGGAAGGCATGGAAAGCTATGAGAGGGATTAGAGCGCATTTAATAGAATTTGATGGATTTTGAAATGAGCATAAAATTAGAAAATTTTGTGAAAAGTCAATCTTCATCCCAGCCAGACAATCCGCATCCAATTCCACAACTATACTCTATACCAATAACTGCCAATCCACTCCATAATATACTCAAATTATTTTCCAATGAAATACAAAATTGAATATCAAATTACATAAAATAACATCAAGTGGAACGTTCCATATGCTCGATATAAATCCACAGATATAGTCACAATTATCTATTGTTCTTCTGTCATCATAGATCGTAATTAATGCGTCGTCGTACAACAAATTAGTTCACAAAAAAAATGATAAAAAATTCTCCAAAAATGGAACTGCCAACATGTCAGAAATTAAATTAAATAATACGAAAATTAGTCTTAATTGGACTAACTTGTTCATGTTTAAAGTGAATGAATTCATGCATATATGGCCATTAATGAATTTAATTTCTTATAGCTTAAAATGTGCTCAGCCCACGAATCTCTCGGAATTGTGAGGAGCACGTAAAGATAAGCGAAATTTCTTCTATGAATTATGAATTTTCTACATGCGAATTTATGGATATAGCGGTGTTTTGGATGTGAATGAGTGGATTTTTGGGGCTGTAAGAAGAAGCTTTATTTTATAGTTTATGAGAAAATTGGGATAGGATTGAATTTGGAGCATATTTACAAGCTACAATTCAACTTATTCTGTACATTCACATTGCACACACTTAACCGGCAAGCTGTCCCCATAGCAGTCACTTATTAACCACCACTAAGCTTCGGTAACTTTCTATCAAAGCCACTGTCCACCATATGATCAATTCTTTAATACATATCGATCGGGTCAACAGTTCAGAAGTAAAAGTCGATCAATAAATCCAATTATCATCAATTATAACAAGCTATTTGGCTTATTCCATTGCTATTTTATAATTAACAGATCATCTGATCTTCCATTGACATCAAATACCATCACAGAAGTACGCGTTGGAAGTTGACATAATGAGCAAACTAAGTTCAATTTAAGTCTATCTTCTTTTTAACAACTTCCGACGCAAGTTTGTCTTCTTAATGATCCACTGTAGGCATTTTAGTTCTGTTGAACGCATTTACGCCTTTATATGGACGATATAATAGAGAAACAATAAGCTAAGTGCAGTAGCACATGATATTTTAGTAACATTTGCAGTTTTTTGAGTTTGTATAGTCATTGATCCGGATGATTGGTGGGTATTGGGGTGTGAAGAAGTGATTTAAGTTATGGATGAGAGATTTAAGAATTTTATGAATTTTTTTTAATTAAATTTTTCTGATAATTTGCATTTTAATGATAAGATTCATTTGAAATAAGACTAATTATGACAAAAGACACAGCTAACAAAGCAAGAATCAACAAAACAGAAAGATAAAGCAACCAAAATTCATTCTAATTAACTTAAATTTTCTTCTTAGAACTCTTTAACAAATGAGAAAAATAAGAGAAAAAAGACACAAAAAGACATGCATGATGTATGAAAATTAGTAATGAAATTTGACACGATAGCAACTTTAAAAGTGATGAAAGGTGTGAAATAGACACGAGAATTGAGTCAAAATATTTTCTAGCATAGCTGTGCATATGTCTACAGAATCACAAGATATAGTAGGGAGGAGGTAGAGGGTAGGTGTCGAATTTAAAAATTGTAAGAATATTTTTGGATTTTTGCATTGAAAACTTCAGCAGAATGAATGATTCATCCAAAAAGAGGGGTACTTTGGCTACCCAGATCGATCGATCTTTCTGTACAGCACCTCGACATCCACCACCCCACTCATGGTTCAACCTATTCAACCTATTCTACTTCTAATAAAATCGAAAAATTCTTCTACTTCTGCCAAATTCTCTACAATTATTCAGAAATTCATCAGCATTAATCCAACGAAGCAGTCATAAAAATCAATTAAAGAACTAACTTTTTCTTATTTTCTATTTTGTATCAATTATAAAATAACGGTTTTGCACTTTAAACAATTAAAAATATTCTTTTATTCTTTTATTCTCCTTCAAACGTGCTTCGAGGCTTTCTTCTTGAACATTTTGCTGCTTTTAATGTTGCTAACGTCAATGTATATATGAGAAATGATTCTTGATAGTTGAAAAAAAGAAGGAATGAAGCAGTATGAAGCAATAATATATTGTTAATGAAAAATTTCACAGCGTAGTGAAGAACGAGGAATAACATTGGAAATATTGATAAATTTCACTGAAAATGAGTTTGTCATCGTCAATTTTGCATGAAAAAATCGAATTTCAGCCCAAGTTTTGCTAAGATCTAAGGACGATGAAAGGCTTCCATGTCTGACCTCAGAGTAAAGTCACCCTTTGACCAGATTTTCGGTCATTTCTACACCGTATTCCTTCAAGACCCGATGATCTAAAAAACATCACAAAACCGCCATATTCAATATTCATAACCCCACAAATCAAATTCTTAACAATCTAGTGATTACCCAAAAAATCAAGAATAAATCCCACTAAATTTACGATAAGCTTTCACAACCTATAATTCATCATTAACAACAGAATAAATTATAACGAATCAATTAGCGAGCTTACTCTTCTTAGCCACAAATTTAGACATTTTCAGATACATCAGGCATCAAGAAAATAAAATTTAAAAAAAATTACTTGATTAACGAATCTAAAGAAGAATTTGGCGAAAAGAAGAAAATTTTTGCTAATTTAATAATCAAGAGCTGAGATTGAATAATTAGTGCTGGAATTCTGATGAATTATACGATTTATTCATGCTTTTAAATTTAGAACTAATGAACTCATTACAGCATTGCACTTGGTATTGGAAATTGGAAGATAGAGTCAGCTTCTGGGCCATATAGGGTAGAAGGTGACATAATTTCCAAATGTTCCTTTAAGCTGCAAATAAAATTACATTTTATAGCCATTCTTATCTGAGGCAATAAAGAAATGCTCATGAAATAAAGGTGCCGGTACTAATAAAGTCGAATTGACCTTGATAAGATTAAGAATGCCACTTGAAAGTGACACAACTATAAAGATTTAGTGACTTAATGCCGGAAAGGTTTGAGATTTTTCTCATGTCTCAATTTTCAGACTGAAACGTTCTCGTAAAGCACAAGTTGGTCAATCGATCCTAAATCTGACAACAGGTTGATGCGATTCTGACTTGGTGCCGAATTTAGCTTAAATCCAGCATAATGTTGTTCAGGTTCAATGTCTATAAATCCAAAAAAGCGGAGCTTATTCACACGCTATCATTCATGATCTTTAACCATTTATTTACGATGCACAGCTGATAACAGCAGCACAACAATCAAAGTCTATTGACCGTAGAGTAAAATTTAATTTTTTATAATTCAGTACATGCTAAATTGCAATTAAGCTAATGGAAGACATGACTTTAATGTTTAAATACAAATCAGAATTTTAACTGATAATTAGACGTGCTATTGCCATAGCTTGATAATTGTACAAATGCCAAAAAAAGTTATTTTCATGTCCTTTAAAAAAATGCCTGCAAAAATCAATTAACACAAATGCATTTCCTCTCTACTGCCCTAATTTCTACCCTAACATAAATTTCAGTTTTTTTTTTGCCTTACTAAGGTTATTGATTTTTTTATTTGCAGTTATATCCATGGCAGTTTGAAGTGTTTGTAGTAAATATTGTTATTGGAGTCAATTTTTAAGGATGTTGAGATTTAAGGTAGCAGGTATTTCTTGGAGATCGTTCATGCTAGAATACGTGATGATCAGTCAAGTTCCCCTTACCCCTCGGGTAGTGAACCAAACACATCATTAAGATACTTTAGAACTTAATAATTTGACAAGCGGCGCTAGAAATTTGAGACAAGTTTATTAAAATTTTATAGCTTTTATTTCTAGTGTTAAGACTGTCCATAAACATTCATCACATTCCTCTCGATCTTCGCAAAATTTATTCATTCCGAAGGTCATCAAACTTCTCAAACATTAATACATTGTAAGCCACAGACTCTTTCGAATGTAAATTAAGGTTGATTGCAATTCTGAGAACAATTTCTTTACAAATCGTAATTTATGTTCAGTTCAGTAAGACAGTTTAAGTCTCTTTATGTAAACAAAGTAAATGTACCGAATGTGATGTGAATTTTGGAGGAAATTGCAGCTGTGTCGGAAGGTATTAAATTCAGTTTTAATCCTTATTTAATTGTTGTGTGATTGTCAGTTGAATAAACTCTAAATAACGGACTAAATGACATCGGCCCGAATACCACAAGTCAGTTAATTGATCCAAAGTCCGACAGAACTAAAATCAGCTTTAAGTCAGAGTCAGGTTAGCTTCGGGCTGAATTTTGGATCAATTAATCGATTTGTGGTATTTCAATTAGTTACAAACTTGACAAGATTGACTAAGAAACCGTTTGACTCGAACTAGTTAGCGATCTCAAAACAACACTATAAAAGCACAGCTGTGACTTAATTCCTTCAACTCAACCCCATTACAATCAATTCCAAATCCCATTTACCACGAAACCATTTTTATCTTTCTTCATCTCAAAATCTCAAGCAAGCAAGCAGCGATCAATTACAGTAATATGCAATGAACTGAGTACTAATGAATTATCGTTTATTCCATATCGCATACATTCCACATTCTTCGTCTTATTCTCATTAAACGCAATGTATCTAGGGATTGTTTAGTTATGATATAACGGGAAGAATTGAACTTTTTGACCATCCCAACCATTCTGTAGCAACGTCTCAGATTTCTTGAGGAGCAACAAAATTTCAACTTCACGTCCTTCTCTTCCCTTTCCTATGAGCGTTACTTAATAGGTAAACGAACCCCTCGACACTCAAAGTGAAAGAATAAAGCAATTTTTTAACATCTTATTTAATTCCCATGACTAGTCAAAAAGCTACAAAAAAAATGCTAAATTTCCAATCAAATTATTCTTGTTTGTGCTGGATTTGTGCTGTGTTTATGATGTTGATTGCGAGGTGAAGAGCAGATTTGGTACAGTTTAGGTAGGTCAAGAATGATGCTTATAACAGTGATTAATTTGTTGAGGTCAACAGCAGTTGCCAAAAATAGTTCAATTCCTGTTTTGGGGAATCGTTCAGTTATTACGTTTGGGGAGAGACCCCTTCCCCCACTTCCCCTCTGAAAGATCGTTGTTCTATCTACTTTGTATGAATTTTGGAATCAGTTCCACTCACTTATTTTAGATTTCTTAAGATACATTCCAATTTCTCAAGTACCTCACACATAGATTCCAATCTAAAATTCCAAAATTATTCAACAAATCAGAAGAAAACATCACAAAGAGTTGTTCAACCGATTAATAAATTTTATAAAGAATTTCTTATTCACAAGTCTATCAAATAAGGCAAAAAAAAAGAACATAAAAATAGCACATTTTTTTTGTGCCTCCACAAGATCTAGTTGGGATTTGTTCATAAATTATGTCAGAATTTTTAGTGAAAAATTGGAAGCTTTGTGAGATTTTTGAGTTTAGTTCTTGTTAAGAGTACAGAGTATGGGTTGGTATCGATAATAATACTGTAGACAGTTGTTACTGTATGTGGTACTCTAATTGTCTCGAATTAGGTTCTAGACCTTTGCTACAAATCAGCTTTAAATCAACATTAAATCGAGTTTTCCCAAAATTGACCTAAAAATGCTAGATCAACTTAAGTCAGCCTGTTATTGACCCAACTGTCATTTGACAGCAATCACAACTTGATCCAACTCCAAAAAATCTACAAAACTCAAGCAAATCCTCAATCCATGCCTTTCTATCAATTGATCTTGACTTTGAAACACACACAAATATGCCAACTGATGTCATTCAAATTATGAAAATTGTGGCAATAAAAAGTTCATTGATATTGCTGTGAAATGTTTTACTGCTGCATGTGGAACAAAAAAAATAACTTTTTTTCGGAGGAAATTGTTAAGTCGGTTGATGAATGACTGACGTCGTTGAAAAAGTCGCGAATTGGTTTTTTTTTATTGTTTTAAAAATTTGATAATTTTAAAAGTAAAAAGTGTGAATTTTGAAATTTTTATTGGGGTTTTGGGAGGTTTGTATGTTTGATGAACTGTAAAAATGAATTTTTGAAATTTATTTTGAATTTTTGGATTTTTATTTGAATTTTAAAATATAATTTTCAATTCAATAAATTCAACAAAATTAATTAAAATTCCAACTCATACCTAATCCATCACAAAGTGTAATGACCAAATAATAGACTCAAAATGTGTTAAATATCTCACATATCATTTTCATCTAAAAATTTCACTCTAAAAAATTCGTTCAATTTAAATTATTTTCAATTATAATGCAGCAATTAACCCTCCTAGAGTGAATTTCATGTTAACGGTGCTCATTTTACTTTAATTGCAGAATTATGAGATTTGTTGAGGTAGAGGAAATACAGGCATGTATAGAATGTGTAAAAAGATAGTCGAGAAATTTCTTGATTAAAAATCAATTTATTACTTTTAAAAAATTCATTTTTTTAATTATTTTTAAAAAATTTAATTTTTTATTATTAAAGATTAAAAAAAAATTTTAAAAATAAAAAAAATAAAAATTTGAAAATTTTAAAATTCAATAAAATTATTTTAAAAAAAAATTATTAATTTATATTTATTTACAAAACAAAAATAAACAATTTTTTTTATGAATCATTTTAAGATTTTGTTTAATTTGTTTAATGTGCACATATGTCTGCAGACGCATGACTGCCTGCTTGTCGTCTTTAATATGATGATGAGTAATGCATTGAGAGCCATAAGAACTCTTTTCCGTCACTTTTCTTATTTTAAATTTAGAATTATTTCAGAATTTAATGAGAATTTTCCATGATTAATGTGGAAAATTTTTGAATGGGTTTTCTTGGTGAGTTTTTGAATTTTTTATAGAATTTTTCTTCATAATTTTGAATTTTTTCGTATTTTTTGAGATTGAAGAAAATCGAAGAAAAATTGACGAATTTTTAAAATTGTTGAATTTTTATTTAAAACGTCTTTGAATATATTTTGGAGAATATCTCACATTTTCCACAAACTTCTTGGACCCCAAGTTGAGTACCCTCAATATAACACTAAAATATAATCCTAAATACTCGACGCACTACAAATCGACATCCTAAGCCATATACCCTGACTTTTAAGTCCCCAATTAACTCATCTACCCCAAAAAATCCCCTCAAATCATCACTATAATCCCCTCAAAGATCAACTCACCATTTTTAATTTATTTCAAAAAATTTCCACAAGAAATATAAAAAAAAACTTTCAAATTTTCCTCAAATTCAGCACTAATCACTAGCGAGAACTTTTTTGTCCAATTAATTTGTCAGCGATGGAACAAATGATGAACAACTTATGAAGTCATTCAAGATGTTTGCGCTGCCTTTTATAATTCCACAACAACAATAAAATAACATCGGCCGGCTTGGAAAGCATGCGTTACGAATTCAGCCGAGTTTGATGCTCGTCGGCATTTTCGATCGTTGTTTTTGTGCATTTTGTGGCTCGATTTTTTTGTTTTATGTATTTGTGGATTATTGTGCTTGAAAATGTTCTTTGATTGCTTTTTTTTTGATGATCGGGAATTTGTTATGTTTAAGCTATTATAGCTACTTATGTTATTACGGTTGTTTATTTACATTTTTATGACTTTTGTTCTTTGATAAATTAAATGTTTTTCGTGTAATTTTTCTCAATTTATTCACCGTGAAGTGATTTTTGGTGAGAGAATATTGATATTGAATTTGGAATTCAGAGAAAGGTGCAATGGCATGCAGACGAGGATCAATGAATAGAAGAGTTAGATGTCTTGAGAATCAGAGCTCAAAGTCGACTTGAATTGACTTTTTCATACAAAATTCGAGTCGACTTTAAGGTTTGATTTTAGTGAACAGTTCAACCAGAGTTGACAAGACTCTGGGAGTCGAACTCAATTGGACACCAATTGTACTCTAAATACAAACTCCAGAATTCCACTGGACTCCAAAATCCGACTACAGGACTGACAAATTTAAGTTCAAACTTGGACCATATTTATACAGTATATTAAGATCCAGTCATATTTATACAGTAAATTAAGATGTAACATCCAGGACCATATTTACATAGTATGTCAAGATCCAGTAACATCCAGACAGTTTAGTACAGTTTATCAAGATCCAGTAACATCCAGGACCATATTTATATAGTTTAAGAAGATCCAGTAACATCATTTGAATATAAATTCAAATTTTTGCTAAGAATATCCGCGAGAAAATCACTTGATTTTTTGTCTTACTTAAATATCCTGAACAGAATTTGAATTAATTTCCGGTTCGATATACAGTCTGGTTAATGAAAATTAAAAATACACATAATTGACAATGGATTTTTTTCATATTTTTTCCCATATAAAAATTTAAATAATTAATTAAAATATAAGGAAGCGAGTTAGCGATTTAATGATGGCAAAATATCAAATTGCCCTCCGGAATACACACGTATAAAAAAATCAGCATGATTGATTAGAAGTGGTCGAAAAATGGGTCACAAATTTTGAACGTGACAGAAAGACAGAAAGACAGAAGGACAGACAGAGCAAGTCAAATAAAAGAACGTGTAATAATAAAAGATTTGTTGACGTCTTTGAATATATTTTGGAGAATATCTTACTATTTAGAATTTTCACAAATCTCAGCTGATCATTGTAACACTAATATAAAGTTCTAAATACTTCCACTTTAATCCCCAGAGTCATTAATTTGTCAATTGGCATTTTGTGGCTCGATTTTTTTGTTTTATTCCGGGAAATTAAGCAGCTACTTATGTTATTACGGTTGTTTATTTACATTTTTAACTTTTGTTCTTTGATAAATTAAATGTTTTTTGTGTAATTTATCTCAATTTATTCGTCATTGAATTGAGAATTCATGCAATGGCATGCAGACGAAGAATTCCTCACTTTTAAAATTCATAAATTTTAGAATTTTTTTAGAAATTTCACATCGGTCTGGGTGACTTTGGGACCACCAAGTTCTCCTAGATCAAGACCAAAATATCAATTCAGATTCTATTTGAAAATCTGCAAAACATGGCAAATTTAAGCCCAATAAATAATTTGCCAAAAAATATTCAAACTTCTCAGCCTCTTCACTTAATCATCCCTTCCCCTATCAACAAACATTCTACACCCATAATAAACTTTTATACTGTTCACATCGACATTTGTACTGCTCATAAAAAAAGATTATTTTTTTGTGTAGTTGAAAAGAACAGAGAAAAAAAAAAACTTCGAAAAAATTCCACGACAAAAAAAAAAGTCAAATTAATTAAATTTGTAGCTTCCTTTGGACGGGCATTTAAAGGACCAAACAGACAAATCTTGTAGATTTGGTCGAATCTAATATAAATTCTAGCATTTTATTCTCAAAAAACAACATTTTTTAAGGTATGAAAAAATTTTCACAACTACAAATGCACTTTGTGACGCCGACAAAAAAAAAAGACATGAAATTAGTTATGCTATAAGGTCTTAATTAAGATGTAAATAAGGCATGATGTCATCTCAAGTGATTCAAATATTTCATTAAAATCCAAAATTTCAAATCCAAAAAAATCCATCAGATTAGAAAATAGACATCAATATTAAGGATTGGATTAGAAATTACGTGGCAGTAAATATTCAAAATAAGAATTTTTTTATCAAATTTTTTTTTTGTAGTGCATTCGAAATGGGTCTCACAATTTCAAGTGTCCTCAATCGACTCTTTGGCAAAAAGCAAATGAGAATCTTGATGGGTAAGTTGAGCATTATTTTAAGATTTTTTTGATTTTTTTGGTAATTGAAGGCCAAAAATATTTACAAAAAAAATTTGTTCTGTGCGAAAAAGAAGAACAAAAAATTTATGATTTGCTGGTTCCAGTGAGATTTTTTGTGTGTCTAGCAAGATTAATTTGAGATAGAAAATGGATAAAAACTTGATTTTCATAGTCGTGAATCGTCCAGAGTTATTGACATTTAGAGGTTCTATAAATAGAATCAACTATTGCTTTAGAATAAGCTGGCTATGATATGAGTCATAATTTACATCCATTGTTAAGCTTATATCAATTCTAAGGTGACAGTAGTTCAAATCTTCTCATTTAGTTCCATGTTAATGAATTTCATTTGGACTAATTTGTCAATATAATTGGTTCAGTTAAATTGGGCAGTGGAGCTTAAATAAGAATAATCGAGTGCTGAGGCCCAATTGTATGGTCGCATCCATATTTAGGGTTTGATTCTGAAACAACAATCTTAAATTTTTGAAAAATTCTTCAATTTTCTGTTGATTTTCATGAAATAATCCATGAATATCCCCAAATTCTTGCGATCCATACAGACATTAGGTAAAGAGGTGATTGACCTCAAGGTTCAATCTAGATCCATTCGATATAATTGAGCATACTCAATTTTGTCAAGCATGAACCTTCTTGTCTGCTCAAATAATATGATTAATTTTCAATAACTTGAATCCAATCCAGCATTCTTGTGAAATTCACTCGGAAATATCATTTTTAAGTGGATTACTCGCCAATTAATCAACAACTTTTCTATTTCTATGTTTGTAATTTCAATTAAGAATTTTTCTCAGATTTATTCTGACTCAATAAGATATAGCAAAAATAGCCACGAGACTTTAATAGGTCAAAATTTGCATATTTCAATCAACCTATTTTCACAACACCATTTATATGCATCGTTTACCGACATAGACAATAGAATTATTTTTACTATTAGTTGTAAATTAGTTTTTTAAGTCATTTAAGGTAATTTGACTAGTTGGCAAGTAGATTTGAGTTGTATAGGGAATGGTTTAAAATAGGTTTTGGGTAGCTATGGGGATGATATGGTAGAGTGGTATATGTACACCTTATTTTACCAATACCTGGATAATCAGTAACTAATAGAATCTAGGAACTAGTTCTTGGTTGAATTTTAGTGAGGAAAATTAAGAATCTACTTAAAAAAAATTATGAGAAAAATGAGAAATTATGACCAAGCATAGCTTGGACTGACTTTCGTAAAGTGATCTGACAGCAACTTCCCGCCCTCTTTCCTTCTATCCCTTCACTCGTATATCCTCTCTAGAATTATGAACCAATTGCACCACCTTTGTTAGAATGATTTGAGCCCTCGATCATAGATTAATCACTTCTTTTGAGTTATTTGATTGTCTAAAATGGATAGAACTCACTTCTCATGTGATTTGACTTATCAATACACATGGAACCTCTCTTTAATTGATCAAAATGCTCTGAAGTGGATCAAATTCCTATTTCAAGTGATCCGATCTCTCATGGATCAATCAAACACCTCAAAAATTAATCAGAGTACTCCAAAACAGATCCGAATCCACCCCTCAAGATATTGAATCCTCCACAATACCTCCTTTCCCCCCACCATTGACTGTCAAGTAGAATAAGACACAAGAACGTCATTTATCAAACTTCGACCTAGATACACAATTTTTCATACATTTTTTTATCTACATTATTTTATCAATTGCGATTCAAAATCAATCATCTTATCACATTCACAGTTCCACATGCTATTTATACATCATATATTAAATTTCTCTCTTTTCACATTTCAGTCGGTCTCGATGCTGCCGGTAAAACAACAATCCTCTATAAATTAAAACTCGGCGAGATTGTCACAACCATTCCAACAATCGGATTTAATGTTGAGACTGTAGAATACAAAAACATTTGCTTTACGGTGTGGGATGTTGGCGGTCAAGATAAAA
The DNA here is from genome assembly GCF_022539635.2 of Chironomus tepperi. NCBI lineage: Eukaryota > Metazoa > Arthropoda > Insecta > Diptera > Chironomidae > Chironomus > Chironomus tepperi. Next base: position 1,025,822 of record NW_027226156.1, read on the forward strand.
TTCGTCCATTATGGCGTCATTACTTCCAAAATACGCAAGGATTAATTTTTGTAGTTGATTCAAATGATCGTGAGCGTGTTGTTGAGGCGGAACGTGAGCTACACAATATGTTAAATGAGGATGAATTACGTGATGCTGTGATTTTGGTGTTTGCTAATAAACAGGATTTGCCAAATGCTATGAGTGCATCAGAATTGACCGAGAAGTTGAGATTGAATTCGCTGCATAATAGAAGTGTGAGTATTTGATATTTTGAGGGGTAGTGTGAAGGCACCTGAACATATGAACTCTAGTGTGAAGACACCTGAACCTATGAGCTCTAGTGTGAAGACAGCTGAACCTTAGAACTCTAGTGTGAAGGCACCTGAACCTATGAGCTCTAGTGTTAAGACACCTGAACCTAGGAACTCTAGTGTAAAGGCACCTGAATCCATCACATTACTAACCAAATCTTCATATTTTCTATTTTTAGTGGTACATCCAAGCAACATGCGCAACGCAGGGTAACGGATTGTACGAAGGCCTTGACTGGTTGTCCAAAGAATTAGAGAAAAAATAATAACCGCATCAGTAAGCAGCAAACAGCAAAAGTATAACAAGAAATGACTGCAGTGATAAGAAATGAATTTTTTTTGTAAAATTTTTCCCTCGTAAAAATCCTTCCTGCTCGTCATTTTTATGCTCTAATTATCCATCCTCGATAAATTCTTCATAAAAATTTAAAAATTTCTAGTTTTGAATTTTCAAAAAAAAAAAATTATTTTTTGCATATTTTGTTCGTGAGAAAAAAAAGCTCATCTCAAATGTGAGAAATTTTTTTGTCAAAATTTTTCCTATCCGTAAAGAAAATTTCCCAAAAAAAAAAAAAAAAAGACATAAAGGTCGAAAAATGGCAGAGCTGATGGCCAGTAGTGGCAAAAGTAAAAATTTTGTACAAAAATTTTCCAAATTTTTTCTCACTTTGAAATTCTGTTTAAGTCCTTCTTATTATATTATTTTTATTATTTTGTATTCAACATACCTGCATAGCAATTTATCTGTTAAAATGTATAATTTAAATATCATAAAGAATAAAATTGAAAATAAAAACTCAAAAAATTAAAATAATTCAACATTTTTCAATGAATTTTGAGGTTCAGGTGCCTTCTTCACACTAGATTTCCTAGGTTCAGGTGCCTTCACACTATAGTTGCTAGGGTCAGGTGCCTTCACACTAGAATTCTAAGGTTCTGTTGCCTTCACACTAGAGTTCCTAGATTGAGGCGTCTTCACACTAGAGTTCCTAGGTTCAGGTGCCTTTACACTAGAATTTACTTCTTAACACCAATGCAAATATTCAATTTAAGTGTTTATTAGTGATTCTTATGTCAGGAACCTTCCTTAAATTTACAATATTTTACAAATGTCTACTCAAATTCTTAATTTCTAATCCATAGATTCACTTTAACCTAAGTACTGATTTCCTCCATGTTCATGCTGATGCTCCCTTAGCTCCACAATAACTCGGAATGCTTTTGGACATTTATCGCACTGATAAATTGCATCACCAACATGAAGCTTCTGCATGTGCTTCACTAAGTCTCCCTTCGATGCATAAGCTCGATCACAGAATTTACACTCGTGGGGTTTCTAAAAATAAATTGAAATTTTTAGTCATGGACATAATTTTTATAATTTTATGATCCTTACTAGTCCTGTATGTGTCATCATATGCTGATCCAGTCGATGTTTCGTTGTAAACTTATGACTACACTGTGAGCATTCATGCTTTCTCTCCAACGTTCCATTATGTCTCTTCATATGCAATGACAATCCCTCATTGTGCTTGAACGAACTACCACATTTTTCACAGACATGAGGACGTTCGGTGCTGTGGACTGCTTCGTGTCTTGTGAGCTTAGTTTTCAGGATGAACTTCATTGGACAGAATTTACATTGGAATTTCTTTTCTTGTTCTTTGTTGTGGACATATCTGGAAATAAGTTTAAGGTTAGTCTAGATTAATGGTGTTTGAAGCACCCAATATGCTTACCTTATATGCTGATCCAATCCATTAGCAGAGCTCAATGATTTTGCACAAATTGGACAAATGAACAGCGTCTCCTTATTGTGCTTAACCTTATCATGTATCTCTAAATCCTTAGCTGATCTGAACTTTTGTGTACACTTCTTACATTCAACCTTATAACAATCATATCTCTTGTGATTCTTGACATGATTGAGCAGTTTATCATCAAATGGAAGTCTCTTCTTGCATGTCAAGCACTCGTGTGTCTGTGGCTGTGCGTGATACTTGGCATGCTCGAAAAATTCATTAAAATGTTTCAAATTTTTAGGACAAAAATGACATTTAGTCTTTTCAGTTTTGAAGGAGTTTCGGTGAAATTCTAAATGCTGATCTAGTTCCGCTTCTGACTGATGATCCTGTTCACATTTACAACACTTGTAGCTGACTTCAACCTCATGAGGCTCTACCTGTCGATACAATTTACTATGGATCATCATTATGTGATGATTCATTTCCCGTTTATCACTAAATTCGGCATCACATTTGTCACACTTTGTAGTCTCTTTGTGTTTAGACAGCAAATGATTGTCGAGTCCACGTTTGTGCAGGAACTTGGCATAGCAAATTGAACATTTGAAAATTTCACGTTTTTTTGTCGGCTTAAGTTTGTGTTCCATCATTAAGTGATCGTCAGTCATGTGATTCTCCATACCTTCTTTGTTGTCACCCGATGCACCGCATATGTCACAGAAGTAGATCAGCATGTCCACATCATTTTCATGAACATACTTGTAATGTGCTTCAAACTCGACTTTGTCTTCAAACCTTTCAATGCAATATTCACATCCAAATGGATATGCAGCTGCACTGTGCTTCCTCATGTGCCTCAACATGCTCTTTTTAGGCTTGATTTTTTTATCACAGAAGTTGCATGTATACCAGACGTCTTCATATTCCATAGATTCACTTCCTGGAAGTGGTCGTGGATGAAAATTTCCGTCTGACTTCTTCTTTCCTTTTGGAATGTCTTCAGACTCAAAAGTCTCAAATATCTCTGGAATATTAACAATCATACCATGATCATCCATCTGATGCTGCAACATTCCAACTTCTCTATCTCCAGTTGCTGTACATACCTCACAAATGAATATTTTCGGTTCATTTGGATCGTGAGTATTTTCATGTGAAGATTGTCTTGACTCGTCTTTAAAGCGTAGTGTACAGTAGTTGCAGTAGAATGGATGGGTGATGGGATCATGTTTAGTGTGCATGTGACGAAGGAGGTTCTTGCGGGGTTTCTGTTTGATGTCGCAGAAGTTGCAGGAGTAGTAGACATCATCGTATCTAAAAAATAGATTTAGGTTAAGTATGTTGATGGGAGGTTGTTTGGGCATAGTATACTATAAATCGTATAGTGTATACTCAACTTAGTATACTACGCACTTTGCACTGAACACTATTAAACACAGTTTGTAGCATACTCAATAGCGTATACACCATACTCAATAGCGTATACAGTATACGCAAACGTGTAACTTACTTGGCACCCCTATTAAGTGGTCTAGGATTAAAAATTGTAGTCTTTTCATCCTCAGCCTCTTCATCTCTCTTTATTTTGCTGGGTCTGAATATTTTGTGATCGTCCATCACATGATGCTTCATTCCTTCTTCACTGATTCCATTAATTCCACAAATCTCACAGATAACAGCCTCTGGAAGCTCACCTGAGTGTCTCACATTTTCATGTAAATATTTTTTATCTTCATTTTTAAATCTTGCAGCACAAAAGTCACATCCGTATGGCAAAAAAGCTGGATCATGTTCCTGTCTCATGTGCTTAATCATTGCTTGTCGTGGTTTTGTCTGAATGAGGCAAAAATTACATTCATAATGTGAATCTGATCGCCTTCCAGTGGCCTGTACCAGTCTTGGATTGAACGTTGTTGCAACAATTTTTCTCTTTTTTGTCACTGGAACTAAATATGTCACATGCTCCGTCTCTTGCTCATCATATTCACCATCACTGATAATCTCAACATCATCCGGAACTGCAAATTGTTCCTCCTTAATCTCAAACTCATTTTTAACGACAATTTGATCATTTGTAATCATCGAACGGAAATACTGATCACTTTCGATGCAGACTCGCTGAAGATTGTATGCTGCCGAGATGACTTCAAGGCAGTCATTACAGATGGACTTGGGGAGAAGTTGACTGATTGGATCGTCAAATGTGATGTTAATTGGACAGGTTTTGGTGAGCATTTCTGATATTGGAACTCCGTCATGTTTTGATTGAATTTGTGTGGCATTGTGGAAGCAATCCTTGCGACAGATCCTGCAGAGGTCGTCCATTTTTGAGTTCAACAGGTGAATTTAGTTAATTTTATGGATATGAGAGGATATTTAGATTACTTTTGGGAATTTTACAGTCTGTTATTTCAATTTATTTTGTGATTTTGAACATGGCTGCTCACAAATGTCATCTTTTGTTGATGGCTCATCGGCATTTTGAGATAGTTATTGCCTCAAAATCACTCAAATGACATAAAAATCCGGAATTTTTTAAATAAAAATGTAGATTTTTTGGAATTTTTTGAGTAAATTAATTGATATTTTTGATTTTTAATTCATATTTTGGTTGATTATGAACAGATCTCTGATTACTGCCAAGCTTTTAAGGAGTTTTCCAAGATTAAATCAAAAATTCTACCTAAAATACAAAAATTATATAAAAGTTAATGTAAAATATCTTGTTTGATTGGAAAATTCATAAAATTTCAATATTTTAAGTGGTTTTATTCATATTTACCTCAATTTTGACGAGTCTTGATCTTTTAATTGGCCGTTAAGTTGGAAAAATTGCAGATTATAGTCCTATGAAGCATCAAAACTTTAATTTTTCTCAAATTTGACTCTCAAAAAATTATTTTTTTTCTTTTCCTTTTCTATAACATAAACAAATACCGAGAGGATGCAATTCTAATGGGATCATTCATAAATGGTGTCAATCAAATTTTGGGGTGAGCCCATGAGTTCCAGTCATTTAAATTTCTATCAAAAAACCGTAAAAACAATCTTTTCAGACTATCCTGCAAGTTTCACATCATTTACAATCAATCCCCTCATTCTGTCATTTTCTATTGACATTTTGTGAGAGACGTGAGAATAAAGAGAGTACCACAGAGAGAGAGAGCGGCACATGCCACGATTTTTTGTTTACAAATTTAGTCATTCTCAACCAGCTGTTTTTGAGAATTTTAAAAGTTTTTCAATCATTTTTTAGAATTTCTAGCAAGTTTTTAAACTTAATTTGTAATTAATTATGTGAATTAAGGTAATATCAAGCCATTGTGTAAGAAGTCATTGAAGCTATAAGTGATTGCTGTTAGTTAATCAAATTTTAAAGTAAATCACATTAAAATTTAACAAAAAACTCGATAAAAGAATCAAGAAAATTAGTTTTAAAGTAATTAATAGTTTAATTGAGTACCGTGCCTTCAAATTGAGTCAGTGTTGCATAATCCTTGAGTATTCATCTGAGAATTGAGGACTTGGATGTCATTAACTTCATAATCATTAAAAAATTTACAAATTGGAAACATTTTCAATTCAAAGGTATCAAAAATTGATTAAAATTCATCAAAAACACAACAAATTCATTGCAACTTACTACAAACCAGCTTTTTCGTCATTCTAGAACACAAATCATCAGTCCGAACCTTAAATCTCATCAAAAAAGCATTCAATATCCTGAAATACTCCAAAAAATCTGACCGAAATTCTCATCAAATCCTCAAAAACAATGTTCAACTTCACCGACATCAACCAAGATTACCTCGAAAAACTCGTTGACTTCCTATACTCAATCGCATGGATGTACAAAGTCCTCAACACACAATACGTCAAGGAAAATGTTTTGGATGAAAATCGCCAATTTTTATCACTTTTGGAGCACATTGACTTGAATGACTTTGTGAATGCAACCGAACCACAAAATCATCATCCATTGGAACTCCAAAAATTAATTGAAAATGTCAACTACTTCAGAATCAACTTTGACATAATCAACACCGAGTCATGGAAGTGCAACAATCAGCAAAAGCGAATGAGTCCAAAAAAGTTGTATGAAATTGAAAATATGAGTAAATTAATTAATGAAATTTGTAAGGATGATGTCACAACTTTGGTGGATTTAGGATCCGGATTGGGATATTTGGATGAGTATCTGCATACAAATTATGGATATAAGATCATTGGACTTGAGGGAAGTGCTAAGAATCAGGAACAAGCTGTTAAAAGACAAGAAAAATATTATGCCGAGTCAATTGGGAAGGTTAAGCATGTCCATCATTTTATTACCATGGATTCTGGAGATTTTATACTGAATGAAGTCGATGATGTCAATAAAGTTGAAGAACTAAGTGAGAAATTGTCTAATTCGTCTACTTCTGACATTAAACCTCCGAAAGTAGCACTTTTTGGACTTCATCCATGCGGTGACCTCTCAATTGTTTGCATCAAGCTGTTCCTCAACATTGATCGCGTCAAAAAGCTCATCTTTAGTCCCTGCTGCTATCATAAAATGAGTGGAAAGGATACTGATTATACAGAGTTCAATTATTATCCATTGAGTCAAACTGTAAAGGAACTGGAATCAAAATATCCAACAAATCCATTTTTAAGACCATTTTTGAGACTCGCTGGACAACAATCACCGATAAAATTTAAGGAAATGACAGAAATTGAGCACTTTGTCCATGGAAAGAACATGTTTGAAAGAGGTGTAGTTGAGGCTATATTAATGGACAATGAGACATCCAAACGGATCAATAATACAACATTTAGTGAAGGAAGACTCAAGTTTGAGGACATAAAAGTCAAATATCAACTTTTGGACAAATCAACATCAGCTCCAAAGCAATGGACAGACGAGCATGAAGAAAAATTCAACAAAATTCGAAATTTACATCCAAAAGGTGAGGAAATGAGCGAAAATTTGTTCTGCCTACAAACAGCTGTACAAAATTCCTGTGAAAATCTTGTGATTATGGATCGTATCTTTTACATTTATGAGCAAATGAAGATTTTAAATTTGAACCTTAAAGTGTCGATTAAGAAGCTCCAGAACGAGAAATTGTCACCAAGATGCTTGATTTTAATTGTTGAAAAAAGTTGACGAATAAAAGTTTTTATTTTAAAAGAAGCAAATTGATTTTTGAATATTTTGGATGTTGCTTGATTTTCAGAAAGGCTGACATCATTGCCAAGATTTTTGTTAAAGTCATGACATCAAAAAGCCAAAATTGTCTCAGAAATATGTCACAAATGTAGCACAATATTAAGCCAAATGCTGAATTTTTAAGTTTTTTGACACAAATTGGATCTGTTTGCCTTTTTAATAACATTCAATATTATCAAAATGAGTTCCTTATCGCAGTGAACTAGAAAATTGCTATTCCAAACACATTTTATCTAAATTACTTAATATGCAGTCTTATATCATCACAGAAATGAGTTCAAGTGAATTATTCAAAAAAATATCAAAATTCCATCCACTTCTTACTCTCCATCTGAAGGATCTCTTACTTAGGGACCAATTTCTTCGATGATGGTACACAATTGGTACGGGATAGAAAGACACTTTGTCATACTAGTTGTACAATACCGTACCGAACCAATACTACAGAAATCGACCTCAAAACTCGAAGTCTACTCGAATTTTGCATGGAGTAATTAAATCGGAATTGACTTCGAGTTTTGCTGTTGCTGAGTTGTAAGGTTAAACATTTTTGCAGGCATTAATCACAAAATAGTTTAAAATTTTGACAATGACCTTCATCGTCATGGTTATCAACATTTTAGGAGCTCCAAATCAAGCAATAAAGCCATTAAACCTTACAAATTTTGATAAGAACTCATGGTAAATATCATAAACTACGCAGCTTGTCATCAACCTGCTGTGCAAATTCATAATGTAAATATTTTTAGCATCAACTTTTTATAGCTTCATGTAAGACTAGCTATTCATCCTCATCGTGTGATGTTCATAATATTTGCAAACTTATAAAGATTTTTTTATGATTTTATTTTTCACTTTGTTGTTGTTGACTTTAATTTTTATTCTGTGTGTGGATTGTGGCTTATTTTTTTGCAAAAAAACAGTCTTTTTTAAGATTTTTTAAATTAATTTAAAATTTTTCATGTTTTTTTTATTTATCAAATATAAAAAATAATTATTTAAGGCATAAATCTATACACAATTTGGTAGTCTAGTAGGGTAATCAAGTTGTATGTTAAGTTCTAGAAACGACAAATTCCATCACAATCCTATTAGCTGTTCTTAAAACTAGACATACAATAGTCTATCCACTAGATAATATGCAGTAATAAAATTTAATTTTTGTATCTTATTTATGTCAAAAAATAAAAGCAATTTTGGATGTTTTAAGCTCCATATCTGATGTATTGAATCATAATCAAATGTCAATTATGAACAAGCACATGTTGCATAATTGAGACTTCCACCTCGTCTTAAGCATGAGTAAACCTGCGCTTGTGTGCATGCATCTGCTGTGTCAGAGAACACTGGAATGAATTGTGATTAGTTTTTTTTATGAAAAAAAAAAAAAAAAAAAATTAAAGGACATATGTATAAAGCTTGAAGAGCCCAGCCTTATGAGCTAGAGGTACTGCGATCAATAATCTGTTGTACCACACCCTTTTGATCTAGAATTTATAGTGGAATCCGAAACACTTGAAAGCTTTGCACAATGCAAAGATATATGGACATCATAACACCTGATGTATCCTGCAATCTACCGAGTTACAATTCGTGTACGCAAGACAAAGTAATGGAAATCATCCAGATTCTAGTATATCCTTGTATACCAAGCAGTGGAGGCACATTAAGTACCAACGACCTCAAAACTGCACTCAGCACACGGTTGAATGGAAATGGAACTTTTGGAATTGAAACCAGGATATTTGGCATGGAAGTTCAACGCTCTACAATTTAGACCACTGATACCATTTTATTTGAGTGATAACTTGAAAATTCACATCCATTAATCCTCATAAACAAACTAGTTCCACCACTTTGAAATTATCTACAGCCACAATATCTTTTTATACTTACTTAGCAATGCAATGAGCACCAAAAGCAGAAACATCAAGAACTTCATCATTTTTGAACTTTTTTTTTTTGTAATTTTTGACTGACTTCTTTGGACTATTTATATCAACTGAGTTGACTTTTTCTCATTTTTCACAATTTTTATACACTCTGAAAAATATTTTCATTCAACTTATTTTACTACATGTTGATAAGAGTCACACTTTAGGAAATATTTACATAAAATAAAAATAAAACTCGATAAACATTTGATAATAAAAATAAGAAATTTTAATGACAACATAAATGTACTGACAATGTGAAATTTAATTAGATTTGTTCGATTAGTAATGGTATTGACTGTTGGTGATGGTCAAAACCAATATGACTTTTTTCAGTTGAAATAGGAAATATAAAATTATAATTTTGATCAAAATCTTAATTTGCATTGCATATAATATTTAATATTATTACTTTTATTTTAAAAATATATAAATTCATTAAATTAGGATTAATATACAATTTTGTAATTTTTCAATTGTTCTTCAACCCAAGCAAGAGCATCTAAATTGTTATGTTTGTTGTATAAAGAACATTGAAGTAAATTTTTGCCATCTTCTCCCTTAATTTTTAAATATTCAACTTGTTCGTCGTGGGTCAAAAATATTTTAATTTCATTCCACGTCAGTTCTACAATTTCTTCTGTGTTCCATCCAACAGCATTAAAAAGAAGATTATTTTGATCATAATCAACATGTTTTATGAACTTCAAAATTTCTGAATTATCAAGATAGTTTCCTAAAGTTTTCCATAAAGTTTGGTGAAGTTCTGAAGATTTATTCCTTTCAGCTGCTAACTGCAACAAATTATGATTCCATCTATTCAATTTCTTTAACATTTCCTTGATTTCATCTCGTGATGTAAGTTTTTCTAATTCTTGGACCATAAACTCAAAAACTTCACTTGATGACCATTCTGCAGCAATATGAAGAATATTACGTCCAGTTTCATCAACTTCCTTGACCATTTCCAAAAACTTTTCATCACTTCCACAAAATTCACGGAAAAATGTCCACAAGAATTGATGAACTTCAACAGGATTTGAAGCAAATAACCGATTTGCAGCTGATTGAAGTAAATTCATTTCCCGCCAACCTTTTGATTTTATAATTTCTTGTAATTGAGCATCAGAGAAGTTTTCTTTTAGAATTTGGAATGTCAACTCAATTATTGCTGGATTTTTATTTCCACTCACAAGATGATGAACAGAATTGTTTCCAAAGTTATCTTTTTGCAGAATAAAATCCTTCAATTCCTCTCGATCTTCAAATAATTTGAACAAAAGTTTCCATAATTCCTGATACACTTCAATGTTGTCCCACGTAGCAGCAGTATAAAGAATATTTTTTTCTTCTAAAAAACCCTGCTGCCAAACAAATTCCTTAAATGTTTGTGGAACTTTTTGATTTGTAAAATATTTTTCAATTTCTGTCCACAAAATTTCGAGATTTTTTTTACTTTCTGATTTAACACAGACATCTAAAATATTTTGTTCATATTTGTTACAGTTGTTCATTAATTCAAATATTTCAGTGACTGTAAAGTATTTATCCATTATTTCAAGGAATTTTTGAACATTTTGAGCAGTTAAATGTGAGGATTTAGCGAGGAAGTAAAAAATGTTTCCTTCCGGCCAATCATCACTCCTCATCATCAGTGTTTGTTTGATAAATTCTCGATCAGTTTTTTTTTCTATTTTTAGAACAAAATTCTCAAAAATTTCTATGTTCAAATTTGATATAAAGATTATTAGAAAGACTTGGTATTTGATTATGAAATCCTTTTAATCCTTGACTCGTTTCGAGAAGAAATGCAGTAAAAAATCTAGGAATTTTAAAAATATTTCTACGTTTTTTGTGCCACGAAAGATAGCCTCAGCATTTTGATTTAAGACAGCTTTAGCTTTTTTATAACTTCCATTTTTCAGCACTTCGATTCCAAACTCAATAAGATTTTCTAGATTTTCAGTGAAAAATAGTCCAAAGTTTCTTTTGGAATAAGTGAAACTTTTCAGTTGTGTTCCTACTTTTTCCAGCACTTCCTTTTCATTACAGGCATGGAAAATGAATGTTTTAATAATTTCGAATTTATACTCAGTCATGATTTTATTTAAAGCACCTGAAAGTTCATTGCATGCTAGCTGATCTTTCAATGCATTTACAATTGCATCAGCAACAAAATATTCACGGATAGTCTCGTGGATGAAATAAACTTTTCCATTTATTATGGTCAACATGCCACCAGCGATGATTTCTTCAGATTTCCATTCACTGCCGTCATATCCAGGAAATAATACTGCAGCCAATTTTGGAAATAAGCTTAAAATTGCATGAAACTGATGAAATTTGAAGAAGTTTAGCCTTAAATTTCGTTGAGCATTGATATCTGCTTGCTCTCTAATCTGACCTTTACAACGCGAGTATCTTAAGTACAGAATTTCTATGAATTTGATGTAAATTTTTAATTCTTGCAAGTTGACAACATTTTCTTCATCCTTGAATCCAGTAGCAATCATTTTGAACAATTGAGGCAGACCGACTGAATTATTTCGTGAAAGTAAAGCTTTTTCAATTATTTGGCGAGCTTTTTGTTTATATATTTCATATTTTGGTGATGCCTTAACACGACTTTCAAAGACTTCTTTCGATTTCGGCACAATTTTGTCCTTTATTAAATCACCAAGAATCCAGCTTTTTGCTATCAATTCTGTTCCTTCATCCTCTGTCATCTCATCAAGACCATAAGCTACATCAAGCTTTAGTTTGTCCTTCAAATTGACCTCAAAATAGTCTCGAGTTGCAATCCAGAATTGATTGCCGCCATTTTGTTGGAAATTCTGTGCCAATTTTGAGACCAATTCAGCATAATTTGGAGCAATTTCATCAAATCCATCAAAAAGAATGAAAACTTTGCCGTCCTTGTACATTTTTTTGAAGATTTTGGCCTCAAATTGCTGTTCTGGCTTCAAAATGTTATCGACCATAAAACTTGAAAATTCCGGTTCACCTTTTTGTGCCTTAAACTCGTCAATGAACTGTTTCAAGTCCACATAAGTCACCCAACTTTTTGGATATCTTTTTCGGATGACATTTGTGAAGTTTTTCTTTGCCCAACTTTTGCCATTTCCAGCCTGATCTGAGATTAAGACATACTTCTGGTTTTTGGCTTCCAACATGAGTGTTTCTTGAGAAATTGTTTGTTCTTCAATTTCCTTTTGTTTAAAACTGCTGTTTTTGGTTTGTTTTTTCTTAAAAGTTTTCGTATTTTTCCAAATAATCCACGTGGTTTTTCATCTTCAGAGTCAGAATTTTCAGAGTCAGTTTCTGTCTTAATTTTTGTCTTTTTAATGAAGCCCCTTGGCTGGAATAAAAACTGAAATTCTTCCTTTGACTTATTCTCATCTTCTTTTGTGTTGACTGAAAATGGCTGATTTTCCAGCAATAAATTCAAGAGCTGAACATCAACCAGATCATTTATGACTTCTTTGTCATTATTAACTGATGTACTTGTTGATGGTTTCTTAGTTTTATGATCAGATATGATCAGTTCCGCTAATGTTGGTTCTGAATTATTTTGAAAATTTATTTTGGTTTTCAGCAACAATTTTTGACTTATTTCTGTCAAGTCACTCCAGTTGTAATTCAATTCCAATTCCTGTACATCCTGCATCTTCTGTTCCTTAATGATTTTTTTAATTTGATCATGTTGAATCCTATTGGACATAATAAATATGAAATTCAGTTCCTTGTTGACGAAAATATTTTCCAATTCATCCGGAACTCCACAAGTACAGTCTACAAAAATGTTGAGTTTCTGATTGTCATCACAAATATTTTTAAAATCATCCCAAAGTTGTAGATTATTGAGTTTTTCAGGCTCAACAAAAATATTTTTTGAATCAAATAAAATTTCGTCTTTTAATTTTAGATAGTTAAGGATATTGATGAACAAAAGCTTCGGAACATTCGTCTGCACTACGACAATCTTGTTCCTGGTTATTTCTTCTATTTTATCCTCATTGCACAGTTCATATTTGAGCTCTTGAATAGAAGGAAGTAAACCAATTGTTCTATTTAATCTTATAACATTTATGTCCCGTTTGAGATGTTTCGGCAAGTCAGGAACAACATGATTGAACCAGAAATCAAAAAGATCTTTATAAGTATTCTGAAGACTACCTAGCAATCGCTCATTATCATCAAATTCTGCTAACATTTGCACAGGTCGAACAATTAATTCTTGATGGAATTCATCGCGATCGTAAAGCTTATAAACAGATAAAATAATTCCGTTGCACTTATCCTTAGGACCGTCACCATCTACCATTGACCATTTGTCGATTTTCTGAACGATATCCTCAAACATTTTCCTTAAATCTTCTTTATCCTCGAAGTAAGGATTCTCATTGTTCTCATAAACTAACTTCATGACATAATGACACAATTCGTGTGCCAAAACTCCTTTGATTTGCTGTTCGCGCTGTTTAGCAGAATTCTTGTCTTTATCAGACAGTTTAGCACCAATGAAAATCCATTTGGATACTGGATACATGGAACCAAGAGAAGAAGGTCCTGATAAGCTTGCATTTTCGACCTTAAAAGAAAGTTAAAGTTAAGTACACAAATTCTATGAAATATTCAGCACTAGACTTACTGTGTCATTCTCGAAATCGAAGATTATCTTCAGTCTTGTGCATGAAGCTGCAACATCAAGGAACTGTTTACCATTTCTAATCTTGTTGATGTCTTCATACCAGTTCCTAATCTTCTTTCGATACTCTTTCTCTTGTACCTTACTGATTCTTTTGTTGTGGATTAATGATCTATTGCAGAGCATATTTACAGACCATTGTTCATCTAGAAGAGCTTCCTTTACATTTTGCTTCCTCTGTTGTGCTACAAAATTGCGAACTTCTTCTTCAAATTTATCAAATATTTCATTTGAATTTGTTGTATGGAATCCACGCAGATGTAAATAATTATAAGCTACAAAGTTTTTTGATTCCATAGCTATCTTTAATGCTGACTTGTTATTGATGCTGTAGACTACTTTCAAGTCTGAATTTGCGAGTTGGTCTAGTGCATTTAAGAAGTGGTCCATATTTGTAGATTTAATTGAATCTTCCAGCTCTGCACGTTCATTAATAATTGTCTGAAGGCTCTCATGGTTGGTTGATTCTGATTCAAAATTAATAGGAAATGGAAAGTCAGCAATGCCCACCAAATTACAGAGAACATCAAGTTGGCCTGTCTCAAATGCAGTTGTTGAAATCTTAACTTGATGATCGAATGGAAGATGTTGGATCAAATGACTAAGGACAAATATCAAATAGTCAATCAATTCTGCATTCTGGTTTTGAACGGCTGTCAGTAGGACTGAGGAGCATAATTTATCAATTTGTTGTTTCTGTTCTGATCGTTCTTGTATTCCTCCTGATTGTCTGATGCATACAATGTCAGTTATATACTTTTGAGCATGGCTGCTTAACCATCCACCACAATCACTGAATGGAGCATCCAAAATAGCCAAAAATTCAGCTGCACTCCTCTTTTTTGCTATTTCCAAAGTTATGTCTTCAAAGAAATTATCTCCGAGATTTAAAGTTCTTAAGAATCTCAGAAGTAATATTGTATTTTCAGCTTCATTAATGACCTTGATCATCTGTTCCTTAAAATTATTGATTTTGTTATTTAAAAACAGGCACAAAAATGAGGAAAAATTTTCAATTTCTTTGATGTCATCATGTTGCTGATCAATGACATTATATTGACTTGATGGATCATCTTTGTAGTATATTTGTGAAGTATTTTCATTTTCTGATGTCAATTGTAAGATCACTGGACGTAATTCACTAAATGTTTGAAGATGTTCTTTTAACTGATCAATTTCATGTCCTAATCTAACTTTTTCATTTGGTGGCTCATCTTTTGCTCCTTGGACATAATTATCTGATTTATAAATCACAAAAATGAAGAGTTGTGGATAATCTTTTGGATCAAGTCCACCAATTGTCTTCAACACTTCCTCAAAATCCCACTCAGATGAGAAATGAAGAACTTTGCAGGAATCTTTCACTTCCTTGGTGACATTTTTGGTACCTTTTTGTATTTTAAGGATGAATTTTTCATCAATTTTAACTGAATTTGTATTATTTAGAATATTTGGTGCTGATCTTTGAGACTCATTGACCCCATCAGATCTGGAACTAATACCTTGTTCAGACATTGTTCAGATTTTGATTTACTCTAAAAAAAAATGAAACAAAACAATTTTTGAAACTAGATGTGGATTAGGTGAAGGACAGATGTAGAGTATATAACTATAATTCTTGATGGGACCCTCTACAATTTAGACCACTTTGTAATTAATAACTTATTTAATTATAACATTTGAGAATGGATATTTGAGCCTTGAAATTAGACAACACGCCATAATAATAAAAAATAAACTAAATTCTCTCATCATAAGAAAATGTCAAGGAACAATGACGAAATCATGCTACGGACATTTCAGTGATGACTTTTAAGACGATTTTTAAATGCACAAGCATATTTTATTACAATTATTTTAACAGCAAAACTAACGGAAATTTCGAAATTTCCATAGCATGAACTAAGCCAGGGACGTAGCTCTAGAACATTTTACATTAAAAAAAACCAATAAAAATTTAAAAATAAAAAAAACGTTACAAATTAAACTGTTTTTCAATTCTCGGAGGGGTACCCCCATAGCCTCCCTGGCTACGCCCCTGGACCTTTTATGCTTATCTTGATTTTTTACCGTTCAGTTTTTATAACACATGAAAGATTTCGTCATGATTTGGGGTCGTTCAGTTATTACGTCTCCTCTTTTAAAAGTGGGGGAAGGGGATGAGGAAATGATAAATTTTATAAATTTCGTAGTTTAAATAATTAATATTTAAATTTTTCGTTTTTAAAAAGTTTACATTTCTGTGACGTAATAAGTGAACGGCCCCAAACTCGTTTTTTCACCCGAAAAATTCAATTACTTATCTAATTTAATTCAGAATACAAAAAATGCTTACACTGCTGTAATGATTACACTAATTTGATATTTTTAATTGCAAAATTTCATCAAAATTCACAAATTTTTATGATTTAAAAATTTTATTCAAAATTTTATCAACTGCGTCTGATGATATTCAACACAAAACTATTTTCAAAACTGACTCCGCATCTCATCAAATTGATATAGATAACATGTTAATAATGTTATATGAAATATTTTGAAAGTGCGGTAAATTCGAAAATCTTGTGAAGAATTCTTTATATTTAACAGAAAATGACGAAGTATTTGCTTTTGAAGCTCCAGAAAGTCTTTTTCCCTGAGCATTCCATTCCGTGTTTCTTTCCCCGCATTGACACTATCAGCTGCATTGCGATTTCTAAGTGTGTGACCTATCCAGCGATTCTTTCACATGAGTATCTCACAATTAATGTCCGTTCTGTATTTTGGCTTGTAGCAGAGGTGAACAACTCTTTTCAGCATACCTTGATAGTAAGGCTCGTACAAAACAGCACATGGTAAACGGTTCATGACATTTCTGCGTCACACCAGTTGCCAATTACTGGCTTTAGCAAAGTAGAAGCTTTCCTATGTATAAAGTTTCTGATAGTTGAGGGTGCATTGCGAACTAAGGAACGAGAGTCGACAGAATTCAGCTAGAAAACCCGCGGTTTTCATATAAAACTTCTATAATAAGCCTAAGTAATAAACTGATAAGGGATTATTGAGATAATGAATTTATTAGTATTGCTGTACGCGTCGCGATATTCGGAAGTTTTGCTCTATTTTATTAAAGATCTGTATAATAAATTGAAAAATTCATTAAATTTATGAATTAAAAAACTGCACAAAATGCAATAAATTTTAATCACCTCTCATCCAGACTGATCAGCAATGAGTCGTTAAACAAACTTGAAGAAGTAATAAACCTAGATAGTGAATTGTAAGGACGTCTATCTGTAATAAACTAAGATAATTCAATTGTTTGCAATAATAATTCTATCCAGAGCTCAAAGTCGACTCGGATTTTATATGGAATCGAGTGGACATTAGTTGACTTTTCCATAAAAATTTGGAACGGTTTATTGACTTATTGACAGTACCGGACAGCCTGTGTGCCGCAGTACATTAGTGTACCGACAAAAATTGTTGAAAATTTCGATTTAGGCGAGCTATGACCCAGCTCAACCCCTCTTAATGTGTCACATAATAAGTGAACGATCCATTGCATCTGTAATCAAATTAAATAATTACATGTGTCATGTCATACAAGTTTGCGTTGAAGATCGCTAAGATTTATGGCCAAAAAAAAAAAGACAAACTATGTCGTGCCTTGAAAAAAGGTTGGCCGTCGCTGATCTAAACAAAGTCAAGTTAACAATTATGAGATTTTGTAGACTTAACAACAATTTATCTAATCTTACATAGACTATATAGGAACAAAAGTTCAAAAAGATAAACAAAAATTGTATTATTTTCTCGTTCATCACTCACAATAGGCACAAAAGGTTGTGAAACTTTGCCGTATCAAGTTGTGATTATTAATTTTTGTTTGATATTTGCTGGAATTACTACAGTTCAGTGGTGAGCAACCTGCTTGTCGCGACATAAATTATTGAAAATGCCATGAACCGTATGCATTAAGTAGCTTCGGTCGAGGCTTATCATCAAGGTGTGCCGCGATATATAAAAGGTTGCCCACCACTGCTACAGTCAATGAACCTTTATGAAATATTGTAAATTTATAATAATTAAGAATAAGACGCTATTGTGAATATTTCAGGGTTTTTAATGAGGTGTTAGTGCCTGCCAAGTGTATAGTGTCTGATTCTGAATATTATTTAAACATGCAGCTTCATTCTCAATTAATTTCAATTAAATTGTGACTAAAAAATTTATTAAAATCTATTCAAGCTCAGTTGTCATTTATGAATTGTCACATCAGTTCCGTTTGATTCAAAAACTTGATGAAAAATTCGAAACTTTTAGGATAAAATCAAATCAGAATAAAAACAACAACAAAGATTGATAATCAGTGTACATATTAAATTGTAACATGAATAACGACGAAGTGACTATTGATGGTGTAGAGTCAAATGGCAAAGTTCCAGCATTGTCATCAACTATTCCATATAATGTAAATCGTAGTGTAATTAAACAAAATGAATTAGAAAATATATCCGGATATTATCGTGAGAAAGATGGAAGTAAGTTGAATTTTAAGTGATATTTTTGATGCTATTTGTTGTAAATTGATGATATTTGACTCCCGAGTGGACACAGGCATGCGTAGGACAATAGTTAGAGGCACGTCAATGTCCATTTGAAACTGATTCATGAGTTGTACTTCACTTACTTCATTGTGAGTTAATGTGATCAATATTGACGGTTCCTGACAAGGCTTATTCAGGGGGTGATGTTGGTTGGTGGCTCATTCACATCCTAATGTCCATTTCCAATAATTTCATAATATTCTAATATTTTGCGTGTCCTAATACAAGTCAAAGGTTTGTCTAGTATTACTATTTGTTATCATCTGATAAGTTAAAAGGTGAATAAGAGATAAGTCAAGCCACATGTCACTTCACCTATGTCTTATCGGTAAACACAAAGCCTTTAATTGAAGTGGAGTACATTTATGGATTAATGTCTTTGGTTTATTATTATTTGTCATTTTTGGGGTTTGTTCTTAAGAATGAAGAGATTGGGGTTAATCATATTGACAATCGACATCAAAATTTAGCATTGTCGCTGCCTTAGTATCTTAACATTAACAACATTTTATACTTTTCAGTCCTAACAAAAGTCAAGGCCTGCTTTAAATCCCTCACATTCTTCTCAGTAGTCTACAGTCTTATACCAGTCTTTGGATGGCTACCGAAATACCGAATAAAGGAATATCTACCTGGAGATTTAGTATCTGGATTAACTGTAGCTGTCCTTCATATTCCACAAGGTATGGCTTACGGTCTATTAGCTGGATTAGATCCAATTGTTGGACTTTATATGGCCTTCTTTCCAACACTTGTGTACTTTGCATTTGGAACATCTCGACATGTCAGCACGGGGACATTTTCAATTGCATCTGTGATGGTCGCAACAATTGTCTTAAAATATTCAGATCCACATTATGGAGATCCAACACATCCTGATCGTCTTGATCCGAGTTATAGTAATTATCAGGTTGCAACAGCTGTGACGTTGTCTTGTGCATTTATACAGCTGATAATGTTTGTGTTAAGGATGGGAACTGCAGCTGCACTTTTGTCGGAAGCATTGGTTAGTGGATTTACGACTGGAGCTGGTAAAAATGTGAAAATTGTCAAATTAATGAGCAAAATTTGATTTTCTTGTCTATTTTCAGCCATTCAGGTTATCGTCATCCAAATGAGAGATCTTTTAGGTGTCAAAATACCACGAAGTACTGGAGTCATAACTCCTTTGTGGCGTACAATCCTACAAATACCAAATACTCATTTGCCAACTCTTTACGTCTCGATAAGCTGCATTACCTTCATGATATTAATGAACGAAGTCATTAAACCAATTGTATCAAAAAAGTGCAGATTTCCAATCCCAGCGGAACTAATGACTGTTGTTGGATTTACAATAATTTCATATTTTATGGAACTTGGACCAAAACATGGTGTCGCGACTGTCGGTCAAATTCCACGTGGCTTGCCACCATTTGAATTTCCATCGATGAAAATTGTTCAATTAGTTGCGCTTGATTCATTGGCTACAGCCATTGTTTCATACTCAATTATGATTAGCATGGCACTGCTGTTTGCACAAAAGGACAAATATGAAGTTAGAGCTAATCAAGAGTTGTTGGCGGTTGGAGTTAGTAATATTATTGGAAGTTGTTTCTCATGTATTCCACTAAGTTGTGCTTTATCGCGGTCAATTATACAGCATCAAACTGGCGGAAAGACTCAGGTTGTGTCAGTGATTTCGGCAACGTTGATATTGACATGTAAGTTATGGAATCATTAAAATATTCAGTTTATAGGGCTTGATCTTGTTAAGTTATATATCATAGTCAAGTAGATTCAAGTCAAGTTGACTTTACTCAAGTAGATTCAAGTCAAGTTGACTATATTCAAGTAGATTCTAATCAAATTTTAATATTTCAGTACTTTTATGGCTAGGACCACTCTTTGAAACGCTACCAAGAGCAGTTCTATCTGGTATTATCGTCGTGTCACTCAAAGGAATGATTTGGCAATTTAGAGACGTCAAGCGATTTTACACAGAGAGCAATCTTGATGCATTGGTTTGGATTGTGACATTCTTAGCTGTTGTACTGATTGAGATTGACATGGGGCTACTTATTGGCTTTATTGTCTCAGTTTTTGTATTTTACATGAAAGGATTCAAGAGTTATTCATGCAATTTGGGACAAGTGCCCGGAACTGACATCTATGTTGATACAAAAATCCACAAAAATGTCCTTCAAGATCAAAAAATTAAGATTTTCAGATTTTTTGGTTCCATAAATTTTGCGACCTGTTCAGGATTTAAGCAAGACTTATACAGTAATCTTTCAATTGACCTTAGATGCATCAGAAATGCTGAAAAATGTACAATTGAAAAAATTAAGGAACACAATAATGGCATGGAATATGTGGTTGTCGACCTTCAAGGCGTTTCACATCTTGATATTAAAGGGTACAAAAAGCTTGCGGAAATAAAAAAGGAATTGAAGCTTATGCAGTTGCAAGTGTTTCTAGCTGTAACTAGTGATGTCGTTTATGACTCTATAAATAAAGCTGTACGTTTGGGAGAGTTGGAATTTGAAATTTTTCCAACTGTTCATGATGCTGTGCTGTACATTAAGAAGTCAAAATGAACATTTTTTTTGTAGATTTTAAGAATTTTAAAAATAAATGAAATAATTTTTATTAAAATTTCTCTTTTAACCTCAAAATATCATTCAAATTTGGGAAATTCCACTGCAAAAATGCTTAAAATTTCAGCCAGGGATTGAAATTCAATCAATTATTCAGTACTCGGGGACCTAACATTGAGATTATTCATCCCTGATCTCATCACAACAGTCAATTTTAGTTGCACGCCTCAATCACACCTCTGCAATTTGAAATATCAAAATTACCATTTTCACATCCGTTTGTTCATGACATTGGTCTCGTGATTGACAGACTATATAAACTGACATTCATCCACAAAATCTTCAAAAGTCAAAAATTTGAGAGAAATGAAGCTGCACAAAATTTTAGCAATTTTAATTGCCAATTTACTTATTTCGGTCTGTTTTGCTGATCATGATTCAAATGACTTCAATAATTATAATCAGCCAGGATCTCAAGGACAGTCACAAGATCAATCTATGCAATATTCAAATGGAAATTCTGGATCTCAAAATCAGCAAAATAATCAAAATATGCAGCAAGTCCCTCAAGTTGGTCAAAATCCATCTGGTCCTCAAAGTCAAGTTCCTTCAAATTTACAACTATCATCTCAAGGACAGCAGTTACAGCAAGCTTCTCAATATCAACAGCCACCACAGAACTCTCAATATCAACAACCCCAGCAGCCACCACAGAATCCTCAAAATTCTCAATATCAACAAAATAGCAATGGATATCCACAATACAACAACAACAATCAGGGATATAACAGCTATCAAAATAGTTATGATTATGGCTATAATCAAGGTGGATATGGCTACCAGTCAAACAATAATCAGAACAACGGACAATATGGTGGCTTATTTGGAGGTCAACAGCAATATCAGCAACAAAACAATGGTCAATATGGCGGATTGTTCGGAAGTCAGCAGCAGTATCAACAACAAAACAGCGATCAATATGGTGGACTTTTTGGAAATCCTCAGCAATATAATGGCAATCAATATCAGCAGCAACAGTATCAGCAGAAAAATTATGGCAAAAATAGCGGTAAATATCCACAAAAGAAGCCAAAGAATGGATATAACAATCAGTATCAACAGCCACAAGGTGGATATATGGGAAATCAGCAAAATTATAGAAATCAAAATCCATATGGATCTCAAGGAAGTGGATTTATGTCAGGTTATAACGGAAATTCTAATGGATATGGACAAGGAGGCTTCATGTCTAATGGATATGGACAAGGAGGCTTCATGTCTAATGGATATGGCAACCAGCAAAGCTATAGTAACAGTAATGGACCATATGGAAGTGGACCGCAACAAGGTGGTGGCATGATGGGTGGAATGTATCGAAATCAGCCACAGAATAATGCACAAAATGTAAATAATGGACCGACCAACTATCAAAATTATGATTATTAATGAACATTTTGTGCTTGGTATTCAATATTTTTTGGATATTTGAAATTCAGAAATAAAGACACTTAAAATTGAATTTAATTCTTTTAACTATGATTGTCATATAAATCACTTCCAGTTGATAATTTCACTTAGACACTCTATCTAAATTCGTTACATAGTAAGCGACGATGTCTTCCCATCTTAGCATGGATTGTGGTTAACCTCAACTTTCGGATCTAGTTCTTCAATTTTCTTGGGTTTAGGAATGACTAGAGTGAACATTCACACAGGACAGAACTAGACATCAACTGAACATTAACTTGCCATTCACTAGTGATTGCATATTCTTGTCTACTCGGGTAAGGAGGGGAGCTCATGATGTGGTTACAAAGCAGTATGGTGGGGCTATTGTGGGGTCTAATAAGTCAACTTGTACTATACTATGTCAAAAAGTCGATTTTCGATTCGGATGGTCCTTAAATGCTCAAATTAATTCAACATCCAAAAACAGCTCAAGTTTCTAAAAAATCTATAGACAAACAACCAAAAGACAAAAAATTGTTTACAATCTAATCGTATATAATCATAAATTTATCTAATGCACACCTTATCGACCGCAACACACCCACTTTTCATTCCTGGAAAGTCCAAAAACGTGATTACAACTATCAATTATCTCAATGTCACGGTTGAAGCTACTACGATATTCTAAATCATATTAATTATTATCTATTCATCCATGAAGCTTACTATATAAGCAGCTACAAATCGAAAGCTTTATTAAGTTTGGAATTAAAAGTCACAGTTTAAAATGAAGTCTGGAACAAAATTACGAAATTGTCTGATTGTATTGGCTTTGATATGGTTTTCAGCTTTATCAGTTGCTGGTGACAACAGCACGACATTTACTGGAAATGGAATTCCAAATGTCGCTTCATTTAATAGTTCTGCGCCTCAACCTCCTTCAAATGCAGCACAAAATGGACAAATGAATGGTAATGGAGGTTTTGGTTCAAGCAGTGGATACATGGACAGCAGTAATGGAGGTTATGGACAGAATAATGGTGGATATGGAAGTGGTGGTATGTTTGGTAGTTCTTATGGTCAAAGTAATGGATATAATCCACAAAGTAGTCAAGGTAATGGATATAATGCCCAAAGTAGTCAAAGTAATGGACAATATGGACAGCCTCAATATGGTGGTGGAATGTTTGGAGGATATGGTCAAGGAAGTCAAAGTGGACAAGGAAGTCAAAATGGATATGGCAGCCAATATGGCGGATTCGGCAGTCAGAATGGCGGGTACGGCAGTCAAAATAGTGGATTTGGCGGTCAAAATGGAGGATACGGCAGTCAGAATGGCGGATACGGCAGTCAAAATAGTGGATATGGAAGTCAAAATGTTGGATATGGAAGTCCGAATGGTGGACTATTTGGTGGAAACAGTCAAAGTTATGGACAAAATAATCAATACAATGGATATGGACCACAAACCGGTCAAAATATTCCATCAAATGGTCAATCCAGTCCAACGAATGGACAAAATGGTGGACAAAGCGCTCAAAACGGTCCAGCTAACCAACCTGGTCAAAATGGTGGATACGGAGCACCTACCAGCCAGAATGGAGGTTATGGAAGTCCATCTGGTCAAAATGGCGGTCAAAACACTCCAAGTTTGGGTTACGGAGGTCAACCTGGTCCGAATGGTGGTCAAACGGGACAAAATGGAGGATATCAACAAGGAGGAAATAAAGGTGGTAAAACAGGTGGTGGAACTAAAAGTCCAGGTGGTCAGAGTGGCTATGGAGGTGGTCAGAGTGGCTATGGAGGTGGTCAAGGAGGTTTTGGAGGCAATCAAGGAGGTTATGGAGGCAATCAAGGAGGATATGGAGGCAATCAAGGTGGTCAAGGAGGCTATGGAGGTAATCAAGGTGGTCAAGGAGGCTATGGTGGTAACCAAGGAGGCAGCAAAGGCGGCAAAGGTGGTAGAGGATATTAAGACATGACATAATCTGACAATAGTGCAACCAATTAACATTAAAACAGGATAATTGATATTTTTCAACAGAAAATCATTGTTAATAAAACTAAATTTTAGTTCCGGATGTAAATTTTAAAATACCCAAAAATAGATGTTCAAAAATTCTAATAATAAATGCAAAAATTCAACCCAAAATTAATATGAAATGTTTTTTTAATCAGCGACACATAGGAAGGATAAGACAAGGCTCGGATTCTCATTTGAAAATGTCCAGACAAGTGTCTGAGCTTTGCATATGGAATCCCTAAACAATCACTCATAAAAATTGCCCAAATCCATTGAATCGCTGCAGCATCTCAACTATGAACTTCAAGTGGATCTCAAAGGAACTCTTTTGATCCACTGAGCGTTAATAAATCAGATGAACTGGTTCCTTTTTCTGGCTAAAACGGATACTTCTTATAGTTTATTGTCTTGGGAGTCAATGGCGACCGGCCGCCGCGTCACATATCGCTTATGGAAAAATTTGGAAAGTCTTCCAATTGGAGGTCAAATTTAAGTATAAATGGACTGCTTGGAGATTCCTAAAGATTGACTTTACTTGTCTAGATGGGAGTCAATTGATAGCCACACACGTTCTAGGATGATTAAGATTCTAGATAAAGTGCGAATGACTGTCTTTACTACATTTGAGTCACTAAGGTCGATTACAAAATTTTCAATCAAATTTAAAACAAATCATTTAATTAATTATACATTTTATATTATCAAATTATACATTTTTAGCCACTTTGACTGCTGACTTAGTCATGCTGACTTTGATTCATGCTGACTTAGTCATTTTCTCATCACAACGGACGAAAATTCCTTAAAATCATTTGCCAAGTCAGCAGCTCCATTTGCCAACTTTCCAAAATCCTTTACAACTTTATCCCAAATTGATTCTTCTTCGTCTGGAATTGTTGTCACTTCCTCGACTTCATCGACTTTAATTGACTCAGATTTGATGAGGAAAATTGAATTTAGTGATGGAAGTAATCTTGCGGGTCGTGGTGAGTTCCGGATTGGAATCGAAATTGACGATTTTATGAAGAAAATTGTGAGAAAAATTTGAACAAATTTCATCACTTTTTTGGAATGTGCTGTTAATGAGTTTGAAGTAATTTTGCTGAATTTGGTTCTGATTTGAGCTGCACTTTTAATAAAATTTAGATAAAATTGTGAATATTGACAGATGTGACTGTTCTATTAGTACAAATGTGAATGAAAATATTCAAAATATTTATTTTATTAATAGACATTAATTGACGTTCAGGTTTTGGCTGTAGATGATCAAAAGTAGTGATTTTAAATTTACCAAAATTATACCTTTCATGTCTCATAATTTTCACATGACTGCTGAATATAAATTTCCTATTTATAGACAATACTACGCAAATAATAATACAAATTTTACTTGTTTTGAATTTTATTAGAAATTTTCATTCACAAATCATTCAATCTCCTATCCATCATCATTTAGACTCTCTCAAGTACACTCTCCATGCTTCATCAACAAGTCTACTGGCATCCTTAATTTCTCCAATTAAATTTTGTCGGATCTCACCTTTTCTGATTAATTTAAATGATGGATATGCCTTGACTTTAAACTTTTCACATAATGTGCTGCCATCCACTTCACATTGAATCTCAGCGACGGCAATTGGTGTTGATGAGAGACGATATGAGACATCGTGCCAGGCTGGAATGACTGCTGCACTGTGTGGACACCTGTTGGGAGATTGAAATGTATAGGAATCAGCTGTGTGTTAATGAGTTCATGCCAACCTTTCCCTACAATGCTGGGCATTCAGCTTTGCGTCTGCCTGCATAATAGTCATTACAAACCAAGCCAAAAAAACTCACCAATCTGTGAAAAACTTGACATAAATCCATTCATGTTGACTAGCAAATT
The DNA here is from genome assembly GCF_022539635.2 of Chironomus tepperi. Classification (NCBI taxonomy): domain Eukaryota; kingdom Metazoa; phylum Arthropoda; class Insecta; order Diptera; family Chironomidae; genus Chironomus; species Chironomus tepperi. The sequence goes on from NW_027226156.1 coordinate 1,052,242, forward strand.
GTGTAAAATTAGCATCAGTCAAGACAACGACTGGATAGCGATAAACAGGATTGCTTAATTCAATTTTGGATTCTTCAACTGATTCGCCTGTAACTGACTCTGTTGTCGATGACATCCTTTGAATTCTGACACTGGCATTTGGTGAATCATTAAGATATCCGAGAATTGTGTCTAGCAGGCCTTTAGATGGTTGTGCAGCATAATCATGAACTTGTGGCTGATTATCTTGTGATGATACGACATTTGTCAGCAAAATTGTTAAGAATATAACGTTAAAGATAGCATTTGACCTATTGAACATCCTCATTGCAATCTTTATATCTTTTTGGATGCAAAAATGCTTCTTTTAACCAGTCTTGATCCACTTTCACGAATCCCGAATATATTAAACAAATCAACTCAAACAGCTGTGATAGAATTTTAAATTGATACTGATCATCGTCGTTGACTTGCTTAAGATTTTATAACATTTTTTTTTCTTGTTCTTCTCAATCAATAATTATGTAAATAGAGAGTGTGAAATGGAAGATTAAATAATTTTGGAACCTGAATTGATTGATACGAAGAAGTAAGTAAGGAAATGTTGAGTTGGTGATTAAAATGTTGATGAGCTTTTTGGGTTAAAAGGGATATTTGAGGTATTTTAGAGGTAAATTGTGAACTTAGATAGAACGTATGGGTCCTTGAGATGTTCAAAGCATGTCTCGATTCTTTAAATGTGTCTTAATTGAAGGTATAGCTTTAAGTTGACTCGAATGTTGTATAAAAAATCGACTCGACTTCAGGGGATGGGAAGGGGGTCGAGGAACGTGTCCATGGTCCAGACATGTTTACTGACCTGACCGGATCCTTTTAGAATGTAGAATAGCCAGAAATTGGAATTTTGGCATAAAAATCTCGAATAAATTAGAGAAATTGTCCAAAAAGAAGAGACAGCATGACATCCCCTCTCCCCACCTCTGAATCCTCTCCTCTATTTCACCAACTAAAAGACTCCATTTACACATCCCCAAAATTCAGTCCGACAAGTCAAACTGTCCAGAACTTTATTCCTTGTCATTATAAATATTCCCAAAAAAAATACGTTAAAATAATCTTGAATTACCTGTTAACATTTAAGAAAAAAATCCATGAATGAAGATAATTTTATGATAATGATCCGATCGTGCGGCTCTATTATCAATTGATATTTACAGCATCCATAAAATGAATTACAACAACAAATTAATTAATTTCTTATGAATATTTATATTTATCAAATATTCGTTAATATTCATTTCTTATTAGCATCATAATTTGTGTGAAAATTTGTCAGAAATTGGGTAAATCCTCTGTTAAAATTAGGAATGTTCGTCATTTTAGTGTAATTTGCGATGGATTTGAATTTTTATGTTCATGAACTGTAAGTGCGGACTGAGAATACCAGACAGAACCGTTGATTGTGCCTAAATACCAGACACAACTATTAATTGAGCCTTAATGCCAAATATATTAAGGCTGGATAGAAACAAAAAACAATTTTTTTTTATTAAATTTTAATCTTAATTTTTACAAAAAATCAACAAATTTAAAACAAAAATCCCAACATTTTAGACTTAAAGACAGTGTCAAATAATCCACTTCCGATTCCAACAGCCGATCCACCAAGAATTCCAGTAGTTTGTCCAAGTCCAGTTCCAACGTTACCTAAAGCTTGTCCAAGTAAATTTCCACCTTGTGCAGCACCACCAAATGTCGATAATCCTAAACTTCCTAATGGATTTAATGGTGCTGGCTGTGCTGGAGCTGGTGCAGCTGTTGTTGCTGCTTGTGCTGCTGCTGGATCTTGAGGACGTGCCAAAGCTCCAATTATTAATACAGAAAAGATTATGAAAACTTTCATCTTATTTTATGTCTTGTCTTAAACAAGTTTCTAGCTTAAATGATGATGAAATTGGATGTGAAATAATTTTGAATTTCTGAAATTGGATGTGGATGTGTTTCAGGGACAACTGTGTAAATATTTTCGTACAACTTTGTGAAAAAAATATGTCAAAATATAGAATGTTGTTAGATGTGAATAAGTGGATCACATCATAGACGGTTCAATGAAATTTTCAAGGAATTAAGTAAGGTTTGGGATGGACGGCATAGAATAGGTGATGAGAATGATTGGAGGTTGCTGTAACTTTAGTGTGGGGCTGGATTTGGTGACAATAACACTCCATGTCAGAGAGATATTTGGCTTAAGCCACAAAATCGCTTTATTTAATGCTGTATACCTTCCAGAAAGGCTGTTCTTTCTAAAATATGCTTCATGGTACACCTGGGTACCCTTGGACATGTCGTAGAACGTATGATGACTTGGCAAATTAACACTTGAACTTGATTAGCGACTTTTTTTGCATATTAGGAGTTTTGTAATGCGAGGGTGGGGAAAAGGGGATTTGGATGGTCTGAAAATTCATTTTTTGCATAGCTTAATAAGTGAATAATCCCAAAATAATTGAGTATGGTCATAAAATGAACAATTTATTGGCACTTCAGTACTTAATGTTTGACATTTAACTTAGAATTTTTGATAAGATACACTACTGGGATTGTCATCCTTAACAACAGGCTTTTCATGAATCCCGCATAAATTCAAAAATCCATCAATATAAAACACAGCAATAATCAACAAGATAGCTATAAAAAGGATACAAATTAAAGTAAATAATAAATCTTTTAGTGAAAATTCCAATTTTTCATCAATTTCTTCTGTTGTAGATTCTGCTGCTGCTTCTGTTGTGGCTGAATCATCCTTCATGTCCTTATAATTATCGTAACATATGTCCAAAGTTTTAGTCTGACTTTCATCGACGCATGGATTTTCAGTTCCAATAATCTTCAAGAATTTAGCATCAAATCCAGGTTCAATAAACTTTATCAAATTGTATGACAAGTCAAGCTCTAAAAATTTGAAATTGCCTTCCGGGAACATGTTGACTTCCAAAATTTCAATCCTATTCGATCCAAGATTCAATTTTTGTAGATTTTTAAGGAATTTGAATGAATTTTTGCTGATTTTTTTGATCGAATTGTGACTAAGATCTAAGGATGTTAAGGATGTCAGCTTCATAAATGTCGTTGACTTGATGGATTCGAGTGAATTTGAGGACATTTTCAAAATTTTTAAATTTACTAAATTTCTGTATGAAAAAATGTACGGAAGTTCACGAATGTTGTTGTGACTCAAGTCAAGTTCCAGTAAATTATCCAGCATATAAAAGGAATATCCAGAAAATCCACTAATTTCGCATGATTTTAGTTCCAATATTTCTAAATTTGTCAAACCTTCAAAAACCCCGCGTGAATAATTTCTGAAAATTTGTGGATTCCAACTAAGTTTTAAGGTTTTGAGGCTGCTTAGGGCTTTAAAAATGTCATTTGGAAGGTCAACTAAAGAATTCATTGATATGTCAAGTTCTGTTAAATTTGATGGACCAGTAAACAGCACTGACGTCAGCGAATTCCTCGATAAATTCAAGCTTCGAAGATTTGGAGCGTCCCTAACCTCAAAATAGTCAAAATTGTTATTTCTAAGGTCAATAACCTCAAAATTACCGACATTAAACTTGGTAATTCCAGTACCGGAAATGAATAATTCTTTCAATCCTGTCAGGTACTTAAGGTCATCGGACATAACCTCAACTAAAGGATTATTATCAATTTTTAGACCTTCCAGACCGTCAAGTCCCTCAAAACCTTCAACAGGAACTTTTGTGAATAAATTTGAAGCCAATTTTAAAATCTTTAAATTTTTACAATTCCTAAAAATCCCACGCGACAATTCCGACAAATCATTGCGATTTAATGAAATTTCCTCAATATAATCACAAACTTCAAATGCATTAGCTGCAACCTCCTTTATATGAAAAAATGAAATTTCAATTTTCCTCAAATTCAAGAATTTTCTCATCAAAATGTCATCAAGAACAGTTAAAGTTGAATTTTCGTCAATTATTGATGATATTACAGTCACACTTCCATCATCATATCCATCAATTGTGTGAATAAAGTATTGTTCGTTAGGTGCGGCGTTTGATAAGTCGCAAATATAATTTTTATTGCTATCAATGTGAAAATTACATTTTAAAGCTGATAATGATGGAGTGAGGATGAGCACATATATAAAGGTAATTACGAGCATGATTCTAGGGAGGATTAAGAAGATTTTATAAATTAGGAAGGTTAAGCTAGATAGAGGGAAGTAGGGAATGGTAAGAAAGGGAAGGTAGGGAAGGTAGGGAAGTAGGAAGGTAGGGAAGTAGGGAAGGTAGGGAATGTAGGGAATGGTAGGGAATGGTAGGGAATGGCAGGGAATGGTAGGAAATGGTAGTGAAAGTTGGCAAGTTAAGGAAGGTAGCTAAGGTCGTCTTAGCTTAGGGTTTATTCGTGTAAATTCCACTAAGCCGTAAAACATCTCACAGAGGCAGATTCAGAGTAGGTTGGGTTGACCCTTAACCCCCTCCCTCTCTGAATACGCCTCAGATCTTAGCTACGCCACTGTCCTGACTGAAATATGACCCATTTTTATCCTTCCTGATATAATTCAAAACTTACTGAATTCAAAGACTTATTTGAGGACTTACTTTAAAAACTAAAAGGTGTAAATTGACGAAACAGAAGCTAAACTAATGGTGCTAAAATTAATTTAAAATAACTAAAATTCACCTCAATACTCAATAAATAATCAACAATGACTAACTCAAGCTGAATAAAAAATATTCTCAAAAAAATATAAAAATAATGAAGAGAACTTTTTAATTACAAGCAATTGAAATAATCTATTATCTTATCATACGTTGTCATTTATATGTTTACACTTGGGTAGGGTAACCCGATTATGTCTGTAAAATTCCGGGCAAAATCATTTTGCTGAGAATAATTTTTGAGTATTTTGGTATAAAGAAGGACAGAGTAGGTGGGGGGTATGGTAGGGCTAGGGAGTATTGAACAGTAATAAGAATGACGCATGGATGACCATTACTTACATAATGAATCATCATAATTATGTCTACAACAAATCTTCATGTTTCAATTTAAGAACCGGTATAGTAATTTCTTGTTAAATGTTTAGCACCATTTAATTGCTTACCGGCTGTTTCTTTTCTTTGTTATTTCTTCTATAATTCTTGTCTAACTGGTAATACCCATGTTAAATGCAACTTAATGACTATTTTGTGTATGCCAGTTCAGTCAATTTTAAATAGTCGTAGTGGATTGAGGTGTCTTATCAGACTTGAGCCAAAAAATTATGGAAATTGTAGTATTCAGGCTTATTTCCGTATTTTGTGTACTGTTAGTTGGATGTGCAAAGCCACAATATAATACTTTTAATCCACAAAATCCATTTCTTAATAATATTCCAATTTCTCAACAAAATCCACCACAATCAGACATCTATTATCCATCAGATCCAGTTATAGTCAACAATAATTCTCAGCCAAGCCGACTAAGTGAACAAAAATGTGAAGAATATTGGAAGAGAAGTCGAACAGTTATAGCAGTTGGTTCATTATCGCTCTATCCTGTCGTTCAGAACATAAGCGATGATAGCTGCGATAGCTCACAAGGCTTAATAGTTGGCGGTGAAAATGCAAAAAAGGATGAATTTCCACACATGGCTGCACTTGGATATATGAACATAGATAATGTATTTATATTCATTTGCGGTGGTTCTTTGATTTCTGATGAGTTTGTGCTGACTGCAGCACATTGTAGATATGGTGGAGGTGGTAAACCGACATTGGTGCGTCTTGGTGTTTGGAATTTGAAGATTAAAGACTATGATTCACATGAATTTGAGGCTCGAATTAAATCATTTATTGTTCATGAAAATTATAATCCAAATCTGAGTGAAAATGACATTGCAGTCATAAAGCTCTCAAAAAAAGTCAGATTGTCAAAATTTATTCGACCTGCATGTCTAATGACTTCAACGGAAAGAATACAGGACAGTAAAATAATCGCAACTGGATGGGGATTAACAAATCCATATTATGGTGACACATCGGAAATTTTGCAAAAAGTGGAACTGAGTTTAATCAGCAATGATGAATGTAGTGCACATTATGAGGGTCATAATATTTTTAATACGCAATTGTGTGCAGGAGATTTGAAAGGTGATTGATATGTGATGATTATGTAGAGCATGGCTTGATTGTGCTTAATAAATGTGATTCTTTTCCATTTCAGGTGGCAAGGATACATGTCGGGTAAGTCCTCATTTTACAACATCATAAATTTCTATTTTTGATTCCATTTTTTTGAATTTTTAGGGAGACTCAGGAGGTCCACTACAGATTGTTTCTCAGAAGAACAAATGCATATATCTCATAATTGGAGTAACAAGCTACGGAGCTGCATACTGTGGAGGACCCAACTCTCCTGGAGTGTATACAAGAGTGTCGGAGTATGTTGACTGGATTGAGCAGAAGGTTTGGGGATCGTCATGACTCAGGATTTGATCTTATGTTCAAAAAGTCATAAAATAAATTTAGATTAAATCACAATATCATTGAAATTTTTAAAATTCATTGAATTTTTGGGTTTTTTTCTGATTTTTCCATTGAATTTTTTGATTTTTCAGCCTGAATAATTCATTCATAAGTCTACCTGAATTCAAAAATCCAAACAATTTAGTACAAAACAGTTTTCGAAAATGTTCGAAAATTCGAAATTCAAATATTTACAAATTTAATCAAAACAAAAAAAAAAATCTTCAATTTTCATTCCAATTTAAATTTCACAAGTCCATAAAAATGGAAGAAGGACTGTCAACGCTTCAAATAGAAGCAAAGCTAGAGCGTGAGCGTACAAATATCGCAATGCTCGAGCAGAACCTGAACAAATACAACGATTTAACAAATCAAGCTAGTAAAATCCTTAAAACATTTGAAAGTCGACTCCTGAAAGTTGAGGAAAATGTACTTCCACTCTATAAAGTCACAAAGTCACTCGAATGTCAGCAAAAGAATCTCGATCTTGTCATTAAGAAGCTCGATAATGTTTTGGAGCATTACAGCTGCAGTCAGGAGCTTGCTAACTTTATTAATATGGGAATTGATTCGGAAAATGTTGAATATTTCCTGGAAGCACTGAATAAATTGAAGAGAGCTAAGGAATACTTTATATCAACGAATCAAGGAAGTGTTGAGCTACAGAATGTGACTTTGCTGTTTAATAATGGATGTGATGTAAGTTATTGCACAGTATAATGAATATTTGAATATCAAGAGCTAGTTACATACCACTTATGCATCCCTGACCCCAAAATTCATTAAAAATCCTCAAAATTCCATCAATTTCAATTCCAGGCAATGAACACATACTTCAAACAATCCATCAGACGTCACAGCACTCCAATCAAGCCAGTCGATCTTATTGACTTGATCTACATGGAAGATGACACATCAACATCAACAAATGAGGAATTCTCTGGATCATCATCAATCCGTCAATTTCCACAAGACACAAGAAAGGAACTTAGAACGATTGCCGAGTGGCTTGATGAGAATTTACGTCGAGAATATATGACAATTTACAGTGACGAGAGGTCCGACATCATTTACAGATCATTAATAATGTTGAAGGATCATCAAAAGTCATCAAGTCTTGGTAATGATGCAGGAATGAAGATTAAGACATTTGGAAGGCTGTCAGACAGCGGAAAGAAGAAGTTGCAAAGTATTTTTGAGAGGAAGGCCAACAAAATGTTGACAAAGGCATCAGGTGGACTGCTGAAGAAGCAATTGAACCTTAGTAATGATAACTTCCTTAATGACGACATGTACGGTGAAAATAATGACATGGAACTTGAAAAGTATTTAGTTCTACTATTGGCACTGCAAAAGCTTTTAGTGGTCGAGCGACAGGTCCTTAATGACATAGTTCCGCCATCAAAGCAAAATGACGTTTTTTCACGCGTTGGAACTGCCAGTATTGAGATGATTGTTAAGGATGCCGAGCAGATAACAAGTCGAGTAATAAAGTCGATTCAAAAGAAGGAATGGTCAGCAGCATTAGCTGTATTTAGTGCTATGAAGCATGTGACAGTCCTTCAACCAGACATTGAGAAGATTTGCAATCAGGAACAAAAGAATCAGCTAAGTGGAGTCATGAATCGATTCCATTTGACTGGAAAGGCTGCATTAGATCAATTTATTGAGTCTGTTAAGAATGAAGGACTTAGTCAGGTGCAATTGACTGGATCGAGTAACTTTCCAAAAGACGCGACTGTCCATCAATTAACATCAGATACTTTATGGTTCCTTGAACATCTATTTCCATATTATGAGATTGTTGGTCCAATTTTAGGACAAGATACCGTCTACTCACAGCCATTACAGCAAATATCCACAATTAAGTCACTGAGTCAAGAAGATCAAAAGAATCGTGCCTTAATTGGAATTTATTACCGAAAAGTTCTAACGGAATTAAATTTCACAATAATCACAAAAGCTGATCAAATTTACAATAATGATGCGACCAAGCAGCTATTCAAGCTCAACAACATTTACTACATCCTTAAAAGTCTTCAACGTAATAATCTTTTGGATGTTGTCAAGTTCACGGAAGTGGATTGTGAGAAGAGATATTTAAAGATGATTGATGATCTTAAGCAGGCATATCAAGCAACATGGCAAAAGCTTCTCATTCATATCACACCACTTGATGACTGTCCGAGACCAGTTAATGGGAAATTAAAGGACAAGGATCGAGCTATTGTAAAGGAAAAGTTTTCAAATTTCAATAAAGAATTTGACGATTGTGTCAAGAATCAGCGTGGAATTTCCATACCGGACTTATTGCTGAGAGAAGGACTAAAACGTGATAATCTTGAGGCTATTGTTCCACATTATAATGCCTTTTATGACATGTATTCTGATTGTGACTTTGCTAAAAATAGAGAGAAATATGTAAAGTATACAGCACATCACTTGTCAACGTTGCTGAATAATTTGTTTGATGACCGAGTATAGATTTATGTTAATTTTGTAATCATGTATTAGCTTTAATGCTCTATTATTGTTATATGACTTATATGTGGTCCTGGAAAGCATGAGTTATGGCATCAAGTCATGGATTTTGGCTGAAAATTGTAAAATTCTTAAAAAATGTTCAAGTTTTTGATACAATAATTAAGAAATTGTAAAAATTTTGCATTTCTTAAGAGACTCAGAGTAGGCAGGACTTTTCGAGTTGAACTCCAAAATGGAACCGTCCCAACTCTGCTCTGAGGACTTCCAGGTGGACTTTATAATTATTAAAATGCTTAATATGTATTAAATTGCAATAAAAATTCAATATTTATCAAATTAAACTATAATTAATGAACTATACTCCAAAAAATGCTGGGTGATGAGGATCTGCTGGTTTGGGTTGACCCCCTCTTCTGATGTAAAATTGGCCAAACAAATTATGACTCAGTTTTGTACTTGAATATCCAAAATAAATTGCTTTTTAATAGCATAAATTTAATATTGAGTAATTTAAATTAAATCAAATTTTCAAAATGTTAATGAACTTTTTTATCCATTGGAGAAATTTTTATAAATTAAAGCGACAATCAAAAATTTATTTTAGTCTATCAAAATCATTTTGGATGAAAGCTTTAAACTAATTTGGATTTAGAATATACACAAACTAAGGATTATGAGGTTAGCAAGGGTATGTATTTTGAAACCATATTTTCTAATTTGAGAGTGGTTTGAGATGAATTTCAAAACAACTCGAAGTCAACTTGACTTTTTTTAGGTCAAGTTGACTTGATTGAATTGAGTTTACTTGATTAAGTCAAATTGACTTGATTGAGTCGAGTTGACTTTTCTGAATCAAGTTGACTTGATTTTATTTAGAGTCAAGTTGACTTGAGTTGATTTTCAATGTAAAATTGGAGTTGACTTTGAGAAGAGTTGGCAAGACTCTAGGATCCCTTCCAACTCTGGTCTACAGTTTCTACATTTCATTACAATTCATAATTTTCTCCCTAAATTGCAGTTCCTGATCATTCAAATCTTCATTTTGATTTGTTTGTTTCATTTGTCATTTTCAAGAAATATTTTGGAATTCTTTGGATTTGGAAGACTTGGAAACTCAAATAGGTACAGCAACAATAATAACAACAATAATAGAAGAAATGGCAACAACAACTACAATAATGGATGGAATAACAGATACAACATAAATCGTCCAAATGGATTCAACAATTGGGGTGGATATTTCAGCAGCAATTACAATCCAAACAGGAACAGCAACAATTTTGGACTAAGTTACTTCAACATTCGAAATGCGAGGCAAAAACTTTCGACCGGACTCAACTTTTTTGGCTTTTTTCGTCCAGTAAGCAGTCCAAATAACAGCAACAACAATAATTACAACAATTATGGATCTAATTATGGGACTAGCTATGGATCTAGTAATTATGGATCGAATTATGGATCAAACTACAATTATGACTATGTTGGAAACATAAATAATAATTATGGATCATCTGAATCTCCAAATTATTATTTTGGATGATTTAATGCTTTATTTGTAAGATTTTTAAGAATAATTAATAAAAAACTATTAAAATACTAAATTTTTGGGGTTTTCATGATGTTTTATCTGTTAACAGTCTGGTTCCTTGCTTCCTTGAGTAGCACATTTCCCTGAGTAATACGAATGGTCACTTTTTGACCTTTAAAATAGGGTAAACTCATCCGTCACTGTGTCATCAGGGTAATTTCGCGTTTTACCGTTGATACGACGATGTGTCGGTGCCCCAGTGAATGCATTGTGCTGCTTGAGCAAATTTTCATCTCACTAGCATCTTTGGAGTTCTCAATATGGATACATTCTCTCCAAAACTCCTTGAATACTGAATTTAATTGAAGTGCCCAAGTTTATTGTAATATCAGAGTTATTGGTACACAAGAAGCTCAATTTATGTTTGAATGACTTGATTCTAGCCATTTGAATCACATATAAGCTCAGCAATGCCAAAGTCATTAACAATATATCAAAAATCTATTATCACATTAATGCTGATTTAATTGATCAAATTTTAATAAAAATGGAATTTTCTGCTACAATTATTTCAGTTCTATTGGTAATGTTTAGCAAGTAAGGCTTAAACAGTGCTGATGATACAAAAATTGAGTGATTCAAATTTCAGGCAACATGGATAAATTTAATGTAATTTATTTTAATCGAGTCTAGTCGAGTCTAGTCGAGTCTAGTCGAGTAAATCTTAGCTTTCCTTTCAGATTCTGCTTATCCAAATACTTCTTTTGATCTTCCTTCTTGACTCTACAAAACTACATCGATCAAGAAGTTCATATGACTTTTTTGGATATGGAAATCAAAACAGCAACAGCAATAATCGTAGAAATGGCAAAAACAGAAACAATTCAAACAGACGTAATGGATTCAATTTTGGAAGTGGCTATTACAACAGAAACAACAACAACAATCGATTTGGATATTTTAACTTTCAAAGCCCAAGACGTAGACTACAAAATGGATACAGTTATTTTGGATTTGGTCAGCCTAGATATCCAAATTTTAATTATAACTATCCAATAAATAACAACAACAACAACTATAATTATGGAGCAAATTATGGACTTAATTATGACATTGTAACCAATAATAATGATTATGCTGCATATCCAAGTAACAGTTATGGTTCTGAAACCATACCAAATTATAGCTATATATAAAGTTTATGGGATTCTGAAGAAATTGCTGATTTTTTTCTAATTTTTATTTATTAATTTATTATAATTCTTAACAATTGCAAAATCATTGATGTCCTTCTTATCAGCGTCAGTCATTTCCTCATCAGGATCATTAGGAATTTCCCTTACATCTATATTAACACTATCCGTCATATTATTTATGCTGGCAATTTCATATGTAATTTTTGCGCCACTAAATCCACTCACAGATCCAACAGTAACCTTTGTCTCCTTTAAATTTTCAACTCTTTTCGTCTGTAGCCGATAAAATCCATCTTCATCCTGTTTATAAATGAACCTTGAATGTCCTGGTGGACTGATAAAATCATGATCAGCTTTTAAGTGCTTCGTCAGTAAATATCCGCGTAGAAACTTTTTATTGCATCCATAAATATGACAGATGTAAAATGCTGGCTGTCCTAAATGTTCGCGTGCATCATGTCGCTTTAGGGCCATTAATGTTCGGCATGAGTAGTTGCATTGAAAGACGTCACATTTGAAGAAATCTCCTGTTTTATGGCTGTCTGTTGGATGGAAGTGTGATTAGTAAATTTGTTGAATTTTGGTATGGGGATAGGAATGGATGGTTTGGGGTCTACTTCCTCCCCCAATTTGTGTATATAAATAAAACAATACTTACTTGCATGCGAGTCCAAATCACGTTTCGTTGTTCCTTTATAGCTGCATTTTTTGCAAGCAAATGGCTTGTTGTTCACATGACGGTATCGAATATCTAAATAAGGAACAGGAACAAGGTTGATTAATATATGAAAATTGAGAACCACAACTTCATCGTGACTACTTACGTCTTGCCAAAACAGACTGCTTTTGACAGCTCAGTCCACATATTGAGCATTGATACTTGTTAACGTGACTTCTGGCATGGTCCTTTAATAGCTTCTCTGATGGATAGAATTTGATACATTCTGTGCATTTAAAGGTTCGCTCTGTGGATGAAGAATGTTTAAATTTTGTTAATCTAGTCTGTAATTAACAAGACTTCAATACTCACGTCCAACAACCTGCCTCATACAATGATTAATAAATAGCTGCTTATTAGCAAACAAATGTCCACAATTTGAACATCCAATCATCTTCTCATTCGTATGAGTCTTTAAGTGCCTCTTTAGTTCAAAAATATTTGGTAATTTCTTATTTTCACAGTCACTCCATTTACAATTAACTGGAATATCCCTAAGCTTAACACGATCATAAAACTTCCATGTTGTCGATCCCGTCTGAAAATCATCATTAATATGATGATTTACATGCTGTATAAAGTCCAAAAATGTCGTATAAGTCTCCTGGCAATTATTCCAATGACAATAATAATTATCAGGAATTGACGGAATTACGTTGCGAAATTTAGAGTCAGCCTGACATACAGGCACACTAATGATGTTAACAAGTGCAAATCCAAATGTTTTCAGCTTAGTATGATAAGCATGATAGTCCAAATGTCGAATAAATTCCTCACGATTGTCTGTCTCAAAACGACAAAGATTCCACTTGCAGGTACAAATTTGAGAATTTTTTACTTCCAACAGGTGATTGTGGACATGAAGGAAGTAAGCTTTGTCGTCTATTGTCTCGTATAGACACTTTTCCCATTCACATTCAATTTTGATGAGTTTTTTGATGTGAGAGTCTGGGTGTCGTCGGAGGAGGTAGGTTAGGGGCTTCTGTGGATAAGAAAATGATGGAATATTGAAATTTTAGATACAGTCGTTAAGGTTTGGGCATATAAGTGTTGTAAAGTCCAAAATTATACAATTTTATAACTGAAATTGTCTGAAAATTGACATAACAAATTCCAGACTCAACAGTCCCTCAAACTTAACATCCAACTCACCTCAAGTTCCTTCAAATTGCACTCATTATTCTCATCCTCCAAGTCCTCAATTTCCATTTGATCAATTTCAGGAACATCATATTCCTCCATATCGTCATTTTCCATATTAACACAAACATCCTCGAGCCAATTCTTGAGTGCTATCGATGACTCGCTAAGCACTTGACCACCAAATGCCTTTGGACTGCTTAATTGATCTGATTTTCTTTCAGAATTTCGCTTTTTATTTCCTTTTAGCTTTTTTCGCGGCATTTTTTTACTGCTTTTTGTTTATAAATAATAAGAAAAGTTTGTGGACTTTATTTGCTTCAAGGGCAATGAATAATTGGTACTAAAGTGAAAAGGAAGTTGCATGTTGATTATATGCTGGCATTTTACCTGATATGAGACATGTTTTTGATTATTTTGAGATTTTTGTTTGGGAATGTTTTGGACCAAATTGAGATTTTAGGACGAAATTTTGAGAACTTTTAGAATCAAATTTGGTCAACTTCGGAATTTTGTTTTGAATTCTGTTGGATCAGGATGTGGACAGCTAGTGGCTTGTGAACATTGAGATCAGTTTTATAATTATGTCTGCATTTGAGATTATTACCTCAAAAATTCCTAGAAAATAAAAGAATTATGCTCTTTAATCCCTTCCTGGATACACCCCTGACACACATATCAAGGCTACAACTCATTCACACATTGTCAAAATAATATAAAATATCTAAAAATAAAAATAATCTTTTGATCTTGTTCTTTGAAATGATTACCTTATTATGTTCAATTTACATTAATTTACAGCCGCACATCTCTAGTATTTCATGACATGTGAGTGTCCAGATGCAGTCTCGACTTGAACGTTTGCGTAAATACATCAAAATAATCCATTTTAACTCAAATTGATGATGCAAAAGTTTATCAAATTTTCAATATTTTTATTAATTCTGCAATTTGGAAGCAGAAATTGTCAAGATTCAGACATTTTGGAATTAAATTCAAACAATTTTTCCGATTCTTTAAGAAATTATCCGTTTCTTTATGTGAAATTCTTTAGTGAGAAGTGAGTTACAGGCATGCAGTAGGATATATAGTCATGACTGATTGACTGAGACTAAATGAGACTGACTGAGGCTGACTGAGACTGACTGAGACTGACTGAGACTGACTGAGACTGACTGAGACTGACTGAGACTGACTGAGACTGACTGAGACTGACTGAGACTGACTGAGACTGACTGAGACTGACTGAGACTGACTGAGACTGACTGAGACTGACTGAGACTGACTGAGACTGACTGAGACTGACTTAGACTGACTGACTGAGACTAAATGAGACTGACTGAGGAGACTGAGACTGACTGAAACTGACTGAGACTTACTGAGACTGACTGAGACTGAACTGAGACTGACTTAGACTGACTGAGACTGACTTAGACTGACGGACACTAAAATTTGCAGAATATCCTAAATTTTTCCAATTTTTCCAGATGTCCATTTAGCAGAAAAGTAGCCCCAATCTGGCTCGATGTCGGTACCAAGCTAAAGTCATCAAAAATTCAAGTTGCAGAGATCGAATGCATCAAAAATAAATCAAAATGTGAAAGTCAAGGGGTATTCAGCTATCCAACTATAAAAATGTACAAAAATGGACTCGAAGATGGAATTTTTAATTCCGAGAAATTTGAGGTTAATGTTGAGAATTTTGTGGCATTTGCCAATGAGTTTGTCGAAAAGGATTCTGGAAAGGATTTAGTGCCGAATCATAAGAGTTTTGGAAAGTGTTTAGGAAGGAAGAAGTGATGTAAAATGATGATCTTGAATAAATATAATTAGATGATGTAATGATGTGCTTAGTGACTCAAAATTCTGAAATCACGACAGCATGCATCAATATCAACAGCATGTAATGTCTTACACTTAAAAATCCATAAATATCAACCCATCCTAATAGCTTATTTCCTTTATTACTTTTTCTTATCAGTAATCTAGATGAAATTCTAAATGAATTAATTTTTTATGGGTCATTTGATTCCCTGTCGTCATATTCAGCCTCATTATCATATTTACAATTTATTATTGCTCAATAATCATCAGAATTAAAAGTAAGTTTGGTGATTGGATGAGTTATAGGTTGCATAAGGCGCAGTAGAAATGCAGGTGAATGTTGATCAGATTGTAGTTGAATGGTCTTATAAGAATTGAGGTATAGGACTTAATACTTCTTCTTTGAAACTTACTGTGATAATAATAAGTAGTAATAATAAAAAAAAAAAAAAGAATAATAATCAAAACAACACTATGATGTACATAAATGTAAGAATTCTGTAAAACAACCTAACGGTTATATACAAATAAATGAAATATATAAAAAAAAAAAAAATTCAAATGTGTTGTTTCAGGGGTGTAAGCATGGGGGTGGAAGTGATTTGAACTTGCATTAATTGCCGACATTTAGAAGAACTTAAGGATAACTAAGGATAACAAATTGAATAATTATTGCCAAAAATCCCCAAAATTGACCTCCAAAACCTTCAATAATACGCCCCTGTACAGTTGTATTCAATTCAAACTCTGACCTTACAGTCAAACCCCTGCCACGGGATCCAATTAAGGCTACATCAGACCCATACTAGTATATTCGAATTCGATTTAAATCTGGTACCATGTCAGAGCTTTGCCGGCTTATTGCCGGGTTTTGAATCGATTATCTGATTTTTAGTATCCGGGCATCTAGCATCGTCCATGCTAGACAATTTGAATCAACATTTTTCCTATAAACAATCTCCAAAAAGTCAATTTTAATTGAAAAGAAATAAAATTTATTTGCACTTGATTTTTTTGTATGTAAAATGAATGAAAGTAAAAGATCAAGTAACAGAAAATAAGAATAAGAGAACTAAGCATGTATGTCTTTTGGCTATTTAAGTTCATATAATCATCTCCATAATTGTGTGTGCATTTTTGTCGTCCACATGTACAGCATGTTCTGAGAGCAACTTTTAAAGTTACAGAACTAGTTTTTTTCTTATTTTTTTTTCTTTTGTTTCGTTGTGTTGGGAAAAAAAATTTAAATTTTTGTTATGTATTGTTTTGTTATGCAAGGGGTGGACATGGAATTGGAATTTTTAAAAAAAAAATTTGGTTTTTTATTCAATTTTAAATTTTAAAAAATTCAAATTAAAGTTTTGAAAAATTCGATTTTAAATATTGAAAAAATCAATTTTATTCAAAAAACATAACCTCAAATATTTTAATAATTCACATCAAGATGCCCATCCCTTGACATATTTTCTCAGTTCACTCCTCCTTCTTCTTCTTGTTATCAAAAATTCTCTCTTTTCTTCAATTCGAATTGATCGTGTGAATCATAACAATATTAAGGAAATTATTCAACACATTCTTACAGCTCATCTCACTTGTATTGCCTACATGTTAAACATACATAGTCAGTCAGTCAGTCACATAATGAGAGTTGAAGTGATAAGAACTTTTAAGATTTTTTGAGATTCTTAGCAATAATTTAGACTAAAAAAATATGTTTCGATCAAAGACTTTTTTGTGTTGTTTGTCGTTAAAACTTGGCGGATATATTATTGCATTTTTAAATTTATTTGGAATTATTGCTGGCTGTGTGGTCGCTGTGAGGCAATTTTCTTATTTACACAATGAACGTAAGAAAGTTTTTTGAATTTTTAATTGTAGTGTTTGAGCGCATATAAAGATATAAAGAATTGTTTTAAGGCGTGTGCAAGGTGAAATGTGTTGTGGTTTTTGAAAGAATTGAAGTTTTTGTGAATTTTGAATTTTTAAAATTTTAAATTAAATAAATGTTAGTTTTGTGAATTTGTTTGAATATTTGAAAAAAATAAATTTGAATTAAATTTTGAAAATTAAAAACTTTTTAAATTATTTTTGAAAATAAAAAATTTTAAAAAATTTTAAATTAATTTTTTAAAAAAAAAATTAAAAAAAAAAATAAAAATTAAAAAATTGAATTTATTAATTTAAACTTTGCCGGAAATACCAAAAACATCAAAAATAATATCATTTAAAAATAGAAAAAAATTAAAGTTTGATAAAAAAAAATTATGTTTACAATTTACAATAAATGTGAGATAAAACTTGTGTCGGTCATTAGAAAATTTCATTCATAATAAGCAATTCCATAATAAATAATAAACTACATGATAGAATATGAGCCGAGGCACGATCATTATGATGAAACATTTCATAATATTATTCAAAAAAGAACAAAGCCGATGATTTTTTTGATTTTATTTACATTCATCTTGATATTCTTTTCAGTTTTCACCATAAGTATACTCATATTAATTGGAATTGTTGCCCTTTTTTGGACACTCATGAATATCTTCTTCATCTCGAGCGTACGAAAGGTAAGACAAACAAATCAAATTCTTTACAAATATTATTTTTTGGTGTACGTCAGTCAGTGCT
Source organism: Chironomus tepperi (assembly GCF_022539635.2). NCBI lineage: Eukaryota > Metazoa > Arthropoda > Insecta > Diptera > Chironomidae > Chironomus > Chironomus tepperi. Next base: position 1,070,284 of record NW_027226156.1, read on the forward strand.
GATCAAATTATGCTTTCTGTGATGTATTGGAGCAGTGGGCTAGTATGGGCTTATTTTCGTGGTACATATTGATGACAAGCTTCTACCGGAACCGCACATGGCGTGCATTTCCAACATGCCACACAGATTTCCCACCATTGTGCTAGAGTGTCTTGAAAATTGGCTTCTATGTTGCACTTACTTTGGAATTTTTTGTGAGAATAGATAGAGTGGAAGAGAAGAGATAGGGTGGGACAGAAGATGATTACGTGGGTGAGTTTGGATAAGATAGCTCTTAAGAGTATGTTCTTTGCCCGTTAAGAAGTCTAAAAACAAATTGTGGACGTATTTACATCAAATCATTGAAAGTGTCGAGGATAGGTCAAGCTTCGCTTTATTAATTAATTTACGAATGATTTTATGACAGCAAGTAGATTTTGCAATCTTCTCAAATTGTTAGAGTTATGAGAATTATATTCTAGGTCATTTCGTATAAATAAAGTAATACATTTTTGCAAAAACAACTAAAATCAAAAATTTGATGTGAAATTTAAATACAATCATCATCTGAACTTGAAAGAGTTATTACGATTCCCAAAGTCTAGATTTCGATAAACTCTCAAGGCAGGAACCAATATTTCATGGATTGATCAGCAAGATCTCTTTAGCCCAGGGGCAGGCAGCCTTTTGATTTTTGCAGCACATCTTGGTGGTTATTCTTAATCGAAATCACACACTGCACATAGTTCATGGCATTTCCAACCATTTTTGGCGATACACTAATGTGCCTCGACACTTAGGTTGTTCACTACTGCTTTTAAACCTTTTCATTCAATTTATAAAGATGAACAAGTTTGACTGACAAAAAAGATTGAACATGACTAGATGGAGAAGCCCTCATCGTAGTGTGTGACATTGACCCTCGATCTCCACTTTCAAGGAAGGGAAGGGGGTCATTTCTCCTTAAATACACCCCTTGGTCTGTATCCATTTACCTGGAAATTCAAAAACTAAAAAGTCCAATTTTAATTTTTTTTTCTCAAAATTTTGCCCAATTTAATCTTTTCTTGTAATCAACTTATTTCTATAACTTATCATGTGACATTATAAAATTACTATTTACAATTTGTTATTTTTCATTATAAAAAGACATTAGTTATCAAAAATATCTAATTTGTTGAGATACCTGTCGAGATACTCTTTAACAGAGAATATTTCTTTGTTTTTTTTGCATGGTACTGACTTTATACAGTGTTGGGTTTAGCATTGGCATGGATTGCATGGAGTGCATGGCCACCTAAAGTTATTTAAAGAGATTTAAGGGATTAAAAATTAATGAACTCAAGTTCCACAATTTCAAAAACTTACCAAATGCATGGAACGCATGGGCAGTTGCAACCAGGTGGTGTGTTTGGTGGTGCTGGTGTGACTGGTGGAGCTGGTGTTACTGGTGGTGCTGGTGTGATTGGTGATGGTGTAACTGGACCACCGCTACCATCTCCATTACAATCTGGGCACCATGGTGTGCACTCTCTGTTTAAGGACACAAAATTGATAAAGCCACTTGATGCATTAAACTTTTATGTCAACTTACCTCAAAACTGGTGGTCTGACCCAATTGCAAATTGGTTGCCATGTGCTTTCGAACCAGAATGTACATCTTGGTGGGCTAACGAATGGATTGAAAACAGTTCCGCATGCGCATGGTCTAGCCATTGCAGCCCATGTACCAACAATGTTACCGGGTGCGCATTGCCAATAGTAATTTGGATCTGGATGTGGGAATAAGGCGTGATTTTGATGATTTGCTGGAATGCTACAGTCTGGAACTTCACAATTTGGTGGAATGACTGGTGGTCCACAATCTGGACAGTCAATTTGTGCGTAAGCTGATACGGCAAAGAGTGCCAAAGCAATGATTACACCTGATTGAAGAATTGACACTTTAGATCCACAGAAGTTGACTTTTTTATGACTTACTTACCCTTCATAATTATTTCTATATGTCGTTTACAAAAGCTATAAATGTGAACTCAATGAAATACCAAAAATATTCTGACTTTTATACTTAGTGGACGGAAAATGTAACAAGAAACACGACATTACTGTGATTAGATAAATATGTCTTGTACTTTTTTGTTTCTAAAATTTGATTTGTCTCATCAACTAAAATTGTCTATTATCAATTATTACGTTGTTTTAGATACGCATGCGAATATCTTTTTTGCACAGTGCTGTCAGAATTGTTACAAGATGATAAGAATGACTGATAATAAATTGTTGCGTATTTTGTTGACGCTCATTCATGAAATTTTATTGTTTTTAAGGTGAATAGCTTGAAGATAGTAACCGTGACCAATATTACTGTTTTGATGATTTTTTGGGTTGAGGTTGGGAAATGTTGGAAGGACTATTAGGGTTTTGTTGGAGGCTATACATATCCTCTCATATCCTCTCATATCCTCTCATATCCTCTCATATCCTCTCATATCCTCTCATATCCTCTCATATCCTCTCATATTCTCTCATATTCTCTCATATCCTCTCATATTATCTCATATCCTCTCATCCTCTCATCCACTCATCCTCTCATCCACTCATCCTCATCATCCTCTCATCCTCTCATCCTCTCAAAACTCCTCTCATCCTCTCATTCCTCTCATCCTCTCGGAGTCCTCTCATCCTCAACATCCTCTCATGATCTCATCTTCTACATCCTCTCATTCTCTCATTGGCCTACGTCATCCTCTCATCCTCAGATCAATTCATCCTCACATCCTCTCATCCTCTCATCCTCTCATTATTTTCATCCTCTCATTCTCATCCTACAATAATTATTGAGTCATCTATCGATCTGAAAGTTAAGAAAATTTAAAAAAATCTCATTTTCTAATTCCAGTCTGACCCACACGGAGTCGTCGATTATCTCAACATAATGCTCATGATAACTGTCTTTACAATTGTCGTAATTTTGGTCGAAATTGGCTACGTTATCAGACAATTGTACAAAAACAGAACAATTCAATTCACATGGGATATCCTCATCATTCCGCCAATTATTTTCATCATTCAATTCTATTTTACAATAATTATTGAGTCATTATATCGAAAGTGTGAAGAAAAGGAAGAAGATCGCGAACGAGTGTCAATTGTGCCAGTACAAATACGTGGATATGAGAATCAAGTGATGAAACGTCAAATAGAAGCAAATGGACGAGTATTATTGGAGACAGATGTGTGATATTGATATGATTTTTGATGATTAATTTTGAAATTTGATGATATTTATTAATTTAAAGCTTAAGATAATGTAGATTAAGTTAGAGAATCAATTGTAATTTTCACATTAGACTCACTTTTTAGTTCTGTAAATAGAAAAAAAGGATTCGAATTTTTATCAGAATTTATAAAGTAATTTACTTAAAATACAAGCCATGAAAACTAAAAATAATGAAATTTTTTGTGTGTTTTGAGTAAAATTTTATTTTCAGTTCTCTAAATTACCATCAACTCTTGGTTGACAATTAAGCTGCTTTTTTTGGACACATTGATTTCGGAAATGGACGATTGTAAGCCTTATCATCTGATTTTGTATGATATCAATTAGTAAATTATTTTAGATATGCATGCGAATTTATTTTTAGCACGTTGTTGCTCAAAGCGTTACGTGATGATTACGCACTATGTATGCTATTGATGTTCATTGATAGAGTTTTATTGTTTCATTTTAATGATACGAAGCAATTTTATTGTTTTGATGTTTTTGAGTAAATGGTGAGAGGATCTTGGAGGTTTATGCCTCCGTTTTCTAGTAAAGCTTATCAATTTGAATGAATTTGACAGAATATTGTGGAGTTCATCAACAACTCGAACATTTGACTTATTATTGGTCTTAACAGCTTGTTATTAGCTAGACAACTACGATACATAATTCTACAGTCAGAGCTCGAAGTCGACTCGAATTTTGTTTATAAAAGTCTATTCGACTCTATCCAAAATTCAAGTAAAATTCGAATTTTGGCACCAATTGGGTCTTATTTCGAGTGTTAACCTCAACTTACTATGTTCATGAGAGACGTGCTATGGAAAGAAAATTTAAAAATCCTTAAAAATTTCTCAACAAAATTAATTTTTGAATTTATTTTTTATATTTTGCAGTACATTGTGACATTAATACAGAATTTTAAATTATAATTTACTTAAAATATCAAAATTTGCCTGTTGAAGTTGGATTGATGTTAAGGTTAACCTTGAATATGACTAGCAAGCACATGGATTGCATGGTACGCATGGCCACCAAATGCTAAATATGAGAAATTCGTAAAAAATTAAAAAAATATTCAAAATTGTATGTCAAAATCATTCAACTTACCATGGAGTACATGGGCAATTACATCCTGGTGGGGAAACTGGTGGGGTAACTGGTGGGGTAACAGGTGGAGTGACTGGTGGGGTGACTGGTGGTGTGACTGGTGGAACAGGAGCAGCATCACCGCCGCAATCTGGACACCATGGATCACATACTCTGAAATTAGAAGATATTGAAGAATTTGTTCCGAAATGAAGGAAGAGCCTCTGACTACACTTCAGAGACTCGGATATGATAGATATCCCCAAAACACCCCTCAAATCCTCCAACTCACCTCAAAACGGGTGGTCTTGCCCATCCACAAATTGGAGTCCATGTTCTTTCAAACCAGAAAGTACATCTTGGTGGACTAACGAATGGATTAAAGACAGTTCCGCATGCACAAGGTCTAGTCATTGCAGTCCATGTTCCAACAATATTTCCAGGTGCACATTGATAGAAATAATTTGGATCAGGATGTGGGAACAAAGCGCGATTCTGTTGATTTACTGGAAGGCTACAGTCTGGAATTCCACAATTTGGTGGAATGACTGGTGGTCCGCAATCAGGACAATCAATTTGTGCATAAGCAGACACTACGAAGAGTGAAATAATGATGAAAGCACCTAAATGGATTAAAAAACTGATTAAAATTGACAAATTTGTGTTGAAATTATTAAAATTTACCCTTCATGTTTATGGTATTTTGTTCTCAACACAGAAATGTGACTTCATAGTGCCAAAATTTGTACCTTTTATACTATTTTTAAGATAGAAAATTTTTCAATTTTCAAAATTAAATGCGTGTTATCAATTAAGTAATTATATTTGATAACCGCACACGAATAATTTTGGCAAAATGTGTATAAAATATGTGGCTGATTGACGTGAGTTTGGCGACTGCAAATTGAACCTTTACTGTAATTTAATTTCCTTATGTGTTCTTTGTACGGTAAACATTTCGTGTATTTGATTAAATCCGATTCCTTTGAAGATTTTATTAATTGAAATTAAAAATGAAATTTAATTTTGTTAGTTATGATTGTAGAGTTATTGTGACTAGATCAGTTCTGTGACATTCGCTAAGGTTACTTTGAAGGTAAAAACCTCTTTATGGATTAAATTCTTCAATTTTTTGGGATTTGTGAAGGCAAAAATCCTTGAAATTCACGTGCTGAGAGAGTTTAGGTCAGTGGTGTGAGCAACATGTGTGCTACGGCTTACTGGTGTGTTGTGAAAAATCTCTGATAAGCCGTGATCATTTTTCCAAGACTTAGTTTGTGTCATGACACAAAAAAGATTAACCACCACTGGTTTAAGTATATCCACGTCTCAAAAGTTGACCAACACTGTCTTTAAAAACAGATAAATCCTCTTATTCCCTTGGGCACCTCAAATTTCTAGCTACCTTACCATTAAATAGTGACCTGATCTATATATCCTTATCAATATTCATTCACTAATTTATTGCTTTATATTTTTACCATCTTCACTTTCCTTATCTGTGCATTTGATGAATCATAGTAAGTAACATTGAAGTGTCTCATCAGTGACTTTAAAAATAATCAAGTTTAATTTAGAGATGTCGATGCTGAGACAGTAATGTCGATGAAGTTGTAGATGAATGAATTGCATAGTTTATGACGACAATTGAGGAACAGATGATAAAATTTTGAGGTTAGATCGAACAAAATTACTAATGAAGTTGATCACTATTGAGGGAATTGGCAAAAGACTGTCAAAATATTTTGTAGAGGCATTGACTTAGTTTTATGAAGAATAGGCAAACTAGATCAGTGATTGGTAACATCCATATTACCAGATGCATAGCTAGAACATTAAAGGATAGGATTGAGGCGTCAGGACAAAGATAGCTCTGCGAATTGATTAAAATACCTTAAATTTCCAATAAAATCGTATCTTGTATTTTTAACCTATTTGCTTATAAGTATTATGTGACAAATAATATCAATATATATAATTAAAATCTATCCAAAAAAGCCTGTTGATGTGCTTGTTAAATTATTTTAAAATAATAAATTTTTGTTATTAAACTTCGGGACTTGGAATCAGCATGAGCATGGATTGCATGGTACACATGGCCACCTAATTAATAAAGAATAAGATTATAATGGATTGTCCTATAATCATAAGATTGAGTCAATCACTTACCAGATGCTAAATTGTTGAATTATTTTGGGAAAAAATAAGAAAAAAAAATTAATTTTTAATCAAATTTTTCAAATTTTAAATTTAAATTCAAGATCTCTGTCCGAAAATGACCTAATAGCTATACAATCACCAATTACTTAACCTGAATGTCACTCTATACGGCATTGACATCACACATAGTCTCTCTATGAACTGACAACAAAGTCAACAAAAAGCTTACCAAGGAACGCATGGACAGTTGCAAGGTGGTGGTGTTGGTGGTGCTGGTGTTATTGGAGCAGGTGTTGTAATTGGACCTGGAGTTGGAACTGGAACTTGTGCCGGTGGTCCATTACAATCTGGACACCATGGTTCACAAGGTCTAAAATAATTTAATTTATAAATTAAAGTCAACGGATACCAAAAATAATCCAAACCTCATCGGTGGTGGTCTTGTCCAATTGCAAATTGCCTGCCATGAACTCTCGAACCAGAATGTACATCTTGGTGGAATAACGAATGGATTAAAGTGAGTACCGCATGCACATGGTCTTGCAATTGGAGCCCATGTAGCTGGTACACCTTGAGGTGCACATTGCCAATAAAAATTTGGATCTTCATGTGCAAATAAGGCGTTACTTTGATGATTTGCTGGAATACTGCAGTCTGGAAGTTGACAATATGGTGGCAAAACTGGTGGTCCGCAATCTGGACAGTCAATTTGTGCGTAAACTGATACGGCAAAGAGTGCCAAAGCAATGATTACACCTGATTGGGGAATTGATACTTTATATCCAAAACTTTGCATTATTTATTCACATAATACTCACCCTTCATGATTTCGTTCTTAACAAAGTACTGCAACTCAATGCATTGATGATTTTGTGTCTGTTTTTATAGTCAATCGAGTAAATAAATTTTAATTAATGAAAAAAGCAATGTTTACTATGACAAAATACACGACGAAATTGCAATGCGATAAATATGTCTTGTATTTTTTTCGAAAGTTTGATATTTGACACACAAAATTTCAATTTTTGTTATCAATTTGACATATACTAGGGGATAGTTTGGTTGAGAATTGAAGACCATAGATTTGGATTGTCATTCCCGTTCTTCTCAGCTTATCTATTGATATATTGTCGTATCTGAATATCCTCATTCATGGCCACTCGTTCGGATTACGCCTTTTTGTGTCAATTTGGATCCGTTCGTACATGATCGGGTACAATAATGTCTGTTAGACTCCAGTAGTTTCTATTTCTATCTATTCATAATCCTTCGGATTCTGTTGCTTTCATTCTTGTATATTCATGCACAATTCATGTACATCAATGTACAGTTCAAGCCCGTTTCGTGTTTACTTGAATTCATTCGTACCTGCTCGTGTATATTCGTATCTATTCGGGTATATTCGTATCTGTTCGTTTATATTCGTATCTGTTCGTCCTGTCGTGTCTGATCGTATCCAATGTTATCTCTCAGTGCTTATTCATGTTCATTTGTATCAATTTAGTCAAACTCATTTCCAATAATCCGAACAATTTAGTGTAGACTCTTTTCGATTCCATTCGTGTCTTCTCGGAACACTTCGTTTTTACTCGAGCCTGTTCTTGTCTTTTCCCGATTCTATTCGTGATTTCTGCATTTGCCGAACCAATAATCAAAATTATATTTTTATTAAGTATTACTCACGCACACGCCGTTTTGGACATTTCCATCTAGATAACAATATTAAGTTGCTTATGCTCACATTTTCCTGGAATTCTATTAACAGTTATTTTTGTTAACCTTGAATGTTATTCTTACAAATTAAATAATGTTTACAATATGGCTGTAGTGCATCGGCATTAGTGTATTGAATAGGATCAGATTTGAAATTAAGTTAGTCAGCTTAAACTGTGTCCAATTTGGCAAGAATGCTGCATCAACCCTGCATTCAAGTAATCACAGCGATTAGATTAACTTAAGTACCAATAAATCTCTATATTATCTCATAATTGAGCTACTTGCTGAAGATAATTCAGTACATTATAAATAGTTCAAGAGTAAACAAGGCTTTTACAAAATATGAAGTCAGAAAATTATGGAATTGTGTCTAGAAACCGATTAAATATCTACCTAGTCGTCCTAGTTACCACCTTCATGCAATCCTATGCAACTGACACCATCTGCACTCCATCTGGGAACGACTACACATGCCAGCTCATTAACCTTAATATCGATCAACTAGATGATGATCTAACAATCAATACATCCCATAATCCTGACTATACAGACCAAAATGTTACAATTTTGACGATGACGAATCAAAATTTCAAAATTTTTAAGCCTGAAATCTGCATTAAATTTCCAAATGTTCAACGGCTGACGATTTCAGACAGTAAACTTGAAGAGATTCTTGAAAATTCTCTAGAATCCTGTACAGAATTGATAGCTGTGACAATTGAAGGAAATCCAATCACAAAAGTGCCTGAAAATGTCTTTCAACATTCCACAAAAATCACAAGTTTGACAATATTTCGGAATCCAGTCACAACTTTAACGACAAAATCCTTTCAAGGACTTGAAAATCTTCAAACTTTGACGATCCGCAGAAGTAATTTGACATCAATTGATGAAAATTTGTTTGATTTAGTTCCAAAATTGACCAATTTACAGCTGAACATTAATCAACTTGAGTTTGTGGATTTGAATGGAATTGGGAAGCTGATGAGTCTTGTGACATTAAATTTAGCTGACAATATGCTTACCGATGGAAATATTAAGCATGATAAAGTCACAAGGTTTGAAAATTTGAGATCATTCAACATCAGAAACAATCGATTGACGGTCATCGACCAAGAATTGTTCAAAAAATTACCAAATTTAACTGCAATTAATCTCGAACATAATCAAATCACAGAAGTTCCGGTTGAAACGTTTGCATCGATGCCAAAATTAATAAATTTAAATTTTTATGAGAATCGTTTCACATCTGTGCCTGCAAATTTCCTTATTAATAATCCAGACGTGACTATGATTGACATTCGTGATAATAAGATTGAATTTGTTGATCCTGATGCCTTTGTTGGGCTGTATAAGCTTGTCAGCTTATATATGAACAGTAGTCCTGTGGAATATTTGAGTCCGGCTGTGTTTAGAGACATGACAAATGTTTATAGAATCTTACTAGGTTCATGTTGGCTGACAAGTCTTGATCCTTTAACTTTTGATGGACTTGATAAACTTGAGGTTGTGGATTTTTATGCAAATCGACTTAGTGAGCTGCCTGAGAACCTAGGCGGTCCGAAAATTCGTGACTTGACACTAAGTTTCAATGAATTTACTAAAATTCAGGCAAAATACATGCAGCAGTTCACGGAAGTCAAGAATCTTTACCTTCAACTTAACGAAATATCGGAAATTGAGGAAAATTCATTTTTTAACCTCAAAAAATTGGAAATTTTGAGCCTCGCAAGGAATAAAATTTCATCAATTCCTGCTGATTTGTTCCTGATGAATGAAAATTTACAAGATTTGTTCCTTGAAGGGAATGATTTGGTGACAATTGACACTAATCCGTTTAGAAGCTTGACATTGTTGGAAGTTCTGTACCTGTCTGACAATCCATTGACTTATTTGGGTGAAAAAACATTCGAAAATCAACACAATTTGCAGTATTTAGCAATTTATAATGCAGACTTACCAGACCTTCATGAAAATATTTTCAAAAATTTGACAAATTTAGTCCAACTTGAACTGCAGAACAACAAGTTGAGTCATTTTCCACCTGGAATCTTTGCATCTCTAACAAATCTTGGCAATTATGACTACACATGGTTTGAACTTAGTGGAAATAACATCACAAAATTGAACTCAAACTCATTCACAACACTTAATTACATCGAGAAAATGTTCATCAATGACAATGGATTAATGGCAATTGAGAGGAACTTTTTTGACAATTTTCCAAATCTGAAGAATCTTTATGCTGATGGAAATGACTGTGTGAATAGAAATTTCCTAAGAATTGAAAAGATTAATGACATTTTGGTGGATTTTGAGGAATGTTTTGATAATTGGGATAAGATGGAACAAACCACAACAACTGAGGAAGCTACAACAACAGATGACCCTGGAATCACAACAAGTGAGCCAACAACGACCACTACTGTAACTCAGAGTCCAACCACAACACCTGCAAGTGGAATCAATATTCAAATTTCAATTATTATGATGATTTTTGGACTTTTTTGTTGTAATTTTTTAAAATTTTTCAAGTTGACTTGAGTATTTTAGATGACTTGAACATTCAAGTTGACTTGAACATTCAAAACACTTAAATTAACATTGAAAAACTTTATTTTATTAATAAAATCAATGTAAAACTGTACAAAAATTATAAAAGGAACCCTGCAAACCCAAATTTGAGTCAAGTCCGACAAAATCAGCTTCAACCTTGCTTCACAACTTAGCCATTTGACTCTTAGCAATAATTTTATTAACAACAGCATGAGCTTCATCATAATAGTCCTTAGTTGCTGCCTTAACACGCTCATACCATTCCTTCAACTTAGGTCGACCATCAAAGACATCATATCCAGTCATTCTCGGTTGTTCAATTTCGCAGGCTGCCAGAATATCAGCAAATGATATTTCATCGTCCGTAGCCAAAAACTGCTTATTTTTCAGCCAAATATTCTCAAATGTTTCAAGGGACGATTCCATTAGGAATTTAAAAATATGCAGGAAGACATCATCAGGCTGATTAGCAAATGGTCCGATTTTTTTCATAATTTGAAAGTAAATTGCACAACCAAGTCGGGTGTTGTTGTGTTGCCATTCCAAATATTCGTCGATTGATGCTCGGGTCCGGGGATTTGAAGGATACCAGTGGGTTGATATTTGTGGATATTGAGTTATTAGGTATCTGGAATGTAGCGACATGACATAAAAAGGATTAGTAACATGGGTGAACCAATTTCTGACTAGACCAGTGGTGGTCAAACAGTGTGTTGCGACACAATAGTGTGCCTTTTTGGAATTGACATGAATCGCTTACTACAAAGGTCTGTCATGGCATGAAAAAGGTTGTACACCACTGGAGTAGCGAATCATTACTTACCTAAAAATAGCGACACTTTCCGCCAATTTCCATCCATCATCATCAACAATACATGGAAGTTTTTGAAATCTGTTAATTTCCTTGAACTCATCGGTCAAATGCTCACCATTTTGTAGAGCAACGTTGATGATTTCAGCTGGAATGTTGTTAATTTTGATGAAGATGTAAAGAGCTCTTGATGGTTGTGATAATGGATTGTAGTAGAATTTCATGGCTTTTGATTGGATTTGTATGCTGGATGAGTTGAAGACAGTGACAGTTTGGCTTACAAAGAGCCCTGTAGGTTGCAGGCTGAACTAAAATGATGATTTCCACCTTAATTAAGCACTTCAATCTACATGAACTTTGAACAACCTGTTGATATCAATATACACAATCTTTGTGTGCTAATAAGCCACAGATGATTACGAATTTTCGAAAATAATCCAAAGCTTTTCAAGTCAGATGTTCTTAACGGTTTTTAAAATTTCAAATCAAAACATAAACAAACTTTTTGTACAAATTATTTCGAATTGATTCCCGCCAAAACAGTTTGTAAACAAATTTACAAGAGACGAGGTCGAATTGAGAAATAATTTAAAGTTTTTCACATTTATTGAATTAATTTGGTATTAAATTCATTGATATTCAATATTAAACAACAGATACAACAATCTAGAAATGGCAACAGACAGAGAAATTGCCGGTGCACAACATAAAAACATTGAAAAAGCAAATCAACAAAAAAATCCATTCACAATAGCTGAAGAATATGGAAAATACAATAAGGATGATCTAAGCATCGACATAACATTCAAAAGTAACAAGGAAATGACCAAAGATCTCTTAAAATGGTAAAAATTCTCAAAATGTCTCAATTATTTGTTTTTAATTCATCTTTACAACTTCCAGGTGCTTTAAACTAGCTGAAAAGAATGTTGGTCCATATTATAAAGCCTGTAGTCTCGGATGGCAACCAAAATTTAAACAAAATGACATGACAAAGACATGGGCGAAATTCTTGATTGCAAAATGTGGAAAGGAGAATGCTGGCTACACAATGTTCAGATTTGACATGGATTATGGGCGATCTGTTATTTATTGGTGAGTTTTTGAGGCTGTAGACTAAGGTTGGATGGGATTTAGGTCATTTAGATAGTCATAAAGACAATAGTAGCTTAGAAATTTAAATTTTTTTTTGTATTCTGAACTTGATTTAAGTATTTTGGCACATATAGACTTTTGTGTATTACATTTAGAACCTTTTTTGCATCTATTGTGTCCTTAAAGTAGAATTTTAACATACTGAAAACCAAAATTTATCTCTACTTCCAGTTACGAGCTTCAAATTGATGAGAAATATCAAAATAAAGGACTTGGCGAGCATCTTATGAAGACATTAGAAAAATTGGCAAAAGTATGGCAAATGGAACGAATTGTGCTTACGGTATTGACAAACAATGACGGTGCATTGAGATTCTATAAGAGACTTGGATATACAGTTGATGAGACGAGTCCGGATGATGAGCCATCGTATCAGATATTTAGTAAAGAAGTTTAAGTTGAAAGTTGATTAAAGTTGGCTTGACACATGCGTTGACTCTGCTTATTTGTCTTGAAGTTGGGTCGAAAAAGTGAAAATTAATGGAAAGAATGAATAAAATTTTTGGAAAATAAATCAAAAAAAAAAAAGTTTCATTTAACTTAATCTTGAATAGTTTGTCAGCAAAAACTACCAACAAGACTCAAATCCATCAAAAAAATCAACTTAGTTGTCATCCCCTTGTACATAAACATAAACATACAACACAGCTGTTCATTTTACCGGTTTAATTAACATAAAAATGAAAATTTATTCATTAATCTCAATATTTTTGATGCTTGAAGCATTCAACTGGATAGAATGCAATGATAAGCCTGATAATAAGCTCAAAATTGGCATTAAAAAACGAGTAAGTAGTCAATTTATCAGTAAATTTTAAAATAATTGAATTCAAATTAAAATAAACACAATTTAGGTCGAGAATTGTGAACAAAAGAGTCGAAAAGGGGACCTGCTGCATGTTAACTACACTGGATCATTGACTGATGGGACTGTTTTTGATAGCAGTGAAGGCAGAAATCCATTGACATTTTCACTTGGAAGTGGTCAAGTCATTGTTGGTGAGTTTTTGGTTGTTTAAAATTAAATTTCCTATTGGAACAGACTCTCGGATGTCTAGTTGTCATATCATCAAGTTTAGCATATCATGGTTTGACTTAGTTTATACCCAGACATACAGTTGCCTATTTTTAGCCTGTTTCAGTCCATGATTTTTAGCTAAATTCAAATTTACTTTTTCAGGATGGGAAAGAGGACTTCTTGGAATGTGTGTCGGTGAGATCAGGAAGCTTCAGATACCTCCAGAGCTTGGTTATGGAAATGCAGCAATGGGAAAGATTCCGAAAAATTCAGTTTTAATTTTTGAGGTCGAATTGGTGAAAATTGAAAAGAAGAAGGATGATCTGTAGACAGCCTTGCCATTACCAAAAACAATTGAGATTTGATATGATTCCATAGATATGATTGTAGACTTAAATTTCATATTAATCTCAAATTTAATAATAAAACAATCGATATGAAAAAAAGATTTTATAAATGTTTTGTTGTAAAAATGACAGGAACAGAGCAGACTCAAAATCATAATTAAAGAGTCAAAACGCAACACTTACATTAAGGAATTCCCATAGAAATAGAATTAAATTTTGTTATCGTAACAAATTTATTTTTAAAAATTTAGAAAACGAAATCACGCGACACTGGAAGTCGTTATTATCGTGTAAAGACATTTACTTGAAGTATTTAAACGTAAAATGCTTATGAAATTTGTTAAATTATAGGATAAATGAAAACACACAAGTAAGTCCAAATAAATATTTAATTCTGTTTTATAGATAAGAGGTTTTTGCATATATCGCTAACTTGTGTATGTAAATAAAAAGAAGGCCTTCTAACAAACCATTTTGGGGCTTTTATATGTGACATTCTTAAATCCACGGAATTAAGTCATTCACTTCAATGTTGTAAGTTTTCATTTGTTCTTTAACCCAAGCATGAACTTCTAATTTGTAATGTCTGTTGTATAAAGAATATTGAAGTAAATTTTTGCCTTTATATCCTTTCATTTTTAGATATTCAACTTGTTCGTCGTGAATCAAAAAACTTTTAATTTCATTCCACGTCAGTTCTACAATTTCTTTGCTTTTCCAACTAACCACATTAAAAAGAAGATTGTTTCCATTATTATCAACATATTTTATGAACTTCAAAATTTCTGAATTTTCAAAATATTTTCGGAAAGTTTTCCATAAGGTTTGATGAAGTTCTGGAGATTCATTACTTGCTGCTGCTGACTGTAACAAATTTTGATTCCATCCATTAAATTTCTTCAACATTTTCTTGATTTCATCTCGTGATGTAAGTTTTTCAAATTCTTGGATTACTAACTCAAAAAATTCACTTGATGAATGTTCTGCAGCAATATGAAGAAAATTTTCGCCAGTTTCATCACCTTCCTTGAGCGTTTCCAGAAACTTTCCATCACTTCCACAAAACTCACGGAAAAATTTACACAAACATTGACGAATTTCAACAGAATTTGGCTTATATGACCCAGATTTATATAAAATCATTTCCCACATTTCGGATATTAAAAATTCTTGGAATTGAGTATCAGGGAAGTTTTCTTTTAGAATTTCGAATGTCCACTCAATTATTGCTGGATTTACATTCCGTCTCACAAGTTCATGAACAAAATTTTTTACATATTTATCTTCATGCAGAATAAAATCCTTCAATTCCTCTCGATCTTCAAATGTTTTGAACAAAAGTTTCCATAATGTCTGATGCACTTCAATGTCGTTACACCTAGCAGCAGTATGAAGAATATTTTCTTTAAGCTCATTCTTCTGCTTAACAAATTCCTTAAATGTTTGTGGAACTTTTTGATTTGTAAAATATTTTTCAATTTCTGTCCACAAAATTTCGAGATTTTTTTTACTTCCTGATTTAACACAGAATTGAAAATTATTTTGTTCATCTTCATTGCATTTGCTCATTAATTCAAATATTTCAGTGACTTTAAAGTATTTATCCAGTATTTCAAGGATTTTTTGAACTTTTTGAGCAGTTAAATTTGAGGATTTAGCGAGGAAGTAAAAAATGTTTCCGCTCGGCCATTCATTACTCTTCACCATCAGTGCTTGTTTGATAAATTTTCGATCAGTTTTTTTTTCTATTTTTAGAACAAAATTCTCAAAAATTTCTATGTTCAAATTTGATCTAATTATTCTTAGAAAGACTTCGTGATTGATTATGAAATCCTTTAAATCCTTGACTCGTTTCGAGAAGAAATCCAGCAAAAAATCTTGGAATTTTAAAAATATTTCTACGTTTTGTATGAAATTAGATATATAATAGGCATTTAGATCATAGAAAGTTTTAGCTTCTCTATAATTTCCGTTTTTCAGCACTTCTATTCCAGACTCAACAAGATTTACTACTTTTTCCAGCACTTCCTTTTCATTAAAGGCATGGAAAATGAACATTTTAATAATTTCGAATTTTTCCTCCGTCATGATTTCATTTAAAGCACTCGACAGTTTATTGCCTCCTTGCTGATCTTTCAATGCATTTACAATTGCTTCAGCAACAAAATATTCACGGATAGTCTCGTGGATGAAATAAACTTTTCCATTTATTATGGTCAACATGCCACCAGCGACGATTTCTTCAGATTTCCATTCACTGCCGTCATATCCAGGAAATAATACTGCAGCCAATTTCGGAAATAAGCTCAAAATTGCATGAAATTGATGAAATTTGAAGAAGTTTAGCCTTAAATTTCGTTGAGCATTGATATCTGCTTGCTCTCTAATCTGACCTTTACTACGCGAGTATCTTAAGTACAGAATTTCTATGAATTTGATGTAAATTTTCAATTCTTGCAAGATGTCAACATTTTCTTCATCCTTGAATCCAGCAGCAATCATTTTGAACAATTGAGGCAGACCGACTGAATTATTCCGTGAAATTAAAGCTTTTTCAATTATTTGGCGAGCTTTTTGATAATATATTTCATATTTCGGTGACTCCTTGACACGACTTTCAAAGTCTTCTTTCGATTTCGGCATAGTTTTGTCCTTTATTAAATCAGCAAGAATCCAGCTTTTGACTATCAATTTTGTTCCTTTATATTCTGTCATCTCACCAAGACCATAAGCTACATCAAGTTTGAGTTTGTCCTTTAAATCGACCTCAAAATAGTCTCGAGTTGCAATCCACAGCTGATTGCCGCCATTTTGTTGGAAATTCTGTGCCAATTTTGAGACAAAATCAGCATAATTTGGAGCAATTTCATCAAATCCATCAAAAAGAATGAAAACTTTGCCGTCCTTGTACATTTTTTTGAAGATTTTAGCCTCAAATTGCTGTTGTGGCTTTAAAATGTGATCGACCATAAAACTTGAAAATTCTGGTTTACCTTTTTGTGCCTTAAACTCGTCAATGAACTGTTTCAAGTCCACATAAGTCACCCAACTTTTTGGATATCTTTTTCGGATGATATTTGTGAAGTTTTTCATTGCCCAACTTTTGCCATTTCCAGCCTGATCTGAGATTAAGACATACTTCTGGTTTTTGGCTTCCAAAATTAGTGTTTCTTGAGAAATTTTTTGTTTTTTGACTTCCACTGTCGGTCTTTTGACAATTTTCTTTTGTTTTAAAACTGCTGTCTTTGGTTTGTTTTTTCTTAAAGCTTTTCGTATTTTTCCAAATAATCCACGTGGTTTTTCATCTTCAGAGTCAGAATTTTCAGAGTCAGTTACTAATTTAGTTTCTTCGTAAGTCATTTCTGTCTTTTTAATGAAGTCCCTTGGCTGGAATAGAAACTGAAATTGTTCCTTTGACTTATTGTCATCTTCCTTTGTGTTGACTGGAACTTGATTTTCCAGCAATAAATTCAAGAGCTGAACATCAACCAGACCATCTATGACTTCTTTGTCATTATTAACTGATGTACTTCTTGATGGTTTCTCAGCTTTATGATCAGATATGATCAGTTCCGCTAATGTTGGTTCTGAATTATTTTGAAAATTTATTTTGGTTTCCAACAACAATTTTTGACTTTTTTCTGTCAAGTCATTCCAGTTATAATTTAGTTCCAATTCCTGTACATCCTGCATTTTGTGTTCCTTTATTATTTTATTAATTTTATCATGTTGAATCTTATTGGACACAATAAATATGAAATTCAGGTCCTTGTTGACGAAAATATTTCTCAATTCATCCGGAACTCCACAAGTACAGTCTACAAAAATGTTGAGTTTCTGATTGTCATCACAAATATCTTTAAAATCATCCCAAAGTTGTAGATTATTGAGTTTTTCAGGCTCAACAAAAATATTTTTTGAATCAAATAAAATTTCGTCTTTTAATTTTAGATAGTTATGGATATTGATGAACAAAAGCTTCGGAACATTCGTCAGCACTACGACAATCTTGTTCCTGGTTATTTCTTCTATTTTATCCTCATTACACAGTTCGTATTTGAGTTTTTGAATAGACGGAAGTAAACCAATTGTTCTATTTAATCTTATAACATTTATGTCCCGTTTGAGATGTTTCGGCAAGTCAGGAACAACATGATTGAACCAGAAATCAAAAAGTTCTTTATAAGTTTCCTGAAGACTACCTAGCAATTCCTCATTATCATCAAATTCTGCCAACATTTGCACCGGTCGAACAATCAATTCTTGATGGAAGTCCTTCTTGTCGTAGTGCTTGTAAACTGATGAAATGATTCCGTTGCACTGATCATCTGGATCTTCTGAATCTCCCTTTTTCCACCTTTCAATTTCCTGAACGATTGCCTCATACATTTCTCTCAAATCCTCTTTATGCTCGTAGTAAGGATTAGCGTTATTCTTATATACCAACATCAGAACATAATGGCACAACTCGTGAGCCAAAACTCCTTTGATCTTCTGTTCACGCATCATAATCATATTACCATACTGATCTGATAATTTTGCACCAATAAAAATACATTTGCTGACCGGATATGTTGATCCTAAGGCCACTGATTCTGATAGACTTGCATTTTCAACCTTAAATTAATATTTTGAAAAATATAATCAGGATGACTTCCTTAAAATCATTCAATATACTTACATAATCACTTTCGAAATCGAATATTATTTTCAACTGGCCACAAGATGCAGCAACATCAAGCATTAAAGGTGCAACTTTGTGGATATCCGCATACCATTTCATGATTTTTTGACAATATTCAGCTTCTTGTTCCTTACTGATTCGTCTGTTATGGATTGATGACTGCATGCACAATTTATGGACTGATTTGTGGATATTTGGAAGTGACTTGTTCATATTTGATTTCCTTTGATTCACAGCACTTTGTACTGCTTCCTTCTTTTCATCTGGAGTCAGTTCTTTCAGTAAATCAGAACAGCTTTCATCCTTAAATCCAAGTGACTTTAAATAGTAAAAAACTTTGAATCTTTTGTATTGAATTGCATGCGATAGAGCTGATTTATTATTAAGGATGTAAACTAGCCGCAGATTTAAATTTTCATCCATAAATTTGTCAATTTTTTCAAAATCTTCAGCCTTAATAGCAACTTTAAAGATAGTTCTTGCAGCAATTATTTCACACAATCTTGTGTGATTTACAAAATCAGCATCAAAATCTTCAGGAAATGGAAAGTCTGCAATATTCAGCAAATCGCAAAGGACATCAAGTTGATCTGTCTCAAATGCAGCTGTAGAAATTTTAAGTTGATAATTAAATGGAAGGAGCTGGATCAAATGTGACCAATAAGTTATCAAATAGTCGATGACTTCAGTGTTCTTATTTTGAACTGCTCTGAACAGAACTGAATCATCATTTTCTGGATTTTCATCTCCGAATAAAACTGCAATGAAATTTTGTGATCTGTTGCTTAACATCCTTCCGTTGCTGTTAAATGGTACATCTAAAGCAGCAAGAAATTCTGATTTGGTGCCATTTTCTGCCATATTCAACACCAAACCTCCATAAAATGCTTCCGATAATGTCAATGCATGTAGAAATTTAAGAATCAATGTACGGTCTTGGATGTCTTCTAAACTGTTTAGGATCTCAATTTCACTTAGATCAAAATTATGACTCAGCATATTGCTTAACAATGATAAGCTATCACTTTGTTCTTGATGGTCATCTCGTATGAATTTAATGGCATTAAACTGGGCTGAATTTTCATCTTTGTATTGAATTTCTTTAACATTTTCATAAACTGATGCAAATTGCGAGATCAATGGTCGATCACTGCCAAATTTTAATAACATCTGCAGCACATTTGCTATTTTTGTTGACGGTCCTTTCTGACCTTCTACATTGAATGCTATATCGATGACAAAAATGAAGAGTTGTGGATAATCTTTTGGATCAAGTCCATCAATTGTCAACAAAACTTCCTCAATATTCCACTCAGATGAGAATTGAAGAACTTTGCAGGAATCTTTTACTTCCTTGGTGACATTTTTGATTCCTTTTTGTATTTTAAAGACGAATTTTTCATCAATTTTGATTGAATTTTGACAATTTAGCATATTTGCTAGTCTAAGTTCATAAATCACGCCAGCAATTAAAAATGAAATTATTCTAAAATAATAATGAGTCAAATTTTTATATTATTCATAAGCAGCAGTCATTAGTCATGACTTACTCAACTTTAAAAATGTTCTTTATTGAAGATTTTCAGCAAATTTCAAGTTTCTTGATATTTTAGAATATTTTTTATACTTTATCTTTATTAACAGTGAACTTTTAAATCTTTTACAATTATTTAATTAACTTTACACAAATTAAAACAATTTTTTATAATAAAAAATCCCGATCGTGTGTCTCACATTCCAACACAAACAAAACTGATCACATAAATTCGACTTACTTGTTATCTTGTTTAGAAATTCATATTTTAAATAGCCAGTAACATTGTATAATTAATTTAAATTATTAAGAATAATTAGACAAATCTGAATAGATGAAAGCATTGATTTGTAAACAGATCTATAGAATGTAAATCAATTGATCAATTCGATGCCGAGGCTTAACCATGTTTTTAACACGAAAAATCCATTTTAACATTTAAAGCTTCACTCAACAGCACTCGGTGTCACAGTATTGTCAATTTGTCCACATTCAACCCTCATTCGTCCCTTTTTAAATCTCAAAAACTCACAAATTAATCGCAATGTGAAAAAATAGAAAATTTCAAAAATCGACAAAACAGAAATGCCTGCAAAAAGTCCCAAAAGTCCACCGATGTAACTTAGAAAATCAAAAATTGTAAATTGCTGAACACGCTGCATATAAACAAACTCATTGTCTTTAAACTTAACATGAATCTCTCCATCTTTAGACCGACGATTTGTTGTTTCAATTGTCTCTAATTTGTATGATATTAAGTTGCAGCTTTGCAGACAGTTGCAAGAATTTTCATCATTGATGTGCTTAGTTTTGACTAAGTTAATACATTTGTAGTCATAATGCTCGCAAACTAATGTCTTTTTGTCTCTGACAATATTAAATGGGACACAATCACATGATTCACGAATTTTATCCGACAGACACTCAAGTTGGCAGTTCCGTTGCGTGTAAGTTTTGAAAAATTTCAATTTTCTTTCATTTTCCATGTAACACATCCGTTGACTTAATGGAATTTGCTTTGTATTGTCTGTGGTCTTAAGAATTTCAGGAATAATCAGAATGTCAAGTGTCCTTGGCAGATTCAGGTAAAATGTGTTCATTTGATCTTCTGAAATTTGCATTGGATAGTCGAATGGTGAGTGAATATCAACTATAAATTCATCTCCATCAATTGCATGCAGATAATTAATAGACAAATATTCATGATTGGCATAAGATGGACTTAATGGATATCTAAATGATTTATTTCGTTCACCACCTCTAAACCTTTGCTCACTTATGTACCGAAAGTCATCAGATATCAAATTTGTGAACATTTCATCATTTGATATTAAATTGAAAGTTTGTCCAATAATTCTGTGATTCAAAACTTCAGCAGTTGGAACTTTATACTGATCATTCCATATTACATGAACATTCTTTGGACTTTTTATTCCATATATCCTTTTTGCAATTATCGGTATTTTGTGTCCATAATTTCCAACACCTGAAATCTCATCCAATGAACGTCCTTGTGAACCGAAATCAGTATGATGTGACATTAGTACTTTTCCTGCTTCAAAACTGGAAATAATAATAATTAATTTAAACGGAATTAAAGACTATCATGCACTCAACTCTTCCTCATCATAAACAAATTTGTTCCTAGAATTGTTTACTGTGTCATCGTGACTTTCAGGATTTCTTTCTATATTGAATATCCTCATAATTGTAATAGCTGGAAATGGAATTTCAGTGATATTGATAAAATCATTCTGAGATACCAATGAGACTGCATCAATTGCCAATTTATCTTTAAGCTCTTGAATCATGAAGCCACATGCTGTGATTGATATGATAAATGATGTCATCCATGCGATTCTGAAATTAAAGAAAGTTAGGCTGTGGACTCGAGCTAGACTCGACTAGACTCGACTAGACTCAAGCTAGACTCGAGAAACGAAATCATACCTTTCATATATCTTCATATCATCTCCAAAAATGTAATTAAATCCATGAATTGATGATTCCGTCATAAATTTTCTGAAATATTCAAAGACTTTTCGGCTGGTCTTCAATTCTGCTCCATCTACTTGATGCCGATTGCTTTGTTGCTTTCGACAGTTAATGATCAAACCAGCAAGTCCTTGCAGAACATGAAAAATAATCTCAAAAGCTGACAAAAATGAGAATCCAAAAAATAGTCCAAGAATTCCGCCAACAAATGAGAACCAATCGATCATTGTGAAATATTTACGACGAATTTGTGGATAGAAGCTGTCCTGCTTGAATTTAGCTACGACTTCCAATTTTTTCATCGAACCAGAACTGAAATTTCAAATGCTTTTAATTAGGTTATTTACCATTAATCCTCAAACTTACGAATCTGATGAAACCTTTTGATAGACATAGTCATAGCTAATATCGTTACATGGCGGATAGCACTTGCACTCTTGATCATCAAACTTAACATATTCTTGAAAATAGCACTTATACATTTTAGCTAGGCTGCATATCAGTGATGTGTCATTGTCTGAAAATATTTGAAAATTTGATGAAAAAAATCATTTTTGTGACTGTTTTGCTTACTGATGTAATAATAAGGCACACAGCCACACTTCTGTAGAATAAATACACTTTCGCATTCTTTCAAGCAGTTTATGGACGTGTAGGTCTTGAAATATTGAAGAATTCGCTCATCTGACTTGTAACAGCGACGTCTGAAATGGAAATTATCATAAAAATTGATCGGAACTTCAATCATCGTCATACTCGTCAACATCAAGTGACAAAAGTGTCTCATCAGTGATTTTAATTAATGGCTCAATTGTTAATGTAGCATAATTTGACTCCATCATTGATATTCGTCTATGTCTTGTGTCGGGCAACTCATAAGGTGAATGAACAATAACAAATGCTCCATCACGATGATAATAAATTCCATTAAATCCTTCATTACTTTTTGTGGTAAAAAGTGGATGATTTTTGATTCGTCTTCTTGGTAAATCTACTTTTATAGCTAAATACTCTAAACTAGGTGGATCATGATAATTGAAATAAGATGCTGTAGAATTCGGATGATACATGTTGTCTTGACTAACAACATTGAATGTATTGCACCACTCTAAAGTTGAAAAAGTCGCATCATGTGATAAATCAAACTTTTGTTGCCATATAATACGTAAAAATTGCCATAATGGAACATTAAAATCAGGAAATACAATTGTTCTGAAATATTCGGTGCATTTCATTGATTTTGGTTTTGTTATGCAATCTGGATGTGGTGGATGTTGTGATATGTTCATAATATGTGTCAAATATAATTCATATTTGTTATACTCAAAATATAAAGAACAAAATGATATAGCTGGAAATGGAATCTACAATAAAATTTAGACATTATTTCATGGTGGTTCTTGACTTATTAAACCAATATTCCAAAAACTTACATTTTCAATATGTTCAGCACTGTCAGGTTGATACATGATAACTGGATTATGTCTAACTTTTGATATGATTTCGATTAACAAAAGTATACAGCAAATTGTTGAGCATAAAATGGATATGATCCAGAAAATTCTGAAAATGATAAACAGCTTAGAAGTGCTTATGATTAGATGAACAGCTTGATCCGAGCTCGAAGTCGAGCCGAGTCAAGTGAAGTCGATTTTTCCATTCAAGTTCTGTTTTTGATTTAGCAAATGCGTAAAAAAGGCTAAAAATCCAGCTACAGGCCAAATTTAATAAAGTCTGGGTTAAAGGCACTCGTTAAAGGCGTTTTGTGATTTCAAGGTTATGAAGGCTCTTGGTAGGAAGCTGTCGATAGAGATAGTATTGCAATTGGTATCGGAAATTGTCAAGTGGAAGTCAGTGATAGAGCCAGCTTCAAGCGACTCCTGTGGGAGGTCATGGATCACAATTAATCTGTACGACCAGCAAAGTAAAAAGTAATTGACTTCAAGGTTATGAAATTAATTATTAATTCTAGTTCTGTAACTTTAAAAATTGTTTGATAAAAAACCATACTTTTCAATCCAATTTCCTTTGGGGATGTACGAGAAGCCATGAAGTGTTGTTGTGTCAAAATAAAAATTTAATTTCTCCATTAAGTTTTAGTTCCAATTTATTCTTTTTTGACTCCGATGATTTTAATAATTTTAACAGAATTTGAATACAAAATGGAACTGTCGTGATTAAAAGTGCTGAAAAATTTATGGACTTTAATTGATTTTTTGAAAGTCACGCAACTTTTGTAATTGATCTAAATCACAATTTATGTCAAGCATTAGAAAATACAGCATTATGTTAGTCTTTTGACTCGACAACAGTAAAAGATGAAGAATTTAAATAATTATTTTAAAAGCACAACACTTCATGGCTTCTCGTACATTCCTGGAAACCAAAATTTGATTGAAAAGTGAGAATTTATTGATTTTTTTTTTGATTTTTTGTACTCAAAATTTTTACTATTTTGCAGGATTTTTTGGATCACATCAGTTTTGTGCTCTTTTGTTTGCTGCTTCATTCTGCTTTATGAGTTGATTATGAAAGTACAAAACAATCCAATTATGGTCGTTTGGCCCGAATCAAAGACACACATCAAGGATGTAAGTTAAGTTTTTTTGCCTTTAAAGGAACTAAAAGAGTGACAAAGATGTTTAAAAATAGAGAATTTAAGCCCCTACCGACTCCCTTCCTGATCCTTATATACTTAAATTCATTAAATTCTATCTCCAGATTCCATTCCCAGCAATCTCATTTTGTGCCGAATCAATGATCGAAGACAACTACGGAATATTCTCATCACTTTTGATCACCAACAATGTGTCATATCCAAATTCACTAAAAGTTTGTACGTCATTTTGGGAAATGTGTCAATATCCAACTGAATTTCATTGGCAAAATTTTGTATTTTATGCCCAGCACATGATTTTTCATCAGGCAGTTTGGATGAAGAGACATAAAATTTATGAAAAATTGACAATGTCACCATATGGCTGGTGCCATACATTTAATATTGTGGATGAGGATGAAATGTTTCAT
Source organism: Chironomus tepperi (assembly GCF_022539635.2). NCBI lineage: Eukaryota > Metazoa > Arthropoda > Insecta > Diptera > Chironomidae > Chironomus > Chironomus tepperi. Next base: position 1,095,617 of record NW_027226156.1, read on the forward strand.
GAAAATTCTATAGCTGAATATTTTCATTACCAAAATCCAACAGTTGACCCAGAATTGCCAATCACTATTCCAAACATGATAATCAAGTCTCCAATGTTCACATCCAATAAAGATGAAGGATTTCAAGCTACACTTCAGAATGAAAAATTCCCGATTATCAAATGTGAACACATTTCAGATGTTCCATGTTCTTATTTTGAGAGTACTAAAGTTATCATTCATCAATCAAATGAGCTACCAGATACACGACATCGACATCTTATTTTGAATTTTGAAAAATTGTATAAAATTTCAATTGAGCCGAAGATTAAAATTTCAGATGAGACACTTTTGTCACTTGATGTTGACGAGTATGACGATGATTGAAGTTCCGATCAATTTTTATGATAATTTCCATTTCAGACGTCGCTGTTACAAGTCAGATGAACGAATTCTTCAATATTTCAAGACCTACACGTCCATAAACTGCTTGAAAGAATGCGAAAGTTCATTTATTCTACAGAAGTGTGGCTGTGTGCCTTATTATTACATCAGTAAGCAAAACAGTCAAAAAAATTGATTTTTTTTCATGAAATTTTCAAATATTTTCAGACAATGACACATCACTGATATGCAGCACAACTCAACTAGACTGCTTTTATCGCGAATATAAAGAATTTGATGAGGCCAAGTGCAGATGCTACCCACCATGTGAGGAGATTAGCTATGATTTTGTGATACAAAAGATGTTGCTGGTTGAAATGAATGCTCGAGATGATAATCTTGGTATCAAAATGGAAGTTATTGCTAAATTCACTGACGACAGCTTCTATCCACAAATTAAACGGAAATATTTTACAATGATCGATTGGTTCTCATTTGTAGGCGGAATTCTTGGATTATTTTTTGGTTTCTCATTTTTGTCAGCTTTTGAGATTATTTTTCATATCTGGAAGGGACTATTTAGGAAGAAATTTGTCAGATTTTGGAAATTTGAGAGAATTAGTTGCCGGAAATTAAGGATTAGGTCAACAAATTTTGTCATGGAATTTTTTGATCAAAGTTCAATTCATGGATTCAGTTACATGTCCAATACTAAATTAAGCGTGCTTGAAAGGTGATTCATTATCTTAAGTATTTAACTTACTATTTTTAATACTTTAAAATCCCTAGAATCTCATGGTTAACATCATTCATCATTTCTATTACATTTTGTGCTTTCATGATTCATAAATTGAAAGATAAATTTGCCATCGACTCGCTGTCAATTACAACTGAAAATAAAAACTACAATGTAACTCAAATTCCATTTCCAGCTGTGTCAATTATGGAATATAGTCCAATTGAATGTAATATAAATCGATATAAAGTAGAACTTGATTTGGTTAAATGTTATAAGGATAAAGATTTTGAGGGTGATTTGACTAAATTTGGATGTCATACAGAACGTCCTAAAATGAAGAGAATTTCAAAATATTGTAGAGATTTTATGTAAGTATCGAGTCAAATGTTGGTAAATATGATAACTTTTTTATTCTTATAGAAAGCTAGTTGAATCTATTATACCAGCTCAAAAGAAGCCACAAAACATTATTCCAGAAAATATAAAGAACGTTAAGAACTTTACAAATTATGGACACAAAATTGTACCATTTATAAAGAAATTTGGAATGCAAATAAAACTCATGCATATGAAGCTATTTTGGGAACAAGATTATGCAGTTCCAGTTGCTGATTTATTCACTGGAATGGGACATGGATATAGTTTCAATATTGCACCTTTTGATGATATGTTTCAGGATGAAAACAGGTAAGATTTATTATGTTGACGAAGACAGACAATCTGAACACAGCACTAATCCTTTTCATTTTAGCATCTCACAAGATTTTATCTACAACATCACAAGCATATTCCCAGGAGGTAATCGCACCAAAAAATCAAAATTTCCTTGGCATCCTAGATTCACTGATCTCGAATCATTCATGTTAATGATGTACACTTTTGAAAGATATGTCAGCAGTACAGCTGTATACATCCACTCACCATTTGAATATCCAATTCAGATAAGTAATGATGATCAGAATATTGTAATGGTTCAAATGATGAAAACTGTTCAGATTTTATTAACACCTGAAATTGTGACTGTTAGTGAGGAATTTGCATCACTTCCATTGAATCGACGAATGTGCTATTTAGAGCATGAGAGGAAATTGAAATTTTTCAAATTTTATACACAACGGAACTGCGAAATTGAATGTTTGTCTGAAAAACTAATGAAAATCTGCAATTGTATTCCATTTGACGTCATCAGATTTAATGACACAAAAGTATGTGAGATCCCTGACTACACATGTGTCCAGAAAGTTCAAAATTCAACAATTTATAGAGAAAAATTACAAAAATACTGTAACTGCCTACAACCTTGTAACTTTATTAATTATCATTTTGAATACACTGAAATGAATCATTATCAAGTAGATGACTTAGATAAACGATTGGACATAGGTGTGCTGATTGTCAAATTTAAAGATAATGAATTTACAATCATGCAACGAACTCGTCAATTAACAATTTTTGATTTTCTAAGTTACATTGGTGGACTTTTGGGACTTTTTGCAGGCATTTCTGTTTTGTCGATTTTTGAAATTTTCTATTTTTTCACATTGCGGTTAATTTGTGAGATTTTGAGATTTAAAAAGGGACGAATGAGGGTTGAATGTGGACAAATTGACAATACTGTGACATCGAGTGCTGTTGAGTGAAGCTTTAAATGTTAAAATGGATTTTTCGTGTTAAAAACATGGTTAAGCCTCGGCATCGAATTGATCAATTGATTTACATTCTATCGATCTATGCGCAAATCAATGCTTTTATCTATTCAGATTGGTCTAATTATTCTTAATAATTTAAATTAATTATACAATGTTACTGGCTATTTAAAATATGAATTTCTAAACAAGATAACAAGTAAGTCGAATTTATGCGATCAGTTTTGTTTGTGTTGGAATGTGAGACACACGGTCGGGATTTTTTATTACGAAAAATTGTTTTATTTTTTTGAAAAATTATTTAAATAATTGTAAAAGATTTAAAAGTTCACTGTTAATAAAGATAAAGTATAAAAAATATTCTAAAATATCAAGAAACTTGAAATTTGCTGAAAATCTTCAATAAAGAACATTTTTAAAGTTGAGTAAGTCATGACTAATGACTGCTGCTTATGAATAATATAAAAATTTGACTCATTATTATTTTAGAATAATTTCATTTTTAATTGTTGGCGTGATTTATGAACTTAGACCAGCAAATATGCTAAATTGTCAAAATTCAGTCATAATTGATGAAAAATTCGTCTTTAAAATACAAAAAGGAATCAAAAATGTCACCAAGGAAGTAAAAGATTCCTGCAAAGTTCTTCAATTCTCATCTGAGTGGAATATTGAGGAAGTTTTGTTGACAATTGATGGACTTGATCCAAAAGATTATCCACAACTCTTCATTTTTGTCATCGATATAGCATTCAATGTAGAAGGTCAGAAAGGACCGTCAACAAAAATAGCAAATGTGCTGCAGATGTTATTAAAATTTGGCAGTGATCGACCATTGATCTCGCAATTTGCATCAGTTTATGAAAATGTTAAAGAAATTCAATACAAAGATGAAAATTCAGCCCAGTTTAATGCCATTAAATTCATACGAGATGATCATCAAGAACAAAGTGATAGCTTATCATTCTTAAGCAATATGCTGAGTCATAATTTTGATCTAAGTGAAATTGAGATCCTAAACAGTTTAGAAGACATCCAAGACCGTACATTGATTCTTAAATTTCTACATGCATTGACATTGTCGAAAGCATTTTATGGAGGTTTGGTGTTGAGTATGGCAGAAAATGGCACCAAATCAGAATTTCTTGCTGCTTTAGATGTACCATTTAACAGCAACGGAAGGATGTTAAGCAATAGATCACAAAATTTCATTGCAGTTGAATTCGGAGATGAAAATCCAGAAAATGATGATTCAGTTCTGTTCAGAGCAGTTCAAAATAAGAACACGGAAGTCATCGACTATTTGATAACTTATTGGTCACATTTGATTCAACTCCTTCCATTTGATCATCAAATTACTATTTCAACAACTGCATTTAAAACAGGACAACTTGATGTCCTTTGTGATTTGCTGAATATTGCAGACTTTCCATTTCCTGAAGATTTTGATGCTGATTTTGTAAACCACGCAAGATTGTGTGAAATAATTGCTGCAAGAACTATCTTTAAAGTTGCTATTAGGGCTGAAGATTTTGAAAAAATTGACAAATTTATGGATGCAAATTTAAATCTGCGACTAGTTTACATCCTTAATAATAAATCAGCTCTATCGCATGCAATTCAATACAAAAAATTCAAAGTTTTTTACTATTTAAAGTCACTTGGATATAAAGGAGAAAGCTGTTCTGATTTACTGAAAGAACTGACTCCAGATGAAAAGAAGGAAGCAGTACAAAGTGCTGTGAATCAAAGGAAATCAAATATGAACAAGTCACTTCCAAATATCCACAAATCAGTCCATAAATTGTGCATGCAGTCATCAATCCATAACAGACGAATCAGTAAGGAACAAGAAGCTGAATATTGTCAAAAAATCATGAAATGGTATGCGGATATCCACAAAGTTGCACCTTTAATGCTTGATGTTGCTGCATCTTGTGGCCAGTTGAAAATAATATTCGATTTCGAAAGTGATTATGTAAGTATATTGAATGATTTTAAGGAAGTCATCCTGATTATATTTTTCAAAATATTAATTCAAGGTTGAAAATGCAAGTCTATCAGAATCAGTGGCCTTAGGATCAACATATCCGGTCAGCAAATGTATTTTTATTGGTGCAAAATTATCAGATCAGTATGGTAATATGATTATGATGCGTGAACAGAAGATCAAAGGAGTTTTGGCTCACGAGTTGTGCCATTATGTTATGATGTTGGTATATAAGAATAACGCTAATCCTTACTACGAGCATAAAGATGATTTGAGAGAAATGTATGAGGCAATCGTTCAGGAAATTGACAAGTGGACAAAGGGAAATTCAGAAGATCCAGATGATCAGTGCAACGGAATCATTTCATCAGTTTACAAGCACTACGACACGAAGGACTTCCATCAAGAATTAATTGTTCGACCAGTGCAAATGTTGGCAGAATTTGATGATAATGAGGGATTGCTAGCTGGTCTACAGGAAACTTATAAAGATCTTTTTGATTTCTGGTTCAATCATGTTGTTCCTAACTTGCCAAAATATCTCAAACGGGACATAAATGTTATAAGATTAAATAGAACAATTGGTTTACTTACTTCTATTCAAGAACTACAATATGAACTGTGCAATGTGGATAAAATAGAAGAAATAACCAGGAACAAGATTGTCGTAGTGCTGACGAATGTTCCGAAGCTTTTGTTCATCAATATCCATAACTATCTAAAATTAAAAGACGAAATGTTATTTGATTCACAAAATATTTTTGTTGAGCCTGAAAAACTCAATAATCTACAACTTTGGGATGATTTTAAAGATATTTGTGCTGACAATCATAAACTCAACATTTTTGTTGACTGTACTTGTGGAGTTCCGGATGTAGTGAGATATATTTTCGTCAACAAGGACCTGAATTTCATATTTATTGTGTCCAATAAGATTCAACATGATAAAATTAATGAAATAATAAAGGAACACAAAATGCAGGATGTACAGGAATTGGAATTGAATTACAACTGGAGTGACTTGACAGAAAAAAGTCAAAACTTGTTGCTGAAAACCAAAATAAATTTTCAAAATAATTCACAACCAACATTAGCGGAACTGATCATATCGAACAAGAAAACTAAAAAACCAACAACAAGTACAGCAGTTAATAATGACAAGGAAGTCATAAATGATCTGGTTGATGTTCAGCTGTTGAATTTATTGCTGGAAAATCAAGTTCTAGTCAACGCAAAGGAAGATGACAATAAGTCAAAAGAACAATTTCAGTTTCTATTCCAGCCAAGGGGCTTCATTAAAAAGACAGAAGAGACGACTTACGAAACTGATTATGAAAATTCTGACTCTGAAGATGAAAAACCACTTGGATTATTTGGAAAAATACGAACAGCTTTAAGAAAAAACAAACCAAAAACAGCAGTTTTAAAACAAAAGGAAATTGTCAAAAAAAAGAAAGTGGAAGTCAAAAAACAAAAAATTTCTCAAGAAACTCTCATGTTGGAAGCCAAAAACCAGAAGTATGTCCTAATCTCAGATCAGGCTGGAAATGGCAAAAGTTGGGCAATGAAAAACTTCACAAATATCCTCCGAAAAAGATATCCAAAAAGTTGGGTGACTTATGTGGACTTGAAACAGTTCATTGACGAGTTTAAGGCACAAAAAGGTGAACCTGAATTTTCAAGTTTTATGGTCGATAACATTTTGAAGTCAGAACATCAATTTGAGGCCAAAATCTTCAAAAAAATGTACAAGGACGGCAAAGTTTTCATTCTTTTTGATGGATTTGATGAAATTGCTCCAAATTATGCTGAATTTGTCTCAAAATTGACACAGAATTTCCTAAAAAATGGCGGTAATCAGCTGTGGATTGCAACTCGAGACTATTTTGAGGTTGATTTGAAGGACAAACTAAAGCTTGATGCTGCTTATGGTCTTAACAAGATGACAATGGATGAAGGAACAGAATTGATAGCAAAAAGCTGGATTCTTGCTGATTTAATTAAGGAAAAACCTGTGCCGAAATCGAAGGAAGACTTTGAAAGTCGTGTTAAATCATCACCAAAATATAAAATATATAAACAAAAAGCTCGCCAAATAATTGAAAAAGCTTTAATTTTAAGAAATAATTCAGTCGGTCTGCCTCAATTGTTCAAAATGATTGCTGCTGGATTCAAGGATGAAGAAAATGTTGACAACTTGCAAGGATTAAAAATTTACATCAAATTCATAGAAATTCTTTACTTAAGATACTCGCGTAGTAAAGGTCAGATTAGAGAGCAAGCAGATATCAATGCTCAACGTTTTAAACTAAACTTCTTCAAATTTCATCAGTTTCATGCAATTTTGAGCTTATTTCCGAAATTGGCTGCAGTATTATTTCCTGGATATGACGGAAGTGAATGGAAATCTGAAGAAATCATTGCTGGTGGCATGCTGACCATAATAAATGGAAAAGTTTATTTCATCCACGAGACAATCCGTGAATATTTTGTTGCTGATGCAATTGTAAATGCATTGAAAGATCAGCAAGGAGGCGATGAACTTTCAATTGCTATAAATGAAATCATGACTGAGTATAAATTCCAAATTATTAAAAAGTTCATTGTCCATGCCTGTAATGAAAAGGAAGTGCTGAAAAAAGTAGGAACACAACTGAAAAGTATTGTTTATTCTCCAAAAAGCTTCGAACTATTTTTCACTGAAAATCTAGAAAATCTTGTCGAGTCTGGATTCGAAGTGCTGAAAAACGGAAATTATAGAGAAGTTAAAGCTGTCTTAAATGAAAACGCCTATTATATTTCTTATTTCATACAAAACGTAGAAATATTTTTAAAATTCCAAGATTTTTTGCTGCATTTCTTCTCAAAACGAGTCAATGATATAAAGGATTTTATAATCGAATACGAAGTCGTTCTAAAAATCTTTAAATCAAATTTCGACATAGAAATTTTTGAGAATTTTGTGCTAAAAATAGAAGAAAAAACTGACCGAGAATTTATCAAACAAGCACTGATGATGCTGAGTGATTCCGAAAACATTTTTTACTTCCTCGGTAAATCCTCAAATTTAACTGCTCAAAAAGTTCAAAAATTCCTTCAAATACTGGATAAATACTTAAAAGTCGTTGAAATAATTGAATTAATGAACAATTGCTACGATGATGAAAGAAATATTTTAGGAGTCTGTGTTAAATCAGGAAGTAAAAAAAATCTCGAAATTTTGTGGACAGAAATAGAAAAATATTTTACAGATCAAAAAGTTCCACAAACATTTAAGAAGCTTCTTAAGCAGCAAAATATTCTTTATACCGCTGCTAGGTGTGACAACATTGAATTGCATAAGGAATTATGGAAACTTTTGCTCAAAACGTTTGAAGATCGAGAGGAATTGAAGGATTTTATTCTCCAAAAAGATAAATATGGAAACAATTTTGTTTGTAAACTTGCGATTTATAATGTAAATCCAGTAATAATTGAGTGGACATTCCAACTTCTAAAAAAAAACTTCACTAAAGCTCAATTCCAAGAAATTTTAAAATCCAAAATGTGGAAAATGATTTTATATAAATATAGGGTATATAAGCCAAATTCTGTTAAAATTCGTCAAGTTTTGTGGGAATTTTTCCGTGAATTTTGTAGAAGTGATGGAAAGTTTCTGGAAACGCTCAAGGAAGGTGATGAAACTGATCAAAGTTTTCTTCATATTGTCGCAGAACATTCATCAAGTGAATTTTTTGAGTTAGTAATCCAAGAATTTGAAAAACTTACATCACGAGATGAAATCAAGAAAATGTTGAAGAAATTGAATAGATGGAATCTAAATTTGTTGCAGTCAGCAGCAATGTTCAATCAATCTCCAGAACTTCATCAAACCTTATGGAAAACTTTCCGAAAATATTTTGAAAATTCAGAAATTTTGCAGTTCATAAAATATGTTGATAGTAATGGAAACAATCTTCTTTTTCATGCTGTTGAAAAGAACACAAAAGAAATTGTAGAACTGACTTGGAATGAAATTAAAAGTTTTTTGACCCACGACGAACAAGTTGAATATTTAAAAATGAAAGGATATAATGGCAAAAATATACTTCAATATTCTTTATACAACACACATAACAATTTAGATGATCTTGCTTGGGTTGAAGAACAACTGAAAACTTACAATATTGTAGCGAATGACTTGATTCCGTGGATTTAAGAATGGCACAGATGAAAGCCCCAAAATGGTTTGATGGAAGACCTTCTTTTTATTTACATACACAAGTTAGCGATATATGCAAAAACCTCTTATCTATAAAACAGAATTAAATATTTATTTGGAATTATTAACTAATTTGGTTGTTTTTAATTAACAACTTCAAGAGGATAGCTCGCCATGTCTCACACTCACAATTAACCTTTTTCGTTAGTACCGCACCGTTTTGACGGTTAAGCATAAGGAGGTGGAGTAGGTGCTTGGGCTGGTGAGGCTGAAAGGTAATGAACACCTGAATTGCGCATCACTTTCATTTGTTCTCGAAGGATACAATCAACCCACGTGCGTATTTACTTTCAATAATAATAACAATAATTAAAATATTTTTATAATTTTAGTAATTTGCAATTATTTAATAGACTTATAGCCATTACATTTGTAATTTTAAATTAATAAAGTCATAATTTGACATAATTTATTAGCTTAAATCTATCTTTTTGAATTTTCAGACACTTTTTCAGAAATATTTACAGATGCTGCTGCAAGGGATTTGCCAGTTTTTATTAAATAGATATAGGAGCTGCGCACTTGATCCATTTCTATGTGTTGGAATTATTTTTGATTAAATCTAGGTGATAATAACCTACATGCTTACAAGTCATACTCTGTGTGACACGACAGTGACTATTTTATTCATTTTTCATTCGGACTTTCATTAAATAAGGATTAATTTATGTCAATTAATATTTATATATTTCTATTTTCATCAATTGTAGCTGCAAATTCATTAAATTCTCAAAATATTACAGTGCTAAGCATCTCAATTTGTGAAATAATTAAAAATTTTTATTCAAAATATTCACAAAGTATTGATATTATTGATTTTGGTGGACGTAATGGTGACCTAATTGATAAAATTATGGAAAATTTGAATAATTCAATGACAATGACTGTAAAAAAAATTATAAATCATTATAATTGGATGGAAAAGCTTGAAAATCAATCAATATTATTATTTAATAATTTTGTGGATTTATCTGAATTTAATGACAAAGATTTGATGGAAATGAAGTTTATTAATCCAATTAGATTCTTAGTTTATTGTCAAAATGCCACAACATTTGAAATTTCAAGTCTCAAAACTAATTTAGTCATTCCACCTTATTACTATTTTATAATAATTGACAAGCATGACATGAGCATCAAGCTATATACTTTCGAAAATCGTAATGATTTGGAAATTTGTCATGAAAGTCAACAACTTATTTTAATTAATGACTTTATAATTAATCAATTAAAATGGACAAAAAGTTCAATTTTTTCAAAAAAATATAAAAATTTTCACAATTGCATGATGGTTCTAGGAACGCATGGATATTCAAATTTATTGAAATATTTTCATTATGATAATGTCAACAAGACCTTAACTTATGGATTAATAAGAGACATTTTAAAGACAACATCTGAGATTCTCAATTTTAGGCTCTTTATAACTTACTGTTATTCTACTGGCTGTACAGAGAGAATCCATCCAGATCTCTACTTATACAATGTCGTTAGTAATCCATCACTTGATGGTTATGCTATCCATAGAGACCGTGACTATGTATGGCGTAATGTGATGATGAATATTCAATGCACGTGAGTATTGGGAGTACCTATATGGAGAACCTATATACTATAGTTTACACTTGTGTCTGAATGTGGTTTAGGCTGAGGCTTACCTACGCGATCAATCATGCATGATTTGCGTCAGATTCTACATGATTCACCCAAAAAGAGATCTGCCTGAATACCGACACCCCATTACACCTTCCTGCCGCTCCATACCAAAATTGAAACTTTGTTCTTGTATTTTCAGTCCACAACTCTTTGCTCCACCCGGTGAACTGTACACGTCATTTGAAAAACTAGTTCTGCCATTTGATACAGAGACATGGCTTGGAATTGGATTAACATTCATTTTAACAATCATAATTAATCAAATAAGTCAAAGAATATCTCTGATAATTAAAAAAATAATAAATGACAAATCATCATCGGAAGTGACTTTTCACATTTTTCGTATATTTTTTGGAGTTGGTCAAGCCAAAGTGTCAAAAATTAATTTTTTGAGAATACTATTAATTAATTATACATTCTGGTGTTTGGTGATTCGGACAGCATATCAAGGAAAATTATTTGAGTTGGTGACGACAGCAGTAAGACGACCTGAAATAAGAACTTTAGAGGAATTGAAGAGGAATAATTTTTCAATTTATATACAAGATTCTTATTATACTGACAGAATGATACAGTTTATAAGTGGAACAACTGGGTAAGTAAGGTGTCGGGTATGCTAATGAGGACGTCTGAGTGCATGCTGTGGATCTAATATCAAGCACTTTGTTTACCTGGTATTAGTTATAAACCTTATCCCAGCACATAGCTCGAATGCCACTCGAAGGTACATCCTTGGCACTTGATCTGCTTCAGAGTCAGACTTAGACATTCACTCCCTACATCCCTGTTACATAGCTAAGCTATTCCAATTTTTCTAATCGATTTCAATTTATTCTTTCAGTCTCAAAATCAAGCAAGTCACGGAAGTAGAATTAGAAAGCGTCTATAGTCAAAATTTATCGGATCCAACGTTTAAAGGCATCATCTATACATGCGATTTGGAGCATAAATTGAACACAATGTTTCTAAATGTGTCATTGACAAAGGGATTTCCTATAAATGACTTTATCAAGTCATATTATGCATTTGGATTTTTATATCCAAATTTATGGAATGAGAGACTTCAGGAGATTGTTGAAGGTCTTATAACTGGCGGAATAATCAATCAATTATTGAAAAAATATACAGATTTTTTTAAGGAATCATCATTAAAAGACTTTAGGTCTGATAAAGTAATTCTTAATCTTACTCATCTTGGTTTTGGCTTTCAAATTTGCTTTTATGTCCTTTATATTGGACTTGTGGTATTTGTGATGGAACTGCTGACATTTAAGGGTAGCTCATACTATAAAAATGACATTAGTCAGACGTTGCCTGTTGTAAAAATGAATTTGGATGCAAAGTCACCCAAAAAAGCTCATAATAAGGAATTCATACATTATTCCATTCAGGAAGTCACTAAACTAACAATTATGGACGAAGCATTTGGTGAAGATTTATCAAAAATTAATAAAATTGAAATATTATTGTCAGATGTCGAGATAATTTACGATGACAAGGGGCAGTTCCATCGTAAATAAATTAATTTTATAAAATATGTTAATAAAAGTGCTATCAATTGGTTGACTAGAGCTGATATGCTGATCTTCATCTGACAATCTATATCAATATTGAACTATACAAGTAAGTAGCGTGAGTAGCTAGTATTAGAAATTCTTTTAACGGTTTTAAAAAATTCAAATAATTGTGCTGAATTTGAAGAATTCTTCAGCAAGCTTTGTAAGTTTTTTGAATGTTTTATTTGAAAATATTTTGACCGTTAATTTCTAGATTTGTACTTAAGCTTCAATTAAGGTTTTTTTTATGACAATAAGGCATAATCAGTGAATTTGAGTCAATATATTTTAAATAAATCTTAATTTTATTTCATACTACACTACACTACATAATCAACCAAATCCCATCCACATGTTGGATCATCTTCCCAATTTTCACAGCACAGTTCATTATCAGATCCATTTGGACAACAATACTTTCCAAATCCATCATTTAAGCAACAATCTGCATTTTTGGCACCATTTTCACAACAAAATGGTGGTGCCGCGTTATTTCCGCATATTGAGTCGAGAACTTTGATGGAATTGTGATGATGTGATGGTTCTGAAGGTGCTGATTGAGAATGTTGAAGAATTGTTAGGAAAATTGTTATTGATGTGAGGATTTTGAGCATGTTTATCTAAAGAAAAATACAGAAAATTCATTAGGTGATCTATAGACAGAGTTGGCAGGGCTGCAGTGTTAAGCCGACTCCACTGAAGTCTAGATTCCACTTTTTTTGAGTACATTGAAGTCCAGACATCAGTTGAAGGAGTTTTTTGGAGTCAATGCCTTGCCAACTCAGCAATTTGATGACTATTAACAGTTTTACCCACTTGATCTTACCTAAATCTCATGTTATACCTTGATAATGATTAAATGCAGTTCTAACTCCACTACGAGCTGTCAAACGGTGTAGTAAGTCTGATGTACTGAGGTTTATAGAATCGAATGAACTACCTTACGAGCTTTACAGCAGAAAAATCACTTAACATATGTGACAACATCCAAAATTGACATAAAACTGAGACAAAACCAAAATTTTGTGTCTTCTTTGTAGTCAAATATTAAAAAAAATATTCATTGTTTCTGCCTAACATAAAATTGATGTTTTCTTATCTAATGTCTCTATTTTAGCACATTTTACATAACCTTTACAGCTTTAAGTTATCAAATTGAAGATGTTGGAAACAATGGGCATTATGGATGATGAGTACTGAAGAAAATTGTTATTATTATTGTTAAATTAGGTGATTTATGATATTGTGGCGATGAAGGTCATGGACGCTTGATATCTATACTGAAAATTGCTATTTTGCTTGCTTAACATTGCATTCTTAACATAAGTTGATAATGAAATGATCAAATGTCACCACGGCTGAGCGTCAAAGCAGCTGAGCGTCACCACGGCTAAGCGACATTTCATTTGAGTGTCAATAACAATTCAGGGAAATTTGGGATTTTTGTATCAAAAAACCCACAAAAATTGTGGAAGTTTGTCAATTTTGGAAGCAGAGAGGTGGGTTGGGATCAAATCCACTCCTGAGGCATGCTTGATATATAACTAGACATCATTACACGGCATATGAGTGTTTTATGAGTTTACAAACTGTGAGACCCAAAACTGCCAGAATTTCCAATATATTTCTAGTTCTGAAGCTTCTCATCCTCTAAACCAACCCAAATCTCTCCCACAATTCAAAGCAGATCCAAACTAATTCCATCAATCCCCATTTCATATAGCAACACGTTCTATTACAAAATTCCAAAGACCAAACAAACTCATCCCATAAGCAGCAACTTAACCTCTCCAAAATGAGCTAAATTCCACTAATTGACAATGCTAAGTAAACTAAATACAGCATAATAAGTTTACATCTCGAGATCTGATGACATAAGACTGACATACATAATCTTTTTCAATTAACATCATATAAATTAGATGCTACAACATCGATGCAGTTTTAGTTTTCACTTTTCAGTCATGACTGATGTGTAATGCTTAACAAGAAATTAACGTTAATTGAGATAAGTTGCTTAATATTTTGTTGGATGGTGTCATTTGAAGGGCTTTTAAGCTGTTGTGTAAAGTGTGAAATATTTATTTTTTTTGGATGTGCGATAACAAATTGGAATTTGATGTGAAAAATGTCAAAAATGTCTCCAAGTGCCTTAATTCTTATTGCTTTAGTCATCCTTCATGCAAAAATGTCTTTATCCTACAATATTAAGGCATTTGAAGATCATAGATACGAACAAATCATTCATGGACACAACAACTACAGAATACCACGACAAGCTTACATTTGGAATGCAAATGTTTGCGGAAATGGAGGATATCCACCATATTGTTGTCAAAATGGAACATCAAATCCTGATTGTTGCAAGAAAGGACGTGGAAAGTTTTGCTGTGAAAATGGAGCGAATAATGAAGAGTGTAGACTAAATGGAAGGAATAGATCATGAAGAATAAGCAGATTTGTCATGTAATTTTAATGTTAATTTAGAGATTAAAAGAGAACTGAAATAAAGTGATTGTTTGAAATTAAATGGGATTTAATATTTTCACTGCGGCTGAACGTTTTTACGGCTGAACGTTACTACGTCTGAACGTTTCTTTAACTCAGCGTTGAGCATTACTATGGTTGAACATTCTTTCGGCTGAACGTTACTATGGCTATGCGTTATTTCGACTGAACTTTACTACGGCTGAGTGCCACTATTGCTGATCGTTACTATGAATGAGCGTCATTACGGCTGAGCGTTTCTTCGGCCGAGCGTTACTAAGGCTGAGCGTAACTATGAATGATCATCGTTGCTATGAATAAGTGTAACTACTGACCATTACTTTGACTGAGGGTCACCTTGGCTGAGATTCATTTCGGCTGTGCGTTACTATAGTTTTGCTTCCTTCCGGCTGTGCATCCTTTCAGCTGAGCGTCCTTTTTGCTATGCGTCCTTTCGGCTGTGCGTCACTAAGCTTTATTATTATAAGATTGGCAAAGCCAATGATACATTATTTCAGTCCATTGCTGCTTCTTCCTAGTAAATATTCATTGTTAACCTACATCCAAAATCAATCAAATCTTCAATTGAATTCCAAAAAATCCCCAGAAATTATATCCATTCAAAGCGAAGAATCAAGAAATTTATTGACATTTACTCGCTTTAACAAACCATTTAAAAATATTCGAATGCATTTCAATGTCAATCAAATCATGCTATATGCTCATTGTTTTGTTTCTTTTACCATCGACCGAACATCAAAAAGAAGCTTGAAAAAAAAAAGAAAGAAAATCTTCAATTTTACGCAACAAACCAGAACTAAAGGGATGTGAATTAAATTATTATTGGTAAGTAAATGTGTGGAACAAAGCGATACACAAAGTAAAAAAAGAAGTTAAAGAATGACAGAATGAAAAGTCAGTGGAGCTCTTTAAATTCAATTATTCTCAATAATGCTCATTTGTTGTTCAAGAAATTTGCTTTAAAAGAAGATTTTAATTCAATTAATTATGTTAATGATCTCGTCTTTTGTGTCTCGATTGAAATATTTTAATTTGGTGTGAAAATTTTGGTTGAGAAACGGTTGGTGGATTTTGCACGAGATTGTGGATGAGTTGAATGTTTTAAGATGGCTGTTGTATGAAGCATGAGGGATGTAATACAGATGGTCCAAGAAACTGAGCATCTTAAGGCTTTGCGTTTTGAAGCTGAGCATTTTAAAGCTATAAGTTTTGAAGCTGAGCATCTTAAGGCTATGAGACTTGAAGCTGAGCATCTTAAGGCTATGAGACTTGAAACTGAGCATCTTAAGGGTATGCAACTTGAAGCTGAGCATCTGAAGGCTATGAGTTTTGAAGCTGAGCATCTTAAGGCTTTGCGTTTTGAAGCTGAGCATCTTAAGGCTTTGCATTTTGAAGCTGAGCATCTTAAAGCTATGAGTTTTGAGGCTGAGCATCTTTAAGCTATGAGTTTTGAAGCTGAGCATCTTAAAGCTATGAGACGTGAAGCTGAGCATCTTAAAGCTATGAGACTTGAAGCTAAGCATCTTAAGATAATGAGCTTTGAAGCTGAGCATCTTAAGCCTATTCGCCTTGAAGCTGGGCATCTAAAACCAATGCAACATGATGCTGAGTCTTTTGAAGGTATGCGACATGAATCTCAGGACATGCGTGTTAAAGCTGAGCAGCTGCATCTTCAACAAAACATTAACTTAAAAATCATTTAAACATTTTTCAAAAATTCCAAATTGACTCTAAAAATTATTAAATTTTCATCACACAAAAGAATCACTTAAAGTAGCTTCAATTATCGCAGCATGATGTAAGCTTAAGTCTCAATTCTTTTTTGTGTGTGCATTGAACAATTTTTATTCATAATATCATAAAATTTGCTCAAATCTTCTTTTCATAAGCGATTCACAGCATCATCTGAGCTCTTTGTACGAATATAAATACAGAATCTTCTTTGCAGGCACACAAAAGATTTCAATTGTACGAAAAGGAAGCGCACATAAAAGAGAGAAAAAAAAAAGATTATGAAGAGAAGTAAAAGTATAAGAATATGAAAAATTGTGAAGCCTTAATAATCCTATTGATAGTTCATGTGAGGCTAAATGTTTTCTGCTGAGTGTGAGTTTGTGATTATGTTTAAGTTATTATTCCTTAATACTCTTTACAGTCATTGATGTAGCAAATTTTGGTTCGAGTATATTTGATAAATTTGAAATAAATTGAGTGCGAGAAATAATAATCTTTTGGAAATTGAGTAATGGCTGGTATGTGGAATTGAAGTATTAACTTGTACTGCATTAGTATGAATAAATTTTAGGTATTGAACAGCAAAGAACGTAAGGAACTCTTAGCCTTAAGAACGCACAGTCTAAAGGACACACAGCCTTAATAACGAACAGTCTTAAGAATGCTCAGCCTTAAGAACGCTCAGCTTGAAGGACGCTAAGCCTGAAGGACGCTCAGATTGAAGGACGCTCAGATTGAAGGACGCCCAGCTTAAAGACACTCAGTCTTAAAAATACTCAGCCTCGTGGAAATTTACCCATAAGAAAGTTCAGCCTTAAGTACGCTCAGCCTAAAGAACGCTCAGCCTTAAGGACAGTTAGCCACAAGAATGCTCAACCTTAAGAACGCCTGGTCTAAAGAACGCTCAGCCTTAAGAATGATAGCCATAAGAATACTCAACTTTAAGAGCGGTAAGTCTTAAAAACGTTCAGCTTAAGTAATGCTCAGCCTTAAGGACGCTCAGCCGTAGAAATGCTCAGCCTTAATGACGCTCAGATTTGAAAATGTTCACATTCAACATCAATTAATGAGAAATTTTAAAATACACATTCAATATTTGATGCATTAATCAAATAACCTCAAAATTCATCACATCCACCAAAATCCCCATCATCATTCCACCACAGCCACAACTCAACAACACAGCATAATCTTCTTATCTTACTGATTATACCTAATTATATCTCAAAATCTTCTCTAAGTCATGAAGAAAGAAACAATTAAGAGAGAAAAAAAAATCACTACGCAGTAAGAGGAATGACACAATGCACAGCAGTGGTCGACAACAAAATCCAACACATAACTAATTCAATTTAAGCACCGCTAAGAATGATTATATCTAATATAATGAAACTTCTAATTGAATTCTCTCTTGCTTCTTTGATTCAGTTTTGCTTTTGAGAAGCTGCTTTTGTAGGAAATGATGTTTTTGGAATTTTATGCAGATTGTCTGAATCTAAGCAGCTGAATGTCCCTTTCAGCTGAGCGTCCTTCCAGCTGAACGTTCTTTCAGCTGAGCGTCCTTTTCAGCTGAGCGTACTCTTAGCTGAGCGTCGTTGTGTCTGAGCGTTTTTCCAGCTGAGCGTCTTTTCAGCTGAGTGTCTTTCAGTTGAGCGTTCTTCTGAGCGTTGTTTTGTCTGAGCGTTTTTCCAGTTGATTGTTTTTTTCAGCTGAGCGTCTCAAACTGAGCGTCTCAAAGCTGAGCGTCTCAAAGCTGAACATATGTTCCCATAAATGCGCTCCACAACATCACCATCCATCGAATCATTCATACGATCCAAACAATTTCTTCAAAAGATAAATCAATTAAACATTTCTTTCAGGTGTACAAAAGTCGATTGTCGGTTTCAGTTGGTTTGTTGGATGATTTTTAAAAAAACACAGTACCGGAGACAAAACACAATCCATGACTTTATATTCTTTCTCACTTTTTGTTATCTCCACTTTGATTCTCTTTTGTCTAGCCTGCGTAGACGAAGATGACGCGACTTTTACCGTGAAGAATTATTCTTGTTCTTATGATGTGTACGCGAATGCTGTACATGGTAAATGAAAGAAGGAAATTAGAAAGAATTCGATTTTATTCGCCTTCTTCATCGTCTTTGGCTTCTATTGTTGAGTATAAAGACTTCTTCTTCTTGTACTCGATTCTTGACTCTTACTATTATTATGGTTATTGTTATATTTTTCTTAACATTGGAAGTACTAAAGAGATATTTATCGCAATCTATAGATTTTTTGGAGCTTGTTTTGGAGGAATTGTGAGGCAGATTGGGTATTGATGTGCTGCGTTCAAATTTTTACTACTTGGCACTAGTTTAGGTCGGGATCTGTATGCTGCATGCCTTTTTTGACCGATTGATGCTAAATGTATCCAAATATTGTTCATATGAAACTAGTTTGAGTCAATATATCAATAACCGTGTGATGCATGCTACTTTTGACCATTTGGTGATGGTTTGTGTCTTGATCCTTGATGGATTTGATGATTTTTGACCATTTGATCCTTCTTTATGTCAAGATTCATATGCTCCGTGCAACTTCCGACTGTTTGATACTGATTACCATAAAATACGTCCACATAATGCGTCTATGTTCACAAATCCCCAAGTAAGCATCAAAAATGCGCTCTAAACCTCAAAAAATCACACCAAACTCCCCAACTGCTGCATTTTCCCGCTCCAAATCATTTCAAAAATTAAATTAAACTTAAACATTTCTTCTATACATTAAACTATACCAATTGAACATACAAATTGTTAGATAATAGAATCCAAGAAAAAAAGAGTGACTCTCGATAGATGACTTTTTGGTTCCACCTTTTTCTTCTTCATATTCTCCTTTTGTGATATCAATTAAATTCTCTACAAAAAAAAAACCATTTTTATAAATGCGCGGAACAATTGAATAAAGAAGCATTTAATAGGCACTTATGGAGATACATCTACGATTCTATAGAACTATAGCGCGATCGAGAATGAAAGAAGAAATATAAAAAAAAATGTATATAAGAAATTGTGGGTTTAGATGCCTTAAGCATTGTTATAAGATTGATCGATTTATAAAAGATTCAAATTTTCAATGGTCATGAGATGAAAAAAAATTGAGACAATGTGAAATTTGAATATCTGAGAGTTCTTTGAAGCAGTGATATAGCTTCACGGTTGGGTCTTCGGATATATCCTGAATCACAAAAGGAACCGTCTGTGGATTAACAGATACTTACTTCGATGTGATCCATGGCATCCCTCAGATGACGCCTAAAGATGGTTCTATCGCCGGCTTTTGCCTGCTTTTTGCCAATACCAAATGCAATGTTGTCTCTATCGGCTAAAGGGACATTCAGCTCCTTCTAGGAGTTCTTCGGTCTACCACGAGCTCTCTTACCATCCACAAAGTCTGATGTAAAGGCCTTCAACAGATGCAGACATTAAAAATTGCTCTCTAAATCTTGCTGCTTGTAGAAAAGATTAGCCTAAGTAGGAAAATCCAATTCCAACAATTGGGTTATTCACTTATTAACCCCTACCCCCCTTCCAAGGTTGGATGGAGGCTCAACCCCCTTTTGTGACTCAACTTTGTCAATCAAATTCATATCGATTGCATAATTACATTAATTTCCAGTCCTTAAATGAAGAGTTTTAATTCCTACCTTTCACAATTTATCAAGATCTAACTCATGAACATGTAATCCACAATTGCCTGCCCATCCACAATCATATGCAAAGCTTCAAACAAGTTCGACATGTCATTTGCTGCAGCTTTCAATAGAAAAAAGTTGGCTAAAATATTCAAGTTTTTTGGCTATTTCCTGCTGCTAATTGGTCTCGGATACCAGACACAACGACTCTACAAGAAACTCAAAATTGAACCGGAAATCTTCACAAAGGAAAGTTCAATCCAAAGCAGTCAAATTCCATTTCCAGCTGTGACTATTTGTCCACCATATACAGTCAAGCCAGAAGCATGGACTCCTGAATATTTGAAGCTTAATAATTTGACTGAAAATGACTTACGTGCTGCTCATATTTTGACATGTAAAGGAGATCATGAAATAAGCATAAAATATATAAGTTCTGACTCAAATCTAGTTAACATCATGTTGAAGGCATCGCCTGATTTTCGCGATTTTTTTCAACGTTGTGGCATTAACAAATACTATGCGGATGTACAGGGTTGTGACAAATTATTCATTAAATCCATGACTGATAAAGGCATATGCTACACATTAAACATGATTGGACATCAATCGATATTCAACGATGACATCAGTTCCGATTTTGACATATATAAGCGCACAAAAGTCACAAAATCGTGGACATT
The DNA here is from genome assembly GCF_022539635.2 of Chironomus tepperi. Classification (NCBI taxonomy): domain Eukaryota; kingdom Metazoa; phylum Arthropoda; class Insecta; order Diptera; family Chironomidae; genus Chironomus; species Chironomus tepperi. Next base: position 1,116,432 of record NW_027226156.1, read on the forward strand.
TGATGACACAATGAATGAAGCTCATCATGATGATAAGAATGATCCACAACCATCAACATGGAGTCCTGAGACTGGATATATAAGTAATCAAGAGAACATTCAGCCTATAAGAGCTCTTAAAATGCAGAAACTAGTTGTAGATACAAACCATTTTCAGAATAAGACTTTATGTGAAGGACGTGAAAAAAGTTTCAAAATTATTCTACATTTACCGAATGAAATCCCGCAAATCTCATACGATGCTATCGACTATCCAATTGGAAAAGAAAAAGTAATTTTGATATCAGCTGAAGTGTCACATAATGAAGATTCCTTAAAGGAATTCCCACCCGAAACTCGAGGCTGTTATTTTGATGGCGAGAAGCATTTAATGTTCTTTAAAGCATACACGAAAGGAAATTGCGAATATGAATGCATGAGTAACTTAACATACAAAAAGTGTGGCTGTGCAATGTTCTCGATGGTTCGTACAGATGAAATGAAGGTTTGTGATGCTCATTGTGGATGTGATATGAACATCATTTTTAGCTTTCCGAGAAACTACTATGAAGATCCTGAAAATAAGAAGAAATATCCACATTATCCATGCGGATGTCTACCATCGTGTACTGAGATCAAATATAAAGTTATTAAGCATATTGAGAAGGACAATGATCATAGGTATTTGAAATTGATTCTGAATTAAGGTTTGGTTGTGGTTTGTGGATGTGTGTAGGAAGAGGGAGGGGTACAGGGGTATAGGGGGGTAGTTAGAGGAACGGATGCAAGGGTATACAATGAGTGTAACTGACTATAATGCTCAAGAATATTCAAAATTGATCAAATTTTATTAAAAGTTCATTGATCAGTTGAGTACTGCGAGGGGTTTGGTGGATGGGGATTGGGTTGGATCTATGGATCGTCTTGCTACAAGTCCAATAAACCACACACTTTTAATTCAAATATTTTCCATAATTTACAGCGAAAAGCATTTCTACTCAATCATCCACATCGTATTTGGTGACTCGCAGATCAAAAAGACATCAATTTACGTGACATATGAGATTGAGAACTTTATATTCGACATTGGTGGCTTGATTGGACTATTTTTGGGATCGTCTATAATTTCGGTATTGGCACTTTTTGTTTGTAAATCACTCCAAAATCATGCAGTTAAGGTGTTTAAATGGTTTCAACTGGATGTGGAGATGGGAAATAGATATTCAACAAATGTACAGGGACTTCAATCAGCTAATCAACTTGAAACAATGACTGAGATATCTGCAAATGGCAATCATGATGCAGGATTATTTGTGATTACAGGAATGTGCGATTCACCATTTTTGATAAGGACTGTACAAGCTGATGACCTTAAAATTGATGATGTAGAAAATTAAATTGATTGATTTCATAAATGCATTGACTTTTAGTACTTAAATGAAGAGTTTTAATTCATACCTTGCACAATTTATCAAGATCAAGCTCATGAATATGTAATCCACAATTGCCTGCCCATTCACAATCAAATGCAGAGCTTCAATCATGTTCAACATGTCATTTGCTGCAGCTTTTAGTAGAAAAAAGTTGATTTTATTTAAAATATTCAAGGTTTTTGGCTATTTCCTGCTGCTAATTGGTCTCGGATACCAAACTCAACGACTCTACAAGAAACTCAAAATTGAACCGGAAATCTTCACAAAGGAAAGTTCAATCCAAAGCAGTCAAATTCCATTTCCAGCTGTGACATTCTGTCCACCATTTTCAATTAAACAAGAAGCATGGAATCCTGAATATATGAAGGAAATGAACCTGAATATTAATGATTTAAGAGGTGCATCTATTCAGACATGCCCAAATCATGACCTATATATGGCATATCAAGACAGCGAGTTTAATGTTGTTGAAGTCTTGCTTAAATCAGCACCAAACTTCAAAGATGTTGTTTATCATTGCGGAATTAACAAATATTTGGTGTACAATCAGGATTGTGATAAGCTTTTTATCAGATCTGTGACTGAATATGGCATATGCTTTACATTCAACATGCTCGGTCATAAGTCACTGTTTACTCATAATGTTAGTTCCGATTTTGATACATTTAAGCGTACAAATATTTCCACAACTTGGAATGCTGAATTTGTCATGAATGAGTCACGTCATGAAGATGATGAGGAACCATCAGCATGGAGTCTCGAAACGGGATATACATCCAATGACAATTATATTCAACCAGCCAGAGCCTTAAAGATGCAAACATTATCAATTGGAGTTGCTAATGCTCTCAATGAGACTTTATGTGAGGAACGCGAGAAGAACTACAAATTATTAATGAATTTACCGAATGAATTGCCACAAACTTCATATGAGACGATTGACATTCCAATGAATATTGAAAATATTATTCTGATATCTGCTAAAGTCACACAATATGAAGAGTCACTGAAAGTTTTTAGACCTGATAAACGCGGTTGCTACTTTGAGGATGAGAAACCATTAAATGTCTTTAAATCCTATACAAAAGCCAACTGCGAATATGAATGCATGACTAATTTTGTAAATAAATCATGTGGATGTGTCAAGTTCTCGATGCCTCGAACTAAGGATATGAAAGTTTGTGATTTTATTCAGTATAGCTGTGTAATGTCAATCACTGAAATATTTCCAAGGAGTTATTATGAAGATCAAGAGAATATGATGAATTATCCTGAATATCCATGCGGATGTCTACCATCGTGTACAGATATCAAGTATAAAGTTATTAAGAAAGAGAAGAAGAGCGAGTAAGTATGGTGCTTTGGCAGTAAGCTATTTGATTCCGAATCCTTTACTTTTAGATACATCCATGACACTCTCATGTATGCATCAATAAAAGTCATATTTGCAGACTCACAGATCGAAAAGACATCAAATTATGTCACATATGAAATGGAGAATTTTATATTTGATGTTGGTGGCTTAATAGGCTTATTTTTGGGATCTTCGATATTGTCAGTGCTGGAGCTACTTCTTGGGATATTCAGAATTATCAGAAATTATTCTGAAATGATAAGGAATGCTGTCAAATCAAGGAGAACAAATCGAGTTCAGGAACAAGTTGTATCACCAAACAGATCTATGTGTACCATTTTTAATCAAGAATTGGAGACTCGAGAGCCTCATATTGTGGATTTGGAGGATTAAAAAGTATCGAAAAATCCAAATTCCAGCCCACATTCCCAAACATCTCCTCTCAACTTCACACACACTCGACATAACTTTTACAATTCCATTTCAATTCTAAACACTTTAAACGTTCTCATATAAGTAATTACATGTTCATCTACATCCATATGTGCTCTATACGCTCATTCCTCTTTCACTTCTCATTCCATTTCATGCGTAGCCATACAAATCAATAAATAGCTTCTTAAATGACGTTTAAAAAAAACGAAAGATTTTGAGTAAATTTTACCTGTCGGGCTTGCAGCTCACGCACATGTATCGTGTGTATCACTAGAAAATGGATTTTGGATGATTGAAGTTACAATTATTTTTCATTTGATGGATCATCATGCACGTTGAGTTAATTTTTGGGTAATGGGTATGATGGTTGGTTGGGTATGGAAGTGGTCCACATTGTGCTGCTTAGGATCGTAACCAGGACAGTCTGTTGGTATAAAGCGTGGAACAGGCACGAAGACGATAAGATTCTTAATCAGTTCCACACCCTTGGTCATCATGTATCATTTTTGATCCTTTTTGTGTAAAGTTTGGTTTTAAATAAATTAAATGAAATTGACAAATATTTATTGAGTGCTGCTTAGAGTCGAGAGAAAGAGGAATAGAAAGAAGGAAAATTGGAAGAGGTTCAAAAAATGAGATAATTATGAGAAGTTGGGAAGATTTTGCGGACGATGCTTTGGGATGGCAATGACATAACCTCAAATTTTGGAAATATAATCTCAAAATTCAGCAACATAACCTCAACGTTTGTTAACATAACCTTAAAATTCAGCAATTGTATTTCAAAATTCAGCAACATAACCTCAAAGTTTGCGAACATAACCTCAAAATTCAGCAACCTAACCTCATACAGTTTCAAAACAAAAGAGTAAAATTATGCAAAAGACGATGACGACTAAGAAAGCCAAGAAAAGCACGAAGCAAAAGAGAGAAAATGATGAATTGTAGGCAATAAAGTTCAACAAAGAAGATCACAGAAAGAGGAACAAAAAAAAAAAATTCTGAAGCTAATCGCGCTGAACAGATTTGAAGAGATTTAATTATAGGCTCAAGTAGGAATTAAAAGGAAAAAAATGCTTGTATCATTCTGTATGCCGTCTGCTCATCGATCTTCTTTCAACCAAGTCGTTCTTGGCAGCCTGTTCAGCCTTTTTTTTTATTCTTACACATTTACTCGTAGATTATCTACAATTTGGCTTTAGTGCTGTACAGCTTTATTTTTTATTTCATGATTATTGAATGATTTTAAACGATTTTATTTTGTGCCTCACATAATTCCATCACATTTCGGAAACTCATTACACACTTCTTTATTTGAGATTAACAGAGAATGTGGAATGGGAATAGAAATTGTTTTGTAATCGGAATTCCAGCTGGTTGAAGTGCTTGATCGGGAATTTTTTGAGCAAATAATTTTTGAATTTTTTTTGAGGTTATGTAATGGATTGTTGAGGTTATGTCATGGAATTTCGAGGTTATGTTGCTAACTTTTGAGGTTAAGTCCGAAATTATGAGGTTATGTGATCAAATTTTGAGGTTATGTCACAAAATTTTTGGGGTTATGTCCAAAATTTTGAGGTTATGTGACCAAATTTTGAGGTTATGTGATCAAATTTTAAGGTTATGTCATTAGATCACATCCAATATACCTCACACATTCAATATAACAACACCAACGAATCACCTGAATTCTAAGTATCAATTTGTTTACTCAAAACACTTACAATGATATTTTATTACGAAAATATTTCCTGTCATTAAGTTTATTGCCAGCAATTTAGAATCAGAATTCCTTTTGTTTACGTTAAATTCTCATTTTGCAGACTTATTTACTCATTTTGTAACCTAAGATTTGCAAATGACTAGTCAGTTAGCCAGAAACAAAAGCATTTAATCAATTTGGATGATTCAGGACTGTCATTAAGTTGGAATGATAATGTTGCTTACTTCCAGAACCACCAACAGTCACAAAAAATCTCCAAACATATCAACACGCATTCGTGTGGAACTAAATAAAGTCTTATTTATCATTGTCTATCCAGACATCTCCAAAAAAAACTAGAAAAATTGCTAAATTGACCATGAAACGCAGACCACATTAGACATCGTCATCAAATGGAGATGAGAAGAGACTGATTAGAGATTAAGAAATAAATCTTGTATTAAGTCACACATTTAAAATTCGATTTTTCTTCTTGAAGCTGCTTTTTTGGGGATTGATTATGCATGACTGAGACGGAATAAGAAGGAATTAGAGATTTGTTCTGTTGGTGTGAAATTTGAAACTTCTTACATTGAGTTATATTGAAATTTCATGACATAACCTCAAAATTTGATGGCATAACCTCAAAACTTTGGACATAACCTCAAACTTTGGACATAACCTCAAAATTTGGTCACATAACCTCAAACTATTCAAATTTTCCATCTTTTTCCCAATAAATATTCAAATTTATCTATCCAAGCTATTAACGAATCACCAGTCTACCCAAAGACATCGTTTAGCAGTCAATAAACACTCTAACATCTATAAAAGTAAACAAACATTTTGTGTAGCTTCAGAATTGACTAAAAAACTTTTTGCAATAAAATTTAATTTTCGATGTCAAAATTTAAATTTTTGATTCATTTTGAATAATTTTATCGTTCATCATTTGTGGCTGTACCTCGTAAATGCTATAAAATTGTCGATGTTTGCAGTAAATCATAAAAGTCGTGAATTTTTGTAAATTCCAAAAAGTCTTGTCAAAGGTCATTAAAACACCAAAAAAATCTCAAAATCCTTCCAGTTTTGCTAATATAAGTTTGCAATTTAAGTCACAAAAAATTGAATAAAATTCACATAAATTAAGGAATTAAAGTCTTAAAATATTTAAAAACTCATCAGACTTAATCGGCTGATAATCACATGAGAGAATTGCCAAAGACATCATTATAGAGTGTGAAATAAAACATTTTTGTGCCGATAGCATAGAAATTTTGAGACAAAAAGGTTTTAAGGCATTAAAAAGCAGATTTATGCAGGTGTGGACACTTGGAGAAGAGTTTGAAAGCTGAGTATCACAAGACTCAAAGCTAAGCGTCACTTGACCAAAGCTAAGCGTCACTTGACCAAAGCTGAGCTTCACTTGAACAAAGCTGAGCTTCACTTGACCAAAGCTGAGCTTCACTTGACCAAAGCTGAGCGTCACTTGACCAAAGCTGAACTTCACTTGATCAAAGCTGAGCTTCACTTGACCAAAGCTGAGCTTCACTTGACCAAAGCTGAGCTTCACTAGACCAAAGCTGAGCGTCACTCGACCAAAGCTGAACTTCACTATTTCAGCTGTTTTTAAATTTCATTATCAATCCCAAAACAGATTATCCATCCTCAAAATCCTCAAACAACGAATAAAAAATCTTAAAATATTCCACAAGATACAGCACAAAAATCATTGCCACTCGTGACCCCATCATCATTTGTCTTATTGACTCTCAAAAGAATTAGCACTAACTATAAATATGAACAGAAAAAGACACAAAAAAAGACGTTAAAAAGCAAAATAGAAAAAAAAGGAAAATAAAGGTAGAGTTGGTAAATATTTATGCAAATTCTGAGTGTGTCCATAAAAAGAGAGATGAAAAGATTCTTTTTTTTTGTTTGTCTAATTTTAGATGATTCTATTGTGTGGTAACTGCGATGAGATTTATGGACGACAAAAATGCTTTTGTTGTAATTGTATTGATTCTATTTTGTGGATAGATGAAGATTCTAGATCAGTTGTTGGGCAGCCTTTATTTTGCTAGTCAAGATCTAATCGCATACGGCATGCAGCTCATGAAATTTCCAAAAAAATTTGGTTTCCCACTTGTGTGTCGCGGCACCAAAGAGCTTATGGGATTGCCGGAAAAGTGCTGGGAATTAGGAACTGACAGAAGTCAACAAAAGACAGATCCAGCTTTCGACAGATTCTAAATGCGACAATGTGCCCCCGTGCGCCTTCGTCAAGGAACAAAGTTTGCTCACCACTGCCATAGATGACGGCACTAGACTATCATTATAAACAGCACTAAATTTTTTTGAAATAATTGGTAGTTAAATGATGCAATGACTTGATGATATGGATGAGATAAAGGCAGCTTCATGTCACACTTTTTTTGTATAAAAAATGATGCTTCAGTTCGACTTTAACAGTAACAGTTCAAACTTTGGCATTTTATTACTAAAATGTATCGAATTTTACTAATTTTGGCAATCTTAGTGCCAGGAATCATTTCTATTGACAGTCTAGTAAGTTTGACTTTTTGAGATAATTTGAATCATCCAGAGGGATCCTGAGGGTTTAATCCCAAGACCCGAAGACATCACCTGTCTCAGAACTAAACCTTACTGACTTTTCCATCCAAAATTCCCAAATTTCCAGCAACCTGGCTACTTTGAAGTAATTCTAGACCGAATCGAAGTTGAATTTGAGAAGCCTGGAATATCGGAATGGCACTTGAAAATTGGCAGAGAAAATAAAACCAAAATTATTACTGGATATGTGATATTAGGATATCCACTGGGCAATGATATTCTGATGGAAACAAAGCTTTTGAAGAAGCAAGGTAAGCAAGTCAGTTGACAGTCAAATTGTCAAATAATTCCATGATTTTTACAGGTGGCGAGTATCGTTACATGCCGTATGGGACACCACTGACTCCATATTGTGACATCTGTACCAGTGATATTTATGTCTATCCAGAAATTGCTAAATATTCAGACTTTCCAGAGGATATTCGCAATAATTGTCCTATTGTGCCGGTAAGAATATCATAGTGATATTGGGCGTATTCAGAGGAGTGTTTGGGGGGAGGAGGGTTGAGGGGGATTTGGGGTAAAACCCCTAATTACTCAGCCTTTATCTAATTTGAACCTCTTTTTTAGGGAAATTATTCATTTCATGGAACGAAAGTAAATTTGGAGAAATTTCCACGAATGGCACTTCAATCTGGTGAATATGCAGCTGAAATAAAGCTCCACTTAAATTCTGAAATCGTGTCTATATATCGAGTCTATGCTTTCGTCAATAATATTTGATATTTTAATAAAATTTTCATCATTTTTGGATATTAGTCACTGAAAATTAGCAAATAAATAGCTAAATACATTCACAAAAAATTATTCAGCACATTATTGAAACTTAATTAAATGTGACGGATGTGAGAAGGTCAAATATTTATTCAGCAATTCATCTCTAACGCTTACAGTCACGCTATGTAACATTTGAAAAAAAATAGAAAGAAAATGTTAATTAAAAGAAGTTTCTTTATCAACATTTTTTGATGAATGTTCGCTCATTGTTGCTGTATGCTTTACAGAGAACATCAAAAATGTTGATAGGCACACACCGGTTTAACGTAACACAAGAAATGTGTGCCATTGGAAGGTCTTTGGCATCATTTGATTAGATTTTTGCTAGATTGATGTTAGCGGGAATTTTTGAAGATTTTGGAAATGTTTGGACAGTTTGGGATTGGATGATTTTGAGGTTATATTATGATTTTGAGGTTAGACTGCCAAATTTTGAGGTTAGATTGCCAAATTTTGAGGTAAGACTGCCAAATTATGAAGTCAGACTGCAAAATTTTGAGGTTAGACTGCCAATTTTTGAGGTTAGACTGTCGAACTTTGAGGTTAGGATTCAAAATTTTGAGGTTAAACAATAAATTTTGGAGCCAATCGACCCAAAAATGCGCTTTAAATTCCCAAAAACCTCTCAAAATCTTCAAACTTGATTTAAATTAATTGCTCACATTTAGCATAGAAAAAAATTTTAATTCAATGACATTCACAATGGATTTTTAAAATTAAATGCCTCTCTTGATCATTGCTGCTGCTGCTGTTGCTGTTATGTTGACGTTGAACTCTTGACATGCCTCAGTGAATTTGTATCTGTTTATTATAGTCTGTGATTTATTGTCTGTGTTGTTTTTAAACATATCTTTTGTTGATTTTTCAATGCTGTTGAGGTGTTTTTATAGTTTATAGGTCAATTAGTGAATGTGACATTGAATTTTTGAGGAATTTTATTCAATAAATGTCAACAAATATCATAAATGTCAAAGACCGAAAAATTAAGCACGTGCCTTAAAGATTCTCATAAATTTCCGATTTTAGACCCAAAATTAATTAATTTTCATTCATTAATCCTCTCTTTTTTGTGTGATTTAATCCCAAAAAGTTAGATTTTATGTCTGTAAGCAGTTCTGAAAAGGGATGTGGCTTCAAGAAATTTTAAATAATTTATCGAATCTGTTTATTGACCTTTTGGGTATCATAGACTATTTTTAGGTATAAATGTTCAATATTTGCTGGTTTTTGAGGATGTATTCATGACGAATAGAAGAATTTTAACAATATTGGGAAGAAAGGTTGACCAACAACCCCTTACCCCCTTGAATACGTCCCTGGGAATGTCCTTAACCCTAAATTCTTTAGATACCCACAAAAATCTAGATCTGAACTTACTATTTCCCATAATTTCCAATCCAAATCCAACTCTATAGTTAGCTAACATTAGAATATTATCAGAAAAAGTAAAAGAACCAAGAAGAAATACAAAAAAAAATCATTAAAATTACAATCATGAACCTAATAATTATATTACATTTATATATTTTTTTCAATTCCAAATCTACTTATTAGGTGCGATAGTAAAAAAGTAAAAAATAAAAAAATAAAAGAAAGGTTAAACCTTTCGCGATGCTACAGACAAATACGCATGGATATATTTCTTGTAGACAGAGTTGGGTTTGAAGGATTGTGTTTTGCATTGTGGGGAATTGCAAAAGTCGACCCTAAGCTTGTGGGTTTTATCCCTTACCCCCTATGCTATGCCTATAAATTGTAGGATTATTTGCAAGAAGCTTGGACTGTAAATTTCATTTTTCCATATCGAAGTAGACCAAAAAAGTCATCATGATGGTCAACAATCTAATATGGATATTTAAGGTCAACCCCCTACTCCCCTTCTCTAATTTAGACAAAATTCTTCATTTTGCTTCAGTATTTCGGCACCAAAATCAGAAAAATTCATCAAAATTTCTGTAAATTATACCAAAAATTGTCAAAATTGTAGGGCCTGTATCCTTGGACGAACTACAATATTAAGGTACAGTTGAAATCTACAGCCATGCGTATTTTAGCCAACCCCATCCAAAAATCCCAACCCTGTCACACCTAACCCAGAACAACACACGCACATTAATAGTCAAACACACAAAAAGTAATTATTCTTCATCTTCTTCATATCCATTCCGATTCCTCTCATCATTCAAACAACACAAAAAAAAAAATTCCTTCAAAACGATCAACAACAACAGCACATAGAAAGAAGGCATGCGAAAGAGGTACAAGCTATCGCTTTTGAGCGAGGTTTGAAATGTGATGAGAGGGAGGAGAAAGATTATAAGATTTATGATGTGTAATTAATAGTTCTCGTTTTCATGCATCGGGCCCTACTATTATATAAAATATATAGATATATTCAGTCGGAGCTGAGAAAGAAATTTTTGATGGACTTGAAAGGCTCATTTTTTTTTTTTGGGCTGAACTGGCGCGCGAGTTGATGATGAAAAGAAATTAACTTTTTTGTCTGTTTTTTTTTTTTTTTGTGGAGATGAAGTTGATGAGTCGAGGATTTTGAGGACTGGTACTGGATGTGAGCATGGGACAGCGAGACCAGTTAAGGTACTAAAAATTTGAAATTTTGGATAATTTAGTTTAGTATGAACTATGATATAGTACAGAGAAGCTCAACCTGTGATCCATGGCACTTTTATATAAGGCATTTGTATCCTAGCATGCTTAACCTGTGTACCGCGACATATCAGTATGTCCAACCTGTTGTCCATAAAATTTGATTATGTCCAACCTGTGTGCTACTCACGATAGCCTAGTCTGTAGAGTCTGTGTGCCGTGGTTCACTGGTATGTCTAATCAGTGCTTTTGTTTGTACAACCTGTGTACCGCGACAGTCTTGTATGTCCAAGCTGTGACCAACGACACCCTATTACGTCCAACTTGTGTGCCCCGATACCCATGTACATCCAATTTGAATGCCACCACACCTAAGTATGTCCAAGCTGTGAGCCACCTCTCACTTGTATGCTTCACTTGAGTGTCATAGTATCCTAATATGTCCAAACTGTGTCCATGTCATCCAAGTACGCCCAACTAGTCTGCGAAGACACTCTAGGACGTCCATATAGTGTTCCGTGACAGTCAAATATGTCTTGTTTGACTTTTTTGTCTCTATGGACACCCTGAATATGTGCCACATCTCTAATAAACCTTATTAATATGAGCATATACTAAACTAACCTCAAAATCATTTAACACCTCTATATTTCCATATTTAAATGCATATCTCATGAGTCTAAGGTGTCTTATCTGATCAAAATCATCAATTTCAATATTAAACATGATCCAAGTAACCTTCAAATCCACAAAATTTATCATCCCAATATCATCATCAGATTATATTCCCATTCAATCCTTATAAAATATTCACAAGATTGTTAAAAATTATCAACAATTTATCAAATTAATTACCGAAAAGTCTTCCTTCAATTCTTGTTGTGTCTTGTTCATTTAAGGCATTGAAATTTTGTTCATCTAGCCACAAAAATTTCCTTCAATTTATCTTTCATGAATAACATTAAATAAATAGTAAAGAATAAGATGTACACAAAAATAGTGAATTAAATTAAATGTGAGCATTAATCGTGTGATATTTGAGAAAAATGGAAACATTTGTTCTATGGACGGAGAGTTTTGAGTTTTGTTGAATAATGAGAGACATTCTTGTGCATGTAATGAATAGGAATTGTGTGATTTGGATTCAGTTTTGGTTGATTTTGGATGATTTTTAATGAAAGATGTGCTTGTGCGCTATATTTTGAATAAGACTTTAAAATTAGCTTTGTGCGTCATTTTCAGGAAGACACTTTAAAGTGTCCTCAAACATAACGCACAAAGTTCTTCAAATCATGACAAAAATTGAGTTTTAACTGAATAAAATTGTACATGCGTCAATTTTAAACAGAAACTTTAAAGTGTTCCCCGATTATACCGCACAAAAATTCAATTCCAATCTCAAATTCCCTCCAAAAAAATCCATAATCCCTCATTAAACTAATTACAAACTTTATCAATCCACGACAACAATAATTTCAATTCCCTCCAAAAAAAATTTCAATTCTATTGTGTAAAACAGAAGCAATAATCACCGATATCATGCAGCATAGACGCTCATGTACAGCAGCCAAAAAGCAACAACAACTGTGCTGGGCATTGAATAGATAACAATTGGGATTTGAAGAAAAAAAAAAGAGTCAAGAATAAGAAACGTTTAATTAAATTTCTTTCGATTATTTTTTACACCATCATCATCATTTGAGGCATCAGCGTCATGGCTGTGTTGTTCGGTAATGGATGTGTAATGTGGAAGAATAGGATGGATAAGTTGGGAGTGATTTTGGGGAGTTAAAGGGGGTTTGGAGCGCTTTTTGGGGATAGTTTGAGGTTGTGCGGTGTATTTTGGGGACACTTAACAGTTTATGGTGGAATTTGGCGCATGAAGTGATCAATCATAGTATTTTAATGTCAATATGACCGGAAATTGACTTAGTGCTCAATATTTAGGGACAAACTTTAAAGTGTTTCTCAAAAAGAGCGCACAAGTCAGATTTTTTGTCAAGTTTTCGATTTTCGTGCGCGATATTCAGGGAAGACTTTAATGTGTCCACCTGAATATAGCGCACAAACCAAAATTTTCAATCCCAAGCCAAACTGACTCCAAATTCTCCACAATTCTCTAAAATTCCACCTAAATCTTAACCTTTTAATCTCATAATAATGAGCTTCAATGCTCGTACACTCACTCGTCTATTAAATAACCTGAAATACAATAAAGAAGCTCAAGCAAATTGAATTAAATGTTTTCAATTTTCATCTTTTCTTCAGCTTAAAATCTCAAAATAATAGAAGCAGCCAACAGATAAATTTAGACAGAACAGAACAAAAAAAGACTTTCAATTCAATTTAATTCAATTGTTAAATGGTGTCGTGTCGTGTCTTCTAATCTTCATAAATGTCAGTATGAATCCTTTTACAAAGCTTTGCAACTTTTCCATTGACCCTAAAGTCCAGAATTATTGTCATGCGCCACAAGCCAATTAATGATGTTGGAAATGTCGTCAGAAGGCTGTCACTTCCTACTAGATGAATCATGTTGAACTTCCATTCAGTCTACGGACATTAAAATGATTTAAATGAGTATTTTTCAGATCTAAAGCTTTAACTTGCTGGCTGTCAGGTCATCGAGTTCAACTACTTGTCTTTTTGTCATGTCTGTCCGACTGTCTGTTTGTACGACTGTCTGACTGTCTGTTTGTCTGAATGTTTGTATGTCTGTATGTCTGTTTGTCCGATTGTCTGTCCATTCGACTGTCTGTCTGTCCGACTGACTCAATACTTACTCCAGCTTTCACAGGACATCTAGGAAAGGTACTAGTTTGATTATAGAATGGTTCGGCTGGATTACGGAATGAAAAGCACATGTCGAAATATTGTCGATCAAAAAGCTGAACAATCCATTGTCCACGTACATAATGTTCAGTGTAAATCCGACCGGGTAGGCTTGAAAATCCTTCTAAAAACTTCATACTTCCATTAAAGAACGTGTGCGTGTCATTTTCTTGATAAATTTTGAAGTTTGAATAGTCAACGACTTCCATTTTATTAGTATTTGGTATGTCCTCACATTCGTAGATCTCTGTGGATTTATTTGATGATTATATGGTGGAAATTTTGACAAATTTTATGTTCAACTCACTTTCACCAACAATTCCCAAGACTTTGGCTTCAATTAGGCTTGTTAAGATGCAGTAAAGGACAAATAAGCACCAAAATTTGTGCATAATTCAAACTTCAAATTCAAACTAAGCTTCAATAAGCTACTCAGCAGAATCAGTGATTACGCAAATCAAATCAAAAAAATCAATAAAATTTTTAAAAACATGAAATTTGATTTAAATTGATTTAATTGGAAGTAACGTCATTACAGATGTATGGATGTTTCATTTATTATTAGTGACTGAGGTTTACGGATGGATTGTGTTATTTTTTTGGGGCTTAGGAGAGAAGGCGATTGAGTGAGAGTGAAGGAGCAGAGGAACTGAGAGACTGAGGAGGCAGAGGGGAGAGATTGGAGAGAAAGGGAGGAGGAGGTGATGGGTAGAGGCAGCTGCGAGAGGATTAGATAGGACGGAGTAGTTGGTACCCGATTTAAATACGGATTAGGAGACTATTGTCCCTAATTGAGTACATACCCCCAGACTAAAATCAACATACACCTAATGTTCATGTGGCATACGAAATATCCACAAAATAAACTTTATTTCTCAATTTTCATGACTTAAAATTCAATTCAAACTTCATAAATATCACAATTAGCTTTTCTGCAACTTTTCTTATACTGTCCATCAATTAGAAATTCCATAATCATTGTCAAACGCCACAATCCAGTTAAGTATGTTGGAAAATTTTCTCGAAATCTATCACTTCCGCGGATTTGGATCATGTCAAAATGCCATTCAGACTACAAAGAAATAAAGCATTTGAATGCTGCAGTTAATGCCTAAATAAAAAGTCCAACTTACCCCAGCTTTCATCGGACATCCAGGAAAATTCTTTGTTTGATTGTAAAAAATTTCACCTGGATTTTGAAATGCAATGCACATGTCAATATATGTCCGATCATAAATTTGAGGAACCCATTTTCCACGAACATAATGCTCGAGATAGGTTCGACCAGGTAGTCGACTAAATCCTACTTGAAATTTTAAACTTCCATTTAAATACGTGTGCGTGTCATTTTCTTGATGAATTTTGATATTTGAATAGTCAATGGCATCAGTTTGCTGGTTTGCTGGAATCTCACTGCATCCGTAGATTTCTGGAAGGTTTAAGGATGAAATTTTGGGTAGTTTAGTGATAATTTTACTTACTTTCACCAATAACTCCCATAATTCTAGCTTTAGTTTGTGTAAATGTCAAAAAAATCAGAATCAGAACTAAAAATTCAATTTTTTCTGCCATTCTGTCAGAAGTATCAGTTGCTATTGTCAACAACTGATGAACACTAACTTCATTTTATAAGTAATGTTCAGACAATAATAGTCCAATTGTTATATTTGCCTCATCTGTCGAGATCTGATTGGCTATCGATATTTATTTGTTTTGTTCTAAAACACATGATTTATGACAATTTCCAATTGCATAATATCAGTAGAGGTAGTTGGGTAGACCGTCTATCTAGAAAGTTGGAAAGCCGTCGATCTGATGCGGTAGCTGACCAAACCTCAAGTGTTTAACCTTTCCGTGATACTAGCTGCCTTTAGACATTCCCTACACTCTCAATGGGCCCTCATGTGCTCCAGCCTAGGACTCTCCAGAGCATGCTATTTGCCTGTTAGGTAATTTCAATCTAATTCTAATTCCAAAATGAAATCCATAAGAATCATCTTTAAAATTACTAAAAATTAATCTCAGTCCCCCCAAAAAATAACGTCCATAATTACATCCATTCCTATAAAATACAAAAACACAAGACCATTTAATCCATAAGTTCATCATTTAAATTATTACAAAACAAGGCAGACGAGATGATGATGAATTCTGGCTCAAACCTATCAATTATCCGATGATTTTAATGTAACTTTTGTATTTTACGTCCATTTACATGAGAAATAGACAAAAGCAACAACTCGAGTATGTTTCAACTAATGACATAATAATAATTTTAAAATTATTATTTTTTTAAGGCTGTAAAGATGCACACGAACATTTAACTGCAACCTTTTCTTGACCTGCAACACGGATGTTCCTTTTTAAAGGTGAATAAAGAACATTTTAGAGCTGGATGGAATTAAATTTTATTTTCATTATTGACAATAATTTTGATGATTATGATTTGGGGGATATAAATTGACATGAGAATCATGTTGATGAAGGTTGTTGCATCATTTGTGGGTCACATTGTGGAATGAATCGGTTAATGTTGATTTTTTAAGGTAAGATGGCTTAACATTTGAGTTTTTGAGGTTCAGGTGCCTCCACACTAGATTTTTGAGGTTCAGGTGCCTTCACACTAGATTTTTGAGGTTCAGGTTCCTTCACACTAGAGTTTTGAGATTCAGGTGCCTTTACACTAGAGTTTTGAGATTCAGGTGCCTTCACATTAGAGTTTTTGAGGTTCTGGTGCCTTTACCCTAGAGTTTTGAGGTTCAGGTGCCTTCACACTAGAGTTCCTAGGATCAGGTGCCTTTACACTAGAGTTTTTGAGGTTCAGGTGCCTTCACATTAGAGTTTTTGAGGTACTGGTGCCTTTACCCTAGAGTTTTGAGGTTCAGGTTCATTCAAACCTCAATTTTAAGGTCAATCTTAGCTACATTCCAAACCGTTACTCATCCATCTCATGATAAAGCATTTAAGCATATGGAATCTTTATTAACATCAACTCTAAGCTTGCGTGACTTCAAATAATTTACAAACAAAATGAAATAAAATCGCTGCCACTAAATGCTATTTGTGTTTTTTAATCAACAATTTGGCATGCTCATGCGATTAAGCTTGTGTCTCGTCAGTCACATCAGAATTCACATCTCATTGATATTTTTGACTTTGCAATGTAATTAAATGCCTGCGGTGCTATTTTTTACATTATTTTGATGATGTCGTGTGATGAATTTTGAAGATTTTAGTGTCAAAGGCATGCAAGGTGATTTTGGTGGTTTGGTTGACTGGATTGATGCAAGTTTTGAATTAACATTGTTGATGTGAAGGCACCTGCACATGAATAGTCAGTTAATGAAGCAAAGATGACCCCAACCGCACATGCCAAAACTGTTTACAGTTCCAAAAGAATTCTAAAAATGTGCATGACTTTGCGGTTTCAAAAAAGACATAAGTCATGAGTATTTTGACTTACAAACTGTATCCATTGAATCAACTTGCATCATAACTGTAAACAATCTCTCATTCATTCATTAATTTATTGTTAAAATAAAATTAATTTCATAATTTATGGACGACATGAAAGACGGAATAGGCAAATGAAGACGAAGAAGTGAAAATGAAATTGTTTGTAAACATTAAAGAATGAAATTCTGTTAATCGTTGATGAAATATGCGCTGAGATGAGGAACATAAGAAGAGAAAATGAAAGAATTGCTTCCATATGATAATTTTCTGAGTTTATTTTTTATTTTATTGTACAATAAATAAGCAGTTTTGGTTCAATATGCATGCGGACGTTTAGTCAGAATTATATACTCTAGTGTGAAGGCATCTGAACGTAAAAAACTCTAGTGTGAAGCCACCTGAACCTTAAAATTCTAATGTAAAGGCAACTGAACCTCAAAAACTCTAGTGTGAAGGCACCTGAACCTTAAATCTCAAGTGTGAAGGCACCTGAACCTCAAAAACTCTAGTGTGAAGGCATCTGAATCTCAAAAACTCTAATGTGAAGGCACCTGAACCTAAAAACTCTAGTGTGAAGGCACCTGAACCTCAAAAAAACTACTCTAAAGGCACCTGAACCTCAAAAATTCTAGTGTGAAGGCACATGAACCTCAAAACTCTAGTGTGAAGGCACCTGAACCTCAAAATTCTGGTGTGAATGCACCTAAACTTCAGAAACTTTAGTGTGAAGGCACCTGAACCTCAAAACTCTAGTGTGAAGGCACCTGAACCTCAAAACTCTAGTGTGAAGGCACCTGAACTTCAAAACTCTAATGTGAATGCATCTGAACCTCAAAACAATAGTGTGAAGGCACCTGAACCTCAAAAACTCTAGTGTGAAGGCACCTGAACCTCAAAAACTCTAGTGTGAAGGCACCTGAACCTCAAAAACTCTAGTGTGAAGGCACCTGAACCTCAAAAACTCTAGTGTGAAGGCACCTGAATCTCAAAATTCGATTGTAAAGGAAACTGAATCTTAAAACCTAATTGTAAAGACGCCTGAACCTTAATAAATTCTGACAAAATTCCCACAGCATCTCCGACCCCAATCCCTTCCGTTTCAAGTACAATGCTCGTCCAAACACTTTTTCATCTCATTCAAATTATTTCTTATTTATTCTTCGAGAGAATTTATGACTCATTTATAAAGAAACAGAGTCAAGCATATTGAATGACTTTGTGAGTAAATAAACATCGAGAATTGCTGCGAAGTGATGCATTTATCTAATTATTCATAATTGTAAATGAACTCTCGACTATGGATGTTTTATGATGCGATGAAAATTGAGATAATTACGATAAAGTTTTTTTATGGAATGGAATGAAGTTTTTTAATTGTTTTTGGAATTGTTTGGGAGATTGTTGGGTATTTTATAGATTCTGAGATGCTTTGTTGCTTCCAAACTAGCTCAAAACAGCAAAAATGCTATTAATTATTCCCTAAAAGACTAAAATAACTTCAAATATCAAAATTGATAAATCTTCTTTTAATTTCTACCTTTTTTGTTCCAAACATCAATTTTAGCAAGCACAAGACCTTCAAAATTCTTATAATTTACCTCCCAAAAAATATTATTTTTTTTTCTTTTAATTTCTAATTCTTCTTTTTTTATCCAAAAAATAAATTCACCTTCTAGCAAATATTTTGTGAATAATTTTCACATTAAAAATTAAATTCTTAATATTTTTATTTCATTTCTTTTTCCTCATAAATTGCCCATCCACAATAACAAAAACACAAAAACTAAATATCAACAAAAAAATAACGAAAATTAAAATTGGAAGTTATTAAGTTTTGAATTTTTGGAACGCTGTTTTAATTTTAGATTGATGGTCAGCTTTAGAGTGACGCTCAGGCCTACAGTGATGTTCAGCTTTAGATTGCACTTTGTTGACCAGATGAAGCTCAGCTTTAGGGTGACGTCCAGCTATAGACTGACTAGAGTGTTATTCAGCTTTTGATTGACGCTCAGCTTCAGATTGGTATTCATC
The DNA here is from genome assembly GCF_022539635.2 of Chironomus tepperi. Lineage (NCBI taxonomy): Eukaryota > Metazoa > Arthropoda > Insecta > Diptera > Chironomidae > Chironomus > Chironomus tepperi. The sequence goes on from NW_027226156.1 coordinate 1,135,672, forward strand.
ATTAAAGTTATGCTCAGCTTTAGATTGACATTCAACTCTAGATTAATGTACAGCTTTAAATTGTCGCTCAGCTCTAGAATGATGCTCAGCTCAAGGGTGCTACTTAGCTTTAGATTGACGTTTTTTAATAGAGCGATGCTCAGTTTTTGGTCCACGCTCAGCTCTAAGATTGCAGCTCATTTGACTAGAATGCTACTCAGCTTCAGAGTGATGCTCAATTCTAGAGAGATGTTCAGCTGACTAGAGTGTTGCTAATCTTAAAAATGATGCCCAGCTTTAAAATGAAGCTATAAATTGACGCTTAGCTCAACTTAGAATGGTGCTCTTCTGGCTAGAGTGATGCTCAGCTTTAGGTTGACGACCAGTTGACTTGAATAATGCTAAGTTTCAGAGTAACGCTTAGGTCAGGTGCAGCGCTAACCTGTAGTGTGCTGTTAGCTTAAAAATTACGCACAGCTTTGAATTAAAACTAAAATTGACGCTCAGCTTCAAAACTACATAATTACATCAATTCTGGACATTCTGCCAACCAAAAAACCAAACAAAATTCTCTAAATTGCCCCAAAAAAAATTCAACCAAAAATTATTCTCATGAATAAACAGCAAAAAAGCAACAACAAAAGTTGGAAAAAAAAGATATGAGAAGATCCAGAAAAGACATTTATCATGAAACTAAAAATGATAGAAGATAAGCCAACCTCTTCTAAATATTTCATTTCTTCTTTACTTCGTTATACTTTTTTTGTTGTTGTTTTCTCTTGAAATTCTATTTAGGGAAACCACACATTTAGCAACATTCAACATTTTCATTTATGCAACGAGAACATAACTCATAAATTTTTAATTACCCAGCTCTCGTCTTTTTCCCTTCCTCTCAAAATGTTGAGTTCTTTTTTAGTTCTTTTATATTTTTATTTCTGTTGAATTGGAAGTTCTTTTTTATGGAGAAAAATTCCTCCTCTTTATCGTTCTTCATGATTCATGTGCATGTACGTGTACAAACATATTGAAGTTTATTTAGTTTTTATTCATTAAAGTTCATAGAAACATGATGTCTAGATGATTTTATTTTTTGAGGTAGACTTTTACTGACTTTATATGAAGGTAATTCATTTTGAATCGGTGAGTTTGTTGAACTGTGATGATGTTAAGGAGCTAAGATAGATTGAGAAAATGAAACTGAGGAGATGTTTATTTGGAAGGTTGCACAGCTGGAACAACGCTCAGCTTTGAAGATGCTCAGCTTGAAAGACGTTCAGCTGGAAAAGCACTCAACTATAAAATTGTTCAGCCATAAAGACGCTCAGCTCGCTAGAAATTCAGCTTGAAGAATGCTCAGTGGCTTAAATGCTCAGCTGGAAAGATGTTTGGATTGTAGAACGCTCAGCTGGGAAGACTTTAAGCTGGACAGACTCTCAGCTGAAAATACGATCAGCTAGAAATATAATTAGCCATAAAGACGCTTAGTTTGAAGGAAGCTCAGCCGGAGGAATGCTCAGCTGTAAAGACGCTCAACTGAAAAACGTTCAGCTAGAAAGAAGCTAAACTAGAACAAAGCTCATCTTTAAAGATGCTCAGCTCGAAAAAAATCTCAGCTTGAAGAAGCTTAGCCGGAGGAATGCTCAGCGTGAACGACTTTTGGATTGAAGAACGCTCAGCTAGAAGATTGCAAATCTAGAAGGATGCTCAGCTGTAGATCCGCTCAGCTGGAATGACGCTCAGCTGTAAAGATGCTCAGCTGGACATATTCTTAAATGTAGAAGCTAAGCTGGAAGTACTTTCAGCCGTTAAAACGCTCAGCTAGAAAAACACTTTAGCTCATCCCAATCCAAACAATAAATCATCCGAAAACTAAAAAGTTAACTTTTCCAATAAAACTTTTGCAAATTAATTTAGCTTCCGGCTCAGATTTTCCTTAAAATTCACTCAACTCGTCCAATTTTCCAACAATTTTTCATTAAAATTTTTCCTTCATTTTCCACACGAACTTTCTTTATCTTTCCTCAAAAAGAACTTCTTTAAACAATTTTAAATATGCATGCAAATGCCTGTCTATGTCATAAATTAAACATTTTCATCCCCTTTCTTTCAACTTTCACCCTTTCATGCACAAAAACTATGAACTGTTTCCCATTCATGCTCTTGATTTTAATTTCACATCCACTTTTGTTTACATTTAATTTACATAGTGTGTCTGTATCTACTTTATAGGCATATATTGTGTGCAGTAAAGCATCATTTATTCATTTTCTTACCCATTTCCTTTAATGATGCTTGAATTGATGGAAATCTTTTGATAGTTGTGGGGGTTTTTTAATGAAAAATAGTGTATAGGAAGGCATAGATGGGTATATAAGATTTTAGATGATAATATGCTATTGATCCAGTGTGAATCATAGGACATCATATGATAAAACGGAATTAGAGGCCACACAATACATTGAACCGCATTATTTGCCATAAAAATGGATCTAATTCAGTCTTCAAGGCTAACTTGCGGCTTATCGACATAGCGATGCCCTATCAGACACGTTAAACCAGCGGTGGGCAACCTGTGTGTCACGGCACATTAGTATGATGGCGTGAACTATTTGGAATTGTCAGAAACCCTATGCTGAGTATAATATTGATCGAGGTCTACCTTAAAAGTTGAATATTGACAGCTCAGCATATGAAATTTTGAAAATTCAATAGACATCCGATAAAAAATCATCAAACCTTAAATTAGTCTACCTAATCCCTAATTACTACCTAATTACTACCTTCATATATTTACTTTAATTCCATATATTTCTCTAATTTTATCAGATCTATAAAGACATAAGTGGAAATCAAATCGATGACATCGTGTCTTAATTATAAATGCTCAACCTAATATTTTTCATAATTTTTTAAGTTTCAACTTCCTTTTGTGGATAGAATTGTGTGGAGCTGCAGCTTATTGATATAATTGGATAGAGGAAGCAGGCAATCGATACGGTCGAGTGACTGATTATTGGAATTTTTGGGTTTGAGACATGAAATTATGGGTTGGGATGCGAGTGGAAGTCTGTGCAGGTTTTTTTGTCAGATGGATTAGGATGGAATTTATAAAAAGGCAATATAAAAACATTAAAATAAAATTTAAAAAAAAAAAATTAAAAAATTTAAAAAAAAAAAAAATTTAAAAAAATTTAAAAAAAATTTAAAAAAATTTTAAAAAAATCAAAAAAATTCAAAAGAAATTTTAAAAAAATTTTAAAAAAAAAATTTTAAAAAAATTTTAAAAAAAAAAAAAAATTTTAAAAATTTTAAAAAAAATTTTAAAAAAAATTTAAAAAATTAATAAAAAACAAATTTTAAAAAATAAATAAAGTAAAGTCAAGTCACATAAAAAAATAATACAAAAGCACATTCCAGAGTAAAAACACAATGTTTTATTCCCAAGTGTTCCCATACAATCACAAAAAGTCTCATATAACCGTTAAATTTAATCAAAATTTCACCAAATTAAAAAATTTTTAATTATTTTTCAAAAAAGTATCAAAAAAGTGAAAAAAAAGTGCAAAAAAATTTTTCACTTCGACGAGGATGAGATTCGAACTCACGCGGGCAGAGCCCATTGGATTGCTGTCGATAACTGTGTAAGTTAGCAGTCCAACCTATTAACCACTCTAGCACCTCGTCGTATTTGATGATTTCACATTTGGCAAATGTTTTATTTAAACTTGAAATCGAATTTATTTTTTTCCTCAATTTGTGAAATTTTGTTAATAAAATGTTAAAAATTGTTAGAAATTAATAATAAAAATGTGAAAAAAGTGACGAAAAATGAAAAAAAAAGAGAGAAAAAATGAGAATTGAGAGAGGAAAAAAAGAAGAAGAAAAGAAAAAAAATAAAAATATAAAATTTGAGTGAATGAATGAAGATTACGAATGTGGAAATATACAGCTGACTGAATTATTATGATAATATTGAACATTGTTGTTGGAAATATTTTTATATAAAGTGACTTAAAAACTGTTTTTTTTATTTCAATAAAAATTTATTTATTTTTTAAATTTTATTTTAATTTTTTAAATTTTTTTAATTCTAAAAATTTTTCATTTATTTTTAATTTTTAAAAACTTTTCAATTTTTTTTATTTTTAAAAATTTTAATTTTTTTTAAATTTAAAAAAATTTAATAAAATTTTATTTTACATGGACTTAACCCTACTTCCTATCAAATAACCAATCAATACATCCACAAAAGTCAAACAATTCTGAAATGACTCTTTAAAAATTAAATTCATAAAAACATTTTTAAATACTCGATGATACAGCATTAAAAGCATTCCTAAATATTACAAAATATTCCGTGACTGAATGAATATGAACCAAACAGACAATTGACAAATGAGTCAGTGTAGCTTAATTGTTTTAAACTTTTTTGAGTCTTTTTAAATTTTGCATGAATAATTCTCGAATTTTTAATTTTTCAGGCGTGTAAAATATGAAAATTTGACGCAGATATTTAATATGATTCATTACCTTTAATTGTCTTAAGCCATTTAAAGTCTTACTAAGTTAATTTAGTCAGAAAGATCACTAATCCATGACAAATTTGATTCATTGGCTTTAACTGATTGATTTGATTTGAATGTGTTGTGGCTCTTTTTGTGGTAGATAATGTGATCATGGGAGCAGGTGACTGGGAGAAGGCGGGGACGGAAGGGGTTTGAGCTTGAATTTGGTTCTTTAATTTGGTTTTAAAGTGTTGCTTTGAAGCGTTCACTCAGTTTGAAGCATTGATTTAAAATGTTTCATTGCTTCGAAGCATTAACTTGACTTTAAAGCGTTTCATTGAAGCATTCACTTGATTATGCAGCTTTGCTTTGAATCGTTGATTTAATTTCAAATCGTCGCTTTGATAATTGACTTAATTCTTAAGTCGTCGCTTTGAACAGTATCATCTCTTTTAAGACAATATTAGGATATTAAATTAATTCTTAAATCATCGCTTTAAAGCATTAACTAAACCCCCAAATCATCCAAAATTCAAAATTTAATTCCATGCAGCCTATAATGGACAACAATTACCATTAAACATTCACTCAATTTACCTCAAATTTATTCCATCGTTCATCAAAAACAAAAAAAAAATCATTCAATAAACCCAAAAAAAAGCCTTTCTTAAGTTCCACATTAAGAACAGACACAGGAAATGTCTTCTATATCTTTTGTTAATTTAATATTCCACCCCTTAAAAACCATAAAAATTATTCTTGTTCGTTCATCCTTTCCTTTAAAAATGAATTACTCCTCCTTCTTGATGTTGATGCTTTTTGAGGCTGTTTATTGTTTATATCCATGTGATGTTATGCAGTTTTGGAATGGATGTTGATTATTTTGTGTTGGTTATGAATTGAAATTAGAGAATTGAATGGATTTAATTGTACAATTTGAGAATCTTGGCAATAAAAGGATGAAAATTTGGAATATTTTGAGGTTATGTTTTAGAATTAGGTATAGGGAAGCAGCTAAGGATGTGTAGACTTGACGGCTTCTTATCCCGTTGGTCCCCAATTCAATCACAGAGATTCCTAACTCAGATCACAAGCAATCATCAAAAATCTTCAAATTTTGAGGTTATGTTTCGAAAATTTTGAGATATAAAGCATTCAGCATCATATCCATCATGCCATACTTATGATTGATCATAATAAGAATAACAATCCCATCGACATACAGCATATACAGCAACAATAGATACTCAATTTCATTTCTTACCTAATCTATAATTACCTGTGCTGTTCCATCCTTTTCTCATCTCATTTTTTTTTGCTAAACATTTCATCCCAATCATTCTATTCTTTCACTCAATTTCAAGTACAGAACCAAAAATATGCTCAAAAAGATTCAAGAACAAAAGCAACAACAACAAAAACATTATTTTTTGAAATAGGTTCAAAATTAAAATGGGATGGGAAGCTAATAAAGACATGAAATGTGATGCGCATAAATTGTTGTTGGTTCCTTTGTTGCTGTATACAGTATGAATGTGGAAGATCCAAGTTGATGGAATTGAGAGATTATAAAAATTCAAAACTTCAAATTTTAACGGTTTTTAAAAATTTGAATTTTTCAACATTGATCCAAACACAGCTAATTCCCCAACAAATCAATCATATCCCCGTTATCATGAACTCTATACCTTCTTACTCACTTAATGATGATTTAATGACTGCAAATTTATTTTTTATAAATTTTTTCAATATTTTTCGCATTTATTTTCAATTCTTACAAAAGCATCTTTTAAACAGTTAGAATCAAAAAAAAATTATTGTTGCTATTTTAAAAAGATAATAAATAGCCTAGGATGAGCATCTAATGGCGGTTAATAGCCTCTCATAAAGTACCGATTCTGCTTAATAACTTTTTAATTCATTTCACTTTTGAGTGGATTTTAAAAATATTTTGTGATGTAATTTGGTGAATTTTGGGTGATGTGGATTATTGGGAGAGGATTGTCTGATTGTGGCTGGATTTAATGACTGGATAAGAAATCAAAAATTTAAGAATAAATCAAAATTTGACCAAACTTTCAAAAAATCTTTGAATTTTTAAAAGCCGTTAAAAATTTGAATTTTTCAAAACCGTTAAAATTTGAATTTTTTGAAATTGTTAAATCCACCTTTGTCATCATATTACCCAACAGTACTAAACCTACTCATCAAATCATGCCTAAAAACCACACAAAAAATTCAAAAATTCCAAATCTATCTTTCCCAACACCTTTAATTTTGCACATAGCATCGCCAATACTAAACATCAAATAATTCTTATTTCTCATCTCCATGTCAATCATAATCACAGTCATCATCGCCAGTTAGAAGATCCAAACAATCATTTCTAATTTCTTCTGTTTTGATGAATTTCACAGAATCTACATTGAGGCAGCATTACATGAGAAACATCCAGCCATCTGTGGCTTAATGTCAACAAATACACACGCATCACATCAGGTTGAAGAATATTCATCGCATGTTATTTTCTATTTGATTAGAATTTTTAGCACGTCCATCAACTTTCTGTGCTTTTATGGCCACATTTTTGGTGAGAAAATAATTTTTGTGGATGAAAAAATTAATTAAAATTTAAATTTAGAATTTTCATTTAAGAAAATAAATTAAAAATTGAATTTTCAAGTCACGCGATCGTTTGTTGCTGTTTGGGTACTTAGACACGGCAATTTGAATTGTATTGGGTAAATTGTGGTCATGAATAAATTATGGCTTGTGTGGCTTTGTGGATTGAATTATGTTGGAATTTTAATGTAGTCTTTGGGAAAGTTGGGATGAGTTTGGAGTCAGTCTGGACAATCAATTACTTACTTGCTTACTTCGGTAGCCGTACAGATCAAGTATGATCCATGGACTCCCTCAGTTGGCACCTGAAGCTGGCTATCGATTGTCAACTTCATGTCAAACCGAATCCGGTTTATATCCGTCTCTATACTAGTGCTCACCCTGCCTGGAGCCAGATTTTGAATCTATAGACCGACTTATGTCATTCAGGAATCACCAAAATCCAATCCACACTCCAGACAATCGAACCATTCCCACTGAAATCCAAGAAAACATCCAAAAATCTACATCAACTCTCATAATTCTTCTTTATTTCCTCAAATGACTTTTGTCTTAACATTTTATGCTCATATTTACTACTTAAATTGAAAATCTCAATTGCATTATCGGCATTAAGCTTGTCTAAAACCTTTCGTCCAGCATAGTCTTTCAATTCTTCAATTTGCAGCAATCCAGCAGCTTCAAAAAGATTTACATAATCTGTCTGTTCCTCACTCGGAAGTTCATCGATGTAAATGAATCTCAGGATGTGCTGGAAGCTCTCAATTGTGATACTTTCAAGGTTAAGGCTGTCAATGAATGGATTTTTATTCAAAATGTCAGCTAAGGTTGGACTTCGAGCGGCAAGAAGGAATTTGTGGACTAAAAATTCCTGATTGTCAATTTTGATGATAAAGTCTTTAGTGATTTCATCCTGGATGTACTTTTTGATGTCAATTAGGAAGGAATTTTTGGGGTTTTGGGGAGTTTTGAGGGGTTTTTGATGGGATTTGTGGCTTAATTCTGGTCTATGAAGTTGATTTGAGGTTCTATTGCTATTTTCAGGTTGTAAACTTGTTTGATCAGTTCCAGGACTCTCAGCCAATGCTTCAAATGTCACTGAATCCTCAGCTTTCCTCAAATCAGCAACTTCCAACCTAATTTTCAGGTTTTGAACTTCTAAAATCAACTTCGATTCGGAATTCTTCAACTTTTGGACTTCCTGGCTCAGCTTGTTTGCCAAACTTCTCCAACTTTGCAGCTCCTGTCTTAACGCAGCCACAGAATTGTCATAAACTGGTTCAGATTGCTGTCTTATTAGAATTGGACCTGGATTCGCTCTTTTAAGGTCTTGAATCTCTTGCGTCAGCTTTCCTTCGAAGTTCCTTAAGGCATTAATCTCTCGGATCAGTTTTGACTCAAAATTTATGAAATTTTTGATTTCTTGGTTCAAATTGGACTCGGAAGTCCTAAAATGTTCGATTTTTCGGTTTGTTAGTTCCTCATAAATTTGTGATTTTAGGTTTAAAATTGTTAGTTTTACGTTTGAGTCTTTGGATAGATTCTCGTAGATCTTCAGCTGTTCCATTGGATTCTGCAATTTTTTGACAAATTTCTGAACAATTTCTGCATCGGAACTGAAGAATTTATCAACAATTTGAACCTTTACATCTTCAAGTTCAGCATTTGAATCTTTACAAGATAAAATTGAGTAGCAGTTGCTGTAATTTGGATTATCTCTATAATCTACATGCTGCAGTCTGTCCAGACCGTCCAAAATGTTCGGTTCAATAACTTTCAACTCATTTCCACGAAAGGAAATCAGTTCCAATTTTTTAAAATTCTCAAATAAATTTCCCGCCAAAAATTCAATTTCATTAAAATCGAAGATTAATCTTTCCAGCTTCTCATATCCATCCAAGTCACTTTTGGATAATTTCCTTAATTCTGAATTTAAAATCTTTAAAACTTTCAAATTTGGAAATATTTTACATAAATTTTGAGGAATTTTCCTAATTGTACAGTTGTTGAACTCGACGTGAGTTACGTTATCGTTTATTTTATTACTTTCATGACGTCCGATAAGCTTGAGTTCTTTGTCAAAAGGTATTTCCCGATTTGTGATAAGACAACGATAAACATTGTAGCTGGCGTCAAAGTTTTGACTGTAGAATATGCAATGCAGTTCCATTTTCTTTTGGTATTTGTGTTCTGGAAGTAGATTAATGCATTTTAGTGTGGTTTGAGAGTAGCAATAGTGTCACGTGGTTAGACTAAGGAGGAACAACTTAATCTTAAGGTTGTGGAACTGATTAATGATCAATAATGCACAAAAATACTTAAAAATGTCCAAAAATGCTCAAAAATGATCTAAAAATCCCCAATCACCCCCACACCCAACCCAATCCCACTTCAACTCCTAATCCACATTAACACCAGCTTAACAAAAACTCAAAATTGCATACCTATAAATAATCCATAAATTGATTCAATAAATCACCTAACAAGAGCATTTTATCAGCTCGAAGTGCAACACACAACTAACAATATTGTACTGTTATCAAGTATACAACTGCAAATGATAAGATATCAGGGACCAATTAGAAACTTTTACTTATCTGCATTACAAAAGACTTACCAGATAATAATTATTAAAGTTAATTTAAGAATTGGAATTGAGGATTGTGGAGATTGAATGAGGGCTGGTTGGGTCTAGTCAAGCTTGGTCGAGTCTAGTTAGGTCTAATCGAGTCTAGCCGAGTCTAGTCGAGTCTATTCGAGTCTATTGGAGTCTAGTTGGGTCAAGTCGGATCTAGTCGGATGTAGTCGGGTGTAATCGAGTCTAGTCGGAGTGGAAGTGAGAGAGGGTCCTAAAACCTTATAAATTGACCCACTTGTTCAGCTCTATGTCTTAAATCCCTCAAAATCTCTCAATCCCAAATCTCAGATAATCTAAACCATTTAGTGCCAATTGTTAAGCAATTAATTATCTCTACAAGAGTCTCAATTTCCTCATTTAATCCTTTTGTTGGTTTATAAAGCTAATTAATGATCTTTAAAACTTATTTTGACTGCTTAATATCAAAATTAAAATTTTTTTTTTGTGCCTTCAAATCAAAAACATAAATCATTGAAATATGAAGATAATTATCTTCCTGTTATTTGAGCATGTCTTGTATGATATGTAAGTCGATTGATGATTTTAAACGGCTTGATTCATTCATAACTTGTTGCTCTTTTTTGCTACTGCTGTGAAATTGCGATGATGTAATACATTTGAGTGTTGTGATTGTTGTCGATTAATTATTGATTCTGTTGGAATTTTTAGATGATTTATTGTAAATTTTGATGTAAATTATTGAGGTGATTAGTTTTAATTAAGATGTGTGGCTAGACTAAGCCCGACTGAACTCGATTTGACTCGATTAGACCTAATTCGACCCGATTAGGCGCGATTAAACGCAACTGAACCTAACTAGACTTGACTAGACTCAATTAGTCATAATTATCCAATTTAAGCCTCAAAATTCAGCACCAGGTCGATATTAAATCAATATAAACCTGAATTTAGCTCAAACCCTAGCCTTAACTCATACCTAAACCTCAAATTTCGACTTCATACCCTCATCTATCCCCATAAACTCACAGCATTAACCACACTATGCCATTAAACAGTGTGCAAATCATGTGATGATGAATAATTTCCAACTGAATTTTTGTTTTATTTTTCAGTATTTGAATCGGCGATCAAGCATATAATTTGAGATATTTATGTGAATTTTAGTGCCTGGCCAAAAACATTTTGTAGCTTATTTTATGAGAACATTCTTATGATTCAGCCTTTGATGTTGTTTTGCTGTTTTTTTATTGATTCAAACCTATAATTTTGTGAATGGAATAGTAATAAATATTTTTGGTGGATATACTCTAAGCGGTGCTTTTTGTGGTCTATTGTCTTGTTGAGATGCTTTGTGGATTGTTGCGGAATTTATGCAAGAATTTTTGGAGGTTCCGCGATGGTTTTGGAGGTTAAGATGCAGATTGGTCTCCTTTTGTGTTACCTCTCGATCCTTAAGCCACTCAGTAGCATGGATCCAGAGCCAATACACCATGATCAGCTTCCAGTGACTTCTTTACCATTACAACTCATTGAAATAACTCAAAAAGCCACAACAATACCAGGAAATCCCCCAAAAAAGTGACACAAAATTAATCAAATCAAACCGAATTGATGCGCAGCACATAAGCTTTATTGTGCCAAAAAAAGAGCCAAAAGATCGAACAATAAATAAAAGTCTTTAATTGTAGCCACAAGAAGAGTGACAAGTTGTTGACTTCCTCGTCCAATTTGGTCACATGTTGCTGTTTTAGATGCAGCACTAATACTGCGTGAATGACATGTGAATTAAATGAGAATTCAGTCTGAGAAGGTCAAGTTACTAATTTTTGAATAATTTTTTTTGTGTGTTCGATCAGTATTAATTGGATCTAAAATAGCGTATGGAAGTAGAGGCTTTTTTTTGTTTTATTGGGTGTGCAATAAGGAAAAGTTAATGAGAAGTCAGAGGTCATATAGTATGCCCGGGTGAGTAATGGATTGAAACTTGGTGACTGGCTACGCTTTAGGAAGTGAAGGAGGGTAGGACGAAGGAGGGAGGGGTGTGTGGGGCTATTAGTGAGGGTTAACTGGTTAAAACCCAAATTAATTTCTGAATCATGATGCCTTGCTCAAGTTCATTTTGACTGAAAAATAAGAATTGGTCGACCATGGTCTGCGAGTGTGTTGCTCGGGGGTAAAAATTGCTAAATTCTTGAATTTTTAAATTTTTTTAACCTTTAAAATTCACAAAAATTCAAATTCCCAAATTAAAAATCACTCAAAAATTACAAGCTATTCCCATTCCATTTTTCATTCAATTCCACCCATTTCACTTCCTCAATCTCTCAAACCCAAAAGAAAATCATTCATTCCATATTCATCTTTACATCAAAAAAAGTAAAAAGATAACAATTATTAAATTCAGCCCTAAACAATTCTCATTACAGAACAGTAAGTCACTAATAATTTTGAGTGATAAGGTTATCGCTTTAGATTTTGTCCATAATCAAACAAATAAGTGTTCGGTCCCATTAGCGCAGTGGATAGCGCGCTGGACTTCTAATCCAGAGGCCCTGGGTTCGATCCCCAGATGGGATGGTACTGTGAATCTTTTTTTTGGAACTTTTTTGAAGGAAAATTTAATTTTTTTGTTGAATTTGATGGAAATTGATGAAAAAATTGAAGAATTTTGAGGTTATGTTCCTGATAAAGTGGAGTTTTGGAACTTTCAGCACTTAATCTATCTGATTCTTAACTTTTTATATAGTATTGCCTAAGAATCTGCAAATTCTTCATGAATCCTACATGACCACACCAACATCCAATCAAAATTCCATCATCAAGTCCATCAAAATTCTCAACTAAATCAAAATAATCTTCGACACCATCCAAGCAATCAAATCAACAGAAAAAAAACAAGCAGCAACACTTAATTGACGGATAATAAATGAGAATAACAATATTCTTCAATAAATTAAAATTATGTATGAGAGACATGAAGGTCGTCGGTATTAATAATGTGTCGATGATGCTGAGGAAATTGAAAAAAAAAAAAAAAAATTTCAATGAACGGCTGAAATTGAAACTCAAACTTGTTGCGGCGGATCGAATGAATAACAAATAACCGAATAAAATATTGAATCTTGTTTTTTTATTATTATTTCTCTTGCTGATCCACCAAGTCACGACTTTTGTGTTCTTGTTTATAAATTGAATGAGATGCTGAACGGATAGACGGTGGAGTTGAAAAGGAAGAGGTTTTTGGTGGTTAGCTGATTTTTTTTTGGGTATTGGTGGATCCTGAAAATGTATAAAATAGCAAAATCTCATCCAAAATGACCAATTTTGATCAAAAAATGACACAAATATGTGCAAAATGTCAAAATTTGATCCAAAAATTGCAGAAATTGTTCAAAAAGTGACAAAATTTAGTCCAAAAACGCCAAAATTCGTTACAAAAAATACCACATGCGCTCTGAACCCCTTCAAACTCACATCCATTGCAAATCCCATCAATACTCAATACGCAGTTTATTGATTTTTATACCATCAAACGCCAACAACAACAATAAAAGAACTCACAAAAGCCTTTTTTATTAACAACTATTCTTCCTCATAAACGAATTCACTTACTATCGTCGTGTTAAAGAGTTTCAATTACTAAATATGATGTTTTTGATGTTGATGTTTATGTGATGTGTATTAAGTTGAAGTAAAGTTCACGAAAATGTTAACGAGAATTTTGAGTGTTGATGTCTATGATGTGTTGTTGGGTTAATTTGATATTCCTAGGAAGATGCAGGTTGTTGTTGCAAATGTGATAAAGTTTGGTCTTAAAATGGCAAAATTGGATCTAAAATGGTTCTTGTTTGACCTTACGTGTATCTGGCTGTAGAGACGTCACAATGCATAACATCGACGACAATCGATCCAATTAAGGTCGATAAAGGACGATTACTAAAGAGACTAAGGTCGACGACTAAGGACAACAGCAGCTATGGATGACTAATGTCATCATGAAGCTGTTTTGTCATCCTTAGAACTGGCATGCACTTCATCAAACCAAATCCACTTTCAGGGGCACATTCGAAGAAAGAGCGGGAGCAGGGAGAGAGGCGGTTGATTAATGACCAACTAGCTACATCCCTGGTCACACCACTCAATACCATCACTGAATTTGACTGCCAAAACTCTTCTTATTTCTTTAACATTTTAATTAATTTTCATAGCAAAAATTTCAAATAAATTGAATAAAAATTGATCTATTAAATGTCTATTATATCATCCACAAAGAACACATTGTAAGCGCCGCGAAATGAGAACAAGAAAAAATGAAATAATAAATGATTAAATAATCAAGAAGAAGTCAAACAAAAATTCGTGCTGCAAATTGTGGCTACAAAATGTTATTACTGACCATAATGTGTTTGGTAAATCTCTTTATGATCTTGTTTGATATTTGACTGTTTGCAGAGTCAGTGGTTGTGGCAGATTGAGGATTGATGGATGAATGATTGAAGAATTGAGAATTTTTATTGAATTTTGATGGATTTTTGGTGTCTTTTTGAGAATATTTGTGGATTTTAGAGCTCATTATGGATATCTGACATTTGGGGGTGTCTTCTTGAGTTCCTGGAAGTCATCTATAGTGTCTGATAGTCTTCAACATGCGCATACAGTTTCCTTGAGTCTGTTTATACCCATAGAGTCTCCAAAATTATCCAAAATATTTCGATGGGTCTCCTAAGGTGTCTTATTGTATCTCAAAGTCTCATAGAATCTCTAAGTGCCTTCTGTAGCTTCTTAAAGCTTTGTAGAGTCTTCTATATCTAAGAAGACCCCTATATGTTGACCCTCAATCCGCAATCTGCACTCTTTGACCAAAAAAGCTCCTAAAATCAACCTCAACATCCCCAAATAGTAACAATCCCCTTTTTTTATCCAAAAAGAGTCATTCAAACTAGTTTATTTCAACAGTTTCCATTTCTGGAATTTGACTGCTGTCCTCACTTTTCTTATTAAAGTACAATAGAAATATTAGGAAGTAAAATAACGCTTCAACAACATAAAGAACAATCACTTCAGCTCTGAATCCAAAATACCATGCAATATAGATGATACATCCTAGATTTACTATCAGGTATGGAAACATCAGCAGTGACTTTTTCTGAAAATATTAAATTAATTTTGTTAGATTTTGTGGGTTTTGAATGACTTTTTGTACTTACGTCGTTGACACCGATGATGAACATGGGACCACAGATGACGTAGACGAGACTGATGCAGAAGAAGGCAATGACTGGAAGTAAGTAACAAACAAGTGGTATTAGTAATTGATATAGGACAGCCAGCGATAATGGCACTTTTAGACATCAACTGTACAAACTGTATACTGTAGACAGCAACGAAGTAAGTAAGCAAAAGCTCAAAAACACCTGAACCATAACAATTTCCAATTATTGAGCATGAGTAGTTGAAATTAAGCATAAATTCAGAAATGAAAAGTAACAAAATTGCAGATCAATAGCCGTGATCGTCTAGTGGTTAGGACCCTACGTTGTGGCCGTAGTAACCCAGGTTCGAATCCTGGTCACGGCAACTGTTGCAAATTTCTTTTTTTTTGGAATGGATTTTGGATGGAAGTAGATTTGAAGTTTAAATTGAGATTGTGGAACTTTGGGTGATTTTTTGGAGTTTTTACAGAATAGAGTAGTCCTAGGTGACCTGAGGTAGTCCTTAGCCAGGGTCAGACGCTCATGTGTCTCACAGGATATCCACTGAATTATGGAATCAAAATACTTCATGCCAATAAGAATACGAAGCTGTTTGTTTAGGTTCTTATCAATTTTTGTCATTTCTTAACATTTTTGATCAATTTTTGACAAATTCCGACCAGTCCCGCACCCTAGATTGTCAACATCCGCACACCCAATCCCTGTGCCATAATCTCAATAGCTCCCAACTTACAATGATGTTCATCCTGAAACGAACGCTCAGTTTTGCACATTTCTATGATAATCATCACGCCGGCTATGACGGCACCAATTATGTGCATGATAACAATAGCATTCAATCCAACTGATAAGTCACAGCAACCGATTTTTTTATTGAATTTGGCTCCCATTTTTGTAATTTTTTATTTACGATTTGTTTATCAAAAGTTCTTCTTTTCTTCACGTGCAAGCTTTGTGCGAGTCTTTTTTTACGTTTCTGTTTTTCTTTTTATAAATTTTGTAATTTTCCTTTATTTTTAAATTTCACTAAATTTTTTTATAAATTAAGCAATTTTGATGGAATTTTGTTGATTTTTATGTCATTTGTTCGATACTTTAACACAATTTGTTGATTTTAGCAGTAATTTTAGGAATTTTTTTGCGACTTTTTTCCAATAAATTTGAATTTTATTTTTGTGTGACTATTTACCAGCCTTTATCAGCTGAGAGTTGAGTCAAAAATACTCATTTTGAGAGGCAATTCTCCCGAAACTTTTGTTCACGTGTGCTCGCATTTTGGGGGCACACTCGATCGTCGCATGAATGAATATTTACTCGAATCATTTTTATCGGGAATCTAAGAATAGAACTCGTGATGCGCTGATTATTGTTGTTGTTATTGTGTACGGTACGCTCAACTGTTTTTGTGCGAAAATTTTCCAATCGAAAATAATCTTTTTTCTTGTTTTTGTTTTTTGTTGGTTTAAAATTTACAATTTTAAAATATTTTAGTTCAATTTTTGAAAATTTTAAAAACCGTTAAAATTTGAATTTTTGAAAACCGTTAAAAATTTGAATTTAAAAATAAAATTTCCATCAATTTGTCATCAAAAGAAATTAGAAACTTCATCACTTAATAACAATAATGATGTAAAGCACATCGGCATATCCATAAACCCTCAAATATGTCCAAAAAAAAATAGAAAATATCATGCAAGAGCATGCACGATCCAAAAATGAATAAAGACGATTATGATGAAGCATAGAAACTCATTTGACCATATATGATGTGAATTGATGCTGGAGGAAGTGACAAGACGTGATCAGACAATGCAAATGTTGCAGATGAATTGTGTAGGCGAGGTTTGAAGACTTCTTATGCTTAGTACAGATTTTATAGGCACAAAAATTTGATTTAAAGTAATAATGATAAAATTGACAGCTGTAATCGTCTTTTGTGATTATGGAAATTATTAACATTTATTTTAGAAAGTTTTTAGGCTTTGGATTGTGAATTTTTTTTTTAGGTTTTTTAACATTTAAGATTAAAATTTTAGAGATGTTTTATATTAAATTGTTAAAAAAATGATTTTTTAAAAAATAAAAATTTTTTCAATATTTAAAAAATTTGATTTTTTTTTTTCAATTTTATAAAATTATTTTCAAAAATTTTATTATTTTTATTTTTAAAAATTATTTGTTTTATATATTTAAAAAATAAATATTTTTCTCAATTTAAAATTCTCAAAACATTCCCAACAACCCGTCAATCAAATATCAAACAAAACAGTAAAAATATCCATCAAAAATACACGAATCCGATAAAAAATCCACATTTTGTCAATCAAACTCTTTTAAAGAACTCAAAAAAATTCCTCGAAAAACTTCAAAAATTTCAATTTCATTTAACTTTTTTTTTATTAAATCCCGCCGCTTTATAGTCGATACATCAAGCATTATGGATAACTATTATCAAAATCAAAAAAATATTCAAATAAAAATGATTGTCGCGCACAGTTGGTGGCTGAATTGTATCGCACGGAAGCAGCACGGTGCTTTTAAGACGAATAAAAAAAGATGAAATTTAAAAAAAAAATTAATTGCCTTTTTTCATGCTGCTGCTTTTGGACTCACTGCTGCCTGTCTTTTCGAGTTTGTTTCTCCTTTTTTTTGGGCTTCTTCGCTTTTGTTGTTGTTGTTGCTGGCTGCTTTTGGTTCTTGGATTCTGGATTCTTATGTCTTTTTTGAAGATTGAACATCAGTTGATCGATTTTTGACTTCAGAATGGTCATCAGGGGCCATTTTAGGACTGTGCGGTCAGCTGCACGTCAGCGACACCCTAAAGACTCCCAATAGATCAATTCAAACTAATCATCAATCTCAAAAACTACAAAAAACTGCAAAACCCCCAAAAAATCCAGAAACTCTCCAAAAAGTCATTCAGCAGTCCCAAACCCATCCCAATAAAAAATTTAAATCAACTTCCAAAAAGCCATCCAAAAAAAAAAGAAATTTGCAACCTTTGCCGTGACCAGGATTCGAACCTGGGTTACTACGGCCACAACGTAGGGTCCTAACCACTAGACGATCACGGCTATTGATCTGCAATTTTGTTGCTTTTCATTTCTGAATTTATGCTTAATTTCAACTACTCATGCTCTATAATTAAGCTACAGCTGTTTTGAATTGCTTTTGTTGTTGTTGTTTTGGTATTGCTTGTAAGTAAGTGGAACAGATAAGTGTAATGGATAAATCGATGTAAAAAATAAAAGCTGAATGTAAAAGAAATGAAAGATTTTTTTGTGATATAATTTTGTTGGAATGATGGAAGATGAAACGGGATGGAAAGTGGAATGCTGGGTATGATTTGGAACTGAGTGACTGCTTTGGTATGTACAATTGGGTAAGCATCTTAGAGAGTGAGTGACTCATTGGATTGACTGAATTTTGTCATGTTTATGGCAGAAAGTTCAGCAAAATTTGGTTAAATTTTGAATTTTTACCCAAATTTAATCAATTTTTGGTCCAAATTTTGACGGATTTACACCAAAATTCCAACAAATCTTCGGTCTATGAACAATTTTAATAAGTATTGAAAATTGTCAAACGGAACCTAGTAAAACAGCCAGTTTAACGCACCATCTGAGGGACATCATGGATCACAATTGATCTACATATCCAGCATAGCTAAGTAAGTATAAACACAAATCCTCATTTTTCCATTAATTTTTGATTTCCATTTTCTCATTTATTTTTCACAATTTTAAGGCTCATTGAGCACAAGCTAATATATTCGATGCCTAGATACACCTCCTCAACGTCCTCATATCAATCATTAATAAATTAGATTCATACCCAAAAATCTTCTTAAATTCCTTTCCAAAAAAAAAAATTTGAACCATCTGTTGTTGCATCGAGTCACCCCAAACATCACATCTTTAATGCCAATGCGTATCATACCTAAAAAGACAGGATTAGCGTCTTGGCAACAACAACAATGAGAATTTCTTCTCATTCCACATCCTCGCACACGCTCAATTCCTTTTGTTCCAAAAAATAATAATAATTTTCATCCCCTGTGCTTATTTGTGGCAGAACAAGTTGAATTTACACGTCGTTGCTGCTCTCGGACCCTTTCATATGCGTATCACATATATGGCACATATTGTGTGTATGGGATTTGAGATGGAAAGTGTGTACGTTGTGAATAAGAACATTTAACCATCATCATGGGAATTTAATTTCATTTTTTAGGCATGGAATGGGATTTATAGGAGAAGATTGAAAGTGAGAATTGGATATTTGGTGGGTGGGGTTATGTATCCTTGGGTCGATTAGCTGTTGTATGATTATATATGATATTCTCAATACTAGGATTAGGTATAGGGTATTAGTATGGGATAGGGTATTGGATAGAGTATGGGATAGGGTTTGTGATAGGGCATGGAATAGGGTATGGGATAGGGTATAGGAGAGAGTATAGAACAGAGAATAGGACAGAGTACAGGATAGGGTATGGGATAGGGTGGGTATAGTGTGTTCCATAGGACATATTATAGAGTATATGATAGTGTATTAGTTAGGGTATGGTATAGGGTGTAGCATAGGATGTTATATAGGGTATAGCATAAGAAATAAAACAGATTAAATGAGTAAAGTATGCAACCAAGTAGAATTAGTGACAAAATTCACAAAACTCCCTCAAAATTCCCATAAAATCCTTCCTATATTCCCACAAGGAACTTGTTTTGATCTCCCATGCATCACACATATATCAAAACCCCTTTTCATAAACACAACAAATGCATAACTTTCCCCCGAACAGTTTTCAAACTCATCAGACATTGAATTGTTTCAAATGATTCTTTTGATTTGTCATGACACATCTCATTTGAATACATACAGCACATATGAACGAGGGTGGCACAAAATTAACAATGTCTGCAAAATTTGCATTTGCCAAAATGTTCATTAGTTTTTCAAAAATTAATAGCATTTGCTGGTTTAATGGAGTTTAGTGAATTCAGTCGTGAAATTTAAATGGCAAATATGATGGAATGAGAAGGAAAAGTGAAAGTGACGCATGCTTGGGGTATGGTGATGGTGATGATGGGTTGTTGAGGTGTAAATGGAGGAATTGTTAGTTAAATGAGGATGCATGCTGAG
This sequence comes from Chironomus tepperi, assembly GCF_022539635.2. Taxonomy (NCBI): domain Eukaryota; kingdom Metazoa; phylum Arthropoda; class Insecta; order Diptera; family Chironomidae; genus Chironomus; species Chironomus tepperi. Next base: position 1,155,738 of record NW_027226156.1, read on the forward strand.
GTGATTGCACTGTTGGGGATATGTATATTCAAATTGGGTCGGATTCAGTCAAATCTAGTCGAATTCAGTCAAATCTGTTCGAGTTCAGTCAAATCTGGTCAAATTCAGTCAAATCTGGTCAAATTCAGTCAAATCTGGTAGAATTCAGTCAAATCTGGTCAGATTCAGTCAAGTCTGGTCGGATTCAGTCAAATCTGCTAAAATTCAGTCAAATTCGGTCAGATTCAGTCAAATCTGGTCGGATTTAGTCAAATCTGGTCGGATTCAGTCAAATCTGGTCGGATTCAGTCATATCTGATCGGATTCAGTCAAATCTGGTCGGATTCAGTCAAATCTGATCGGATTCAGTCAAATCTGGTCAGATTCAGTCAAATCTGGTAGAATTCAGTCAAATCTGATCGAATTCAGTCAAATTTGGTCAGTTTTAATCAATTTCAGAAGTTCAGTTAAGTTCAGAACATTCATCCCCACCTCATCATCCTCACAATCCTCACAACAACATATCAAATTTCATAATTTAATGTCTTTGTTTAGCTTCCTACCAACTTCCTATGTCTTCATAGTTAAAATTAATTAATATTTCCCCATAAATCTACCTTACCAACCAGTATCATCTCGTCAATCACAAGCTATTGACCCCTCAGTAATCAATCTTGAAATATGAGCTTCAAATTTATCTGTTTTTCACCTTCCAGCAGCTCAAAGTCTTCATTATCTTTGCAATTTGGTGCTGCAACCCTCAAAAATACTTGAAATACTTCCAAAAAGTTCTCAAATTTCTCAAATCAATTTTATTTTTAAATCCTGCAATTATTTTTAATTTACGTTCTTTTTTAGCATCAACAGAAGTGGGCACAAAGCCTGAATGCGTCTCGATTTAATCTTTTTTCCCCTGTTTTTCACATCAAAAAATGAGAAAAATTTTCTGCTTTGTTGCCATCGACCATAGAAACGAGAAATTAATCCGATGAAATTACAATCTATTTTTTTTTTATATGAAAATCTCCATGCGTACATCAAGTTCTTGTCTACATGCATGTTTAATGTCCTTTAAATGATTCATCGACTTAACTGGCTTTCTCCCTTTTCATGAACAACTGGATGTGCTTCCCTTCATTCTTACCTCTTTTGTTGTTGTCGGATTTTACAATGGCAATGAGGAAAGAATCCCGAGAGGCATCATAACTTCCATAATTAGATTTCTCACTCTCTTAAGTTTCTTGCCTTTACTGTCTATATTTGCACACTGGTGACGGGGTTGTATAGTTATTGGGTAGATTGTCTGTTAGAAATTTCCTTTTTTGCATCTTTGAGGCAAAGGTTTGCTTCTTTAAGGTTGAGGTTTGCATCTTTGAGACAGAAGTTTGCATCTTTGAAGCACAACTTTGCATCTTTGAGGCAGAACTTTGCATCATTGAGGCAATCATTTGCATCTTTGAAGCAGAATTTTGCATCTTTGAAGCAGAAATTTGCATCTTGTCATACTTGCCGATCCCAAATCTAGTAAAAACATCTCGTAACTACCATAATAACCTCACAAAGAAACGACTTGTCCTACCATTGTTCCTCTCGACTCATTCAAAGCATTCTTTAAAAATATCCACAATTGCAAGCGTCTGCTCAAGGGGAAACGTGTGCCACTGCTGTTGTACTTATGTTCCTACACAGATGCGTAAAGAGTTTAATGCAAAAATATTCAGTTTTTTGTCCCTCAATAAATCATTGAGTCAGTGGAAAATTTCTTTCGATTATATTTCATCACCTTATGGCAATTATTATTTGAGGATGCTAAGGATTTACGCGGAATTTTTGAAGATGATAGGGGAAAAATAATTGTAGCTTAACATTTGAGACATAAGAGAAATTTGAATAATTTATTGGATTTTAAATAGAAGATTTCATTAATTATTAAAATTTTTCATAATTTTTTGAGTGTCAAGAGAGTTTTGGGTGGAAAAGTTGTGACATTTTGGGTATTTGATCCTCAAATACTCTTAAAAAATCCTAAAATCCTCACAATTCTTCCTCAAACCTATCTGAAAAGTCATCAAAAAATCAAAATCCTTTGCACATTTGTCACTCACTAATGACTAACTTATGCAGTGCGGTGCAACCTGCGAGCCGCGGCACCAATGCAATCTGCGAGCTATGAACCACATGTCATGCTTGCTTCCAGTTGTGGCTTACTACCAAAATGTGCCATAACACAAAAAAGGTTAGCCAACACTGCACTAATGCGAAAATCTAATTACACACTTCCCGTGCTGAAACAGCAGCTGCAAAAAAAGAAGGAATTTAATGAAACAATTAGTTCAAGCTCGTTGGCAATCAATAGTGTGTGATTTTTGATGCTTCCACTTTTTGTCATACGTCACATTCTGTTTAATTTTCTACGGAAATAAAAATGCAATAAAATTAAATGAATGCAAGGGAATTGTGCATTATTCTGTGATTTTTGAAGGAACCACTCATACAAGAATTGACAATCATCCAAAAACTGACCGGAAATATCACAAAAATATGCAAAAAAAAAAAAAAATTAGCAAAAAATCGACAAAAAAATTAAGAAATTTTACAAAATTATCCATATTTTGCCATGTGTTTCCATGTAGGAAGCAATTCAATAATACAAAAGACGAAAATTGCTATGCGACCACATCAGTGATGCAGAGAGACACTCGCATGTCAATTATTTATGCCCAATTCATACAAAATTTTTAATTTGCTTCGCTTTTGTTTTCACTTTTTTTTTTCATTTATTTTTCAATTATTTGTTTTTGAGATTTTGGATTGTAATTTTACTATGGATGTATGTTTAGGTTGCTGGGGTTGCAGATTGTCTGGTGTTGAGCAAGAGGGTTGCCTGGCATCCGGTGAGGTAGATTGAGTGGTCAACTGGTTGAATTGTATTTAAATTCTTGGTTAAGTGCAACTTGATGTCAATATTTGTCTAAAAAAACTGAAAGAATCATCAAGTTTTCCACCTGGTGCTTAATATTTGGACCTTGACCGAACCTTCTTCATACCCCGAACAAATAAAATGTCTAGCAGAACAGAGTCCACTTCTAAAATTCACTAACTACAAAGATTGACCCTCATACACCCCAATCAAGAACTATTCAAATCAACCTCATTTTCCAAACTTCCAAAAAAATGCGCTCTATCCACAAAACACCCAAATTACTCCCCAACTTCCCAAAATTTTCACTTCTTTTATTTTTCATTCAACTATTTTTTGCATCAACATTTTTTTTGCTCGACTTTTTTTTTTATTATTTATTTCAGCTGCTGGAAATAATTTTCCGTCACGCGATTGATGTTTAATGACAGTATCGATGACTTTGCATGCATCTCATTGTCAATTATTAGCTTTTTCTGTTGTTTTTCTGTTCATTCTCAACGTCGCGTGATGATTTTTTTGACTCACATTGTCGACTAAATTTGTTTATTGTCTTTTTTTTTGAGAGATTTTGTCACTTGATGGAGTTTTTGGAAATTGTTTTGGAGATAAGATGTGGACAGGAGTGGGTAACCTGTGTGATGCGACACATAAAATGATTTTTGTGCGTTCCATGGCACTGTAGTGTGTTGTAGATGTTGCGCAGGTGTGCCACGTCACCTTAGTGTCCTTTTGATGTTGCTCAGCTGTTTCACATCATCCTAGTGTGCTGTTGATGTTGTCCTGCCATGCCACGTCACCCTAGTGTGGTGTTGATGATGCTCAGCCATGCCAAATCACTTTAGTTCACTGTTAATGATACTCAGCCATATCAAGTCACTCTGGTTCACTGTTGAAGTTGCTCAGCCATGCCACGCCATCGTAGACTGTTGCTGATGAGGCTTAGTCATGCCGTTGCTCTATAGTCTCAAAAAAGGTTGTCCACAACTGCAATTACCATCAAAAACCTTCATTTCCCCCTCAAAAACTTAACAATTTCCAAATCTAATTAAACAATATCAACTGCTGTGCTGCTTATTTGACCAAATTTTAATCAACATAATTCCTCAATCGATCATTTTCATCTCATCATTGCCATCATCGTGGCTTTCCATTGTCAAAAAAGAAATATTTCCATAAAAATTTCTCCTTTCTTGCTGCTCCCTCACAGCACTTTCATCCAATCCATCTTAGTTTTTTCATATTGACAACTTGACAAGATTCATGCTTACTTGACTTGATGACGATGTATTGGGTTACATGTTGGGGTACATAAATTTACCATTGTCTAGGGGAATTTTTCGGATGTGGATAGTTGAGTGAACTGCAGCATCAAGAGTGAATTTAATTCAAATAATGAGAAATAAGCAGTGAATTTAATGAATGGAATGGATGAAATTTAATTTACCTAAATGCATTTTGTATAGAGAATATTGAATTGAATTGGAAGTGAAGATGGAGAGGTTAGAGGTGGAATATTGGAAGGGATGGTTGTAAATGACGTCTGAATGGGGTAGAATTTGGTTCAGAGTGGGGATGACCTACGTGTAAGGAGAAGCTATGGGTATGGCTATGGGTATGGCTATGGGTATGGCTATGGGTATGGCTATGGGTATGGCTATGGGTATGGCTATGGGTATGGCTATGGGTATGGCTATGGGTATGGCTATGGGTATGGCTATGGGTATGGCTATGGGTATGGCTATGGGTATGGCTATGGGTATGGCTATGGGTATGGCTATGGGTATGGCTATGGGTATGGCTATGGGTATGGCTATGGGTATGGCTATGGGTATGGCTATGGGTATGGCTATGGGTATGGCTATGGGTATGGCTATGGGTATGGCTATGGGTATGGCTATGGGTATGGCTATGGGTATGGCTATGGGTATGGCTATGGGTATGGCTATGGGTATGGCTATGGGTATGGCTATGGGTATGGCTATGAGTATGGCTATGGGTATGGCTATGGGTATGGCTATGGGTATGGCTATGGGTATGGCTATGGGTATGGCTATGGGTATGGCTATGGGCATGGCTATGACTTGATTATTGCTATGGTTATGGCTTTTATATGGCGACTAGCATGGAGCATTAGACCTGACCCTCACCCTCTCATCTAGACACAGATGAGGTAGGAGTCATTCAGTCAACTTAACCATGACCCCCAATATTCAATTTCCATTATTTATGGACAGCCCCACCTCCAAAAAACCTTTGCAAATTTCAATTTTCCGACTTAAAAAAACTCAATTAAATCAAACAAAAATGTTTAATTGAAAAATAAATTTTCTCTGTTCTTATTACTTCCAGTCTAATCTAAACTTTGTGTACAATACCATAAAATTGTGACTGAAATAGTGCAGAAAAATTGACAAAAAAGAATAGAAAGCAATTAAAAGACGATGAGAAATAAATTTTGTGGGTCACGAGGCTAAAAGACGCTACTGTTGAGTAAGTTTTGGTTCAATTGCTATGTCAGTCACGAGAAGCGGAAGATTGAATTTTCGATGGTGTTGATTGAACTGTTTTGTGGATGTCGGCATCGGTTGTGCTGCATTGACTTGATTTTTCGATAGAAATTGCATCTTAGGTGGCAAAAGAACCGACAAAACTGTCATCAGTTCCAAAAATTGCTTCATTTTTCGATAAAATTCAAAGGCATGTAGCCACCGGCCAACAGATTTCCAACTAAATGAGACATCAAAGCCTGTAAAGATCACACAATTCTGACCGATGATTATAGTCACAAAACAAGACAATTCAAGTCCAACAGATATTTATTGTTTGAGATAATATTGATGTTTTTGGAACTAAACATTTAACTAATAAAGGAACAAAAGAGAACTGAGCACCTTTTGATGTCTTTGTGTTTGTCAAATATTTTGAAATGTGCCGTGAAATTTCAGTGGAAAAATATAAACAAAAAATATCTTGGAATAAATGATTTTTAGGATGAACTGCATCTAAGATGCAGATGTTTGCATCTTTGAAGCAAAAGTTTGCATCTTTGAAGCAAAAGTTTTCATCTTTGAGGTAGAAGTTTGCATCTTTGAGGCAGAAGTTTGCAATTTTGAAACATCGTTCAAAAAACTATCATCATCTGAATGAACATGTAGACTTAAATATTCATTATCAATCCAAAACCATAAATTAGACAAACAGACTCTCTCAAATGCACCTTTTGTAACCCCATTAAGACTCAAAAAATCTATAATTAAGATTATTTATTGGGTTCATAAGTGTGAAAGATTTATAACATCCGATTAGACTTGAATAATCTCATTTAAAATTCTATAAATCGATTAAAAAGAGTTGAAAATTAAAAATTCATCTTTTTTGATGTCTCAATGAAGTCAAAGTCATAAAAATTCCTCCTTTATTGTGTCTTACTAGAACATTCTGTACCCCGAAATAATTCCAAGTAATGCCAGGCACAGCATCAATATTTTGTGCCATTGTTGTGACTCCAATTCATGGTGGTCACGTTTATACCTTCAAAACTTTGAGTCATTTTGCTCTAAAATATAGAAAAAATTGACAATAAACAGCACAACAAATGACAATGACTTCTCGTTTACCTCCTGCTGTGATGATTCTCTTCCTTTTGTTTGCATCACGTTGAATTTTGTTGATGAGGATCTTCCTTGGTGTCCTTCCTATTGTTTGGTGTCTGTAAGGGACTGTGTTAAGGATGTTTGTTTATTTAGCATGAAATGAGTCACAATTAGTAAGGTGATTGAGGGTAAGTAGGAATTTGAAACTTGTGAATGGAAGTGCTTAGCTGCTGAGTCATGTTTTGGGATGTTTTTGCTTCAAAGATGCAAATTTTCGCTTCAAAGATGCAAATTTCTGCCTCAAAGATTCAAACTTCTGCTTCAAAGTTGCAAACTTCTGCCTCAAAGATGCAAACTTCTGCTTCAAAGATGCAAACTTCTGCTTCAAAGATGCAAAAACACTCCCAATTTTTCCTTATCATCAAATCTCATTCACACTTCCATCCATACCAATAACAAAACAATTTCCTTGTCCCAAACGGCGATTTAATTTGATTCTCATCTTTTTTCCTCAAAAACATCAGATCATGTTTCAATATTTTCCCTTCATTGTGCTCAATTTTGATTCCCTCGAGTCACAACAAAAGTGAATTTCCATTGACAAAAACAGAAGAGAAAGGAACCTAAAAAGCAAAGCAGAACATTGTGTAAAAACATTAACAAAAAGCAATAAATTTAGTTGCAAAATGATTCGAATGAACATCAACATGACAACATTAACATCATCAAGGATGTAAAGGAGGGTCGAGAATAGAAAGGGAGATGAAATGCAAGTGTAGTGGTGATGTCTGAAAAGGGAAACAAACGAAGGTGCACTTTTATTGGCATCAAATTTTTATTTATTTCTTCATAATTTATGTGCTTTACATTTACAATATCGAGAATGTTTGAACATCCATAAATTTAAAGGAATAAAGAGTATAAGTAACAATACGGTAAGTGAATCGGAATCAGGGTATGGTGTAGAATAGGAATGGAAGGTAAAGGAATGAAATTTAGTGATTTTTTGTAGCTAAAACGCAGTATAAATTTAGGGCCGAAAGTCATTTTAGAGTCAAGGGTTAAATTTTGCTTCAAAAAAGTCTACTCGTGCGTCATATTTCGGGAAAACATTAATGTTTCCCGCTGAATATGGCGCATGAATGTGATTTTTACTTTGACTTTAGAAATTTGATTTGCGGCAAAATTGATCATCTTATGCGACACACATTGATACCTACTAGAGTACCGTGATACATAGGTTCGACACCACTGCACCATGCATGTTTGGCTTCATAGTTGCCTACATCAAATGACTTTGAATCTAACGTACCTGAGCCTATACCTATCACTACCCCAACCTTACAAGGACAATCTTAACATCCACCCAGCCAGGCAATCTATCTCAGCTCAATCCCATCGTACCTCTCAAAACCCGCTCACATCCAATACTCAAATCAACCAATATCATCTATCAGCATCCTTCCTTTTTACCCCAAGCTACTCCATAAATAACATCATAACATAAACAATATTTTCGTTTTTTCTGAATAAATCAAGATTAAATTTTTATTTTTGATCGAGTCAGTTGGGTCAAAGGATGAAAAATATGACATTTATTTAGGTGTGTCCGATTCCAATATTTTTTATTGAATTGAAATCTGTTGTCGTCAATCAAAAGGGATCTGAAATGGGAGCCAATATTTATTGTTTTTTTTTTTTTGGTAGTAAAAAATGTGTAAATTTTGTGGATGGAATGGAAGCAAAGTGGACAATAAATAAGGATTTAGCGAGTTGTGTGGACTTTGAAGGCAGTATTGGGAATGGAATGGAAGGATAGTGAGTTTTTGGAGATGATTTGGAGTTTTGGAAACTTGAAGTGAGCAGCATTCCGAGTCTTTGCATATAAATACGACGTGTAGTCATTATTCACAGATAATGCGCGCATAATATGCATAAAGTGCGCATTGATGCTGCGCACTTTAGACCAGAATCTTAGGTCAGAATGGCAAATGCTAATACATGACATATTCAATCATCAACCCCATTTCTAACATTTAATTCAAAATTCATTCAAAATTGACTACAAAAAGGTCACAAAAAAATAATCTTTTTATTTTTGCATAACAAAGACCAAAAAACAGCTTTAATTGACACTAAGCTCATTTATTATTCAACGACACACAAAAACTAGTGAATTAAACAGCAAATGATGAGGGTTAATAGGCCTTTGAATTGTAACTGTGATTAAGATCGATCTGATAAGAATCTCACAGCTTACTCTGTTTGTGTTTTGATGTTGATGAAGTGCAAGCGGAAAGATTTGAATGCTTAGATATTGTGAATTGCATGATTGAGGGTATGCTTGGCAATTGTGTTGAGTCTGTTGACGGTTAAAGTGTAATTTGAAGCTATTATTAACTTACTTACCTCGAGCAGCACAATGAAGTCATCAGGGTGTCGATATTTAGCTGTAATTGGGTATATAGTAAGTTACTGCTGGATGAGGATCTTGAAGACATGAAGGCTGATCCAGGAACGTAAACTTAAGAGATACTACCCAAGTCTAACCCCTCAGCCCTCCCCGCTACCCCTCTCGGCTCATCCATTCTTAAAAATTTAATCAACTTCATCAAGCATAGCTTCATATCCCGAAGGAAATGCAAATAATAAAAAAAATTTAATCTTAATTCAATCAAAATTATTTCGACTTTCCCTCTTCATTTTCATCCATTCATCCTGCATCCATTCACCATTCAGCATTTACAACTTTTTTAATGCTCAACGACAATAAAAAACCTTTTTTAATCGGATATTTTTTTCCTTCTTTATTTCCGAGAATTTAATTTATTTTCCTGTGAACATGAAAAAAAAAGATTGTCAAGTGCACAATGCCAATGTTGACGACATCATCATTAATGTACCTCGAGGCTAGTCGATTTATATTGTCAGATAGTTCGGGTGGTGGAGGTTGAATGATGTTGAACAGTCTGTATGTCTGTTGGTCTGGTTTTCTGAATAACTATCTGTGTCTGATTGTGCCTATCTGTGTCTGACTGTATCCATCTGTGTCTGATTGTGTTCATCTATGCCTAACTGTGTCCATTTGTACCTGACTGTATCCATCTGTATCCACCTGTATCTGACTGTATCCATCTATGTCTTACTGCATCCATCTGTGTCTGACTGTATCAACCTGTGTCTGACTGTATCAACCTGCGTCTGACTGTATCTACCTGTGTCTGACTATGTCTGAATGATTCCCAGAATATGCGCTTCTGCAGCTCCCAAATAAGACCTCACCTACGCAGCCTGTTGTTATTTTCATGGACTGAACTGAACATTCATGTTGTGCAATATTGATGAAAATAAATTAAGAGAGTGAGGAATTAATTTTTTTGTCAAGTACTTTTTTGGGGATGAAAATGTACAAAATATTGTATTGACATGATGAGGATGGAAGTGAATCAATGAATTGATTATGGACAAAAAAAAAATTCAAATTTATTGTAAAAATTCAGCATAAAATGTTATGGATTTCCAACAAAACGTGGCCATGTCGAGACAACATTGAACAATGCATCTCCCGGACATGTTGTGGCAACTGATCCATCATTTCGATGTGTAGACAGCCAATGACTTGCTGTTAATTCACCTCGGGCTCTAGAACAGTCAATGAATGCTTGTGTGCTGCTCAAAGCAGCTGAAGAAGGCAGCACTGACATGTGATTACCAAAGAAGCAGTGACCAAGTGATCTAGCACTAAAACCCGGTGAATGAGCTCCAACACGTCCATATCCACGTCCCTCATAGACTTGTCCTGGATCACCGATACAAAAGTTATATCCAACATCAGCCCATCCATTTGAATCAATATGGAAATTTTGAAGATTTCTCATTTGTCCATCGCAAGCTGCTTGTGTAGTGCATCGTGCACCTGCTGTATGATGAATTACGAATCCTGACGGTGGACGAACTGCCATCCATGTTAAGCTTGTCGAGCGTGAACCCCATTGGGATCTTGTACGAATATTATCGCATGGAGTTTGGGAATATACAACAGAAATGAATAATAATGGAATTAGGAACTTCATAGCTGAATGTCTTGAATGGAACTAAAGTTTTGTTATCAGTAATTGAGGTTCTGATAAGAAGTTTGATTGCCGTTAATCTTATCTAAGCTATTCTTAGAAATAAGGCTTGATAACGACTTGGTGGATAAGCTGTTGATACAGCAACAACCAAGAACATTTGTGTACATCAGTACTGTTGAGAATGCAGCACTAATGATTCCCATAACTGCAGCTCCTCCTTAACAACATCCACATTGTCATTCGACCGAGGACTCCTCGAAACTCAACAAAATTCCATTTAGCTAATATTTCATCTGTTATTCCTTTATGCATTTTTTACATTCCGAACATAAAAATTTATAATAACATAGTAACACCCCAAAAAAATGCTTGGAATTAGAGAAAGAGAAAACAAGGAATAGCAACAGAACTGAGAATTGCAAACGAACGATGCGAAACAAAATTCCATTTCAATTTGTTTTAGGATCTTTTTGGTTCCTTGAGGGAATTTTGGGAGAATTTGAGGATTGAAGAATAAGATTATGTACCGAGATGATCAAATTTTAACCCTAGACGATCAATTTTTAACCAAGATGATCATTTTTTGAGCCTAGATGACCAAATTTTGAACCTAGATGACTCAACATAATTGATCAAATTTAGGTCCGAGATGATCAAATTTAGTTCCGAGATGACAAAATTTGAATCCAAAATGACAAAATTTCAGACCAAAATCTACACAAGGACATTTATTGCATTGACATTAAAAAGAATTCGGAATTTGTGATGTAAAACATTAGTTTTTCCTTCTCGTTCCTTCGTGTACCTTCTGCAAAAATTGTTCAAGAATCTATTCACATATCGAGTCACAGTTGTAAGTCCAAAAATCCCAACCTATAGAAAACAGCAATAAATGGGGTTGAAAAGTTGAATTTAATGTGTAATTTCTATACAATATGGGGTGGGATTTTTCATTTTCTGTTATTAAGGAACAACAAAAGAGGAGAAAAGAATTCACATTTGATACATTATTGCTTTATGTTGCTGCATGCTTGAAGGGTGAATATTTTATGACGACTGATGATGATGATGACGGAGATCCATTTTTTTGCAATTCTAATGCTGTCGAAATATTGTGAAAAGTTGTTGGGCTGAGGATTTTTTTCATGTTTTTGACGTGTTTTTGATGTTAAAAAGTAAGGCAATGAATAATTTTTTATGGATTTTTTGGAGTGAATTTTGGGAAATATTTATGGGTTTGTAGGCTATTTGTCAGATTTTATGGATATTTTATACGAGATTTCTAGCAGTTTTCTGTCCGATTTTGAGTTTTTTTGCTTAATTTTGAGTTTTGGCAAGATTTTGGATATAACATCCGATTTTAGGATTTTTGTTCGAATTTAGGTTTTCTGCTCGAATTTTGATTTTCTGTCTCATTTTAGGATTTCTGACTGAATTTGGTTTTCTGTTGATTTTGGATTTTTAGTCCGATTTTCGATTCTTCTGTCAAATTTGAAGTTTTCAGTCCGATTTTGGGTTTTCTGACAAATTTAGAGCTTAAAATGTCAATAATGTCAAAAGTCATGCGTCATATTCCAGGAATACATTAACGTCTTTTTCCAAAATAAAGCACACAAGTGTGAAATTTAAGACTATTAATTTAAAAATTCAATATATGCCAATAAATTCAATTGTTTACCTTCATATCCCTACCGTCATCTATAGCACCCTCCCCAGATACATTCACACATAACCTCCAAAAATATCTCAAAATTCAATTTTTATTTTTTAAAATGAAACTCATGTTCAACATAAATTCACAATATATAAAATAAATGAAAAATTACAAATATATCGTGCATGTTTTTCAAATTACCTCACAGCATGATGTAACAGGATATTGTCGTATGTAAAAGGAGGTGAGATTAATTTGTTTGAAGGTCGAAGGGTGAGGACGAAATAAATGACAAAGGAAGTCAAAGGAAATGTCAGTTCTAATGAAGATTATAATTTTAAAAGTGTAGAAAAAAAGAGTCAAATTATTGGGTTATGAAGTGAAAAAGAGTTGGGAAATTGAGGAGGTTGAACAACCGTTTTAGTAAATTTTGATGGAAGTAGACCAAATTTTGTCGGATTTTCAACCGAATTCTGTCAAATTGTTTAAAGCTTCGACCAAATTTGACTGAATTTTTCCAACTTTTTTCAAAGTTCTGCTGATTTGGTAAGATCGTCATTGATTATACGCAATTTACCGGAATTCGGGTGAAAATTCAGTCAATTTTGACAGTTGTGCTTTATATTCTAGAGAGACATTAATGTCATCTTACCGAATATGAGGCACGATTTGCTAAAAATTAGGAATTTAAATGAATTTTGGTAGATTTTTCATCTTGGCTGAACAAATTCAAATTTTTATGGAATTAACAAGCCATCATCACCTCTGTGCGCTATATTTTAGTGCAAACAGTAAACTTTACCCCAAAATCTTACGCACGTACCCAAAATTTACATTTTTCAACCTACATCTCATCAAAATATTCATTAATCCCGCATCTAATCTAAAATATTTGTTAAATTTCTCATAAAATCGCTACACAAACACGACTTGAAACACTTAAAAGTAATTCCATTTGTTAATAATTACGAAAACCTCACCGAAAATCCCTTCCTGCATCCCTCTTTGTTGCATTTAGTCACAAAAAATGTGTAAAACAAACAAAAAAATTTCTAATTTAATTCCTCGCACTTCTGTTATATAAATATATATTGCATTACAAATTACACATTAGGCATGAATGATATTAAGCATAAAAAAATCCTAACTAAATATTGTAGTCAGAGGGTATGAGAGGGGTTAAAAAATGAATGAAAAATAAATTCAACACAAAATGAGGTACAACGAATCTTCCTCGTAGCCCCTTTTTTTGCATTATTAAAATAGCAATGATACATGCAGGCATTCAGTCTTACTATATAGATCCCTTGTGGAATAAGTGCGAACATATTTTTTTGTGTACTTTATGGAATAATTTTTATTTTTTTGAATGGAAATTACATCATAATGTGTGTTTTAGTTACATTGTTGATGAAATGGGAGTGAAAATGATGCTGAATATGCAGAAATTGATGAGATGTGTGGGACGTGGAGGTGGATTTGAAGGAGGAATTTAATGAAAATTTAGATGATGGAACAGATGATATGAAAATTTTTGGAATTCTTGATGGAAAATGGAGTTTTTTTTTTGGAGATTTTTGATGATTTGATGACAATGTGTTCTATATTTCGAGGTAGACCATGATGTGACACTGGAATATGACGCACAGACTGTGTTTGTACATTCAGAAATCCAGTCCACTGCCCGCTGCACCACGACACTACGACACACCACCTCAGTACACAGATTGCACAATGCACCATTGCACACTTCAACCCTCAGGTTGCTCACTGCACCAGGACACACCACAGCAAACAGGTTGCCCACTGCACCATGGCTCAACTCAGCACACAGGTTGCTCAGCACACGTTTAAAGCAATCAAAGTCATTGCTCAGGACTAAAAACCCTAGCCAAGGCAGTAAGTAATCAAAATTCAATCCAAATCGACGACTATCTAGCTGATGTCAAGCTTAATACAGCACAGAACCGATACAACTCCATAATGATGCTGTCGATCATCAAAATCACATCTTCAAATCAAATTACAGCCTTTAGGTGTCACAAACCATCAAATAATTCCACCTCAATATCCAAAAAAAACCCACAAGCAAGAACACGACATGACAAAATTGTGTCATAATTTAATATTATTTTCTATAAACGACATTATGACTTGATTGAGCTGTAAAGCACTCAATTTCTTCGCCCATTTATCTCTAAAAAAAACTTTCATTCAGTCATTGTCTTGAAGCCCTTCATTAACCATGTGACACACATTTTTAATGTCTTTATGATCACTCAAAAACTATCCATATACAGTCACCTTAACTAGTTCCTTCACCAAAAAATTTTCTTTCACTTTAATTAATTAACTACGAATTAATAAAACAGCAAGCTATAAAGAATTATGAATGGAGGCAATTATGTGCCATATGGTGATCATAGCATCGACTCATAATAATCAACAACAACAACAACGTTGACCTTAAGCACTTGTCCGACATGTTGCCCACTTTTATTCTCATTTTCTTGTGACTTGCTTTGTTTTTCTTTCTCTTTTGGGTTGATGCGGTTTGGTGAATATTTGCTGGATGTGAGCAGGTTGAGTGATGGATTGGGCTTGCATGGCTAGGTGTACATGAGGGGAAATTGGTAAATTTTGAGGTTAAGTTGGTAAATTTTAAGGTTATGTTGACTAATTTTAAGGTTAAGTTGACAAATTTTAGGTTAGATTGACTAACTTTAAGGTTAGGTTGACAAATTTTAGGTTAGAATGACAAATTTTAAGGTTAAACTGCTAAATTTTGAGGTTAGGTTGACTAACTTTGAGGTTAAATTGACTAATTTTGAGGTTAAATTCCCGAATTTCAAATGCGCTCTCTACCATCAACTCAACCTTTTTTTACTCATTTTCATCCATCCAAGAACCAAAAAAGCCATCAATTTTCTCATCTCTTCATATTTTTTATATTACAAATTTTGAAAATGTTAATTTTTTTAATAAATTCATGTGTACACATGTGACCTATTACTATGCGCTAAATTGTTAACATTTATGTCTTTCTCTTTCATCTCCATCTGCCCTCATCTTCTCTCCTCCGTGACTCGACTCTATGAATTGATGACCATTGTGTCCACTAATTTATAGAAAATAAAAAAAAAACACATTAAGCAAGAATAAATTTTTAAAAAAAGTTTTTTTTTTTGGCGTCGTTTGCGCTGTCATAAATGGAGAGAAATTTAATTTACAGAAAAGCTTTATTTATTTTATTTTGTGTTGTTTGCTTGTTGGATGGCTGGACAAGATGATTATTTTGATGATGAATGGGTTGAATTTATAATTAAGAGAATTTGGGAATTTTTGTCTAAAATTTGTGATTTCTTGAACAGACAATTGTAGAGTTTGGTCCTCAGAGGAAGAGAGAGAAGAGAGGGAAGAGATGACAGAGAGGACAGAGAGGACAGAAAGGACAGAGAGGACAGAGAGGACAGAGAGGACAGAGAGGACAGAGAGGACAGAGAGGACAGAGAGGACAGAGAGGACAGAGAGGACAGAGAGGACAGAGAGGACAGAGAGGACAGAGAGGACAGAGAGGACAGAAAGGGAAGAGAGGGTCTCTCTGTTAGGTGTCGAGTCGGTGCACTTTTCATACATTTTCCCTGTGGCCCATTATTATGCCACTGCTAATTATTGCTATGTTCGAATAAATTGCTAATTGGTCTTTATGTCACACAACTGCATATACAGACAACATCATGTTAACCTCTTGAACTGTAGCTAAATGATTAAACTAAGTCAATAACCTTTAAATTGATTGATTCAGAATTTTTGCTATAAAAATCCATGCAAATAATAAGAACTGCATCAAAATGGATTTAAAAGTCATTTTATTCAGTTGTGCAGTCCTAATAAGTCAGACATTAGGTTATAAATGTAAATTTGAAGACCGTAAAAATCTCGGTTATATTTGTGGATTGGAACCATATCAAAGAATCAATGATGAACGACATGTGCCTGGTAAAAGTGATGACGATGTCACAAGAGTCGAGTTTTTTGGATATTGGAATCAAATCACGCCTTTAAGTCAGTCTGGAGTTCCAATTTGTGAAAGATTTAAGAATTTGAAAAGAATTGAAGTTGAGAAATTGGAAATTGGTGAAAATTTATTCAAAAATTGTAAAAATTTAGAGAAACTTTACATCTCAAATTCAGAATTTATGAATATTTCTGATAATTTCGTAACAGACAGCCCTAAACTGAACACATTGATGCTGAGAGGCTGCAAATTGACAACATTACCTGAAAATATATTCAATAATCAAAAGCAACTTACTGTATTGATCTTGGATGATAATCAAATCAGCTTTTTACCACCAAATACCTTCAAACCACTCCGGAACCTGCAATCGCTGTACCTAAACAACAACAGACTTCAGACCCTTAATCAAGATTGGTTCAAGAGTTTACTAAATTTAAAAGTTTTAAGTCTTCGTGGCAACGGAATCACAGACCTGCCAAAACATATTTTCATCTTTTTGTACAATTTGGAACAAATTTATTTGGCCAACAACAAATTGACAGCAATCCATTCCGATTCATTTGAATTACAGACCAAATTGTCAATCATTAATTTATTCAACAATAGAGTCAATGAAATTGATGAGAGACTGATTGACAGAACAGCTGTGAAGTTCTTTAATATGTTTCAAAACGTTTGCAGCAATGAGGATATTTCGGAACGGAATCAAATAAAGCAGAAGCTGCAAAAGTGTTTTGATAATTATCAACCAAGGAAGTAGGAGATGGATATGAATTTGTGGTGGATTTAAAGGGTTATTTTGGAACAAATTAGGTAGTTTAGGTATCTATTTGGTTACTGGATGAACTTAATCTCATATTTAGCATGTTTTGATTGACGACCGGCATTCTGGTTGTTCCTAATCTCAAATGAATGTCTAGAATGTCTGTTTAGTCCATAATAAACAATAAAATGTTACATTTTATAGTCCAAGTCTTGTTTATTGCCATTAAACGAGTTTCCTTTACATTTGAGCTAATGTACATTCAATCTTACATGATCCTTAACATCCTCACATCCTGGCACGCGACTGATAATTCTGAAAACACTTCTTCATCTTTAATCTCATCAACTTTATGTCCAATCTATCATTGAGGCCATGTTTCTCTATACAAGTTGCATTGTACATGTCAAGAACCTTGAGTGACTTTGTGTTGTCGATCAAATTTTCATCAAATGCTTCAATTGGATTCCAGGACAGATCCAAAATGCTTAATTTACTCAAATGTCCAAATGAGTCTGAATGAATTGTTGTCAATTGATTGGATTGCAAGTAAATTTGCTCCAAATTTTCTAAGGAACTGAAAATATTTTTGGGTAAATCTACAATTTTATTACTATGTAGACTTAAAAGCCGTATATTTTGGAGATTTTTGAACAAATCTGGATGTAATGTTTCAAGATTGTTTCCACCTAAGTAGATTGACCCGACATTTATAGCTGGTTTGAATATTTTTGACGGTAAAGTTCGAATTTGATTGTTTATCAAATTTATTTCCGAAATTTGCTGCTGATTTTTGAACAGATTTTCAGGTATTGTTGGCCAATTGTTGTTTAATATCATCAATGACTCTAAATTGTGATTGTCAACTAAAAAGTCTTCAGGAATTTCCGAAAATTCCGACACTTTTATGAATAAATTTCTCAAATTGATGCATCCTTTCAGGAAATCTGGCTCAATTTTAAGTTGCCGAATTTGAATTCGCTTCAAATTTTTGAATCTCTGACAAATGTTGACAGTTGGCTTCAACAGCGGTGACGTGTCATCCCAATTTCTATCAATATCAAATTCAACACGCTTGACATCATCATCAGTTTTATCATGTATATGCTGCTCAATGTCACTGCTGTTGTCTGATTTCAATTCACAAAGATATCCGAGATACTGATTGTCCTCGAACTTACAACTATAACCATTAATCAGGTTAATATTCACAATTGTGAACACAGAACTTATTAAGATGAATTTTTAATTCATTGTGGAATAATTGTTCTGTTTTGTAGCAGTTTTTATAGGATTTGATAAGAAACAGGTCAATGTATTGTGATACGGTGGAAAAAACCGATTCGATGTAAATTAAAACATCATGTTTTGGGATTTTTGATTAAATTTCATTTATACTAATTAATCAGTTCATGATAAATCACATTAGTGTGTCGCGGAACAGAGTTTATACAGCGATATTAAATAAGTCCTATTACATACTTAGACATGACTAGGCTTAATGAAACTTACGATTCCAAGGCTTATGCTTCTTTGAACCTAAGCCTCAGTTTGAACCTCAGCTTCACCTGCTATCCAATTCTCTAGCATCAAAACATCTAATCCAACACCACCAATTCACTACATACCATCAACAAACTTCCAAAACTCATAGTCCACGACATAAAATAATTCTCATAAGAATCTCTTAAAACAAACCACAGAAATGAAGTTACGGCATTAAAAATTCAAATCGTCATAAAAACAAGAAATAACAAGATGAACAATAAACAACAAAATGCCACTTAAGAACTAACAAATAATAAAATAAGCAACAGAATAGAACAAAACGAGCCACTTGAAAGTTTATAAAAAAAAAAAAAAAATTGAAAAAGTGGCACTCAAGTGGACTTGTGTCATGCATGACAATGTGTAAAATAACACATAAATAAACTTACATTATTGAAAAATTGGAACTGAGGATGAGATGACTCGGTAATGTTTATATTAAACAAGTGTTGATGTCTTTCAAGGGAAATATTGGGAGATGGAATGAATAAAGATAAAAAAAGGAGCGACGGGACAAGTTGAATGACTTTTTTGGAAAGACAGGAAACTAAAATGATGGATTTTAGTGGATACGGATGGAATCGGGTGGATACGGAAAGATTCGGATGGGTTCGGGTGATTTCGGTTGGACTCGGATCATTTTGGATTAACTCGGATGATTTCGGGTTGACTCGGATGATTTCGGGTGGACTCGGGTGATTTCGGGTGGATTCGGATGAACTCAGATCGCATTCAATCTAAACTTTCCAACTCCAAAAGGGCAACAAAGATGACTTTCAAAACATTCAAGTGGAATCAGATGGTAAACAGTCTCTCTCATGTCAATTTCTCAATTTTCCATGTTTCTGGCTTATTGATGATGTAAACATTTCCAAAATTAAAATGAAATTCTGAAGGGGAACTAAAAAATAATGTGAATTGTTTTGTCAAGAAGGGCAATGGAGATGAGAATTGAAAGGGAAAGTGAGGATTTTGCACTTCCAAAGGGGCTGTCTGGACAACAAAGTCATTCAGTCATTCCAAAGAAAAGTCTCATGACGCAATTTTCAAGAAAAACTTTTCCAACAAGGCATTGGAGGAAGAACAGAAGCAAATAATGCAGTCAAATGGGAAGTGATACATGAAAATTGATTAAAGATGAGACGCAGAATGTCAATGATGAAAATTGGATTTTTTGTCTTCAAAAATAAATTGTGTGAGAGACTATTGATGAATTATTTATGAATTGTTTGTTGATTGCTTTTATGCTTTAAGAAGTGAATGGATGTAGGGGAGAATTATGCGTAGATTTTTGGATGCAATGAGGGTGAAGAGGTGGATGTGATGCAATAAAATGCTAGATTTGTAGGTTATGATTTGGATTTTGGATCCTAATGTCCATTAATTGAGGTAAGAATCCGATTTTTGAGGTTAGAATCCAAATTTGAAGTAAAAATTCAAATTTTGGGGTTAGAATCCAAATTTTGAGGTTAGAATCCAAATTTTGAGGTTAGAATCCAAATTTTTGAGGTTAGAATCCATGTATTTGAGGTTAGCATACCAATTAACCAACAAAACATCATCACAATCCACATTTCTCACCAAAAAAATCCTCAAGCTAATCACCAACCATAAATTTCACATTTCAAAACTTTAAGACAAGATCTATGACTTCTCATCTTTAACCCTATCAATCCTCATCACCACAGAATTCACACACGAAAAAAAAAAATCATCATCATCCACTCGTAAAAATCTATTTATTTTAAAAATTACTAATTCCATAACAAAACAGTCTAGTTGAATGGCCAGTTGTCTAACGAGGAAGAACAAAAAGTGATGGTAAATTATTAATAAAAATAGAGAAAGAAATGAGAGGAATAAAGGCAATGGTCAAGAGACGTCGAGTGGCTCGCATTTTTGAATACAAAAAAATAAATAAAAATAAACAAAAAAGGCAAAAGTCAAACAAAAAAATTAATTTGTTAGTTAGACAAACAAATAAGCTGTTAGAATGAGTGAAGATGAGGTGGAAGAGCCGCAAAAGGTTTTAAAAGCGCTGTAGCTTAGGGTCGGCATCTTAATCTTACCGGGGTACACTACCTAATCATACTTTACCTTAGTCTACATTACTATACCTTACTCAAACCGATTCTACACTCTATATACCCTATACATATACCCACATACCACTCCTATCCTCTCTTATCCTCTCCTATCCTCCCCTATCCTACTCTTCATCCTAAGATGCTACACCAACCTGTCTTAGTCACCCTGGGACCGAGGATAGGGTAGATTATGTGGTGTGCCCTCGGAAAGCTCTTACTGCACAAGTTGGATAAGCCAGGGTATCCCGGGTAGATCAAGAATCCGACCCCTAACCAAAACTTACCTTTATATTAATAAACACCCAAAATGCCCTTAAATTCAACATTTCATTTCAAAAACTAAGAAAATATTAATTAAATATTCATAATTTATTCATTCTCAGGTCTCACAAAGACACAAAGAATCTCTCTCTTCTTAGTTCCACTTCCTCCAATTGGACACAGTCTCCAAAAACAATAAATTGACGCTTTTTATCTCATTTTTTTTGTTTTACTTTCTTGTCTTTTTCATAACTAAATAAAGTGAATGGGAAATTTTCAATTAAGAGAAACAAAAAATAAGCATTCAAAAAAATAAATTAAGCATGTGGAACCGATTGTATATTTCAATTGGATGTGACTGTACGTATGGACTGAAAGAGTTAATGAGATTGTCTTGGAATTGTAAAATTTGAATCTGATTCTGACCAGTCCAGCACAACAGCCAATAAAATTCATCTGCTTCCTTAATTTCCATTTCAATTCACTTCTCGTCTTTTTCTTTTTGGAAATTCTAATTCCAGTTCCATTCCACATGATTATTCTTTAATTCCTAGATCAGTCTTACACATTTAGCTGCACATTTAGAATTCACATCACGTTAAAATAAATTCTTTGTTATTTCTGTTATTGTTATCAAGGAACAACATCTAACAATAGAGGTAGTCAGTCGGCAGTCGGTAGTCCAGCAACTGAAAATAAAGAAGTTATTTTTAAGAATAAAAAAAGGAAGAAAAGAATGATAAATTGAGAGATGCAAGTCGTCGTCATTCCATCCTTTTATGTCAAGTAATTTCCGTGCATATCCATTCGTGTGACTTGAGGATGATTGTCGTGTCAGAAGGTACAGGATGATTGTGGATGGAATTTAAATGAGGTGGAAATGGGAATTGACTGATTTTGGTTAGTTTCCTGCTGTTGGTAGGTAATGGCTTATAGGGAGCCTTTGGAATTGATGGTAGCTAGATCTGATGCAACTCCATTTAGTCGCAAGCCTGCTCATCTCAAACTCAGCTCCTAAATTATCAAATTCAACCAAATTTGACCAATTTCAACTTTTAATAGACCTAAAACCTCTTTAACCATCCACAAAACCACGCAAATCATCACGTTGACTTTCAAAATTAGCCATTCAACAGCCGTGCAAGTTTGCAAATACGAATATGATTGATGTGCTAATTCACATGAGATGATAATTTAAAAAATAGTCGAGATGATGGAAAAAAGTGAAAAGAAAACCAGGAAGATGAGCTGTGATGATGTCGAGATAGTGAAATTATTCATGATTACTTTTTAAATTTCATTACTGACAGCTGATGAAAGTGAACAATTTGGATTTGGCTTTTGTGTGTCATTGTTGTTTGAGGTTATGGATTTTTACTTAATTTTTACTGGGGTAAGTGGAAGATGTGAAATGGAAATTGATGAGATTTTTGATGTCATATATTGGGTTTTGAGGTAAAAGTTGGGTGAATTTGGGAATTTTGTGGTCAATTTGGGATTTTTGGATTTTTGACAGGATCGAGTCAAACGCTTGGTCTGTTTGGGTCAATTCTGACCTATTTTGTCAATAACATACTCAATTTAGTGACTATTCGTTCTATGCTAGTCAAAATAGACACAATTAGCTACCCGAGCAGCATACTGAGGTCAGTTCCATCATTTTTTGATCAAATACAGTTCTGTGGTGCTACCAAGACAGCTCTGTATCATTGAGACATCGTACCATCAGCAAGGCTACATATTAATGACATATCAACCATCCAATGACAATCTCAATCACTTATGCCGCTCGGTTACAGCTCTACAAATTAAAACATCCAGCATCAACAAATTAGAACTCAAAAGACTCTAAAACCTGATAAAAATCCAAAAAAAAGAACAAGAACATTAAGTATAAGATTCATGAGCTGATAAGTCCACAACTCCTCTTAATGGCGACACTTTAACATTCATCATAACAAATTTTAAAAGAAGTTGTAAAGATCAAATAACAGCGATAAGAGAAAGTGAATGGATTTGAGGAATAGAAGAACTAGAATAAGACATAAATGAAGAAATGAGAGACAGAAGAGGAATCAAATAACACAAAAAAAAAATCATTAAAATTGTCAAAGTTTTTCTTTTGTTTCTGAATTTTTTTAGGGCTTAAAAATCCTTTTTTTATCAGAGAATCTTTAGTTCCTTTTTTAACTGAAATTCTAAGGAATTTTGAGTTTTTTGACAGAACCGGATAGTCGTGTGGATCATAATTAATGAAGATTTATACAGTTTGAGTTGTTTTTTTGGTTAATTGATGATTTCTGTCGACTTATCTCGGCTCAGCATGACTAAGCTCATCTTAGATTGACTTAGCTCGACTTAGCTTGACTTAGCTCGACTTAGCTTAACTTCTGCCTCTAGAATCAGCCGTAAATTCCTAGAACAGCCCCAAAAACTCATCAGTTTCCTCAATAAACACAGCACATCTTCCTGATTTTTATCACCTGTAAATTCATATTTACAATAAAATGTCCAAATTTACTTAAAACATCCAAAACTATCTTAACACAAATCACTTAAAAACTCCCATAAAACCATCAAAATTCTTTCAAACTCCGCCAAAGTAAGAATAATAAAATCTACAAAAAAAAATCATCAAAAGAGACCTCAATTTACCTCACAATCGTGTTTATGATCATCAAACAACCCAAAAAAATTTATAAAATAAAATCACAAGCACACAAGAAATTGCGTCAATTTTCATTTACTTAAGAATTAAGTCAGTTGTGATCAACCTGTGTGCTGTGGAGTCTCAAAATTGTGTTTTGCTTAAAGTGTTCAGGTTTGCTGTGACGTCATCTCTCAATCCCTATTTCAAGTCAGACCATACCCGACATATACCCAGTGCACGCCCAGTCCACACTGTCCCTCAAGTTCGTCCACCACTGCCTCAACCTAACCCAATATTATTATAGTTCACAAAAAAAAAGAGTAAAATTTACAAATGAATACAATTATGAAGCAATAAAAGCCCATCCATTTGAGATCTTTTAATGCAGCACTTGTTCACATAACAGCCAGCTGATGATTATGATGATGATTGCATTTAAATTGAAAGTTTCTCAGGTAAACAAACAGCGGAAAAAATAATATTCAGCCACACATAAGATGGAATAAAAAAAATATTGATGTTTATTGAGGTTTTGGTTTTGGAGTGGATGTGGCGCATGTGGTTGGGATGTCTGATCGTTTAGATCAGAATCTGTCTGGTTCGGATGTATTAGGTCGGAATCTGTCTATTCTGAGTTTATTCGGTCGGAATCTGTCTGTTCCGATTCTATTTGGTCGGAATCTGTCAGTTCCGACTCTATTCGGACGGAATCTGTCTGTTCCGAGTCTGTTTGTTCCAAGACTGCCTATTAGGGGTTTAATTGGTCGGAATCTAACTTTTCCGAGTCTATTTAATCGATTCAATATCACGAACAGCCACCCAAACTGCTCACATCACTCATCAACTCATTCAAAAACCATAAAAATATCCAAAATTTAAATTACATTAAAAATCATCATCATGATGTTAATAATCCATAAACAGCAGCTTATTCATTAACTGATTGAAATTGTTAGACGTAAATTGGATGATGGCTTGCCATACAACCAGGAAAAGAAGAGACGGAAAATGCTGCTTTGGGAAAAATTTTGATACAATCATAAAAAACAGAATTACTGAAAATTCAATTTTAAATGTCTTAATTTTTACTTTCAATTTTTATGTGCTTTGTTTTGGGAACTTTTACTTCCATTGTTCTTGGATTGTTGAGTTTTGGGTACTTTGTTGAGATTGTTGTGATGTTTATGAGGGTTTAAATGAAAGATGAGTGATTTGATTAGGAATTGGAAGAGATGAGGTAGAAGCTGACAAGGAATTTGAGTGGTTTTATTGAATTTTTGAGGTTATATTTCGAACTTTGAGGTTATGTATCAAAGTTTTGAGGTTAAGTGACCAAATTTTAAGGTTATGTGACTAAATTTTGAGGCTATGTTGCCAAATTTTGAGGTTATGTGACTAAATTTTGAGGTTATATTACCAAAATTTGAGGTTATGTTCCTAAATTTTGAGGTTATGTGACTAATTTCTAAAGTCATAAGTTGCAGCATTTAACAAGCATTCTCAATCCGCATAAATCTCCATAAAAGCCATTTCAAAATCAACACAAAAGTCGAAATCAATTCGCAACTAATTCTCCACAAAAATGTGAACCAATTCACTCTCATTTTCAAATATTATTTCGCAATATTTCTCATTTCAAAAGTATTCCTTTCATTTCCAAAAACAGACACAAAAAATCAGCATAGAAAATTATTACATTTCAATTTTTGATTTCATAACGTTCAGTTCACAAAGTTAGTTCACTTCTTACTTAATGAGCTCGATTTTCACTAAATCCACTTAATCATAGCTTTATGTTCAATATGCGTACATGAAAATTACAAGTATCAAGACAATTTAATATTAAATTGAAATTTCTTCATAGCTTCTAAAGTTGTGCGCTGGGTTTTGTTGTGTGATTTTCAATGTTAAAGACATGAATGGAATATATTAACCGTGAATGAGTTTGTAAAATGTTGTGCGGACCCTTGTGGGGATATTAGGGGAATTAAGAGGATGTTAAGTAATATAACCTCAAAATTTGGTCATATAACTTCAAATTTGGTCACTTAACCTCAAAATTTAGTCAGGTAACCTCAAAATTTGGTCATATAGTCTCAAAATTTAGTCACATAACCTCAAAATTTAGCAACTTAACCTAAAAATTTAGTCACATAACCTCAAAGTTTGGTCACATAACCTCAAAATTTGGTCACTTAATCTCAAAATTTGATCACATAGTCTCAAAATTAAGTCACATAACCTCAAAGTTTGGTCACATAACCTCAAAATTTGGTCACATAACCTCAAAATTTGGTCACCTAATCTTAAAATTTGGTCACATAACCTCAAGTTTGGCCACATAACCTCAAAATTTGACCAAATAACCTCAAGATAACCTCAAAATTTTATCAAAATTCCCTTCGATTTCTGACAAAATCTCCGCAATCAGCCACAACATAACATTCACAGCACATACATACTCACACAATTCTACAAAATGATGAATTGAATTTTAATTCAAAATCGATCAAATCGATCAGCATTTCTTATTCATATATTTTGTTTTCTTCATTCACTTTCACTTGAAGTGGAACTTGAAATAAAATATTTTATAAGCATATGCTGTCAATCAGTTACAATTGGCTTTATTGGTCAATTATGGATGAGATCAATGGATAGTTTTTTTTTTTTGGATGTACTTAGGGAATTTTTAAGTAGAGTGTGAGAAATTAATTCAATAAATATGGAAATGCGGAATGTTAAAGGCTTTGGAATTGAGTGGATTAATTTTGGAAGTGAAAATTGTTGATTTTGGGTTTGAAGGAAGCTGTAGAGGAAGTCGGAGTTTGGGAGTGCGACTCCAATGTCCATTTTAGATCCTTGTCTACGTCTAGCTTCCATTTAAGCAGCAAAATCACCTTAATGGAAGCCCATACTTCACAACTGATCACATCAACTACCAACATAAGTAAATCCACATCTCAAAACTCATCTTAAACCTCCAAAAACTCTTTAAAAGCACAACAGAAGCCAAAAAGAACCAATAAGAACTTAAAATTCTTCTTTACCGTCCGTAAATATTGACATTATAAAGAGTTTAAATTTGTACAAGTAGAAAGAAATGGAAGTTCACTGTTTATGGTAAATGGTGGACGAACAATGAACTTTACTTATGAGTAAGAGTCTGTGTTGATTCGTCGAGTATTGCAGCAGTTACTGTGTAGAAGTTCAATGACTACTTGGCTTCTTGATATGAATGTACTGTGTCTGAATTGTACGAGTTTGTTGATTGAATTGGAATTTTTCAGCAGGTCGAATTGACTCTGACATGGCTTCTGTGAATCCGGCACCAAGTCAGAGTCACATCAGCTTCTGCTATTCGCGTAGCATGCGTACTTAACATGCTGAATCAACTATGATTCATGACCTCCCTTAGTTGGCGATTGTAGCTGGCTCTATTGCTGACTGCCTTCCGCCAATCCTCAATAACAAGAGCTCTAATCCTTGAAATGTCAAATTCCATCAACTTTCAATTCCAGTCCCCGGACTTCCATCAATTCCTCCTTAAAAATGCAACATTTTTGAAACACTTTGCATCATTATTGACCAAAAAACATCTTCAAAAAACTTGTAAAGCAACTTCAAGAACCACTTACAGACTCTTCTGTTTGCTCTGTCAATCTCATAACAAATACAGAAGAAGCGTCCATAAAGGAGACCCAAATAGCCAATAACTATACAAAAGTCAGTGGATAAATCAACAAATAAATATATTGAACTTTTTATTTTTTTTTATTTATTTTCAATATTTCTGACTTTATATTTTTGAAATTTAATTCAATGCCAATAAAACATCTTTAAGTCAGTCTTGTGTAAGCATCAACATGAAAGATAAATATTGAGATGATGACATGGGGACTGAATGTAGTAAGAGCATGCTTAGGAAGGTAGCTATGTTTGGGAGAAATTACTTGGATATATATGGATGTAATGGCAATAAGTAGGATTAGGAAGGGAGGACGGTGCATGGAGTTCGTGAGAAGAAAAGACAAGGGACCAGACCCCACCTCTCTGGATTTGAACTTAACTAGGGTCACTCCAAGTCTCCAAGTCTCTCGATTTTGACGAATTTTCGAGACTAAGACGGAGTCTATGACCTGCACTGAGACCTAGACTTCCATCGAGCAACCTTATTTGATCGAGACTGAGACGAGTCCAAGATCGATACCGAAGCCGGGACTAAGACAACAACTAGTATGAAGACTGATACCAGGACCGAGATTGGGACCAACTCCGAGTCTCAGTCTTGAGAACCCTCCAAAAGGTTCATCCAAAACTGTAGACATGATGACAAAAGCTGCAGTTCTGAGATCCTTGGCCGAACTTTAGTTCAAACTTAGTCCCCAGAAGCAGGCTCCAAAAAAAAAAGTGGAGTTGGGACTCCACAAAGTCCGGACTCTTTAGACTTTAGTAGTCCGGACTGCAAAAACCTGCCAACTCTATCCAGAAGTACCCCTCCCCATATCCTCATTTTTCCCACACATTACTCCATCCTCAAACCATTCTCATCATCTACAAAGGGTTTGTTATGAGATCATCACTCCGAATTGACTTCATCATACAGTTTATCAGCCTTTCCTTATGAATATTTTATGTAAATACACTCGAGATGATGAAATGAGACTGAATAGTCAGGCTTTGCAGATTGTGAATAATGAAAATAAATAAACAAATGTGATGAATATGTGAAAAAAGGGTCAAGTTGACTTCTTCGTGCTTATTAATCTTGAGATTGATATTTTAGCTATGTAAACAGAACTGAAAAAAATGGAAAGGATTCACAGCATGTGAGAATTATTATTGAGTGACGAAGATGTTTGACCCTTTTCGTGAGAAATTCTTCAAAAAGTGGCAAAATAGATGTAACTGATGTGATTTAGTCGAAGGGAATGGACTTACTTACTTAGTTGGATGTATAGATTAACTGTGATCCATGACGTCCAACGGATGTCACTTGATGCTGACTCTATAGCTGGTATCAACTTGTCAATTTCCAATACCAAGCACAATAGCTTTCTTCCATCAAAATCCCCATCAAGGAACAGAATCATGGGAATCTTCAGTTTAAATTCCATCTCCAAATCACTTAATCAGTTCCAATACCAAAGCAACCTTTTAAAAAAATCCCAAAAAAATCATCAAAAGAAAGCAAACAACTCAATTTTTTTTTCTTTGTTCTTAAGTGCGTTTGTTATTGATAAACAAACAGGCAGCACAGCACTTTAGCCAAACATTTTCTTCCTCTTTCATTTCATTCTACTTCGTCTGTTTCATGCTCTTAAGATTTCAATGGACATGCATTGTGCGCTTGTTGTAGATAAGACACAGAAATGGAGAATAAGATGGAATCTTGTAAGTAATTTTACATGAAAAAATGGATTTTTTGTTGGAATTTACTTCCGTTTTGGTGAGGAAAATTGTGGAATTTTTGATAATTTTTGGGAAGTTTTTGCATGGATATGAGTCAAGTTACAAGATTTGGGACCGTTGGTTACTTCCTGTTGTTTGGTGAATTTTTTTGAATGACATGACAAGTTAGATATGAAAACTTGAGTCGTTCTTCCCAAACTCGACCATCCAAGACTCTGAACTAGTTCCGAAAACTGTTTCAATATCAAAAATTGAGCCATTCCACCTTAACCGAAGCACCTTAAAACCCCAAAAAACTGACAAAATATCTCAAATTCAAATAACAATTACACAAGTCAACCTCCATAACAAATCCTTATGTCTTCCTCCCATCCTCAATTTCCAAAAAATATGTGTCAATTCCATCAAATTGCAACAAAAGAAGTAATCATCTTTGCTGTAATCCCCAAAGTCACGCACATGAGAAAGTAAACTAAATCGATTATGAGTCTTAAAAGGAATCAAATTAGATGGACAGAAGTGAAAAGAGACACAAAAAAATTGTTTTGTAATTTCGAAAAAAAAGGATCTAAGATGAAAATATACAAATAGACATAAAAGACTTTCATGGGTGCATGAACCCAAAGTACCATAAAAAATAAGATAAAAGAATGAATTCTTAAAGGATTTTATGTCGTCTTTTATGAACGATTTTCTTCCTTTTACTGAAATGAGGAAGAGAAAATGATCATTTCGGGTGTCAATTTTGAAGCGTTACCTCATTTTGAAGCGTCACCTCAATTTTGAAGCGTTACTTCATTTTGAAGAGAAGCGTTACCGTTACTTCATTTTGAAGCGTCAATTCATTTTGAAGAGTTACCTTAATTTTGAAGCGTCACCTTTTGAAGCGTTACTTTATTTTGAAGCGTTACTTCGTTACTTTTTTTGAAGCGTCACCTCAATTTTGAAGCGTTACTTCATTTTGAAGCGTCACCTCAATTTTGAAGCGTTACTTCATTTTGAAGCGTCACCTCAATTTTGAAGCGTTACTTCATTTTGAAGAGTTACCTTAATTGGAGCGTCAATTCATTTTGAAGAGTTACCTTAATTGGAGCGTCACCTCAATTTTGAAGAGTTACCTTAATTGTAGCGTCAATTCATTTTGAAGCGTCACCTCAATTT
This sequence comes from Chironomus tepperi, assembly GCF_022539635.2. Lineage (NCBI taxonomy): Eukaryota > Metazoa > Arthropoda > Insecta > Diptera > Chironomidae > Chironomus > Chironomus tepperi. The sequence continues at coordinate 1,185,863 of NW_027226156.1, forward strand.
TGAAGCGTTACTTCATTTTGAAGAGTTACCTTATATTGAAGCGTTACTTTAATTTTGAAGCGTTACTTCATTTTGAAGCGTCACCTCAATTTTGAAGCGTTACTTTAATTTTGAAGCGTCACCTCAATTTTGAAGCGTTACTTCATTTTGAAGCGTCACCTCAATTTTGAAGCGTTACTTCATTTTGAAGCGTCACCTCAATTTTGAAGCGTTACTTCATTTTGAAGCGTTACCTCATTTTGAAGTGTTACCTCATTTTGAAGCGTCACCTCATTTTGAAGCGTTACCGTCATTTTTTGAAGCGTCATTTTGAAGCGTCATTTTGAAGCGTTACCTCAATTTTGAGCGTTGCTTTGAAGCAAAAACTTAAAATTTCGAAATGTCTCAAAATTCGCTTCATCCTAAATCAAACCCAAAATCTTTTCTTACTTTTCTCAATCATATCTTAGCTTCCTTTTTGCTGCGTCTTAGATTCCTTCTCAATGATTCTCATTCATTGGATATTTTACAATATTTTCATCTACCTGCACAAATTGAACCTCATAATGCATTCTTTTTATGATTTTCTATTTTATGTGACGTGAAAAGGGAATTTTTTTAATTTTTTGAAAAATGTGTAAATGCATTTTTACGTGCTTCACATTTTTTCCTACCAATTTTTATGTTATTCAATAAAAATAAAATAATTTTAGAATGAATGAATGGAGATAGTAATGTGCATAGAGGATTGAGAATGAGAGGATGCACTTAATTTCCCATTCACAAGACTATGAAAATTGAAAATGTTATTCAAGTGAAGTAAATTTTGTTGTCTGCCGTGAATGATTCAGTAGGAATAATGATAATACGGGCTATATGGGTACATGAAATGGTGATTAGAATTACTTTTTGGGCATTTATAATGCTTTTAATTCTTTCAATTTTATTGTTTGTGGTTGGGAATTGATGTGAATTTTGGAACTGAGGAGGAATTGGAATTAATGGATGAATTTTGATTCGGATGTCTTGAATTTTGGTGTCTTCAGAGTTAGGATTAGAGGAATGGAAAATGGTCACTTTTGAAAGGAACAAGGGATATGGTCAGTTTTTGCTAGGGATAAGATCAATTATCAAATGAATAAGTTCAGTTATTTAGGGACATATTCCATATAAGGTCAGTTTTGAAAAGGATAAGGTCAGTATTTGTAAGGGATAAGTTCAGTTTTGGTAGAAATAAAGTCACTGTAGGAAGGAATATGATCACTTTTTTATGGGATAAGGTCAGTTTTAGACACAACAAGATCATATCCATACTAACCGCATCCTAAATTTTCAACCAAAATCACCATAAAATCCCCAAATTCCATACTAAGGCCACCAAACTATCATTTAACCAATTTTCCTCGCATGAATAATTTGAGCTCATGCGGAAGAATTGAATCCATTGATACCCAAAAAGTATATTATGATCTTGACATTATTCAGCTTCTGTTTCCACTTCTTGATCTCATTTTTCATACTGCAAAAAATTATTTCACTTCCAAAAATGTCCATAAAATATTTTTTTAGCCACGCACAGCATGAAATGAGCAATAAAATTAATAAAATTTATGCCTTTACACAGTTTGCGGTGCAGAATTTCTGCAAGAAATTGCTTTAATTCACCTTGATATTAGATAGTTTACTAATGAAGTAACAATGACTGCAAAATGAACCCAGTTGAGGTGTTAATGAATGTATTGTGGATCAAATAAAGTGCAAGTGCCAAAGAGGTCAATCAATAACTTTATTAACAGCTTCAATATTCATCCACAGCAACATTGAATGTCATTTTGACTAACAGAAAATACAACTAAATATCCAGTCAGGCAGGAACCGAAGCAATCGCCAAACTGGTTCAATAGCTTTCCTTTAGGATTGTACCTACATTGGTCGGTAATATTTGTATTGAAATTTGGAGCTGGAGTTGTTGTTGTACTTTTCGTTGTGGTTGTCGTGGATGTCCTTCTTGTAGTTGTCGTCGGATTTGTTGTTGTCCTAGTGGTTGAACTAGAGCGAGAAGTTGATGTTGTTGTTGTCGTGGAAATTGTTGACGTTGCAGACCTTGTGGAGGATTGAGTAATAGATGTAATCGAAGTTGTAGTCGAAGATGAAGTAGTAGATGGAACGGCAGCTGCAGTTGAGGATGAAGTAGTAAATGGAGTCGAATCTGTAGTCGAGGATGGAGTACTGGATGAAGTCGCAGCTGTAGTCGCAGCTGTGGTCGAGGATAGAGTAGTAGATGGAATCTCAGTTGTAGTTGTGGATGGAGTAGTCGATAAAGTCGAATCTGTAGTCGAGGATGAAGTACTAGATGAAGTTACAGCTGTGGTCAAGGATGGAGTACTAGATGGAACCGCAGTTGTGGTCGATGACGGAGTACTAGATGCAATTGTAGCTGTAGTTGAGGATGTACTAGAAGACATAGCTTCTGTTATCGAAGATGGCGTACTAGATGGAACCGCAGCTGTAGTCGAGGATGGAGTAGTAGATGGAATCTTAGTTGTAGTTGTGGATGGAATCACAGCTGTAGTTGAGGATGAAGTAGTAGATGGAATCGTTGTTGTAGTTGAGGATGGAGTACTAGATGAATTTAATGTTGTAGTTTCAGATGTTGTGGCTAACTCTTCAGATCGAGTCGGAGATAAAGTACTAGATGGAGTCACTACTGAGGTTTGAGATGTTGTGGATATGTCATCAGACACAGTTGAAGATGAAGTACTAGATGGAGTTACTGTTGTAGTTTGAGATGTTGTGATCAGGTCATTAGACATTGTCGAAGATACAGTAGATGGAATCACAGTTGTAGTCGAAGAAAGAGTACTCGATGAAATGGCAGCTGTAGTCGATGACGGAGTCATGGATGTGGTTAAGGAGAGAATACTAGTTGGAATCGCAGTTGTAGTCGCGTATGGAGTACTAGATGGATCTGCAGCTGTGGTTTGAGATGTTGTGGTTTGGTCGTCAGACAGAGTTGAAGATAAGGTACTAGATGGAATCGCAGCTGTAGTTGAGGTTGGATTACTAGATGGAATCGTTGTTGTAATTAAGGATGGAGTACTAGATGGAACCGTACTTGTGGCTTGAGATGTGATTAAGTCATCAGACACGATTGAAACTGAAGTTAAAGATGCAGTTTGAGGTGTTGTAATCAGATCATCAGACATACTTGAAAATGGAGTACTAGATGGAGTTGTAGTTGTGATTTCAGATGATGTGACTAGATCATCAGACACAGTTAGAGATATAGTAGTAGTTGGAATCACAGCTGTAGGTTCAGTTGTTGTGATCAGGTCATCAGACAAAGTTGAAGTAAGAGTACTAGATGAAATCGAAATTGTAGTAGAGGATGCAGTACTAGATGGTATCGTAACTGTAGTTTGTGATGGTGTAATTATGTCACCAGACATAGTTGTAGATGGAGTAATCTTAGATGTAGTTTGACTTGCAGATCTAGTCGTAGATCGTGTAGTAGAAGTTCTTGCAGTCGTGGTCCTAGTCGTAGCCTTAGTCGTCGTCGTTGTCTTTCGTGACGGTTTTGGAGGAGGAAAAAGAATGTTCCACAGATCTATTAAATCTGAATTATCTATCCCTATGGGAACTAGTATTTGTGCGGATGTTTCTGGTTTATTTGCAATCAAACTAAAACTAATCAGAACTAAAACTTTAACTAAAATTAATAAAAATGTCCAAAGGAATTTCATATTTATTTTATTTCAACTGGACTTGCTGGAATTGTGGATTAAACTAAGCAATATTTTAAGTTTTGATTGAAATTTAGAATGTCAAGTACACGAATTTTGATTGATAAGGCGAAAAGAGGTTGTTGACTGTGTAGAATTTGTCACGAATTTCCTACTCCATTTCCACTACTTCCAATATTACCATTTCCATTGCCATTATTTCCTTGTCCATTGTTGCTGTTTCCATTACTGTCATTTCCATTGTTTCCGTTGTTATTCCCATTATTACCAGAATTTGTAGTGGGCCTAGTGGTACTTGATTCTATAGTCGATGCAGGTGTGGTTCGGGTAGTCGTAGTCGATGATTCTGTAGTCGATGTTGGTGTGGTTTGGACAGTCGACGATTCTGTAGTCGATGCAGGTGTGGTTCGGGTAGTCGTAGTCGTTGATTCTGTAGTCGATGTAGGTGTGGTTCGGGTAGTCGTAGTCGTTGACTCTGTAGTCGATGTAGGTGTGGTTCGGGTATTCGTAGTCGATGATTCTGTAGTCGATGCAGGTGTGGTTCGGGAAGTTGTAGTCGTTGACTCTGTAGTCGATGTAGGTGTGGTTCGGGTAGTTGTAGTTAGTGACTCTGTAGTCGATGTAGGTGTGGTTCGGGTAGTTGTAGTCGACGATTCTGTAGTCGATGTAGGTGTGGTTTGGATAGTCGACGATTCTGTAGTCGATGCAGGTGTGGTTCGGGTAGTCGTAGTCGTTGACTCTGTAGTCGATGTAGGTGTGGTTCGGGTAGTCGAAGTCGATGACTCTGTGGTTGATGTAGGTGTGGCTCGGGTAGTTGAAGTCACTGATTCTTTAGTCGATGTTGGTGTGGTTTGGACGGTCGATGACTCGATAGTCGATGTAGGCCTGGTTCGGGTCATTGAAGTCGATGATTCGGTTGTTGATTTAGGGGTCATTCGAGTAGGGGATGTTTTGGTTGTCGCCGTAGTCTTCAAAGGTTTCTTAGTATACTTCTTGGTTTTAGGATGAAATTCTTCAAATAAAATGTGGAAGAAGTTGATTTCATCATGTTTGTCGAATTCCAAAGGAACCAGAACGAAATGTGGCTCAGCAATTGCTATATACAATAGCTTAAACTCACAAATTATACAAAAAAGGAGCAGAAATATTAAATTTTTATGCCTCATTTCTAGAGCACTAAAAACTTTAATGAAGCTAATTAGTAGAATGCTGGATTTAAATAGCAACAAATTTTAATAAATATTTTTAATACCTCACGATATTTAAGTGATAGATAAGGACTAGGTCATGTTAGGGCTTTTAATTTGATAAAATTTGCAAAATAAACAGCTTTTTGATAGCAAATTCGTGAACCCACAATTTGATCAATAAGGAAGCTATAAAAGAGACTTAATAGCTTCAATTAGCTTCTTATACAATAATTCACATTCCTTACAATCAATTCTCGTCATCATCCATAAATACAATCAACCAGTTGCCTAAAGAATGACTAGTCACATTAGAATATAAATAAAAAAAAGAGTAATTCTTATGACACAAGCAACAGCAAGCAGCAGCAGCAGTTAATGATATGTGAAAGACAATCAAACTCCCTTCACTCCTAGTTAAAGCACACATAAAGCAAAGAATAATCTGAGATTTTGATGTAAAGTCACGTACGTGTAATAAATTCCTCTCTACCATCGACCGGGCACTTTTTCCTGTCCTGTACGTCTGTGTATGTTCCCTTTTAATTCTTGCATTTACTCTTAATTTAAGATTTTCTTGAGTATGAGCTGGCACTTTGTGATTTTTGGAAGGAATATCAGTTTGAAAGACACTTAGTAGGAAGGACGCTTAGCTGAAGGGACGCTCAGCTTTAGGTACGCTCAGCTGAAAAGACGCTCAGCTAGAGGAACAAATAGCCGGAAAGTCGCTTAGCCGGAAAGACGCTCAGCTAGAAAGACGCTCAGCCAGAAGAATGCTCAACTAACATTTTACATCAAATGCGCTCCATACATCTACCCCATAACTTCCAATCTTAACTCATTCCAATTCAATGTTTATAAAACAATTTTTAAAATGCTTAATGCGTTATCAGTCGGAAAGCAGCAGCAGCACACAGAGAAAAGAGAGTCGAAAAAGAAGTTAAAAATGTTTTTGTTGACTTTCATGTTCGTTATGTCTCGGAAAATTGGTTAAAAGTAGCTGACATCACGTACGAAATATGTTCATTGTTTTGCTTATTGTGTCTCTTTTCCGTTTTCGGTGTAAATTGTTGGGTGTACTGCTTGTTTCTTGGATGGAAAAGGGGAGATTGGAGTTGTTTTGTAGAGGAAATGTTGGAATTTTCTCCCCTTTTTAATTGTTTATGATTTGGAAGGTTTGTTTGTGATGGTTTTTGATTGGGGGAGATTGTGGAGCAATTTTGGGTGATTTATGGAACTTTAGATTTGGGGATAGACGTTTAGCTGGAAAGACTCTTAGATGAAGATAAACGTAGCTGGAGAAACGGTCAGCTGGAGGGACGCTCAGCTAGAGAGACGCTCAGCAAGAGAGACGATCGGCTGAAAGGATGCTCAGCAGAAGAAACGCTCAGCTGGAAAGACGTCAAATAGAGAGACGCTCAGATGGAGAAACGCTCAGCTGGAGGGACGCTCAGCTAGAGGGACGCTCAGCTGGAAGGATGCTCAGCTCGAAGATGTTGTCTCAACTGTGTTGTCTAATTTATGTGTCATAATCAGAAGTGAATCTCCAATCACCATAAATCACCTCGTAATGCCTCAATCAGTGTCTAATTTTGACTTCTCAAGCATCTTAAATTAATATTCAGTATCAATAAATGTCGACCTTGCTGTAAAAACGTTTTCGTTATTGCGTCACTTCTGTCAATCTTCAGATTTTAATTGTTTTTCAGTCTCAACAAACAGCTTCAAGATTTGGACATTTTTTAACACTTTTAATTTCATTTGACTCGAAAAATATTTTTAACTAATTAAAAAGCCTTCTTCGTTGATTTTATTGGAATATTATTTACTAAAAAGTCGTCAAGCTTGACATCTTTACGTTAGTTTGTTTCTGTGGCATTAGATAAAAATTATCATAACAATATTAATAATAATTTAATTCCTAATTCCACTTGGAACACCTCTAACTAATTCTATTTTATTTATGGTCGTCAAGGTATGCTGCATGTATGTCAAATCTGCATAAATCTCTTACTTGACGTGATCATCCTTTTTGATTTGTTTATGGGAGGCTGAACGTTTGGAAATTGAAAATAAAAAAGAAGAAGACTTAGTCTCGGTTGAAAGAGAATTTTTTATTATTGAGAATTCAATTGTTGGTGGAATTGAGAACAAGTTGGAGAGTTTTTGGGTTAGGAGTAAGAAGCGCATTTGTTCCCAATCTGAGCATTTGCCATTAAAATCGAGAGTTTCTGTCTTCAAAACTGAACGAGTCTGTTCTAAAGTTGAGCGTTTCAGTCTCCAAAGTTGAGCGTTTCGGTCACCAAAACTGAGCGTTTTCGTCTCCAAAGCTGAGCGTTATTCCACCCCAAAGCTGAGTGTCATCAAAATTGAGCGTTTCTGTCTCCAAAGCTGAGCGTTTCTGTCTCCAAAGTTGAGCGTTTCTTTCCCAAAGCTTTTCTGCAAAGCTGAGCGTTAACAGCATAATCTAAAGCTTAACTATTAAATCTACTTAGCCCATAAGCACATCTCAAAAGACTATTAGAAACCTAAAAGTAGACTTCAATTGAGGAATAAAATCAATAACGGAAAAAAGATATGTAAATATAGTCGATAATCATAAGTAAGGTGTCACCCGAACCATTCCCATTTAATCAAAAACCCATTTAAATGATTTTTTTTTTTTCATAGTTGAGGAAGACGAACAAATGATGAGATTATAGCTTGAAATATTGAATTTTGAAGACACAAAAAATGAGTGCCTCATCGTATAATTTTTATCTTCAACGTGTGTCGAGGCCACCCAAAGATGGTCAATGCGATGGACAGATTTCTTCTTATTATTATTCAAAAAAATCTTTTTATTTATTTTTACATATTTTTTTCTTTCTGTAAAAGAAGAACGAGAAAAAAAGCAAAAAAAAAAAATGTTTCGATGATCGTCTTCGATTTATTTTTATGTCAATGAGGAAAAGAGGAGGACAAAAGAAGAAATCGTGGACGAGAAATGCTCAAGAAATGTTTGGGAGACATTGAAATATTTTTTAACTTCTTATGACTGCTTTTTGAGGCTCAGAAATTTGACTAAGTGTCCATATTGGCTTACATTCCTCTTAAGCTGAGCGTCACTAAGACTGAGCGTCATTAAGACTGAGCGTTACTAAGAATGAGCGTCACAAAGACTGAGCGTTACTAAGACTGAGCGTCACTAAGACTGAGCGTCACAAAGACTGAGCGTTACTAAGAATGAGCGTAACTAAGACTGAGCGTCACTAAGACTGAGCGTCACTAAGAATGAGCGTCACAAAGACTGAGCGTTACTAAGACTGAGCGTCACTAAGACTGAGCGTCACAAAGACTGAGCGTTACTAAGAATGAGCGTAACTAAGACTGAGCGTCACTAAGACTGAGCGTCACTAAGAATGAGCGTTACTAAGACTGAGCGTCACTAAGAATGAGCGTAACTAAGACTGAGCGTCACTAAGGCTAAGCATTAATAAGGCTGAGCGTCGAATAATAATTAAAATGCGCTCCAAACTCAATTCTATCCTACATCGTAAAAGGCTGAATATAAATTAAGTTCGAATATAAAAATTTATCATCTTGTTAACTATATCTTCAAACTTTTTCTTACCAGGACATTAAACGAAATAAACGAGGTGAAATTTGAGTCAAAAAATTACCAAAAAATACATGAATTAAAATTAGAAAAAAACGACAAATTTTATTTCAAATCACAACAGAATTTTTATTGCAAAAGAAATTTTTTGTCAGCTTCATGGGCGATCGGAAATTGACATCTTTTACGATACCTGTTTTGTATAAATTTGATTATGATTTTGATAATGAATAAATATGAAGATGCGTTGAAACAGAAGCAGCATTGTTGCTGGTTTTATGACTTCTCGTTTTGGGGGATTAAATTGAATATTTTTTGGGACGTGTCTTACGGTTTTATTGGCAATTAAAGTTATTTTGCTATCAAATTTTATGGGAAAATTTTTAAATATCGTATAATTGAATTTTGATAGATTAATAAAGAATTTGAATATTAAAAAATCGTTAAAAATTTTGAATTTCAATAAAAATCGCTAAAAATTTTGAATTTTCAAAAACTGTTAAAAATTTGAATTTTTGAAAATTGCTAATAATTTTGAACATTTGAAAACCGTTAGAAATCATGAATTTTTGAAAAACGTTGAAAATTTTAAATTTTTGAAAACCGTTACAAATTTTGAATTTTTCAAAAACCCTTCCAAGTTGCCCTACTGAGTCATGTCATGGACTTTAGGCAAATCTAAAGTTTCCACACATTACATCTCAATTATACCTAAAAATCTTCACAAATTACAGCACAATTCATCAACCTCCTTCACATCCAAGCCTCTCAATTTTCCATACGTAACCACAACTTCCGCATTTTTACTTTTCATTCTTCACTTTTTGTTTCTCGTCATCATCAACATCGCAAAAATAAGAATCACAACAGCAACAATTGTTGAATGTTTTGTCCACTTCCAGTAATGCTCACATGTACATTCACCGGCTTTTCTACTTCCATTAATGCTTCAATGTTTTTACAAAATGTTTTAAAAAATCTACAAAATGCTTTGCCGTTCAGTCGGTTGCGATAGCAATGATCGTTGTTAAATCGAGTCTAACAAACATGAGGAAGGTGGAACTGAAGCGTGAATTGAACAACACAGAAAAAAAAGAGCTAAAAATGATGATGAACAAGGTAATAAAATGGGAAATAAGAAGAATAAGAAGAAGTAGAAAAAAGTGTTTAATAGAATAAATGAGGAAGTTAAATATCTGAATTGAGCATGATTTGGAGATTATGAGATGAAGAATAGACTATGTTCTTGGAAATTAGGTATTGTGAGGGGTGTATGGGATTGAATTTTGAATATTTTAGGGCTAATTTATTGGTTTTGTTGTGATTTTTGAATTTTAATTGGGTTCGTGTTGATGAAATTCTTTGGAATAATCAGAAAAATCAAGACTTGACTTCGTGCGTCATATTTTGGGGAGACAGTAATGTTTCTGACTGAATCTGACGCATGAGTTTGATTTTTTGGCATTTTACTGCTAAATTGAGTGAAAATCTGTTGGGCAAACTTAGTAGAACATTTGATAGAGCTCTGCAAGTCACGATATGATCCACAGATCTACACAGCTGCATATATTCATGATTTATGGATCTAGGTCAGCAACAAATTGACAAACTGCCAATATCCACCGATTAAGTGCGAAATTCCTCAATTTTCCTTAATCAAATCACTCTTTCTAACTCTAACATGACAAACAGCACCTAAAACTGCCATCAATTAACACAAACCCCACCCATCCAACTCCTCATAACTGTCAAGCCCAAACAAATTCCACAAACTCAACAGAAATCAGCACAAAAATATTTGCACATCCAATTAAAGCCATCATTCAACACAAAACAGTATTTCCAACTCTCACATCATCATCATCAGCACCTCGACTTGTCACCATAATCTCATTTTTCATCACTACCGTGTGTCATCGCGCGAAAATGACAAATACAGCTTAACAGTAGCCAACAATTGTGGATTGAATCAACATGAGTAAGTCGGCAAAATTCCAAAGAAATGCTAACAACTTGAAATGTCAAATAAATTCATTAATTAGCACAGAAATCGCAAAGTTTAGAGAATAAATATATGAAAATAATGGAAATGTTAATAGAGTCGGGAAGGAAAGTTAATTGACCGTAACACAAATACATTTGTAATTTTTTATTTTGGTGGATTTTGATGGAGTTTTAGAATTTTTTTGTTGAAGTTAGGATGGTGTGGATTAGCCGGAACTTGATGTTGACTAGGATTTTGAATGAAATGGTCAACTAAGGCTGGGTTGACATCAAATTCTGGTTTTAGGTGGGAAGCTTGGTTTTGGAATCTAAAGATACAGCTAAAGATACAAATCCATGGCTGAGCGTCATTAAAGCTGAACGTCCCTAAAGCTTAGCATAACTAAAGCTGAAGATTACTGAGGCTGAGCATCTAAAATGCTGAGCTCCTTTGAGGCTGAGACTCATTCTGGCTGAGCGTCACTAAATCTGAGCGTAACTTAAGCTGAGCATCATTAAATATGAGCGTCACAATGACTAAGCATCAAAAGGGCTGAGCGTCACTAAAGCTGGCTAAGAACAAAGTACAGGACAACATCAACCACTCCATCCCATCCCTTCAGGTCACATCAACATGAATTCCCATCGCAAATCATCTCCAAAAAAACTACAAAAAACTCCAGAAGCACATCGAAAAACAAAATCATGAATTTTAATTGCACAGCGTCCCATCATCACAAACCATTTACAGTCCAAAATTTATTGCCAATCTTCTTCATTGTTTGTTATCGAACATTCAAAATTACGTCGTTTAATATTTTTTTTTTTTTGTTGTTTTCTTCCTCGTCGATCAGTTTTTTTGTATTTAAAGCTGATGAGGTTCACATGATGCAACACCACTACTATTGTAACGGACTTTTTTTTTATTCGTTTTTGGTGTGTTGTAGCACACTTGCTGTTTTGAGTCTTTTGTTTTGTTATTGCTGATTTTGTTTTGTGGTTGGTGTTCGTTGTTGATGTTTGATGTTTTGGAGATGGATTTGCATGTGCAATATGGAAATTTTTTGGATTGAGGATTTGGATGGAAATTGGAATTTTGGGATTGGGGTGATTCGAAGCTGTATGATTGAGGTATGAAATGATTCTAAGAATGAATCTAGTCAAATGGTGATGATTCTTGTACTAGGCATCCAGGGTATAGGTACAAATGGCATTTTGTATGGTATCTAGTACAGAATTGTACTTGATATATTCAGTTTAGGTTGTGAGACTCAATTCATGATTGAGTAAGGTCTACTGCGATGTTTACTACTTGGACTACAAAAACCATCCTTATCAAGTGTCATTTGGGGATTCGTTGCTTTCTAGGGTATATCTAGTGCAACTGCACAATCAAGAGCATCAAAGGTCTAGCTTTCAATACTTTAAGTTCGTTTTGTATTGTAGAAAAACATCTTATCCCTTGAAAACTCTATTCAAATGTTATTCTAAGGGATATCCCATCGATAACAATAGCTCGAGTACTATTTTGGGTACATCTTCTCATTCATGTCAATCCATTCATTCAGCTCGAATGTTTACCAACAAAATCCATAATAGTTCCCAATAAAAACAATCAAATTACCTGAGCATTCTAAAATCCAATGTTTTCTCAATGTTTTTCAATGTTTCCTCAATGTTTTCTATTGCTTTACCGTCAGTTCCACTCATTCCCTCCATGCACAACTCAACTTTAGTCTTACCAAAACTATCGTCACAAGCAGACGTGCGATAAAAAATTTAATTTTCATATTATTCGAACTACACAAAGTATTTCTCACACCTTTTCAAACACAGAAACAACACAAAAGTAAAATTCATAGTTTTTGTGTTTTTTTTACTGCCACATCGGTCGCTCGGTGTTTATGGATTTTAATAGTGAAAAAAATATTAGAAAAAAATAATAAACATAAACAAAGATTAAATGTCAAAAATTCTGTATTGGCAGAGGAGAGGCTGCAGTGAACTTTAGATAAATTTTTAAAGATTAAGAAAAGGTGAAATAAATTTTAAAAAAATTATTTTGAAATACAAAGTGGAAAATTGAAGAATTTGTGAACATTTCTGGATTATTTGAAGTGAAACTTGACTGAAAAAATTCAAAAAAATTGATAAAAAATTAGAGAAAAATTGTGAAAATTTTTAAAGATTTTAAAAAAAATTTAAAATTTTTTAAAAATTGTGAAAAATTTAAAAAATTGATAGAAAGTCAAAAAAGCTCCAAAATCAACAAAAAAACCGACTCATCTCTTAATTAACACACAAGACACCCAAATAAATGTCAAAAAGAACACAATCATTAAGTCCCATGCAATTCCAATAAATCTCAGCGCAGCAAATTATCCAAACATAAAAAAGAATCAAAAGAACCGCAAAAATATAAAATCGTTAAAACAGAAGCAAAAACTAAAGCAGAATCGAAAGCGATTAAAAAAAATCGAAACGATTAAGACACAGAAAACAGAATTGCCGCATATAGGAACTGAGAAAATAAGTAGTATAAGCGGAGCAACGGCACTGAAAGTAATTTAGACAGTCAATCGATATTTCACCTGTTTTATGCTTCATCAATCGAGTCTAGTTGTTGACTATTGTGAAGTAAATTTGTGGAAATTGTTGTGAAAATTAATTTTGAAAGTTGTGGATAAATTGAAAAAAAAATTGTCAAAAAATTGTGAAAAAATTGACAGAATTTTAATAGAAAATTGAGAATTTTTGATTAAAAATTGACAAAAAACTGTAAAAAAAATTGTAAAAAATTCGGAAAAATCTTCAAAAAATCCCTAAAAGTTCAACATCAGCATCCATATCATCACTCGAACCTTATCATTTACCAACTTATCACCCCCCAAAACAAATTTGACAGAGTTCAAGACACATAAATTCAATAACTTCGGAATCATATTCATTGAAGTAGACATAATCAGCTCAGATCAGAGTTTAACACAAATCTGTCAAATGTGATATTGAAGAGGATACGACGAAAAAGTTTTGATTAATTGTCAAGTTATTTTGAATATTTACGGAAGTGTAAAATTGGAATTTTAATTGAAAAAAATTGGAGAAATTGAGAAAAAATTGTGAAAAATCAAAAATTATTTGAAAAAAAATTGAGAATTTAGAATTGAAAATTGAGTCAAAAATTCATCAAAATTCCAACAAAAAAATCATCACCCGGCAAAACTTACAAATCCACTAAAATTACTCAATTAAACTTCGCAATTCGACCTCCAAACAGCACCCAAAAAAATAATAAAAATTACCTCATTAATTAGTTTGTTGACTTTGAAGCCGTTTAGTTGTGGAACGATTGCCAAGGCAGCGAGCCAAGAAGAACCAACAACAAAAATTTTGTGGATTAAAGTGAAAATTTTTAATTAAATTAAAAAAATCTAATTGGAAATTGTGAAGATTCGATCAAAAAGTGAGAAGAATTGGCAGAGAAAATTGTGAAAAAAAAGAGCCGACAAGAACAGTTTTGTGACGAATTTGTGGATTATTTGTGACTGATTGTATCGATTTTTGAGAGAAAAATCAACAAAAAATATTGAAAAATTGACAAAAATTCTTAAAAATTGACAAAAAAAAGTCTAGAAAATTTGCAAAGAA